>NC_134778.1:73162150-73464650 GCF_046742065.1 Oratosquilla oratoria
ACTACCCCAACCCTATGTGACATGAGGTCGGGTCAGGGGGAGGGGGAGGAAGCCTGTTGACAATTTGTTTTTGATGAATAGTCCTGAAATAATGTCTGGGGTCCATTGACCCTTGGAAATATTCATCGTGGGCAGATATTCAATTAATGTGGATTCCACCATTTTCCTTCTGAACCCACAGCCTGATTTATAAAAAAAAGTTCAGATTTCTCCCAGTCCATACGGTGATTAAATTTATTGACGTGTTGAAACACGGCTGAATTTTCTTGGCCATACTTAATCGACCTCCTGTGTTCATTCAATCTTGTCCTTAAGTTTCTACCCGTCTGGCCTATGTATGAAAGGTTGCAATCTTTACATGGAAGGGAGTAAACACCTGGGATGGGATTTTCTCTCAACCTCTGGTGAACATTTACAATTTTTTTTATTAATAGTATTAGGGTAATTATGAATTACCTTCTATCAGGTCCCAATGAACAAAATTAGCTTACCCTCAATGGTTCCTAGAAAAAGCCCTCAGCCAAGCCAGAACCAGTTTTTTCAATCCCCCTTCCACTAAGCCAAAAGAGAGACAAAATCCCCTGGTCATCCCCTTCTCAGAGTCCATCAGTGATTTGTCACATGTAACATTCATCCACAAAACAATGTTTATACACACATCATTCATACACACAACTCATGATAAATAAATCATAAATTAAAAGTACATTAGGGGGAATTTGATTTACCTTCTTTTCACCAAAAGTGCCGCCCCCCCCCCCCAAAAAAAAAAAAGTGCTGCCCCGGGGCATTGACCCCCTCCCGCCCCTCCGCTTGTCGGGGCCCTGGTTCATTTCTGAATGCACAAATGTCTGCACCGCCAGAATGAGACTATTCATACATACTATCGTCGTCTTGTGGTTGTGTGAGGTGAATCACTGACTATAATCTCGCCAAAGATAGCAGCAACCTGACGTTCAGTCTGGAGTAATATTCCCAAACGGCTGGAAAGATAATAATTTTGATTGTAATAAATAAGTAAAAATAAATTAGTATACAACTCCATAATAAACAAACACAAAAATAGGTCATTTGTGAGATTTGGCATTATTTCGAGATTTATGAAGCGGTCTTTATGTTATAATAGATGAATGCGACTGTACCTTTTGTAAGGGATTGGAAACCATTATCACCTTTGAGCTTATTAGTCTTTTGTTTTTATTGCGGCTTCCCAGGACTTGCCATATCCTATGATTTCCTGTAGGGATGGGTTAAATCAAAAGCAGGATTACATTCGTATGCCATCTCTATGTAGGTACATGTAACATTAGTGCATCAATGTACGTTACCTTATGACCCGACATTTTCTTTGTATTAAGTCATACCAGTGCTTTTTTTAAGGCTATCGACCCATAAGGGGGCCATTAAGCCTGGTGTGAAATTGTTCAGTCTCTACGTTTTTTCGTTCTCTTCTTGTGACCAATGTTGGAATCCATACTCAAACTTGTTTGGTGTGGCCGCGTCTAAGATGAAAAAATACATTCTTAAAATGGAAAAAATGCGAAGAGAATGAAAATAGTAAATTCAATATCAGCAGAATATTTCTTTTTTATTTTGGGCTTATTCAATTTTATAATTCGCAATCATGGAACGTCAATAAATAGAAAAGAATGGGATTCAATGGTTGTCGATGTTTTGAAGAATATGGATACCGTCCTCAGTAAGTATGGTTCAATACAAAACTTTGACTTTTTTAACATAGTAGTTCATATGAGGTCTATGTTCACACATTTCACAAAAAAAAATGTGTAATGTAGCATTAGTTACTATTTTTCGCTGGATAAACCATAATCAATAATATCTGAAGACTGCAGCTCCATACATTGGAGAGTATTCGATTCACCAGTTATCTCTGCATGTCAATGCATTTGGGTCAACACCTTTGTCCTCTTTCTGTCATTTTTTCTTCTTTTTATTGTTTTACTGTATTTTCATGTGGTAAGAAATATTTTAAAATCTTGTCAAGAAAAGTTAACCCAATGATCTCCATGGAAAAAATGATGAAACCAAAATGTCTTCATGTAAAGAATAGAAAATCCTTAACAAATTAACTTGTTCATTGATAAATGAACAATTAACCTAGCCTAACAAGTTGTTTAGATAATTTCATAAAGATTAATTATTGAACAGAAACTTTGAAAGTTAAGCACTTATTAAAATGTCTGGTGAATTTGAGTTCATGTCTAGAACAGTGAACCCGATTATTCCCATGTAAAAAATATGCAGTGCCTTTATTTACTTAAAATCCAATCATCTTCTTGTAAATAACAGCAAACCTTGCTGTGAGTGGGTTCGCTAATATTGACAAGAAACAAATCTTACTATGCTGATAGCATCTCATGAAAAATATAATAAGGAATACCATTGCATACGTTAGAAATATTTTTTTCACGATAGCACGCATTGTGTAAACATTCAAAATGATTCACCGAAATATATTGAGGGATAATTCTCGCCGACACATCGAGGAATACCAAATAACAGGATGTAAATATCACCGTAGCTTCCGACTACTGTTTTATCTCCCTTCATATCCCAAGCTACAAAACAAACAAATAGATAAACAAACATAGAATACCAATACATTTGACTACAACCATTAATGTCAGCTCTAATGCGTTCGCTACCGCGGGAGTGGCATAGAAATTTATCAAATAATCTAGTAGCAGCCAAAGTAAAAGGCTAAAGCAGTATCTTATTCGGACAGAGAAAACATCTCTCGCACTGGTTGGAATCCAATCCTTTTGTTCTGGCTACCGCTGGGCTACTTCAATAATTTCGTAACAACCCTTACGAATCAACATTTGTGGTATTTGGAAGAATGAAATGTATATAGTAAAAAACAAGAAAACATGAAAATGATATTGCATTTTGAAGACCCTTCAATAGCTACTCGCAATAACAATTTCGTAATGACCTCCGACAAAATTAGTTACACTCGACCTTCTCTTTGCAAGTTTATTATAGTTGGCCCTGTAATTTTTCATTTTCTAACAATCTTATCATCACAATTGTTTACAGAAAACATTTTTATATTTAGGGGTAACTAAAGTACTAAAACGAGAGAAGCCCCATCAATTTCTGACATCAAATGACCTTTAATCGGTAAATTCATTGAACAAAAAAAAACATATATCAGAATATCATAATACAACGGGAAACATGACCTTCTCCAACATTAAATGCAACTGTAATTAAACAAAAAAATACACCAAAAATAAGCTTTGGCCGTTTCAGTAAGTTGCCAGCTGGCTATAAATAGTCCATGTTTTAGCGCCGACATTCATTTCGTTTACTAAATGGAATCCGAAATTTCAAGACTTTCATCAGTTTGTTAGCTTTGCCTTTCTTAGGTTGGGTTACGTTAGATTGGGCTGGGTTGGGAAGTTAGATTGGGTTGGGTTTTGAGTTGGGTTGGGCTCGGTTCTGTTAAGTTAGGCTAGGTTATGTTATGTTATGTTAGGTATGGTATAAAGGCCCTTGGACTTGGAAATCGACGACACATTCCCTTTTTCCAGTCCACAGGGAGTCGCCCCGCCTCCCAATAAACACTGACCAGTGCTGCCAGCTAAAAACATAGCTTATCTTTGATCAAATTACATGAAAATCACACATTTTAAAGAAAATAGTTCAACTATATGCTAATTTTAACATAAAAAATTGTGCATTTGAGCAAAAATCGTCCTCGGTCGGGTTTGAATCCGGGACATTTTCCCACACGGACATTTCCCAACATCTAGTAGGACATTTTCTCACATTTGATTTATTTTCACAATAAAAAATATTATTTAATCTCACTGTTTTATTATCAAAAGTCTTAGGGTATATTACTAATATCTTAGGGGTATTTTCTTCACTGCTCCACTGCAAGAACTGTATGCAAAGTGTTGGTTTTTAGTTTCATAATAAGCCTCAACTTTCAATTCATATTGAAGTACTTTATTGAATCAATTAAAATCACAGGTTTTTTAGGAAATAGTATTTTGAGTTAAATTTTAATTAACCATATACTTCAATCAATTAAAGGAATATACAATGTAAATTTGTAATGTTTAAATAAACAAAAAGACTAATTAATTCACTTTTTTAACAAGTGACTGTGCTTTATGTTGAACAGATTGACTGATACAGTATACAAACTAGTAGATCAGTCAATTAATTAACTAATTTAATATGTGTGCTTTATGTTAAACTGATTGTAGCCTACTGCCCAATAATACAAACTAGTAGATCAAAGAGTCAATTAATTAACTAATTTAACATATGTGCTTTATGTCAAATTGATTGCATTGTCCAATGACACAAACTAGTAGATCAAAGCGTCAATTAGCAAGATCAATCAGCACAGCATGTGACCAGAATTCTGGGACTATTCCATCTATTATAATTTAGACATAGTATAATTGTATGAGAATGTGGGAAAATTTCCTACAAGATGTTGGAAAATGTCCAGTTGGAAAATGGATGTGGGAAAATGTCCGTATGCCATTTTGTATAGCCTATTTTAAGTAAATAAATTCTAATGAAAAATTTGTATTTAGCTGTATGTAATATCTATGTAATCTTGGTATTACAAAGAAATAAACAACAACAGATTTCAAAATAACATCATTTTTACTTTAGCTTTATTCAAGTTAGTATGCAAATATGCCCCACATGTTCGAACTCCACAAGAAACTTAATAGAGTGTAGTTTGATCCATACCACCAGTGATCATAGATGGCGGGCTGGACGGTATTCGTAGCCGTGGTCGGTAATTTTGCAGAAGCTAAAAACATAACTTTTCTTTAATCAAATTACATGAAAACCACACATTTTAAAGAATATAATTCAAATAATGCAACCATATACTATTTTTTACGGTATTTGTAGCTGTGGTCGGTCATTTTGCAGAAGCTAAAAACATAACTTATCTTTGATCAAATTCCATGAAAATCATACATATGCAAACTATTACACTAATAACATAATAATAAGAAACTTAATAGTGTAGTTTGATCCATACCACCAGTGACGGTATTCGAAGATGTGGTCGGTAATTTTGCAAAGCTAAAAACATAACTTTTCTTTGATCAAATTACATGAAAATCATAAATTTTAAAGAAAATAGTTCAAATAATTCAACCATATGCTAACTTTTACATAAAATTGTGCATTAGAGCAAAAACCGCCCTTAGTCTGTTTTGGTCGGCAATTAATGAGACCCAGCTAAGATGGCGACTGACAAGTCCAGTGTGTTGTCGGCAAACTAAACTTGATATATTACAAGATCTGTTCATTCAAATGTGCCCAATCTTCGTGCAGCAATAAAATATAACACAAAGAATTGAAAACAAGTTATTTTATTAGCAATCCAGTCATTTGTCGGCATTTTTGGACCTGTTGTCGGCTGGTGACGGCTCTTGTCGGCTTTTACCATGACCGGAAATGGTGTGATGAATTGTCATGATGAAACTGTACGTGAAGCTGCTGCTCAGAAGCTTGAATTTGTTCCTAGAATCAGACTTTTCAATGTTCGCACTAAGGAGATCCATGACAACATTATGAAAGCACTGATAAGTAGGAATTATTATCCCTCAGACAATTCGAAAGGTTGAATCTAAGAGCAAATTGATTTTTGTAAGCATGCAGATGATGGAAAAAATTATGTCAAACAGTGAAGTGATCAACAAAAACAAAAATAATGTAAAACTTGAATGGAGGAGTATACAAAAATTTCTGGGGGTGCAGCCTCCGGAGAGATCTAATCAGTTCTAAGTATCTTTCCTCCTCCACTTTTTCACACAAGGAGAGCTAACAACCGGCGACCATACTCTTCTTCCTTCTGTCAGCCGGTGACAGAAATAAAATCGCATTCATTAACACAACAATGTTTCTTCCTAGAGAGATCTATGAAAATACCCAAAGACCATTGCAGACTACTGTTGAGCTGCGGGGAACTTGAAGCAACAACTACTACAATGTAACAATCATAGCTATACTTACCATTTTGAATATGAAAATTTCCTTGGACAGAAAAGCGCTGGATTTGGGCGAGCAAATAATGATGAGACGACAATGTACACATCACGGCGATGATGGAACAACTGGCGATGTGTAGGAGAAATAGACTGGCATAATGCGATGCAAACACGAGGAAGCCTCTATCAAAACGCGTGGGCGCAAATGTCCTTCCGATAAGTCCATCCTTGTTTGCTAAGCAAAACCCTATTATTTTCACCAGATGCTCTCTCTTTCCGATGCTAACTTGTTTCCGCATTCTTTTGTTCGTCCTTTTTTTTTCACCGAAGCGGTGACTTGACAATTTTTTTGTATCACGATTTCCAAACATATTATCACAATTGAAAGTGATAGTTTTCACATACACAGAAAAATACCCGAAATCAATAATGAATCTTATAATGCCCACTCTGCCCTTCCTTGTACACCAATGAGTGTTTACAATATCATAGATGGAAGAAAACACGAACACTAAGGAAATTCCGCAAGAATGCGTGGGGGTAGAGAGGCCACCTGCTATCAGCAGACTTGGTTTGATAGTGACGCGATTTCCGAGAATTCCAGCATCTTGGACGGGAGCTAACCAGGCGAAGTGAGTCATTCTGTTAACTCATTGAAATCGGTGTTCATACTCGCGGTATTTGTGTGTGCGTGTGTATTTATCTAATTGTACCGGGACTTGCTGCGGGCTATGTCGCGTTGGTTTCCGACACCCCTAGCCAGGCGGGATGGCGACCCAACATCGGCAATAAATAAATAAATACATACATAAATAAATGAATTAATAAATAAATAGATGTAAACACTGAACCCTGCGGTACTCCGCTCGTTACTACTCTCCATCTTGACATTTTATCCTTAACTGTTGCCCTCATGTATCTTCCCTTCAAAAAAATTGCATTAATTCTTGTAGTTTGCCTCTCAGTCTTTCAACACGCTCCAATTTCCACATTCCACATAAGTCGACTGTGATGCCTTCTCGAGGTGGAGGTACACGCAGTCCAACAGCCCCTCACTCTCTTGCATCGCATCAATCACTTTCGAGTAAAAGTTTAAAAGGTTCGACACACACGACCTTCCAGGTCTGAATCTAAACTGACTGTCAAAAAATCCAGGTTAACCCCCCGATAAGCCCATCTTTAAAAATGTAAGATTAAGTATTACCTTTGCCCGATGTTTTGAAAGAAAATAAATCAAGTGAGAACATATACTTTAATTTATTTCAAAATCGTATTCGTACTACAGAGTACATCTGTTTAAAAGCGTCATTTATATTTACACAACGGTCAGCAATCATTTATCGCTGCAACAAAGCTTATTACGATTAGATGACAAAGATTTTCCAGTGTTCAATAAAATAATCGAGCTAAATTGATATTATGTTTGCTACATCATACGTAATTTGTTTTCAATTTGTTCTGAAATGTTGAATTTTTTACTTAAAAATTCTTATGAAATTCAATCAAATTCATTATATTCGAAATATTATATTGGAAATATAAATTTGAGTGTATTTAATTGTAAAAACATGTTCTAATTTTATGGTGTGTTTATCATTTCTGAAACTGTGGGAAAATAACTAGATTTCACGTATTTTGCGACTTCAAGTGTGTTAAGTTTTTTTAATAAGTACTTGCTATGTTTTTATTATATTTACGTTTGTTAGGTATGGAGTGGAGGTGAAGACAGTCAAACACACGACAAATACTAAATATGTTTATAACACTTGGAGTGCCATCTAACCTACATAAGTTTCTATGTGCGACTGGCTATGGGTAATGCCATCCCGTTATAACTCCAACGCCCGTGCTACCGGCGAGCAAGGCAAGACGGGCGGAGGTACCTGCAGCCAGTCCCAAGTGGGCGTTGTGGGCGTGGGGTCCCACGGGGTCCCTACCCCCGACTGCGAGTTTGCTGGCACCGGAATGGAGGTGAGCCGGGGATCTTTCGATAAGTCTTCTGACCAGTGGGTGCGGCGGGCGACCTGCGCCAGTAGTACTTGGTGGGTGGACGTGCGGCTGATGGGTGTCTCCCCCTGGGGCGTCGTCGCGCAGATCCTCGTCGGGAACTCCGGGGCATCCACGGTTGCCTTAAAGAAGATAGGTCTGGCTCGGTAGCACCACATGACTTATAGAGGGGCTTTGGGTCTGGCCCGGCAGCAGCACAGGACTTATAGACCCTACACGTGGAGATGCCTGGATCGCAGTCGCCACAGGAGCAGGTTGAGGACCATCCCTTCCGCTGTCTAACCACGCAGCTGAGTAGGGAGATGGGCCGCAAATTGGCGGGGTCTTTGGGATTGAGCATCGGTTAAATATCCGCCGATTTTCAAGCTGACGGCAGGTGCCCGTTCATTCGCGAGTGGTTGGTCGGGCCTAGAATTGCTTGTCTGGCCCCCAGCTGGACATGCATGTACTAGCATGGTATAGGTGACCCCGTCAGCACCGACAGCCGTGTCTCACCTGGCTTTGGTGATCTCCCTATGGGTGAAAGGGCGGTCCGCTGGGTCTGGTCTTCCCCAGCCGTCCCCGATGAGACCCTCCCTCTCCAGTCAGAGGTGCTGCAGCGTTCGGCTCACCTGTGCAGGAAGTTGGTTGCTGTCGCATCTGGCTGCGAAGGTGTCTGCCAGCCTTTCTGCCTCCTGCTGTGATCGTGGGTGGGTAGGAGTGCCGGAGCGCGATCCTCCAGTGGCCGTCCTCAGCTTGGACCAGAGGTCCGCCAGTCTGGTGTGTTGGGAGAATCTGGTACACCATTCCAGCCACTTGGCCTCATTTACCCGTCGTGACACCCAGCGTGCATGGCCGATCACCTCGCAAAGTCTCTCCAGGTTGTCTCTGGTGGGTCTCCTTCGGTAACGCCGCCGATGCACGTTGACCCACGTTGACCTTCCCGGAGTTTTCTTGTGATAACGCCTTCCCGGGGTTTTCTTCAGGCATGGACGCCTGTACAGCTTCCTCGATGGCCGTTGTAAGGGCCCTCTCACGCTGCTCGACGCTGTCAGAAGGGCTGTATCCTGCCCACCATGCATCCAACGAGGACTGGAAGGCTCCCCACTTTCCTCGTTTGATGTCCCAGTGCGGAGTGGGAAGTGGGAGTGTTATCTGTGGGCATTAAATAGAAGTGAGTACACCGTAGTGGTCATTAATGAGGGTGGGGTGGACGCTCAAGCTTGCCCTCGTGGCCAGTCCACTGGAAAGGAAGGTGAGATTCAACCTCCCACCACGTGTGTGCGTGGGCTCTCCAGTGTTGAGCAGTGTGATGTTCTGGTTTTCCTCCAATATGGTAGTCAGGTGGCGCCCCATAAAGGTTGTTGGAGACGACGACTGAAGTGAGGGGTGGTGGGCGTTGAAGTCGCTGGCCGCCAGAATGTTTTCAGGGCTGATGAGTGAGAACAATTCTCCTGCATCCAGCCGGTTCCCCCCGGGCTCCTGTAGATGTTGTAAATGGTTAGGGGACAGTTGGGGAGGTCGAGCCAGAAGGTAAACTTTTCTACCCCTTCATCACAGGGCACAGGGTCGATGATCTGGTGTTGCGGGTTGTTGCTCCTTACCAGCGTCATGCATCCCCGATCGCCCCCTGCGACATGCGGCTACATATAGGTGTGGAAATACGCCACCTTCACCACACCCGTGGCCGGAAGCAGGGTCTCCTGGAGTAGTATGATGTCCAACTTGTCTTGAATAATGGCCTGCTAGACATCGTGTCGCTTGTTCCAGATCTCCTGCACGTTCCACTGAAGAATCTTTAGGGCGTTTACTGTGTTACTTGGCTCTATCATGAATGTGGCTGTTTGCTGTGTGACGGGTGTCGTGGGACGAGTTTGTGGTAGGTGAGGGCCGGTCTCCCAGCAGGGCCCCCATTGTCTCCGTCAGGAGATCACAAGGACAAGAGTCGACAGGACTAACAGTGGGAGAAGAGAAAACATTGGGAAACACAGTGATAACAAGGTACAACAGGAGGAGAAAGTGGCAAAGTGGCGGCAACCAGCGATACAACCCACGAACTAAACGTCTCCGAAGAACAGCGCACGTAATTCAACGCACGCAACTAAAGAAGACTACTCCTGAAAAAATTAGTGCAAGATACGTGCTTACACGTGTGAAGAGAATCGGTGCAACATAGAATTCATCGCAAGAACTACAAGAAACATTGTATACGCCACCATATACATGATGAGTAATATCACTCACTCACTCACTCACCCCACTCACTCACTCACTCACTGGTCCACCCGACTGTCCGTCACCAAGCGCATCCTCCCAATCTTGCTGACTGGGCGGTTGCCGACTCAGCACTTCGTGCCCGTGCGGCCAGCACTACCAAGAAGCAATCAACACACACACACACACGAACATACTCATAAGTGCAGTCAACCTCTAACTCACAAAACACACGACAACCAAATAATAATGAACCCTTCCCCCCTGGAAATATTATATACTGTAAATAACATATAGCTAGTAATTAAGAACATGATAGTTTATTTGCGGGAAACCAAACATTCCTATTAAAAAATCTTGTTAAAACATCTACCAGCACCTCCTATTTTGCTGTGTTGGCACTTCCGACGAACAAAAAGTCGATGCACTAGCCCCGGAGCGGTCGGTCTGATAGACGTGCTCTGTGTAAGTAGTGTACTGCGAACTGTGTCTAAAAATATATATACTGGAAACTTTGTGCAAAGATGTGTGTAAATCTACAGTGAACTTTTCTTAAGATTAACCAATAAAGTGAAGAAAACCAGAAGATCGTATCTGTACATCCAAGAAGATACGGGAAGGGGCTTATATACTAAGAAGATACGGGAAGGGGCTTATATACTGGTGGCAGCATCAAACCGCAACCCGTTTCCTCAAGAGACTGGTTCCTAGAAATCACGTATCCTCAACCAGATGCAAGCCAGCCACGCCCACCGTCGAGCAACACGGACCTCGACCGCGAGCTAACATCGCCTACCTATGACATCTCATCGACACGCAGTACACTCTACACTGTCACGGGCATCGTCAGCACCGACTCCAAATTACCTAACCACTTCTAAACAAGGTAAATAATATATCAACCCCTCACAATACTTGATAATATTGATAATCCTCACCTAACCAACCAAAACCTCCCCCCCCTGATACTCGCTTTCTCTCCCCTTCCATGCGAGCACCATACATCAAGATTTCATAAATCTAGATGTTCCAACCACAAGGAACCTCACCTGGAGGTGATTGCACACCTATCAACCTACTACCAGTGAGACATTCCCATACCTACGTCAGGACAAACAAGTCTACGGGCCGCCACAGCCACACCTGACGGACCTGCACATACGTCAATATACCTAAACCCAATCATACCTTTCAAGGTATTCTAATGTTCATTATATAGACAATCTTGTAAGATTCACTTTCACCTTCATATCACCAATAATTAACGATAGCTTAACTTCATTTTCCCTTCTTTGATTAATAATTAATTCAGTCTCTAGTGATTTAATAATTCAAACAAAAATATAATTTTACAAAACTAAGTTACATAATTAAGTTAAAAACATTTTTGCATACTTCTATCTTGTACCTTCCCAATTTATTATTTAGAATAATATATTTTCAACTTTTACAATAACCTGTATAATCACATTACTTTTTTCTTGCCAATATCATATATTCCCATTATATACCCATTTATATTGTATATCTTTTTACCTTTTACAATAACTTATGTGTTTTTTTACTATATGTAATTACATTTTTTGTTGCAATATTACCACATTACTGCTGTAAACCCATTTTACAATTATACCATTGTATACCCATTGAAAACCTATACCCCCACCTCTTATCTAACCATAACATACTACCCCTTAGATAATGTATACCAAATATTTCTAATTTAACTATTTCAACTTAGACCTCCTATCTCACCTAACTACTTTCTATACCTGTTAAGTCATACATGCATCTCTAGTTAGACACTAACATGGCTACAGGTACGAGAGCCAAGGTCAGAAATTTACTTCAAGGATTTCTTTCCACATCTAAAGAAGATAAACCCTCTCAAGACCAAGACCATGCCACGACTAAGGCAGATTCTCAAATACTTCCTGAGGAATACTATGACCACATACCCCTTCACCATGACCACTCACGGGAAGACCCTTTTAACCCCTTCCAACTACAACACTTGCCTAACCCCCTCCCTCACTCCACACCAAAACTTCAAGTTACCCCTCAACTAGATCATCAACAACAACAACCCCACACTCCATCACAACCCCAAATTCCCCCTCACCTAGACCCTCAACAACAACAACCCCACACCTCTCCGCAACCCCAAATTCCCTCTCATGTCGACCCTCACCAACTAAACCCTCAACAACAACCCCCACATCCCAACCCCCCTGATTCCCCTGCAACAATCCCTAAACCCCACAAACCATGCATACGAGAACTTTGCCTTCCCTTCTCCCAACTTCCCATCTGGTCAACCCACCTCCACACCACACCCCCAACCACCACCTAACCTTGCCCCAAACCCATCACAACATCCTAACCCACAACTTCAACCTACAATAATTAATAACTACCAAACCGTTACCCCTCTAACCGAAATTCCCACCTTCTCTCAAGCTAGCGGCCTCTCCATTACTGACTTCCTGACGGCATGTGACCTTTTCTTTTCTAAGAATGCAAATTACTCTGACTTAGACAAAATAAATCTATGCCGCCAGAAAATAGAAGCATCGGACGAACATAGGTCCACGGCTCGGATGCTAGATAGTTTGATAGCCACAGGGATCACATATAGCAATTATAAGCAACATCTGTTAAATGTCTTTCAAAGCAAACAAACAACATTAGCTTTATCCTCACATTTCTAAATAATACTAGAGTTAAAAAACAAACCAACATTAAAGATAATGTTGCAAACACAATTAAAGAAATTAGGGAAAATCTGTACAACAATAGCCCATGGACTTACACAGACACCACCACAGGTAAAAAGGTAATGACCTTGGAAAACCTATGCTCATTACTAGAGATAGGTCTCTATCTTTCCCAACTCCCTCCAAAGTGCCAAAGAGAAGCCGCAAAAAGGGATTTAAACACTAGTAACCCATTAGCTTATACTTACATCTTAGATATCACCAACGCTTGCAACATCTCCCTCTCTGACCAGCACCATTTTGCTAGACTAAATAGCCTTCAGTCACAACAGCCCCCTAGCCCCAATCTAGCGCAACCATCTAACTGGTGTTCCTACCATCTTTCAACAAGTCGCAACACCAGAGACTGCATACAGAAACAACAAATGCAAGCACAACACCGCGCTACCCCTTGCTCAGTTCATGGAACTACTTCCCACACGGATTCTCAGTGTAGAGCGCAACAATACCAACACCCACAGGTACAACACCGCGCTACCCCTTGCTCAATTCATGGTACTACCTCCCACACTGATTCCCAATGTAGAGCTCAACAGCAAACCAAACAACTCCCACCCACCCCTAGACCCCCCACCATGTCAAAACCAACACAACCAGGCAAATACTGCAACCTACACAAAACCACAACTCATTCCAACGAAGAGTGTTCTCAACAAAAATCACAACCACAACCACATCAGAGAACAAACAAACAAGTCACCACACCTCGACAAACACCTTCCTCCCACACAACACATACAACTCAACACCGATTGGGGGAACGTGCATCAGCCTCACGCACCAGACCACCATAGGAACATCCGACACACCACACAACTATATCACCCTAAAGGTGAAATTAGATAAAATTACTGTTGACATGATGGTTGATACAGGAACAAACCTGAACCTCATCCCCAGAGCTCTCTACGAAGCACTAAATGACCCACCCCAAATCCAGTATTCAAATACGGAAGGTCTATTGATAGAAGGATCTACCATATCACTTCACGATATGATTGATTTAAACATAGAGGTAAACAATTCCCAAGTAGGTTTCACATCCTTCCATTTAGCTGATGAATGGAGTCTCGACCAACAAGGTATAATAGGTTTAAAGTCCCTACGAGACTGGAAGTCCATCATCAACTTAGATACCAACAAAATCTCCTTCCGAGATGAAAGTAATGAGTCAACACTTCCTGAAACACCCGACCCAGACACACAACCTCTTTCATATCTATCTAGCTTAAATAAACCCTCTCCAACTAAGAGCTACTCATTCCGTCCACCACCTTATGTCACCTCAAAAGCACTGATGTCTAACACAGTCATCATACCCCCTAGACATTCAATAACAGTTCCACTATACATACCCGGAGCAATAGAACATCAGGATGTCATAATTGACCCAGATACGTCAAGAATAAATAACATAACCTTGGAGTCCTCCTGGGATATAGTATCAGAAAATAAACACACCCTAGCTATGTTAACAAATCTCTCCGATCAACACCGCAAAATCAGGAAGAACACAAACATTTGTTCAGTCCATCTCCATAATTCCCCAATCCAGGAACCACTCCCACAACACATCAACACTGTAAAACCACCACAAACTCTCACCCCTATCCACCCCAACCAAATCACAACATCAGCAAACGGAGAGATGAATGACAAGCTACTGACCCTCCTACAAAGGAATAGATCGGCTATCGCCTTAGAAGGCGAACCCTTAGGCAAATGTGATATAATCAAACATCACATCCAAATTCCCCCCAACACCCCCCCCCCTCATACACCCCCGCTTACCGCATACCCCACAGTAGGAAAACACAAGTCAACAACAGTGTGCACGAGATGCTACACCAAGGCGTAATTTCTCACTCCCAAAGTCCGTGGAACAGTCCCCTCTTCCTAGTCCCAAAGAAAGACGGAACTTTATGCCCTGTTGTTGACTTTAGGAAAGTTAACCACCTAACTCAATCTGACCCACACCCCCTCCCCGCCATGCAAGATGTCTTACAATCCATCGGTAATGGAAATTCAGTTTTTTCCACAATTGACCTTAAGTCAGCCTTCTGGCAGGTCGAGCTCACCGATGAATCTAAACCCGTAACTGCATTCTCCACTGACAAGGGACATTTCCATTTCGAGCGTATGCCCTTTGGCCTTAAGAATGCCCCCTCAACCCAACAAAGGTTGATGACCCGCATTTTCAGCGACATGATAGGAATCTCATTATTCGTCTACTTAGACGACCTCATCATCTATAGTCCCACACAAACTGACCACCTTCACACACTAGAGATTGTCCTAAAAAGACTCAAAAACACAGGATTGAAAATCCAACTAGGAAAGTGTAAATTCCTACAGACGGAACTCACCTTCCTAGGCCATAAGGTAGATAGCCAAGGCATCCATACCACCACAGATAAGATAGATACCATAAACAATTTCCCAACCCCCAGAAATGCAGATGAAACTAGAAGTTTCGTAGGACTAGTCTCATATTACAGACACTTCATTGGAAATTTTGCAGAAATTGCATCCCCTCTAACCAAATTCACAAGGAAAGGCGAAACATTTAAGTGGTCTGAAGCGGAACAACAAAGTTTTGACACCCTTAAACATGCTCTTACCACAGCCCCTGTCCTAGCCTTCCCTGACATGAAGAAAGAATTCCTTCTTTACACCGACGCCTCCTCTAAAGGAATAGGCGCAGTCCTTCAGCAGAAGGATGAAAACGGCAAAGAGCACCCCATCGCCTACGCAAGTAGAGTACTAAATAAGGCTGAAAGCAACTACTCAACTACTCATAAAGAAGGATTAGCTATGATTTGGGCGCTCAAACATTTTAAATTCCTAATACTAGGATATAACATAAACATCTTCACAGACCACCAACCCCTAGTCTACCTCTTTAATTCTAAAGACTTACATGGCAGAATTGCTAGGTGGAAAACCACCCTATTGGACTTCGATCCAAAGATAACATATCTAGCGGGAAAAGCTAACATAGTAGCTGACTCTTTAAGCAGACAAACTCACGTCTCATCACTAACACAAACAACATGCATTCCGATGCAAGAACTTAGAGATGAAACAGACAATGACCCGACATGGTCTCAAATAAAACAGCATCTCCTTTCAAGAACTCCCTTACACTCCCGACCACCTGTCCCTGTAGACGAACTCAAACTGGTCGACGGAATCATAAGGAGAACCACTAATGACAGGGAAGTAACTGTCGTTCCCAGAGTCTAAGTTCCCAAGGTCCTACACATATTGCACGACAGTGCAATGGGAGGCCACTCAGGCAGAGATAAGACACTGAACACTGCTAGGCACTCCTTCTACTGGGTCAACATGAAAAAAGATATAACCACACACATAGACTCATGTGTAACTTGCAACCAATTCAGAGGACCTGACCCCAAACTACTCAATATCAAAGACATCCCGCTCCCTGCTGAGCCATGGGAAACACTTGGCATTGACTTACTGAAAATGCCAACGAGCCATCAAGGTTCCAATTATGTACTCACGGCAGTCGATTATCTGTCCAAATACACTATCCTAGTCCCATTACAAGACAAAACAGCAGAGACTGTAGCCAAAGCCTTAGTTAACAATATATTCTGCAGATACAACATTCCCACACGAATGTTATCTGACAATGGCTCAGAGTTCAAAAATGAGGTAATGCGCGAAATAGCACATCTTTACAATGTTGATCAAACTTTCGCCACTGCCTACCACCCACAAGGGAATGGACTAACTGAGCGCACCAATCGCAAAGTGCTTGAAGTCCTCAGACCTTTGGTCAACGATCTCATGGACAGTTGGGAAGATTGGCTACCACAGGTACAAGCCAGTATCAACAGCACAGTCAACTCCGCAACAAAGATGTCCCCCCATGAGATCATTTTTGGCCAAAGAATGCGCCTTCCCTACCAAATCTTCAACCAACCACCGCCCCCCTTATACAATCTAGATAATCTCACCCAATGCCTAAAAAGAGGAATGCAAACCATTTATAAGCAAGTCAGAGAAAACCTCAAAGTAGCCCAAGAAAGAACAAAAACAAAACAACACAGACATTCATCTCCACTTGACATAACACTTGGAGACACAGTCATAGTCAAAGACTCAAATAGAACTAACAAACTCAAACCCAAGTTCTTCGGCCCCTTCACAGTCACAAGCTCACTCCCTAACAATGTTTTCCTACTAACAGATCCTTCCGATCACACAACCGTAACCATACATGGAGAGAAATTGAGAAAAGTTAAACTCAACCTCGACCCAACCCCACCTCCCACCTACAACCCACCTACCGCACTCACACATAACTCACCCAAGCGCAAGTCCCATCCCATGACTCTGCGTCGACGCAACTAAACATGCACTCTAGCTCTCGCCCCTGAAGATGCAGGACGTCATGCATCTCTCAGTGGAGGTTAAAATGGCCAATTTACAATAAGAACTCCTTTCCGCATATCTATCAAAACTTCTCCACTTCCTTCCGACCAATATAACCTTAGCGAGGGTCAGATAGACATATCCTCATTCACTGAGACATAACCTTCATCCACAGGATGACTACAATACTACTACTACTTCACCTCGTCCACCTCTCCCTCTCCACCCCCGTTTTGATCCCAGGAGCGGTCATCAACAACCATGGAACCGCCGCATGCGTAGAGGATTCCATAATGGTAAAACTGAAAATTTCCCCAGATACTCTGCTACAACCCCTCACAAAATTACATAAAGACCTCATAGACATAGAAAAATTAATCTCCACCCAAATACCCAACACCACTCATCAAAACCATGAAACCTCCATGACACTATACCACAACGTCAACGCCTTACATGACAAGATCAATACGATCAAATACACAATATACCACCTCCCCAATCCAGACAATGAGAACCCAAAGACCAGTAGAACCAAACGCGGATTGTTCGATTTTATCGGAATAATCTCTAAATCGCTATTCGGGACTGCAACTGAACAAGACTTACAAACAATCCAAACACACATAGGAAATATAACAAAAGTACTACACCAACAAGGTAAACTCATAAATCTAAAATCTAAGAACATCGACCTCCTCGCTAACTCAATCAATTCGGTAATTGATAAGTTCAACAACCTCGCAGCATTCACAAATTCCCAGTTATCTAAGATTACCAATTCCCAAACAGCCCTCTTCTTCCTTCACCACCTAAATGAACTAGACAAACAATTAGACAAGCTATTGGACCATAGTAATCTTATCCAAAGAGATATTTGGAACGCCCACGCAGGTATAGTCAACTTTCAAATGATCACTCCAACCCAACTTGATCAAACACTACGACAAGCCCACAATACATTGAAACTTACCCCCTTCTTCTCCCGAAATGAAATACATCATTATTACCCCATCTTAACATCTACTATCTTTCAAGAATTCATTCTAATAAACATTCCGATGGACCCGATCAAGAGATTCTCCCTTTGGGAAATTTACCCCTTCCCCTACCCTTACCAAAACCGCACCATGACCCTCAACCTACCAACCTCCACCATCCTAAAATCAACTAATGGACAGTGGATCACACTAACCTCACCAGAAACCATGGCAATTTGCAAGATAGCACGACCCAACTTCCATATCTGTCCAGCTTACCCCTTCCATTTCCAATTAACCAAATCCCAACCTTGCCTCTCAGAACTCACAACACCCAAAGTCAATTTTTCCGAGACGTGTGACTTTCGCTTCTCAGACAACACTCAAATACACCACACCCACGTAGGACATAAACACTTCATATTTCTTCCCCACCCCACATTAGTGTCAGTAATATGCCTACACAAACCACCCTCCCATCATAGGATCAACGGCTCTATCACTCTACCAGACACCTGCCACATCTACATGATGGACTCAATGCTCCTCCCAAACAAACTCCACCAACAAGGCACTCTCAACATGACCCACGATCTAGGTCCCATAACCCAACTAACACTCCCACCCCTCCCCAAGATCCCCGATATCATCCTCCCAAGTAAGATAGACATGGTACGCCTCCTAAATAAATCAACTACTCTTAACCTGGATTCATTAGACCTACACTACAAAATACTACCCTATGCATCCACTGCCCTCTCAATCTTAATCATCCTTTTTTATATTAGTGATACTAACCAAATTCTTTTGCATGAAATAAGACCACCAAACAGTTTTAACCCTCTTTTTCCCAAATTATTGTAAACCTAGATTAAGTTTGATCTTGTGTCTCATCCAATATCTTACCTTACTATAGTGACATACATACTCATAGAAAAGAGTTCCTCAGAAAAGACAGATTGTGCCAAACAAACTCATAGATAAGAGTTTCAGAAAAGACAGATACTGACATACAAACTCACCGATAAGAGTTTGTCAGAAATAATAAGAAAGTGTCACAAAAACTCTTAGATAAAAGTTGAATATATGTAATGTTGGTGAGACACAACCATATTCTTTTTTCAGAGACACAACATCGCATACCCATCCTTCTAGCTCAAAATGCCCTCTTGGGACCCCACAATCACTTCAACATCACACACCCCATCTCCACATATATCCACCCAAGATTTTGTGTCTCTGACTTTATAACTATATAACCATATATATGTATAGATATTTTCTTAACCATGTAACATTAGGTGCCGGGAGCCACCTAACCCCAGGGGGAGGGCGATATGTATAACCCCACTCACTCATTCACTCACTCACTCACTGGTCCACCCGACTGTCCGTCACCAAGCGCATCCTCCCAATCTTGCTGACTGGGCGGTTGCCGACTCAGCACTTCGTGCCCGTGCGACCAGCACTACCAAGAAGCAATCAACACACACACACACACGAACATACTCATAAGTGCAGTCAACCTCTAACTCACAAAACACACGACAACCAAATAATAATGAACCCTTCCCCCCTGGAAATATTATATACTGTAAATAACATATAGCTAGTAATTAAGAACATGATAGTTTATTTGCGGGAAACCAAACATTCCTATTAAAAAATCTTGTTAAAACATCTACCAGCACCTCCTATTTTGCTGTGTTGGCACTTCCGACGAACAAAAAGTCGATGCACTAGCCCCGGAGCGGTCGGTCTGATAGACCTTCATGAATCTTCTCGGCAGACTACATTCGTTGTTGTTCGCTAGGGCGTGGTAGCAGGAAATCACACCTTGTTTAAATCCTTTTTCTACGTCCTTTTCGTCCCATCTCTCAAAGACGGAAACTCAAGTGCTCTCCCTTGGCTTAAAATTTGACACCGGATTATACGGGAAACGATACGGCGAGTCTATCAACAAGAACTACAGATGGGACGAAAAGGACGTAGAAAAAGGATTTAAACAAGGTGTGATTTCCTGCTACCACGCCCTAGCGAACAACAACGAATGTAGTCTGCCGAGAAGATTCATGAAGGCTTTAGAAGATCTCAGCAGACGAACGGACATCTTAATAACACAAGCGGATAAAGGAGGTGGAATCGTGGTAATGAACAAAAGTAGCTACGTTGAGAAGATGCATGAGCTTTTAAACGATGAAAACACATACAAGAAGATGCCCACTGGTTTCGCACAACAGGAGGCCGACGAGTTCAAAAAGAAGGCAAGGAGGATTCTATCTAGGACGAAGAAAGGAAAAGAGAAATTAGGACTTCTAGAAGAGGCCCCAAGACCACCCAGAATGAGAGGAATACCGAAGATCCACAAAGCGGGTATACCAATGAGACCCATCACCTCAGGGATAGGCAGTGCCCCGCATCGCCTAGCTAAACAACTCGCAAAGCCCCTTTCTGCGCTACTAGGAACAATAAGCGACGCACACCTACGCAACTCGTCGGATCTGATTAGACGCCTAGAAAAAGTTAACTTCGAGAGGAAAAAGTTAGCCAGCTACGACGTGACAGCGTTATTTACGAACGTAAGTATTGAGGGGGCCATTGAGGCGTTAAAGAGGGTTATAAATTCTATGAATGAAAGCGACTTTCCAGTCAGAAAAACAGACTATATAGAGTTGGTATCTCTGTGTGTGAACTTTGGTGCCTTTGTGTTTGAGGGCCAAGAGTTTAAACAACATCGAGGACTGGCTATGGGTTCACCACTAAGTGCTGTCATGGCTTCTCTTTTTATGGAAACACTAGAGGAGGATAAATTTATTCGCATAATAGGAAGAGGCTCACATTGGTTCCGATACGTAGATGACGTGTTGGTGGTGGTACCCGAGGGAACAGATATAAACAATAAACTCCGCATGCTTAACGAAGTGAACAAAGACATCCAGTTCACAGTGGAGTTTGAGAAAGACAACCAATTACCATTCCTAGACACTGTCATTCATCGGGGTGAAACGGATGTAAAGTTTTCAGTATACAGAAAACCCACGAACAAAGACGACTTCATACACTACTTATCCCATCACAGCACACGCACAAAAACAGGTATGATAATAGGTTTCTATCTGAGAGCATTGAGGATATGCAACAAAGAATATGTAGAAGAGGAGATGTCCTACATATTTAATGTCTTCCGCAAACTTATGTACCCAGCAGGACTACTATCCAAATTGAGAAGGAAAGCGGAAGAAATTTACGCAAGACCGAAAAGTGACAAAGCTTCAATAAAATACCTAGTAGTACCTTTCGCAAAGGAAGCAAAAGCCATAACCAATACGTTATCTAAAGCCGGCATCCAAATAGCGTATAAATCCGGGCGCAAAATAAAAGACGTCCTAAGTAACAAACAAGAACAACACACCAACGAAAATAGCATAGTATACGGAATACCATGTAGTGGATGTCCTGCAACATATTACGGTGAGACGTCACGGGGGTTGACAAAAAGACTAGGAGAATACAAGAACGACCTACGACATCACAGGACTTCAAATTCACTGGTAGTACATGTGGACACACACGGACATTTACCAGAATGGGAAGATGCACGCCCGATCTGCACCGGACTTCAAAGGAGAATGAGAAAGCTGGTCGAGTCCGCGTGCATAACACTGGGAAAGGTCAGCAACCAGAGAGAAGGGTTCGTTAACTTGTCATTTGCAGCCGCCAGATTGGTTGTGGAGGAGGGAGTATCGGGCCAATCGGCATGCGACTTGCTGAAACGTCCAGCCGGATGAGCCATAAAGAGAGTATATATGATGTACACACACGCTGTCTGTCACTCTGAAGAAGACTTGTAGTCGAAACGTCAGTAATACAGTGTTCTCGCTCTAACCCGTATTTCTCTACCACCTTTTCACTCATATATATATATATATATATATATATATATATATATATATATATATATATATATATATATATATATATGTTTCTTAAAAACAATGCAGTCGAATGTTCCTTCTGTTATACACGCCTAAAGTACAAGGAAGTCTGAAAAATTATTTCAAAATTATACGTCAGACTACTCAGAGGAAGGAATTCAAGTTAACCCCTCCAAAATGTTGATCCTGGATCCGCCACTGTCCATATACTGAAAAACCACTTTAATCTTCTGTAGCAGTCCATATGTCTCTCCCGTAATCCTGCTGATCTGTCAGGTAACAGGTTCTCTTTTATGAACACTCCCAAATTTTTCCCTCTGTTTTTGCAATGGATTTACTTCCCAATGAATAGTTCAAAGATGATATTTCCAGTATCTTTTTTTTTTTTTTTTTTTTTTTTTTTACTGAAATTAATTTCCATTCTTGGTTCCATCCAAAAGTAGTGTCTAGATCTTTTTTAAACTACCTATAGTACAGTCATTTCCCATTTTTTATTATTCCCATGATGTTTGTTGTACCTTCCATCATGTCATTAACATAGATAAGAAGTGTTACAGGTACTAGCACTGAGCCTTGTGGAGCCCCACTGGTCACTTATCTCCACCTTGATATCTTATCATTTACTACTGTCGTCAAGAAACTTCCCTTCAAATAATATTTTATCTATCCAGCCCTCCAATATGTCAATGCTGTCATGTGCCTTCTCCAAATCCACAAAATTTCAAGACATCCTTACCTTGTTTAAAAAAAAATCACATATCTGCCTAGCTACAAATTTTCTTTGTCTATGTATCCTATTCCTTTCCTAAATGCACACTGTAATTACCCAATTATTCTCTCAAAATTCCCCTCCCAAATATCTCAATTAAAGCCCTCCTATATGCCTTACCAAGTACATTTAACAGACTGATCCCTCTAAAGCTATTCAATTCAAAATTGTCCGCTATCATTTTGTAGAGTGAAATTACACAAGCACCCCCTCCAGTCCTCTTGCACAATCTCCCCCTTAGTAACACATAAAACTATATAATTAGCCAATCCACTATAACTGTTCTTTTCTTTATCAAACATTGTAGGTGACACCTTTTTAACCCAGATGCCTTACCAGCTTTCATTTTAATCCCTCCATTGCCCCTGGTCTGGTCTCCTTTGCAAAGGACCTTCAGCGTTCTTCAGAGAAGATATATTGTGTACCTGTCTAGGGACTGATAGTGTGAGGCATTGAAGTACGAGGTGTTCTGTGTCTTCTGTGTGGTGGTTGCATCTGGATCAGTTTGAATCCGTGGCCAGGCCTATTCTGTGTTGGTACTGTTTTAATGCTGATTGGTATCCTCAGCGCAGGTTTACCAGTGTGGTTCTTATCAGGTGTGGAAGGTTTTCCCTGTATTCTTTATATGTTCTTTACATCTCTCTTTTCCTAGAGTTATATCATCATCCTCTTCCATCACAGTCGTTTTTGTGGCATCTCACACTGCCACAATAAAACTCTTCCAAACCTCTTCCACTTTCAATATATCCTTGAAATACTCAGCAAATTTTCACCTTACCACTTTCACTTCCATTAGCATTTCTCCCTTTACCTTTTCCCTTATGACTAACTTCCCTCATTCTTTTTTTTTTTTTTTGTTCTTCCACTAATGCCTTCAACCTCTTCATCACATCATTTTTGCCCCTCCTCCTCCTGTTCCCTCCCATCCTCCTCATCCCACATACTGAGAAAGGATAGAGTTAGAAATGAAGTGATAGAGGAGGAGAGTGGGATAAAAAAAAAGGTGGCACATAGGACTGATGAAAGGACATTGGGAAAGTTTGGGCACATGGAAAGAGTGAAGAAAATTGAGCAAAAAGTAATGTGGAAATCAGAGGGGGTGGAGTAAGCTTGAGGGGAAGCCTAAGAATGAGATGGATGAGCAGAGGAGGGAGAAGGTAAGAGATAGGTGTAAGTGGAGAATGGTTATGAATGGACAATAGATTGACACAGCACAAAGGGATTTCTCCTCATCTTTTCTGTTTTTTGGATGAGAGGACAAAGAGGGAGGGTCGCCATGTAAAAGCAGTGAGGCCCTGCTGTGAATCTGCCCTGTCTTGTTGCAATGTTTCTAACATGATCAGTGGGCAGGAAACAGGGATGACCTTTCATCCACGAGGAAAGAAGGGAAACAAATGGCTACCTCCCTTATAAAGGGGAAGAAGTTTTAGACATAAAGATTTATTTGTTTATCTTATCATATCCTCTTTTATTTATTTTTATTGGTTTATTTTTATTATAATATGTTTTTTCATCTATTTTACTGCAAAGGTACAAAGAAAAGAGAAGTAAAGCATAAGAGAAAGGACACAAAAAGAAGAGCAGATGTGAAGTGAGGTAAGAGTATGACAGAAATTTTTCAAAGTAATAAAAAGATGTTTTGGAAGAAAATTAAGAGAGGAGAGGGAGGCAAATCAAGTGGAGAAGAAAAGGTAAAAGGTGCAGATGGAGAGATGATAATGGAAGAGATGGCAGTAAGAGGAATATGGGCAGAGTATTTTAGGGAGTTGCTAAATGTGAAGGAGGATAAGGAGGGTGTGGTGACGCGACGTTGGTCAAAACTAGAGTGGCCGTCACACAACTCGAGCTAAGCTTACATACTGTTAGCAAGACGTCTCGACTAGCCCCAGCCAGCAGCCAAACAGAAATTCGGGAAAGCTCTCCGGGGACTTCTCTGAGCCGCCAGCCTCCTTTAAAAGGACGGCGCCTTGCTGAGACAGTCAATTCTCCAGCAAGTCGCCTCGTGCACAACATCTCCAAGCTTCAAGCGGCCCTTTGCACTCAGCCCATAACACTTCAAGGCCCTCACTCAAACCCACAGCGCCAGGCTCAGTCAGGATCCTCACCAGACATCGACCACGCCTACATTACGCCGCACCCGTCTCCTCCCTCACCCAGGTCAACCCTGCGTCCCACCACAAGTGTTCCCCCCGATACCCTAATCCCCCCCCCCCCCGGACTCACTCTCCCCTTCACTGCATTCATTCTCACCAAACCGTATATCTCCACAGCTCCATGCTCAGCCAGGCCCCCCTCGCCAACACAGCGACCACGCCTACAACACGCTGCCGCCGCCTTCTCCATCATCCAAGCCGTCCTCTCCAGAGATGTCATCTGATGGCACAATCACCCGTTCCGGTCGGGTGGTTAAAAGGCCGGCCCGATTCTGCCACATCACTCGCGTCTCGCCCTACTCTCCGCGGCGCTCGCTCCCAAAGAAGGGGGGAGTATTGTGGTGACGCGGCGATGGTCAAAACCAGACTGGCCGTCACACAACTCGAGCTAGGCCTATATATTTGCCGAAGTTAGCAAGACGTCTCGACTAGCTTCAGCCAGCAGCCAATAAAAAAATCGGGAAAGCTCTCCGGGAACCTCTCTGAGCCACCGGCCTCTTTTAAAAGGAAGGCACCTTGCCGAGACAGTCAGTTCTCCAGAACCACGAAATAAATATCCCTAATCGCCAAGTGGCAGTAGTCCTCTTTTATACACAACTATCTTTTCATTTTCATAAAAACATCTCTTCCCCTCCAATTACCGATCCCGCGCGAGCGGGTGGTCTGTCCTAGGTAGTCCATAATTCTCCAGCAAGTCGCCTCGTGCACAACATCTCCAAACTTCAAGCGGCCTTTCGCATTCAGCCCACAACACCTCAAGGCCCTCACCCCGGACCTCCCCCCTATGAGCCCTCATCCGTGACCTTCGAGCCTAATATACCATCTTGTGTGCCTTGGTTTCATTTCCCAAGCTTGTCCAAACCTAACCACAATAGAAAGGTAGTTGCAGTGGGAAGTGCTAAGAAAATGACTATGATGAATGAGAAAAATGGAGGAGAAATAAGAACAGATGAAGTGAAAGCAGTTGTTAAAATTATGAGAGCAGGTTAGGCACCTGGGTTAGATGGGTGTCAAGTGGAGTGTCTTAAAAATGGAGATACAGTGATGGTGGACTGGCTGGTGAGGTTGTTATGTTTGTCTAAAAAGAGGGTAGAGTGACAGAGCACTGGAGGAGTGTCTGTATACCTCCACTTTACAAAGGAAAAGGGGACAAGTGTGGGTGTAGTAGCTTCAGAGGGATCAGTTTGTTGAGTGTAGTTGGGAAGGCTTATAGGAGGGTTTTGCTTGAGAGGATTAGGAGAGGAACAGAGTAATTGGTGAGGAATAGTGTGGGTTTAGGACAGGTAAGAGTTGCGTGGATCAGATTTTTGTGGTAAGGCAGACATGTGAGAAAGCTTTAGGAAAAGGTGAGGATATTTGTCAGGCCTTTATGGATTTGGAAAAGGCTTACGACAGGGTAGACAGGAAGACATTGTGGGAGGTATTGCAGATATATGGGATAAGAGGAAAACTGTTAAGAGCAGTCAAGGGATTTTATGAGAGTAGTAGAACCTGCATTAGAATAAATGGAGAGAGTGAGTGGTTTGAGGTAAAGGTGGGATTTTGCCAGGGATGTGTCATGTCCACATGGATGTTCAATTTATACATGGTTGGGGTGGTGTGAGAGGTAAATTCAAGGGTAATGGGTTGGGGATTGGAGATGTTTAAAGAAAATGGGAGATAAATCAGTTGCTGTTTACCAATTACGGAAGTTAGTGATGGAGTTTGGGAAGGTGTGAAAGAAGGAAGTTGAAGATAAATGTGGGTAAAAGTAAGGTGATGAGATGTACAAGAGAAAAGGATGGCAGCAAATTGGAAGTGAGTATAAAGGGAAAGAGACTGGAGGAAGTGGATAGTATTAGATACTTGGGGGTGAATGTGGCAGGAAAGGGAGGAGTGGGGGTGGAGGTAGAATGTAGATTGAGAGAAGCAAGTAAATGCCTTGGGGGATTAAAAAGTGTAATGAGAAATAGACATTTGGGAATGGATGCTAATAGGAGATTGTATGAAGGGTGATTGTGCCAACAGCACTGTATGGGATAGGAACATGGAACATAAGAGAGGAAGAGTTTAAATGTGTTTGAGATGAAATGCCTGAGAAGTATGGTAAGGGTTATTAGGCTGGATAGAGTGAGAAATGAGGAGGTTAGGAGGAGACCAGGGCTAGAATGGAAGTTGGGAGATAGATGGAGTATATGGGGATGAAATGGGTGGGAGTGGCTACCTCCCTTGTAAGGGGGAAAAAGCCCTTGGTATATGTATGTATGTATGTTTACTGCCACAACCAACTTTTCTCATGACCAAGAAAGCTATTAAGCTAATGATTCACCAAAACTGCTGAGGACATGTACAGCATCTTACTGACATAAGCTTGTTGAATCTGTGCTCTGCTTAGCTGAGACAGGTTGTAATATTATAAGCCAAGTTCTTCATTGGTAACTGCAAGATCCGAATGGATTATCCAGGTATAAAATGACATCACTGAAGCCTTTCAGTGGGATTTCATTATGTGAACCTACCATACTTCTCAGACATTCCATCCCAGACACATTTAAACTTTTCCTCTCTGCCTCTTTTAAATTCCAAGTCTCTGTCCCATACAATGCCTATAGGCACAATCACCCCTTCATATAAGCTCCTCCTTGTATCCATTCCCAAATGTCTATTTCTCATTACACTTTTTAATCTCTCGGTCTACAGTTTACCTCCACCCCCACTCCTCCCTTTCCTGCCACATATGACCTCAAATACCTAAAACTATCCACTTCATCCAGCCTCTCTCTCCTTTATGACTTACTTCCAACTCACTGCCATCCTCTCCCCTTGCACATCATCCTCTTAATTTTGCCCACATCTACAATATATTACCGGTATCTAAATTTATAGTGGTCTTATCCTACAACTTTATTTGATTAAGATGATATTACCATCTAACCTCATGTTAAAGTATTAAAATAAAAAACATGATTATAGAAAAACTTTTAATAATAACAGATCCATACAGACACTAGATATCATGACACTTGTGTCTTCAACAGTCCTGACATGGGTACAACTGGCATCTCACTGTACTACCATTTCAAAGGACTATTTTCACATCATTTAGTATTTTCATGTTTCAGGTTCAGGTATCGATTGAACTGCACATCAGCAGTACTCAGACCAAACCTGAAACAGACCAAACCTGTAAGAGAAAAGATATTCATTAAATGTTTGTAATGCAAAGAACCATCTGTCATCTGTTCTCATGTGCATAGTCCATCTGAACCTTATGAACTGCATAAAGTTATTAGAACCCTATCTGCTATTCAGTTTGCTGTAACTATCTACTTATCCATATTACAAACACAAAATACATGACATACTCATGAAATCAAAATACCTGATGAAACTGGGATGAAAACTCTTATCTTCATTGGACATTTGGTTTGTATAACCATTCATGCTGTAAATAATAGTAAAATAGGGAAATAGTCTTCAAACTGAGTGTATGGATATGCAAAGATGCAAGGGGAAAGTACAGGCGTACATAAAACATAATAAAACATAGGGTAAAGTTAAATGTACTAGGTAGTAAAAATAAATAAAAAGTTAAATATACTGTATGTGGGTGAATAGATCAGGGAACTAAATGGGAACATTAAGAAAATATGCCTTCTTGCTTCCACCTTTGTGAATTGATATCACATCAGCCCTTTTCCAATAATGCAGTACTATGCCTTTTTTTTAATCAACATGCAATAACCCTGAGGGATTGACACACTGTCTCCTAACTGGGCCTAAAATTTCTTTCTATCAACTTCAACTGTATTTCTTACACTTTTTCACCCATGGAGAGCTGACAACTGGCAATTGCTCCCCTTCCCCAACGACTTTCAGCCAGTGACATGAAAACAGTCCCACACAGCAAAGACAACAGTCCAAAGTTTCTTCCCAGAGAGCTCTGTGGGATGGCCTGAGGACCACTGCCAGCCACTGTGGGGCTGTGAATTTTCAAATATATACATCTACACTACTCCAATAGTTGATACATTTATAGTTTGTGATGAGTATGACTGCATTTTATTAGTGCTACCTTTAGTATCTTTGGAGTAAAATATGTCTGCAGTCTACTTAAGTACAGATGCACTGATGTGGAGTTGACTATGATCTTTGCATATAAGGCAATCCATATAAAAAGCTATGTGTAATCCTATTAGAAAGGGTTAATGGAGGTCCAAATGTGGCATGAGGTGAAAAAAATTTACAAATGCTCAAGATGTATGAACCATCACCACTCCTCACAGACAAAGAATGTTCCAATGTTGTATAATGTACTGTCTAATCAGTTGGTCTTTCTAAAGAACTCTGTCATTATATCATAAAGAAACTGAATGTAAGTGATAACTTTAATTTGTGAGGCAAGAAACTCACCTGAGGAAGGGTTTCCTTCTTGCCAACATCTGCTTCTTCACCAGCTTCTCGGCTACTCAGTACTACCATGTATCGCTCACCTTTGGCAAAAAAGTATAAACATTTACATTTAGCAGTCTTATGGAAGAGTAATCCAATTCACTAATCTTGAAAAGAATTAAGGTAAAGGGTTAAGAAACTTAGAAGCAGCAATGCAACAAAAAGAAAGAAAGATCTCTTGATTTGGAACAGGAAAGTATCACAAGATCATGAAAAAAAAGATAATAATAATAGATAATCCAAAACTTGTCAAGAAATATATTTTTCCATATAAAGTAGATATGAGGCAATAGATTGATTGATTGAACTTGGCAATTTTGTTTTCTTGTATTTTTTTGTATGTTTTGTTTTTCCTTCAAGTTCTTTGGTGATCTTTATTGGAAAGTGATTTAAGGGAAGATTATACATAGCTCCCATGACATTTGTGATTAGAGAAAGGTTGAGCATTGTTATATCTGGAGATGGCTCACTGGTTGTGTTAGGAAGGTTGTCTAGTGGGATGACAGCTGGAATTTGACATGTTTAATTTGGGGAGTTGTTCTAATGTTTTACTTTCTCTGGTTTGTTGTTGTTGTTGTTGTCGTTCCCTAGACTGTCTGTCCAAGCAGTCCCGTCTCCCCAAGGAATGCCACAGCCGAAACTGGCTTTTACCACAAATCCTTTATAGAGTGTATGTTGTGTTGTTTGTGTGCATGATCCCCAAGAGGAGCTACGTCTGCCTTGGGGAGTACCACAATCCTTTTTCTCTGGTTTGTTGTTTGTGGGGGTAGACATATAAAGTGGTGTGCATTAGTGTATTATGAGGTTGGAGTTTGGGGTGTGTAGCCTTGGAGGCTGATATAGAGGGTAATATGAAGATGTTTGTCATGTTGTAAGTTGTTTTCTTTATCTGTGTCTGGATTATGATTATTTCTGCTATGGTGTCTGTTTGTGATTATTTAGTTTTTTGTATTGAAGAATGATATGCTGTTGTGCATTAATGTTATGAGTCCACTTTTGTGCTGAGTGTTGTCTTCCCTGATTGTGCTGTATTCAATACACGTGAGTATTGTGGTTTGTAGAGTTGGTTTCCTGTATAAGTGATATGTGTATGTTGGGTCCATGTTGAAATTATTGCATTTCTATGCATTTGTTTATGATGTTTATTTGTAATATGTTTAAAGTTTGTTTTGTGTTGGTATAGCTTTAGGTGTCTGTGTGTAGTTTCATTGTTACATGCACATACCAAAATCCAAGGTTTAACCACTTCAGTACGGGACTTAAATCTCGCGGGCAGCAGCCAATGCCAGCCGTATGACGTCACGTAATAATATTCTTATCATAAAATATAGTCGCCGCTTATATCGATCGTTCTCTCTTTCACCCGCGAATTTTGAAAACCACAGAGAATGGGATTCAGGGCGCATTTGGGAGAATGTAAAAACACAGGGGCGACTACAATAAATATAATCAAGACGCCGATATGGCAGCGTCGCGAATCCACTTGCTCCTCATGACGCCTACGTGTGCGGCACCGAATGGAAGGGGTTAAGTACTTTTACAACTACATCTCATCCCCATCTTAAAGATTTATTTCTGAAGCATGAATGTTGCACTTGGAAGATCTTCCCTAGTCTATTTTTAGAAAACATTAAATTATAATATTGATCAATATAACAATTTGCCTATAAAATATTAAATTACCTTCAAGCTGGAGTTGTACAGGTCCCAACTGTGACAAAGCTAGGGTGGTAATGGTGCCATCATCTGCTCCCATTTGCATCATATCTCCTGAGAAGTTTGAAAAAAATCATATTTAATACATACGTACATACATATACCAAGGCTTTTTTTCCCCCTTACAAGGGAGGTAGCCAAAAAGGAAAAGGCATAAAATCATTCCCACCCATTCCATCCCTAAATACACTCCACTCCCCTCCACCCTCCCTCTTATCTTAGCACCTCCTGGATGATGGGTCATCCCTGCACCCTGTCCACTGAAATATATACCTTCCTCAGTGAATAAAAATTACTCAGCAACTAGTTACAGTACAGACGCTCCTCAACTTACGTTTTAGTTACGTTCCGAACGGCCGAACGTAAGTTGAAAATGAACGTAAGTTGTTACTGTACTATACATTGGTAAATTCTATTACCGTATCTTATAAAACACCCCTAAATCATTAATTAAACACATAACATTGTAAAATAATAACATTAATTTCAAATAGATTAAATTCAAGCAACATAAATTGAGATGGTGGAGGAGGAGGAGGCAAGGCATGTTCAGTTTGTCATCTGCGCAATGTAAACAATGAACGCAGCGTTGTGCGCAAGTATCGTTTGAACTACGGAGAGCGCGGTAAACTAAAAAATTCACTCAAAAAAAAAAATTTTACAATTTTTTTTTATCATCAGTTCAAACGTAAAATCGAAAAAACGTAAAACGAATGAACGTAAGTAGAGGAGTGTCTGTATTCATGATTTCACAGCAGCCGATGAACTTAAATTACCATCTTCAGCACTATGATTATCAAACACTTGTATATTACATTATAAATAATACTGGTTCTCTTATATAGTAATTCACCTTCTACAATTCCAGAGCTAATGGTATGACTTAAAGCATTCTCAGCAACTTCATCACCCGAAGTAATGTCCACAAGGTCTTCACTACGAACCCCTTCATTTCGTCCTGTTTCATGGTTACTTCTTGTGTGGCGTGATGAAAGCAGCATCCCAAGACCATCTTTGAAGTAGAAGATCAAACATTTCATACATGAGAGAATGTTTGAATGTTTGACCGACGTTCATTCAAAATCTTATGAATTTAAAATTCTCATCCTAATAATTGATTCCTTACCATCACGAAGCCCCCTTCCTTTCTTTGCTGCTACAACTGATGTGAGAAAAGAAGCACAATCCTCTGTAGGTCCTAGTCCTCTTGATTTTCCATCACCTGTAGGTCCAAAGATTAACATCTTAAAATCTGTATTATTTTGCTAGTACACAATAATTTTGACCTCGGTAAAATCAGTCTGCCACCACCACACTTCTTCATTCTACTCTTCATTCTACTATTCACTACCCTTCCTTCTTCCTAATCACAAAAATTTATAATTTCTTATTTATGATTGCTACACTTTAACTACATCTATATACACTCCATGCAAAGGTTAACAGACCTTAAAGGAAGGTTGAAAGGATGGGGTAAGTGGGGCAGTCAACCAATACTCTCCCTTCAGCATGATATCAATATTATCCAAATAACTTAAAAAAAAGTACACAAGAATTTTTTCTATTAAATGACAACATACCTACAGTGTCTGGATGGTCTGCAATAGTAATAAGTTTTGTTTCTTCAACCTCTGATGAGTGCATCACAAATATATGATCACCCCCTTCCATCCTCACTCCATCACTATCATCCCTATCCTCCTCTTCTTCTTCCTCTTCTTCCTCCTCCTCCTCCTCCTCTTCTTCCTCTCCATCATCATCGTCATCATCATCTTCCTCTGCTTCTTCCATAACTATAGCCTCTTCTTTGGCAACTTCCATCTGCATTGGATCAGCTAATCCTTCTTCCTTAACTTCAACAATAGCATAGTCTGTATCACCTACTTCTGGAAGAACAATGAGTATTCAACATTTATGTCGTCTTATCATACAAGAATTATCAAACCTAACATCCTGTTTTCAACAAGTAAAAGTAGTTTTCAAGCATTTCTTTACCTTGCATGTCTGTTGTTTCAGTTATATGAAGTATCTGGGTGGTAATAGAACTGTTTTCTTTCCATTCAGATGCATGCTGACCTTTAACATGACGATAACTTGCAGACATTTCAGGAAAAGCTGTGTGTGAAATGTAAACATCACTTGCATTGAATACTACATTGACATAAAAGAATTAAGTCCAACAAAATACAAATTAAAAAAAAATATATGTCAATTACTTTTCTTTACCTTTGCCACAGATCTTGCACACATAAGGCTTAATGCCAAAATGCCTGTTCCTGTGTTCCTTTAGGGTCTGTGGTCTACCAAAAGACTGGTAACAGATAGAGCATTGGTAGGGCCTCTCGCCAGTATGTGTGCGGACATGTCTCTCCAAGTCACCTGAAGTTAGGAAATACAATATCGTATTAAAGTAGTGCATTAGTACCTATTTTTTGGACTATGAAATATTGGCAGATAAAATACTTTTAGTCTCTCTTTGTATGATTTATATGTCAGGCTGGAAACCACTTTGTTTGTAGCTCTTTGTATCCTCTCAATCTTGCTTATATCTTTCACTCTGTCTGGGAACCATACCACTGACACATATCCAGTCTTGGATCCATTAAGATTTCTATGAATCTTTTTCATATCTCCATCCATATATTGAAAAACCATCTTAATACTCAATCTTTCTCCTCTTTTATCTTCGTAATAGATTTGCTTCCTGAAGAATAGTTCAAAGATAGTCTTTTTGAGCTATTGCCCATTTCCAATACTTTCTATTTTTTGGTATTGAAATTCATTTTCTATTCCTGACTCCATGCGAATACTGTCTACATCTTTTTGCAACAACTGACAGTCCTCTATGTTTTTAACTTTTCTCATGATCTTTGCACCATCTGTAAACATGTTAGCATAGCTTGCTGTACCTTCCAGCATGTTATCATGTCATTAACATAGATAAGAAACATCATGGGTCCTCACCTACCTTGTGTGTATGTGCACACACATGCATGTGTGTTTGTTTTTTCACCTAATTGTATTTGCTTAACTGATGTAAGTACACAAAAAAGGAGCAACACCCTCGGGGTCCTGTCTCTTACTCTCCAATTATCCTACCTGTGTGTGTCTGTGATTCATCACAGTCATGGGTCACATGTTGGACCCATGATTAACAGCCATTACCATCCTAGATGAGAGTTCAGGGGTCATATATGTCCTAATCTATGGGTAATGCTAAAACTTTAAACACACACACACCCTGGACCCTTTGCCCAACAGAGCTGGAGTGTCTGCTTGCAGTGTTGTGATTCTTTTTCAGCCTCAGGTAGGGACTAGCACTCAGATGAGGTGAAAGCAGTTATTAAAATGATGAGAGCAGGCAAGGCACTTGCTTTAGATGAGTGTCATGCACAGTGTCTGAAGAAGGGAGGTACAGTAATAGTAGACTGGCTAGTGAGGGTTTTGATTGAGAGGATTAGAAGAGAAACAATGGGAGTAATTGGTGAGGAACAGTGTGGGTTTAGGAAAGGTCGGGGTATCATAGATCAGATTTTTGTAGTAAGATTTATGAGAAAGCTTTAGGAAAAGGTAAGGATGTTTTCTGGGCCTTTATGGATTCAGAAAAGGTTTATGAAATGGTAGATAGGAAGGCACTGTATGGAGGTTTTGCAGATATATGGGATCATGGGAAAGCTGTTCAGGGCAGTCAAGAGTTTTTATGAGAGTAGTAGCGCCTGTGTTAGAATTAGAAGTGGAGAGAGTGAGTGGTTTGAGGTAAAGGTGGGGCTACATCAGAGATGTGTTAAGTTGCCATGGCTGTTCAATGTGTAAATGGATGGGGTGGTGTGGGAGGTAAAGGCAATGGTAATGGATAGGGAATTGGAAATGGTTAAAGAAAATGGAGAAAAATGGGAGGTGAGCCAGTTATTTTTTGCTGATGACACTGCACTTGTGGCAGGGTCAGAAGGAGGATTAAGGGAGTTAGTGATGGAGTTTGGGATGGTATATGATAGGAGACAGTTGAAGGTAAATGTGTGTAAAAGGGAAGAGGATGGTAGTGGGTTAGAAGTAAGTCTGAAAGGAAAAAGGCTAGAGGAAGCGGATAGCTTTAGGTATTTGGGGTCACATGTGGAAGGAAAGGGAGGGGTGGAGATGGAAGTAAATTGTAGATTGAAAGAACCCAGTAAATGCCTTGGAGGACTAAAAAGTGTGATGAGAAATAGGCATTTGGGAATGAATGCAAAGAGGAGATTATATGAAGGGATAATTGTGTTGACAGTACTGTATGGGGCAGACACTTAGAATATGAGAGAAGCAGAGAGGAAAATTTTGAATGTGTTTGTGATGAAATTTCTGAGAAGTATAGTAGGGGTTACAAGGTTGGATAGAGTGAGAAATGAGGAGGTGAGAAGGAGAGCTGGGGTGGAAAAGGAGATGGTAGATAGGGCTGATGAAAGAATACTGGTATGGTTTGGACACATGGAAAGAATGAGTGAAGAAAGATTAGTAAAAGAGGTGTGGAAGGCAGAGGTGGAGGGAGTGAACTTGAGGAGATGACCAAGGATGACATGGATGGATGGAGTGAAAACAGCATTGAACAAGATGAGAATGTCTGTTCAACAAAGAAAAGAGAAAGCAGGAGATAGGGGTGAGTGGAGAATGGCTCTATATAGATGATAATATGATGCAAGGAAGGGAGGGGTGGTGAATGGGAGGGTTTAGGGAGTGGTTATGTGTGAATGATACTTTGACACAGCCTGAAAGGATTTCTCCCTGTCTTCATTTTATGCATTAGGTGATAAAGAGGGTGGTTGCTGATCAAGTGAAGCAGCCTTGCTGTGGATGTGCTGTTTTGCTGAATTGGTTCTGACCCAGGGCAGTGGGCAGGATACAGGGATGACCCATCATCCATGAGGAGCTAAGATGAGAGGGAGAAAAGGGTGGTGGATGGGGGTGGAATGGATTGGAGTGGGTATATGCCTTTTGACTTGGGTACCCCCCTTGGTAAGGGGGAAAAAGCCATTAGTATATAGATAGCAATATTTCACAGAATTTGTTTGCCTGTATGAATTAAAAAGGAAATAAAATACAAACATGAGCATTCAGTCCAGAGCTTTCCATTAAACAGTATAACTAAAAGAAAAACACATAAAATAATAAACTTCTAACCTTTAGTTGTAAACCGAGATTCACAATGCTGACATTTAAATCTTTTGATGCCATCATGTCTGAGCTTGTGTACAGTTAGCTGCGCCCTCTGGCGGAAGGCTCGACCACAAACATCACAGAGGTGCTTGCGTTGATCAGTGTGTGTCAAAAGGTGACCCTGTAGTACAACTTTCTGCGTAAAACGTTTGTTGCAGATCTTGCACCTATTAGAAGTAGCCAGCACAAAACATTTCATTAAAAATTATTTTTCATGCATTGGTTATAGCTCAAAATCATGTATAACATACATAAGTACATACACAGACAATGGGTCTTTTCTTACTTTGACCCATTTCCAATATTTTGCATTTTTTCATGTGTGTGTGTAGGGGAGGTTACCTAGAATCCCATACACTACAATTTGGTAAACAAGCAAACAAACACACACTGATGATGGTTTACAAAATGGGAAATGAAATAATAACCAAAGCAAAGGAGGACAAAGACCTAAGTATAATAATCAAACCTGTCACCTGAAGCACAGGAAAGCTGGCTACCTCCCTTATACGGGGGACAAGGCCCTTGGTATATCGATAGATAAAGATTGACCAGACGCCATGATAAAAATTTGAAAAAAAAAAAAAAAGGGATGTGAGGAAATACAGCTTACAACATGGAGGTATACATTTGTGGAAAAAGGTGGATGAAAATATAAGCCAAGCCAACGCTACAAAAGGATTTAAGGTAAGATTTGATGAATGGAGGAAAGGATACAGGACCCCATGAGCAGTGCTCCAATCCCATATACTACAACTAGGTAAATACACAACCACACACTACCAAGAAACACTAGACTATGTATTGTTCCAATGAGAAGTTGTTTCTATCTAACTGGCTTGTGGTAGTATGGGGAGCTGCTACCTGTTGTCAACTCTCTAATGTGAAAAAAATTGGAGGAAAAAATAGTTGGAATTGATAAGGAGACATCTTGGGCCTAGTCCTGGGGCTGAGTACCAGTCCCTTGGGGTTCTATCTCTTGACAGAAAAGAGTGCTGATGAGTTCTGAAAATGGGTGGCAGGAATATGATCCTCTCTCGCAGTACTATTATTTACAGGTTCCCATCACTGATCCCATCCAGTGTGTAGAGCAGTAAATGCCTGCCACTGGATCTTAACAGGTATGATTTAAAAATCAGGTTCACATAACCTGTTGGTTTATGTACAGTTCTTAGCAAGACATCAATAAAACTAAGGGAACATGTTTTAATATACTTTAGAACAGTTACTAATTTAGAATATTAGAGAAAAGAAAAATATGGGAAACTTATGAGGTAAATAATCATTACAATATCAAATGTAATAACTTACACATGTGGCTTTTCGCCAGTATGAATTCTAATGTGTAACTTTAGTGACTTCTTCTCTGTGAAACAATTGCCACAAAGGGAACACTGCCACGGCTTCTCCCCAGTGTGGGTTGCCAGGTGACGTTTCAGGTTGCCCTGTGTCGTGAACTTGGCAAGGCACTTTGTACATTCATAAGGTTTTTCCCCAGTGTGTCGTCTTTTATGCACTAGAAGTAGAAATATATAGAATGAATGACACATGAAATGAAAATACATAAGATTCTACACTTAAAACAAATTACAAATAAATCATGTCAGCTTTCTCAAATTTCAACTATCCAGCTTACTTTTTATCAAATGGGGGTATCATCTTTTAACTGAACTAATGCTTGGTTATATAATGCATATAAAGAATTCTCCAACTCCTGGAAATATGTATACATATACATACAAATACCAAATGCTTTTTCACCCTTACAAAGGAGGTAGCCAAAAAACAAAGGCATAAAAACCACTCCCACCCATTCCATCCCCACATACTCCACTACCATCCACCCCCTTCCCTCTCTCTTATCTTGGCTCCTCCTGGATGACAGGTCATCCCTGCATCTCACCCACTGGAAATGTGTACCACCATTTATTTTCATTGTGTCACAGCCTACAAATAACAGTGATACAGTACTACTGTAAACATAGCTAAGGATACAATACCACTAGAGTTGTATTTCATATGACCTTGTTATAATGAAATACTTACAAACCTAAAATAATAATTGTTACTTGAAGTTTCACTGACTAGAAACCCATAGCCCCACAGTAATCAGCAACAGTCCTCAGGCACTCCCATAGATCTCTCTAAGAAGAAACAGTGGGCTGCTACCTGTGTAGTATTTATAATCATATTTACCTAATTGTAGTATACAGGATAAGAGATAGCGCTTGCCCTCCCTCCAAGTACAAACAACATGGGAAACCATCCATTAACTCCCCTAGATTATTCTCCAATAAAGATCACCATAGAACTAGGAGAAGTAAAGCCTAAATACATGAAAACATTTATTAACTCGATATGTAGTGTGCAGGGTGTGTGTTGTTCCAAGATTCTGGCATAGCATTGTATTACTGTCTTTTCATATGATATTCTATTGGAAGTGAGAGGGTGAGAGTGAAGAAGCGAGATGGGTGAGAGTGAATAAGAGTTGTGAATGAATGATAAGTTGATATAGCCCAATACAATTTCTACTTGTCTTCTCTATTTAGTTGTGAGGGGAAAAGGAAGGAGGGTCACCATTTTATGCTGGGTCTTGTTGCATTGTTTTTGACCTATGCAGACAGTGGGGAACCCAAGAGATTTTTAAAAGGGAAACAGATGTTGGATGGGTGTAGGATGGATGGAGGGTGGATGTATGCATTAGCTGGTTACCTATCTTGTGAGGGAGAAGCCTTTTGGTATATAGATAGTGCCGGGTCTACCTATCTATATACCAAGAGTTTTTTCCCCCTTACCAGGGAGGTAGCCAAGTCAAAAGGCATATACCCACTCCCACCCATTTCATTCCCACCCATTCCACTCCCCTCCACCACCCTTTCATCTCTCTCATCTTAGCTCCTCGTGAATGATGGATCATCCCTGTATCCCACCCATTGCCCTGGGCCAGAAGCAATGCATCAAGACACAGCACATCCACAGCAAGGTTGCTTCACTTAATTGGCAACCCTCCCTCTCCATCCCCTCATACAGAAAAAGAGAATATATATATATAAATATATATATATATATATATATATATGCATATATATATATATATATATATATATGTATATATATATATATATATATATATATATATATATATATATATATGTGTGTATATATACACACACACAAACCAAGGGATTTTTTTCCCTTACAAGGGAGGTAGCCACAGTCAAAAGGCATAATTCCATTACCATGCATTTCATCACCACCTATTCCACTCCTATTCACCACCCCTCCCTTCCTCCCATCTTGGCTCCTCCTGGATGATGGGTCATCCCTGCATCTCACCTATCACCTTGGGTCTGAAGCAATGCAGTAAGACCCAGCACATCCACAGCAGGGTTGCCTCATTTAATTGGCGACCCCCCTCTCCGTCTTCTCATACAGAAACATTGAAGACAGGGAGAAATCCCTTTGGGCTGCATCAAAATATCATTCACACATAAGCACTCCATAACTCCCCCTTCTCCACTCACCCCTATCTTCTGTCTTCTCCCTTCTTTCCTTAACAAACATCCTCCCTCTTGCTCAACACCCCTTTTACCCCATCCATCCATCTCATCCTTGGTTGCCCCCTCATGTTCACTCCATCACCTCTGCTTTCTACACTTTTTACTAATCTTTCTTCACTCATTCTTTCCATGTGTCCAAACCATCCCAATACTCTGAACCTCTCTCTTGGGCCATGAATTTTGCATGTGTTAAGTGAGAAGGAGTGAAATGGATGCACCTGGTAGGAATGAAACAAATGAGAATATTTCCTTTCCATTGTGTGGCCACTGTGCTTTGTGGATAACCAATGTTCTGTAATTATAACTGCCTTTGAACTCATTCTACTATTATCCAACATACCTTCCAATGAATTCCTTGATGATAATTTCTGATGACAAATATTACATTCAAAGTTATTCACATGAGTTCCTCGATGGCCTGAAAATCAACAGTTCATTAGAAACCATAAAATGATATAAAGTGCTCTTAGTTTTCTGCCTATGAATCCAATGATTATAAATATGAGTATGAAAACATTTATTCATACTACTTTACTTTTAATATCCCTTTATAATCAATAAAATGATGATGAACACAACTAGAGGCCAACATTTTTCAATATTTTGCATAAAAGATCTTTAATCTTGGTTATGTTCTCCATAGATTTTTGTTCTACCTAATACTAGATGAGGTGAGGGTCAGACTTTGGAAAAAGTTGCTTCAATACATACATACTACATTAGTATTCTGTCCTCCACAACATTAAATCATTTAACATTCATGAAAGAAAATCTGTCCAAATCATCATTAGGTTCAAGATATTAATTTTCTTACGTGTTAACATTTCAGGTGATTGAAATTTCCTATGACATATATCACATGCATGCTGATGTTGATCTCGCCCATGAGATTTTATCTTATGAAAACGTCGAATATGGTTCCTCTTTGGTATGAGGTTGGGATCTGCTGATATAGTAAGATGAACAGACTGGACCTGAAAAAATAAACATATAAAATGTCATTAGTAAGTTATATAAATTGTTAGTTCATCCACATTTGGTATATGCTCTTTCCGTATGGTCACCGAATCTCATTAAAAACATTGACAGATTGGAAATGTACAGCGGCAAGCCAAAAAAACTTATTCCAAATATCAGAAATAAATCATATGAAAATCATCTAAAATGAATCCATTTTCCTTAAAAAAGCATACTCAGGGGTGATTTGATATAGGTTAGGTCTATAAGATTCTAAAGGGAATTGACAACATCAAAAGTGATGATATTTTCACATTGAGTGTGAATCAGACAAAATGGTCTCAAACTGTCAGGAAGTAGATTTGATTTGGAAGTGGACAGAAACAACTTCACCAACAATGTAGTAAATGAATGGAATAAACTTCCTGCAGCAGAGCAATGTAGTACAGTTTGAAGTTTTAAGATTCATTTCGATAAATACGTAAGAAATATGCTGTAATGCCTACCATTTATTTATTATTATTCATCTGTTTATTATTTATCATTATTATAAATCATTATTATTTATCTGTTTATTTATTATTACTTATATTTGTTTATTATTTATCATTATCCATTTATCTATTTATTTATCTATTTTATTTTTTGCATCCAACCTAGTTATGGACCAAATGGTTTCCTGTTGGCCTGCTTTTCCTTGGTAAAGTATCAAATTACTGCAAATCCTAAATCATCAGGTGCCAAATTCTTAAGAGTTGATTGTATATGTACATACATATATATACCAAGGGCTTTTTCTCCATTACAAGGGCAGTAACCAAACTTAAAAGGCATAATTCCACTCCCACCCATTGTATATGATTGTATATGCAACATACTAAAACCTACCTCTTGTTTATCATCTGCTTCTGTGTCATTTTCTTGTTTTTCATGAACAACATTCACATCACTGTCTACATCATCTATTGGTTTATCTTGATTAACAGAACTTTTTTTATCCTCCTCTATACAAACATTGGGTGCTGGCATAAATTGACTATGTCTATTATTCTCGAGCTTATCTTCAATTTGTTCTGGTTGCTCTCTTCTATTATGTGCATTTGATAATTCACAACTGCTACCCTTTGCTGAAATACAGTCAAAATTATGTAAAGACAAGGAACAGAATTATGTATATAAGACAATGATGTTATGTAATTCTGATACCTCAGAAAGTTTACCCTTATCCGAAATATGAACAAAACAAATACAAAACCCATGATGAAATTCTACACATAGCACAAACAAAAATCTGCCCAGTACTTATTAGTATACACCATATCCATTTTCCTACAAATGTACAACAGGAATCAAACCTTTTTTTCCTTGTACAGCAAAGTTCCCTGTATTCTGCTCACTTTCATTACCAACATATTTCTGGTTCTGTGATTCCTGTAAGGTTTATTAAAAGGAAAATAAAGTTCAAGATCTTTCATCTCCAGTGATACTATATTTCCCTATTATCACACACAAATCATATTTCCAAACAATTACCTTAAGGGAGTTCTGTAATAATGCCTGAAATTGTTCTGTTGCAGTCTTCCAAATTTGTTCAGCTTTCCTTATATCAGCAGAGGGCATCTTCTTCGCTAACTTAAGGCATTCCCATACCTACAGGAACCAATGAATATGTGAGAAATACTGGTTCATGGCAATATTGTAATGGAGAAAATTAAAACATTGTATGTATTATATAATTTTTAGTACATACATAATTAATAACTACATACATACATATATATATACATATATATACATATATATATATATATATACATATATGTATATATATATAAAAGTATATACAAACATGTATACATATATATATATATATATATATATATTATTATATATATACATACATACATATACCAAGGCTTTTTCCCCCTTCCAAGGGGGGGTAGCCAAAATGAAAAAGGCATAAAATCATTCCCACCCATTCCATCCCTGAATACACTCCACACCCCTCCACCCTCCCTCTTATCTTAGCACCTCCTGAATGACGGGTCATCCCTGCACCTTGTCCACTGCCCTGGGTCAGAGGCAGTGTTGCAAGACACAGCACATCCACAGCAAGGCCGCTTCCTTAAATCGGCAACCCCCCCTCTCCGTTCCCCCATTGCATAAAAGGAGAGGACGGGGAGAAATCCCTTCAGGCTGTGTCAAATTTTGCTCACACATACTACCTCACCCCGCATCCACCCGCCCATTCCACCTTATGCTATCACATCATCCATATACAACCATTCTCCATTCACCCCTGTTTTCTGTCCTCTCCCGTCCTTCCTCAACAGACATTCCCCTCTTCCCCAAAGCCCCCTTCACCCCATCCATCCACCTCATCCTAGGACATCCCCTCATGTTCACTCCCTCCACATCTGCCTTCCACACCTCTTTTACTAGTCTTTCTTCACTCATTCTTTCCATGTATCCAAACCATCCTAATATTCTTTCATCAACCCTATCTCCCAGCTCCTTTTCCACCCCTGTTCTCCTCCTCACCTCCTCATTTCTCACTCTATCTAGCCTAGTAACCCCCACCATACTTTTCAGACACCTCATCTCAAACACATTCAAACTCCTTCTCTCTTCTTCTCTTATGTTCCATGTTTCTGCCCCATACAGTGCTGTTGGCACAATCACTCCTTCATACAGTCTCCTCTTATATATATAATATATATATATACACACACACACACCCTTTCGTCGAATGGATGGCGAGAATTGGAGTTCCGAAGAAAAAGGAAAATCTATGTGGATCTCAACGTCCAGGAAGTATCTTATTGTATTTATAGGGAAGGGGAAAGCTCGTGGTGTAGTGGGAAAGTGATAAAAAAGGAGAAGGGGAGGGATTATTGAGGGAAATGGAAGGAAATGAGGAAGAGGGGGACATGGACCGATGATGACGATGATTTCGGTGATGACAGGATCAACAAAAATGTAAAGATTAGAAACATAGATAAGAGCAGCACAGTGGAAGGTGATGATAATAGTTTCCAGGGATTTAAAGAGGGTGGGGGGGGGGGATACCAACCTCCCCCGATTAGCAAGACTAGAGGAAAAACTTGATAAGATTATCGAGCATTGGGAAAACAGGTTCGGTAATGTAGCCAAGATTGTGCAGAGAGTTGAAAGATTGGATGAACTAGAGAAGGGTAACAAAAACTTAACTTTAGAAATAGAAGAATTAAAAAGACAGTTAAAAGAAGTTACCATATTTTCCGGCATATAGTGCGCGACTTTTTTCCGTTGGAAGGGCCTAAAAATGGGGGGTGCGCATTATCTACGGCCTACGATAAAAATTCTGCGGCTGTGTAATTTTTTTCACAACAACGTGACGATGTTGGCCGTCACAAAGTCGGGAGGCACACTTCTCCATGACATTCCGTGAGAACAAGAAGAACAGCTATGGTCACATGAAAGAATACGCCAGCATGGGCTACCGTATATAAATATTTGGTATAGGTAGGTATCTATCGAATCTTATTTTTCATGTTTAAATAGGCCTAAACACCATGAAACATGATCAATATTCATGATATTTGCCCATGTTCACAGCATCTTAGTTTGAATTTTTATGTTGGCTTTGTTGCTTCACTTTAGGTATGGTACAAATTCCGTTGCGGCCGTTCATAAACTCGTGTCAAACACCTGACTACAACACCCTCTTTCGGGAGTTATATTAACTAAACGTCACCTCGATGAGAGACTGTCCTATTTCACCACTGTCATTGCAGGTTCAAAGCTAAAATGAAACAGTCTGTAGTTTGTTTCAGTATTAAATAAAAAAAAAATGGTACATACATACATACATATACCAAGGCTTTTTCCCCCTTCCAAGGGAGGTAGCCAAAAAGGGAAAGGCATAAAAACACTCCCACCCATTTCATCCCTAAATACACTCCACACCCCTCCCATCCTTAACCATCCTAATATTCTTTCATCAACCCTATCTCCCAAATCCTTTTTCACCCCTGTTTTTAATTCACCAAGGCATTTACTCGCTTCTCTCAATCTACATTCTACCTCCACCTTCACTCCACCTTTTCCTGCTACACTTGCACCCAAGTATCTAAAACTATCCACTTCCTCCAGTCTCTCTCCCTTAATGTTCACTTCCAGTCTACTGCCACTTTCACCCCTTGTACATCTCATCACCTTACTTTTACCCACATTTATCTTTAGCTTTCTTCTATCACATACTTTCCCAAACTCTGCCACCAGCTTCCTCAATCCATAAGTTGAACAGCCAGGGCGACATAACGCATCCTTGACGAAGTCCCACCTTTACTTCAAACCACTCACTCTCTCCATTTCTAATCCTGACACATGCTCTACTACTCTCATAAAAACTCTTGACAGCTCCCAAAAGCTTTCCTCCTATCCCATAAATCTGCATAACCTCCCACAGTGCCTTTCTGTCTACCCTATCATAAGCCTTTTCCAGATCCATAAAAGCCCAAAAAACATCCTTCCCCTTTCCTATAGCTTTCTCACATATCTGTCTTACCACAAAGATCTGATCTACACAACCTCTACCTGTCCTAAATCCACACTGTTCCTCACCAATTACTCCTTCTGTTCCTCTCCTAATCCTCTCAATTAAGATCCTCCCATAAGCCTTCCCTACTACACTTAACAGGCTAATCCCTCTGAAACTACTACATTCACACTTGTCCCCTTTTCCCTTGTAAAGAGGAACTATACAGGCACTTCTCCAGTCCTCCGGTACCCCACCCTCTCTCCAGCAAACATTAAACAACCTCACCAACCAGTCCACCATCACTGAACCTCCCTTTTTCAGACATTCTGCATGGCATCCATCCAGACCAGGTGCCTTACCTGCTTTCATCATCTTTACAACTGCCTTCACCTCATCCTTCCTTATTACTCCTCCATTCTCCTCACTCATCACTCTCATTTTCTTCGCAGTTCCCACTGCAGCTATCTCCTTCACATTTAGCAACTCCCTAAAATATTCTGCCCATCTTCCCCTTACTGCCATCTTTTACCTTTTCTTCCCTACTTGATTCGCCTCCTCTTCCTCTCTTAATTTCTTTCCAAAACATCTTTTTATTACTTTCAAAATTTTCTGTCATACTCCTACCCCATTTCACATCTGCTCTCCTCTTTGCCTCCTTTACCTTTTGCTTTACTTCTCTTTTCTTTTCTTTGTACGTCTCATATGACTCCCCCGTCCTCTTTTGTAACCAATCTGTGAATGCTCGCTTCTTCTCTTCTACAACCTTCTTTGTTTCCTCATCCCACCATTCACTATTTTCTATTTCCCCCTGTCCTTTTTGTTCCACACACCATCCTAAACCCTCTATGCACTCATTTAAATCTATCCAAAAGGCCTCCCTTTCTTCCACGCTCTTCTCACTGCCAGGCCCATATGCACTTACAAAGACCCACATCTCCTTTCCCAGTTTCACCTTCATCCACATTATCCTTGAGGAAACCTCCTTCCACTCCACTACCTGTTTACCTAACTCCTCACTTATAGACAAATGCGATCGGGCATGCGCGTTATACGTTGGTGCACGCTATCTGTGTACTGAGATAACGAAGTGCATGGGTGCGCATTATAACCCGATGCACATTTTAAGCCGGAAAATACGGTAGAGAAGAGAATGAGGAATTAAAGAGGAATAATAAAGACAATAAAGAGGCCATAGCAAAGGAAGCACAGGGTTGGAAAAAAAATCCAAGAAAACGGTAAAGTTGCATTTACTGATATAATTAAGCAACAAATGAAAGAACAAACTGAAGACTCGGTTATCAAAGTGATGAGACAGAAGGAGAATATAGTAAGAGACTTAGCAGATAAAAAGAAATGTATAATTATATTAGGAATGAAAGAGAAATTTAACAAAAATAGAACCACAAGAATTAAAGAGGAAAAAGAAAAAGTAAACAGTTTACTAGAATTAGTTCAGGAAGATGAACCTGAAATCATGAAACAAACTGAAGAGATGTTTAGACTCAGAAAATATAGTACAGATAAGACCAGACCAATTAAGATTAAATTCAGGTCACAAACAACATCAGAGAATATCTTAGCAAAAACAGGGAAGCTAGCAGCAAGTGAACAATATAAAAAGGTATGGATAAAAAGAGAAATGAATAAAGAGGAAAGAGAGGAAGAAAAAATGAAAAGACAAGAAGCTAAAGAAAAAAACGAGAACAGAACGGAGTCAGAAAAAGAAGAATTCTATTGGAGAGTAGTGAATATGAAAGTGAGGAAATGGACCATAACAGAGAGAAACAAAAAAGAAACAGAAAATACAATGGAAATAACAGAAAGTTAAGAGTGTCCTACACAAATATAGATGGATTAATAACAGGACTGAATAAACTGAACGAGTATCTGAAGGAAAAAGAACCAGACATAATGGGAATTGTAGAGACAAAATTAAAAGGTCCACTACCACCCAACAGCATAGGACACAATGCATATAATTATTGGATTAGAAACAGAGAGATAAAACAAGGGGGTGGAGTTATGTTCCTGACTAAGAAGGATATAAACGTGAAGAGTGTCACATATGGAAAGAATAGAGTAGAGAATGATTATGATAGAAGTAGATGACAGAGATAAGAAGAGCAGAAATTTTGTAATAAACTACGTGCCCCCAAAAACAGCCTTGTGGGAAGAGAGTGAACATAAAAGTATGTTAGAAGACACAAGAATAACATTAAACAAGATAATGGAAGATGGAGGAAGAATAGTTATGATGGGCAACTTTAATTGCAAAGAAGTCTGCTGGGAGGAGATGACAGTAAAGGGTGGAGAAGACTCATGGGGAAATGTTCTACTTGAGATGATTATTGACCACACAATGACACAATGGATTCAAGAGAACACTAGGTATAGACATGAAGAAGAACTATCGAGACTAGACCTAATAATCACATCAGAACCTGAAATAGTGGAAAAGATAGAATACCAGGCACCAATAAGTAAAAGTGACCACATATTGATAGAACTAGAACTATATGAGGAAAAATACATGAAAAGAAATGAACAATATAGAAAAGGAAGATTGATGTGTGAAAAAACAAATTTTTATAAAATAAGAGAATTCTTTCAAAATGAAAACTGGGAAAGAATACACAAAGAAGATACAACAGAAGAGAAATGGAATATTTTGACAAAAAATCATAAAAAAAGGAGTGGAAAAGTATGTCCCAAGACAAAAACAAGAAAAAGAATATGTAAAGTGCTGGTACAACAAAAGTTGTAAGGAGTTGAAAGACAAAAGAGATAAAGCTTGGACCAAATGGAAGAAATACAAAAGACCTGAAAAATGGAAAATATATACTAGTTATAGAAATGAATATGTACAAGTGTGCAGAGACGAAAAAAGAAAATATGAAAAAGATGTCATAGAAAAATGTAAAGATCAACCAAAACTATTTTACAGATTTGTAAACAACAAACTGAAAAACAAACAAGAATTAGAGAAATTAAGACAAGGAGTTGAATACACAGAGGAAATAGAAATGGCAGAAATTATGAACAAGCATTTTAAATCGGTGTTTACAAGGGAGAACATACAACCTGGAGAGATTGAATGGGAAGAGAAAGTGCCCCCTATGAAAGAAATAGAAGTAACAAAGAACAAAATAATGAAACACTTGAGTAATCTTGATGTCAGAAAATCGCATGGACCAGATGAAATAGCAAACTGGATTTTGAAATAATGCAAAAATGAACTGGCAGACAAAATACACAGCATAATACAGTTCCCTGAAAGAATTATAAGTTCCAAAAGATTGGAAAAGAGCAAATATAGTACCTATATACAAAGGAGGAAATAAAGAGGACCCTACAAACTATAGACCAGTCTCTCTAACAAGTACAATAGCAAAAATCTGTGAAAGAATTATCAAAAGTAGATGGGTAAAGTATTTAGAAAAAAACAACGTACTAAATCCAAGGCAGTTTGGATTCAGACAAGAACGATCATGCGTCACCAATTTAATATGTTTCTATTCAAGGCTAATAGATATAATACAAGAAAGAGATGGATGGGCTGATTGTGCATTTCTAGACCTAAAAAAAGCTTTTGACAAAGTACCACATAAGAAGTTACTTAAGAAATTAGAAACTGAAGGAGGAATACAGGGCAAACTGCTTAAATGGATGGAAGACTTTTTGCAAGAAAGAAAAATGAGAGTAGTGATAAGAGACCAACATTCTAACTGGGATGAAGTAATAAGCGGTGTTCCCCAAGGAACAGTTTTGGCCCCAATAATGTTTGCTATATATATTAATGATATGGATAAAGAAATTGAAAGTTACATGAGCTTCTTTGCAGATGACGCAAAACTGTTAAAAAAAGTGAACACGGAAGAAGATTGTGAGTCACTACAGAGTGATCTCAATAAAGTATGGGAATGGAGTAGGAAGTGGGAGATGGAGTTCAATACCAAAAAGTGTAGTATAATGGAATTTGGAAAAAGCAAAAAAAGAATAGAAGGATCATATAAATTGGGAGAAGAAGGAATAAAAAAAGTAGAAAATGAGAAGGACCTGGGAGTCATTATTATGAATAATATGTCACCTGAGAAACATATAAACAAGATTTTTGGAGAAACTTATAATTCAATAAGAACAATCAAAGTGGCATTTACATACCTAGATGAAGAAATGGTGAAGAAAATATTAATCACTTTGATAAGACCAAGATTGGAATATGCAGCAACGATGTGGTCACCAAATACAAAAAAATGTATAACAAAACTTGAAAGAATACAAAGAGCAATTACAAAATTGGCACCAACACTCTCAAAACTATCATATGAAGAGACTAGCAAAACTTGAGCTACAGACACTAGAGCAAAGAAGAGAGAGAGGAGATTTGATAACTATTTACAGAATCATGAAAGGCATAGAAATTATTGATAGAGAGGATCTAATAAAATGGGATGAAAGCAATACAAGAGGACACGGAAAGAAAATCAAGAAAGACAGCTATAGAAGAGATCTGAAAAAGAATAGCTTTCCTCACAGAGTAATAGACATTTGGAACAAGTTAGATGAGAAAGTAGTGTGTGCAAAAACAATACATGAATTTAAAAATAGTTTTGATAAAATGAGATATAAAGACGGGACACCATGAGTATAGCTCCCCTTCCCGTAAAATACAACTAGGTAAATACAGCCCACTGAATGCTTTAAATAAATAACTCCAGCAGTATTCTTCTCAATCATATACCATGACCTACTTCCAGTACCCAACAGATACACTTAGATCATAAGACAAATACTCCTTAAGACTGTAAAATTCTATACCACACCAAAATCTCCCAGAAATCAATCCAACTGGAAAATTGCTCCGAAGACAAGTAAGAATTGCAATGGCACACCTATATTCTGGTCATCTTATCCCCCACAAAATTGACCAAGGTCTAAATACCCCAGATGCAGCCACTGCATAGAAGACACATAATAACTTGTACTCCATTGCCTGGTTTACTGCTTCTAGACAGTAACACAAAATCTGGCAAAATTCCAAATTCATGCACAGATATTTAACATGAAATTTACACTTTCCAATAGCTCCTTATCAAAAATAACCTAAACTAACCTACCCCTTCCATAGAAAAAGTAGATCACTGAAATGCAAAAATAAAAAAGTGAAGAATTTTTGCATGATGATACTGGAATACAACCCAAAACCTCGGCACCAAGTGATTATGGACAGCCAGTGGTCATGGGGGCTACAAGTTTCTTGCAATAGAGAACAGATTGATTAATGAATAAAGACCACTGAGAATTAGAAATGACACCAGTATTCTAATTTTATTTCCATCCTTCCAATGACTACAATAACAGCCAATACCAGTATGTCCTACATATTATGTAGAATAGCCTAAGCGAATTTCTTGTAAGTAAAACTAGGTCTCTTCCACTCTATACAGCAATTACATTCACATAGGAAACTGCATTCATTATATAAATATTAGTGGAAACTGGGCGTGGGTTCCTAACCATTTCACCAATACAATACACCATATTGTCTACTGCAGTGATATTTGATATTTCTTTGCTATCAATTTCCTGTTTACTCTAATTAATGGACGTAGTCCAATGTTAACGTATTACTATATATGTCACTATCATAATGAAGGTGTCTAAGGCATTTAATGATCAACTACTGTTTACTTCTTTCTTCACACTGACGTTTCATCGTTAATAGCCGAGTGCATTTATGGACTAACCATGCCAAGGCAAACAACATTTATTCACAACATCTGCCTGGATCAAGGCGAGTGTATTCTATCTATATTGAAAACTTTGAAAACAAACAGATGGTCATTAATACAATACCTTAATTCTAAATGTAGAAACAGACTCAGAGAAATCATCCATAACACCAATGCCTGTAGAATTCTAAAATATATGACGAGCTTTGACAAAATTCATAAATACTTCTTTCATCCTTTTCTTGTTTTACTCTGGTCCGCCATGTTAATGTTTCAAGAGTTTCTGATTCCGACAGTGTTCTACGTGCGGCAAGCTGTTGATAAATATACTTTTGTTGTGTATCTAATTTTATTAATCCCTAAAAACATGTACTGAATAAGAGTACTCTTTCAAACTAGATGATAAGTATCAATCACATGAGGTACTTATTGAATATTTCGCATTATTAGCGTATAAACAATATTTGTAAAAGAAAACTATATTTTTAATGGGATGACTTTATATTAATTCTTAAACTGCATTTTGGTGCATATTTACATTCAGACAATTTTACTAATATCAGGGGAAACGAGGCCTATAGGAGGAAAAGTGTTTGAATTGATTAGTGACAGAAAACAGTGGCCCATTAACGGATTAACGGTGTAAAATACAGCGGGGGGTCAGGCCCGGATTTATCAATAAGCATATTATGATATTAGGTCATTGGATTAGAACCCACGCGTAACTGGGTGCCTAATGAAACTAATTTGTCACGCAAGAATGCCATATTTGTATAAATTTGGGGACCTACTGATGAGTTTGGCCTAGGGCCCACAAGTAGGTATATCCGGCCCTGGGTAGTGTTGCTAGTGGAGTTCCCATGGGCTCTGTTTTGAGTTCCTTGTTGTTCATTATGTATGTAAACGACTTGGACAATGGGATTAATAGTGATTTTAGTAAATTTGTGGATGACACTATATTAGGTCGGGGAAAGATGCTGGAATACTGTAGAAGGATCTTAATAAATTGTTTGCATGGTCAGAGAAATAGCAAATGGAATTCAATATCTCAGTCTAGTGTGTTAAACAGGATTACACAACCCAGTTAACTCTAGCTTAGGTAATGCCATATTAAAGAGAAAAGAATGTGAAAAGGACTTGAGAGTGTTAGTGAGTCCAGATCTTAAATCCAGGAAATGGTGCATTAGTGCTAGGAATAGTGCTAACAGGGCATTAAGATTTACTACCAGGACAGCGACAAATAAAAGTGCAGAGGTAATCATTGAACTCTATCTGGTAATAATTAGACCCATCCTTGACTATGCAATACAGTTTTGGTCTTCTTCCTATACATACATATATCAAAGGCTTTTTCCCCCTTATAAGGGAGGTAGCCAAAAAACAAAGACATAAAAACCACTCCCACCCATTCCATCCCTATCACACTCCACTCCCCTTCACCCACTTATCTTTGCACCTCCTGGATGACGGGTCATCCCTGCATCTTGAACCACTATCCTGGGTCAGAAGCTTTGTCACAAGATACTGCACATCCACAGCAAGGCCGCTTCATTAAATCGGCAACCTCCCACCCCCATGCAGAAAAGGAGATGGGGAGAAATCCCTTTGGGTTGCATCAAATTATTCCCCACACCTACTCCCTCACCCTATAGAATGGATATTTTTCATAACAACCATCATTCCATTACCCATTTCATCTTCTGTCTCTTCTCCAGATGGTGGATCTATTATTCCCCAGATGTAAACATTTTTAGGGGAGCTTGATTTCTATGAAGTACAAAATGTCTGGTTCATTGCCCATGAAATAATTATCTCCAACAACATTAGTATAAACAACTAATTTCCTTGTATTGTTTCTTGTGCTGTATTGCCCATTTCTCTTTCAATACTATTTCCTCAGCCTATGACTGAGCACACTACAGAAATACTGTTATTTTTTCCACATTTGATTTGTCCTTGGCTTTCTTCACACATTCCCATTTCCTTAGTCATTTGTCTGCACCATTTTCTAGTGATGGAATATCCATGTTGGTGTTATCATATAAATTAACTTATATACATCATAATTTTTGCTGTCTGTAGGAGACAGGTTTTGAAAATGAATCCATATCTAATTTTTTACTTATTCTTCAAATGACTAAAATGTTGGCTAAACAAAGTACAAATTCCAGCCACACATCAGGTTATGAAAAAAAATAATTGAACTCTCATATTCATTTTAATAACCTTATCCATCTGTGCATATTGATTTGTACATGTACTTATATAAAATATATATACACAACAGTAAACTAGCAACAAATTATAATCTAATCACTGGAATCAGGTTGCTTTGTTTAAACATGGGAGCTTTTCAAGTTTACATACAAACCTAACATGAGCACTGCATATACCCACTTTTACAAGTAATTACTCATGTCTTCTGTACTACCTTTATGCATTTCTTACCTCGTTCACCTTTTTAAATCATAGACTGGCCTTTCAACACTTTTTATTTTTATTTAGACTATGACACTTCATTTCCAATGACTACTGAAACTGCTTCAATACCTTTGGATTATAATGGGTCTTAATGTGACAAACAAAGCAAAAACTTAAAACGAATTTTCATGCCTCTTGTTTCTTCTTTCTCTGCCATGCCTAAAAATACAAATGCTACAAGCCCAATGCTATTCATACTATAAACAAGTGGTAATGTAACATTTCACTGAAAGAATTTCTAATATCTGCTAAACCAAAAATTTGATAAATATCTGTAATCAAAGCTTTCAAATATGTTACTAAATTTAACCAACCAAAGAAGCCTATATATTTTTTTCAAATTAGTTTTGAATGTCACATAATGTCCTCACTAAATCCTAACTTTATGATGATTGATGCTTTGAAACACTATACAACAGCATCACAATATCTACAATTTCAGTAAATTTAAACTGTCAAAGTTCCTCATTGGCCATAATTTTTCCAACGGCTCCTGATAGTCTTGCTCTCAAACCACTCTTTAACAAACGATAACAAATCTCAAGAACAATAAATTCAAATCACAGTAAAATTGTTACAATGTACAATTTAGCAGCACTGGGTTTGGTTAGTATTTGGATGGGTGACCACCTGGGAACACCAGATGCTGGTGTCATTCAAATAAAAAGGCTATCCCCTGATAAATGGGAAAATGGCATTTTTATATGTACAATTTCTGTCTTTTTATATATATTTTTTTGTATACAGGTGGACATAGCCTTTATTATTTCAACATATAATGCCTTCTAAGCATCATATGGATATGGCAGAATTATAATACAAGAGAATGGAGATAAATAGTTTTTGTAAAGGGAAGAATTAGGTACATTAGATGAAGATATCCCTGTAAAAAAATGCAAGATGTGGGCAGCAATCATACCTGTGTTTCAATGTGAAGCCATATGATAGAGCAGATTGAAAAGGAGTACGAGAGAATACGAGAATTGGGATATTAATTTAGAAGAAAAAGAGCTTTTATGGAAGGCCATTACATGGGTTTCAATGTGTAAGAAGTGAGTGTGCTTTGACTTGACCGCCCTCTTTATGTAGAGGAAAAAGGGCCCATGGTATACATTATGATAGGATTATTGATTGCACAGATATGCAGTCAATACTTGAGGGAGTTTAATGGTACACTTATGGACTCACTGTACAACATTATTCAACATTCAGAGAAAAACTTCCACTCACAGATGAATGCAAAGTTACTTTTTAACTTTTACTCTCCCTGGTTTTTGCTACTTTTAAATCTCCACAGTATGGTTCCCTACAATCAAGAAAACAAAGACACCTTACATACAAAACAAAAAGGATTAACTGGATGCACTCAGACCACCTTAATTAGTATCTACACTTGAACACCAAGACCCTACCCATAGAGCATGTGAAAATTATAGGCACTCAGTTCTTCTATGCAAGAGCCCTCAATCCTACTCATCCCTCATATCATATAGCTACAATCCACATAAACACAACAAACATACACTAGTAACATACTACTCAAACATCAACAACCTCCCACCTACTACACCTTGAAATACACAATCAGATAACAGAACAAGCACTCCATACTCCACCGGACTCCCCCAGGATTAGCCAAACTGAGAAATCCCTCCCACAACAAGCAAGAAACACATTAGCATGAACGTGTTAAGGACATCTCCCAGCACTGAAACAATAACACAGAATAGGAATGGCCACAGAAACAAATTGCCCCAGGTGTAATCACCATACAAGAAATATGGTACACCTCATCCTACACTGTCCTACTCTAGCTTTACCCAGGCAAGAACACAATGGAGAGAATGAATATTTAGTTGTTGTCTAGTTTCAATGAGTGGAAAACCCGCAGCTCTGGTCCAACCACAAATCTCTCTGGGAAGAAACTTTAGACTGTTGCCTGTTGTATTGGCATGGGACTGTTTATATCACTGGCTCTCAGTTCTTAATATATGAAAAGGAGTGAAGGTGTTACCATACTGGGCTATTTTTTCTCTAACTGTTGAAGCAGATTTACAGCCCACAATTTTCAGAAAGGAATCTGATATGCTGGAGGAAAATAATTTTCCTCCATCATATCAAACAACATTTTATGTAAATTGCTGAAAAAACAAAATAGTTTGCCATGGTAATTTTACAGCAGAAAAAGTTCTGGATTGGGTGGTACCACAAGTTAATCAGAGGTTGGAGGAAGAACAGCCCAGTGTGATAATCCCCAAGACAGATGAAGTTGGGCCAAATCCAGAGACCAAGAGTCAACCCCTCAAAGCTGCACTTCCTCATGGATGTGAAAGGATCAACAGGTTTTGTTGGCTACTTGGAGGTTACAGTTCTCCCGCAGGAGCAAGATGAGGCAACAGATATTGGCTCTCATTATAACCCAGGTAGCAGTCAAAGCATACACATATTTCAAACACAAAACCCATTTAACATCCCTCTCATCTCAGCACTTCATGGATGAAGGGTACTCCCTGTAGCCTACTGCACCATTCCAGTGGAGAACAATGCAGCAAGATACAGCATTACCACATCAGGACCTAACACCTGGAGATGGTTTATCCCTACTGCTTCATCATAGGGCAACTGCACCCATTCAAAATAATTTACAAAGCAGACAGTAAATCATCTCTTTGGGGCCCATAACCCTTTCATCCATACTACAATTAGGTAAATACAGGGTTTCAAACCCACCTGGCCACCTCACTTGTTACTGCCACTGGCATACAGTAACCATTGTTAAGATCAACTTTATGAACACTTTCAAGTTATTCTACTGTGAATGATTTATATATCTTGAAGTAAATGCCTTTCAATGGTTCAGAAGACCTCAATCACTTCCATATAAAAATTTAACCTCCTCTCACACTTTCATTCTATACAAATTCTATACAGTCTCTGAGAATGGTGGCACCTTTCTTTTGTTGATTATGTTTATCACCGATTCCCTGGCCATTACTACTTAAAAAACTATTTCCTATGCAGGTTGAGGTGTATCAGGGGGAGGAGGTGCCGCTTGTTCAACAGCTGCTATAACTGAAGCACTGAACACAGACTTCTTGATTTCATGGGCACTTCTCCACGACACCTAAAATGAAAATGGAGGAAAAAAAAATTAATCATCCATGCATTCATTAAGGATAGAAAATAGAAAATAACTTTTACCTACACTTCTGCAATACATGAATCTGATGCATGAAATATTATCTAGTACAGATGTGTGTGTTTTTACCATGTGAAACATGTGAAGAGATATAATTAAAGTTGATAAAAGGTTATATTGGGCTTGGTCCAAAGATCAAGTGAAAGAAAATGCACCTCCATAAGAGGGCAAGTGTTAAATGGATTATGAAGACAATAGGCAAGATGATTTTCACCAACAACTGACTAACAGGACCACCACTTGCATGTATCCACAGCTGGTCATGTGGAACTGCAAAAAGTCATCCTGCCAAAGGAATACTGAAGAGAAGCATCTCTACTGCTTGTCTTCTAGTCCTACTGACACCTTCCCCTCCATCTAGAGGTGTAGCCCACGGGGTGAGGGGGGACTTTCACTTGGTATCAACTGGGCCCAAAATAAATAACCAGTTTTCCTTCCTCCATTTTTTCACATAAGGAAAGCTGACAGCCACTACTCTCCTCCTCCTCTTAGCACAGGTGTTAGGGTGATTATTCTCTACAATATCCAACTTGCACGAACACCACATGAAAATACCCATCACAATTTTGGCACAATTGAGACCAACCCATTACAAGCCATTGAGACAAGTTAAATAGAAATGTAAATAAAGAAAATCTTAATGGATAACAAACATGTTTCAAATTACTTTTTATGATACCAAGTGATAACATGGTGATGATGATATGGTTTAACATCACAAACTTCCCCCCATCGGAAGGCGAGGACAGTGCCCCTCACAGAGGACTTTATGGCACGGAATTTAATGAACCATGCCATTAATTCAACTTTGCCAGTGTCGGGATTTGAACCACCATCCCCTCGACCTTCACCGCAAGTAACAACGCCCTAACCCGCTCAACCAGCGGGTTAGGCACTCCATGTAATATTGAAATCAGGAATTATGACAACAGGTTAAAATACAGTGATTAAAGATTGAAAAGAACAAATTCTATAAACAATTACCTTATGTTTCTTATGTTGCACAGCTGCTTCTGTCCTCTTAAGCATTATTGCATCAGTGAATATACCATCTCTGGAAGCATACGTGGTCATTTGCCAGTCTAGAGCAAGATTGGTAATTTCTCTTCCAGACATACCTTCTGTCAAAGTTGCAACTTTTGAGCAAGCCTCACTATAGTCAAAATCCGCAACCTTTAGTCTCCTGCAAATTAAGACAAAAAACAAAACAAAATGAAAGAATATTTCAGGTATTTGTTCAATGTTACATTAAATGAAGTAGATGAATCAGCTCCAGCTTGGGTCCAGCTTGTGGACAGGGATGACTTCATCCATGCTGTGGATGTGCTATGTCTTGCTGCATTGCTTCTGACTGGCAGTGGGCAGGAGACTGGTATGACCCTTCATCCCTGTGAGGCTAAGATAAGAGGTTTGGACACATGGAAAGAATGAGTGAAGATTGATTAGTAAATGAAGTGTAGAAGGCAGAGATTGATGGAGTGAACATGAGGGAACAACTGAGGATGAGATGGCTGGATGGGGTGAATGAGGCAATGAGCAAGAGGGGAATGTCCATTGAGCAAGGAAGGGAGAAGGCAGGAGATAGGGATGAATGGAGAATGGCTGTGTATAAATGATACAGTGATACAAGGGAGGAGGGAGTTTAAGTGGTTATGAATGAATTATATTTTAATGTTGCCCAATGGGGTTTCTCTGCACAAGGGTGCAGAGAGGGGGTAGCCAATTAAGTGAAGCAGCTATGCTATGGATGTGCTGTGTTTTGCTCCATTGCTTCCTACACACGGCAAATGGCAAGATACAGGGATGACCTGTTATCCATGAGGAGCTAAGATGAGAGGGAGGAAAGGATGGATGGGAGTGAAGTGGGTGGGAGTGGATGCTTGCCTCTTGACTTGGCTACTTCTCTTATAAGGGAAAAAAGCCCTTGGTATATAATTTTTTATTTATTTTCATTTATTTATTTTTTTATTTATATATTTTTTTATTCTACAGCAAATTATCACCATTGTAAGTAAAAATGATATCCTACCTTTTGCCCTCTATGGCTGGTTGCAGAATATACTTGTCAAAGTACAGACGAACAAGTCGCTCTCGTTCTTCTTGTGAGGGTAAAGGAAACTCTACAGGCTCATGGACTCGATCCACTACTGCAAAGTCCAAAACCTCAGGTGTATTGGACGCCAAAACCATCATAAATCTGAAAACGTTTTACGAGTATAATTTGAACTTACAGGACTTCTTTTTTCCACAACCCTCCAACTTCATCCACCGACACACACAACCCCAATGCAGCTCCACAGAATGGCACCCTTCATTAAGAAAGGTTAAAACCATATCACCTCTATCCATGAGAGGGTATTTATTTCTTTAATCTGACTGCTACTGAGCTAATCATTTCCATGACACTTCTTTAGTGATGATGGAGTTAAGTATGAAATATTCAATATATTAATCTGTCCATTATACAAACTTCCACGAAAACCTACTTGTCTGTCTGAGTACCCGTTCGGTAGAGGAATGCACTGATGGACATTCTTAATTCTTCACTGATGTCTTCATGACGTTTCCTCAAAAATCCTTCAGCTTCATCAATAAACAGGACTAACCCCTTTCTTGATGTGCTTGCCCAATCAAAGACCTAAAAAGAATAGAAGGGGGGTGAAAAAGAGAAACGATTGATGTAAATCATCCGACAGATGTGACAAGATTTTCAAAAGTGTAGCACAGAAGACTATCTTCTGCAAGCACAGGATTTAGGCAACTGAAGGAGCAACTCATTACACCATATAACTTATATGGACTACATTAATATATGTTCTGACAGCTCAGTAGCTTAAAATAAAGAATACATGTAAAACTTACATACAGTACAAGAGAAAGACTAGAAAATACAAGAATGCATCAACAGAACTCCAGCAGGCCATTTATGCTCAAAAATACTGTCCTCATGGGGCAGCATACGAAAATAATGGTCCTAATTTTATCCAACTGCTCTTAAATTCTCATAATCAAAGTATTACGTCACATGGCCTTACCCCCCACACGATGCAATGCACTAAGACAGCACATCCAAAGTAGGGATCCACTGCTTCATTTACATGGCAACCCTCACTCCTCATCCACCTCATGCAAAAATAAAGATGAGGAGAAATCCCTTTGGACTGCATCAATTTTTAGTCCACTCACACCTATCTATTGCTTTCTTCCTTACCTGCTCAAAAGACATTCCCCTTTTACTCATGGCCCCTTTCATCCTATCCATCCATCCAGAGCTGGGCGCATTCCTCGGTGCGTTCCTTGGTGAGTCCCTCAGTGTCCTGACTATATATGTGTCAGTCAGGACACCAAGGGATGCACCTAGGAATGCACTGAAGAACATCCCCAGCTCTGCATCCATCTCATTCTCACTTAGGTTAAATCCATCCACCACCGTTTCCATACTTTTTGCTAGTTTTCCTCACTCATTCTTTCCACATGTCCAAACCATGTCAGTATTCCTTCATTAGCCCTACCTGCCAGCTCCCTTTCCACTCCCACTCTCCTCCTCACCTCATTTTTCATTCTATCCATCCTCATAACCTCCCCCCACCACTTTTAAAACATTTCATCTCAAGCCTTTAAATTTCCTTTTTCTGCTTTACTTAAATTTCAAGTTTCTGCCACCATACAGTGTCAGACACAATCACCCCTTCATATAAGCTTCTCTTTGCATAGGTACCTCTTTATCTATATATCAAAGGCTTCTTCCCCCTAAAGTAGCAAAGTGAAAATCACACACCTATTCTACTCCCGTGGCACCCTCATTTCCCTCTTATAGGTAACAAGTAATCACCCAGTAATAACAGAGAACTGGCCCAGTAACAGATATAATATGACTAAGATGTAATCACCGCAAAGAAGACACAAATCAAGCCATCTTTTATTCTTCAACATGCACTCGTTTCAGCCATATGTGCTATCCCAATGGCTCTGAAGATGTGGGTTTTCTGCAAGAGGTATCTGATGGTACAGACTGACTGGTTATCTTTGAAATCTAGTGTGACTATTAAGTGATAATATTTGAAAATTTGTGAATTTCTAACATGAGCACAGGTAACTTGTAGGAGAGCTAAAGGACATTTATCTTCATTATGAGCAGAATCCATCAATGCATCTGTTGCCCCTTGTCTTCCTTGCAGAAACATCACCCATACCAAGTTATGTTCCTTCCAGAACATTCATCATTACATCATAACATTTTCCATCCATCAGAAACTTCAATAGTTTTCTGTGCAACTATATATTACCAAATTCAGCCAATACAAAATAAAAATACCCTAGATGTAAACTGATAGGCTAAGTACCCCAAATATCAGGTCACCTTGTGAATGGCTCCAACTGAATCCTTCCCAAGCAGAGCAATGTCACCACCAGTCATGATGGCATAATCCATTCCTGAGTGCATAGCCAGTTTCTGAAATTAAACAATTTCATCATGAATTATTCACATTTAAGTGAATATATTACAATATTACACTAACTTCTCTTACCTTACCTAAGGCATAATGTACATGACATGATACCCAGGTTGTGCCCTATATCACTTTAAAAAAGTGCAAAAAAAGAAAAAACTTATACCACACTGCCTTAATTATTTACACATACACACACAAATTATACATATTCCCCATTCCTGACCCCCAAGATAAGGTCCTGGAATGAAACCGAGTACCAAGGAATGTTGTCAGGTATGACTTGCATCTTGAAAGAAAAAACAATGTGACAACACAATCCTATTACACACAAATACCAAAAGGCTTTTTCCCCCCTTATGAGGAAGGAGGCCACCTTTTACCCATATTGCACTCATTTGTTTTTCCTTTTATCTTAACTCCATATGGATGAAAGGTCATCCCTGCCCCCTGCCTAATGCCTGGGTCAGAACCGATGCAGCAAGACGGAGCACCTCTACAGCAGGATCCTACAGCAGATGGTTCACTCCAACAACTGGTGAGCTCCCCCCCCTTCCCCAGCTTCATCCACTCACAAGCAAAACAGAGAAGACAAATAGAAATCCCTTTGGGCCATATCAGTTTATCATCCATTCAAAACCACTTTCCATTCCCACCTACCTCTTAACCTCTCCCGAACCAGCTCAATAGACAATCTCCCATTCACCCAAGGCATCCATCCACCCCATTCTCAGTCTTCTCTTCAAGTTCATGCCATCCACTTCTGCTTTTCACACACTTTTTGTTAGTCTTTCTTCACTCACTCTTTCCATACATCCATACCATCTCATTCTTTGATCAAACCTATCTGCAGCTCACTTTCCATCCCCCCTTCTCTCCACCTCACCTCATTTCTTACCCTATTCATCAACATAAAACCACACCATAATTCTTAAAATACTTCATCTCAAACAAAGACAGGACACCATGAGCATATCTCCCTTCCCATATAATACAACTAGGTAAAACTAGGTACATACATATACAGTACATATACCAAGGCTTTTTCCCCCTTACAAGGGAGGTAGCCAAAGAGAAAAAGGCATAAATACATCTTAATTCCCCCTTTCTATCTCCCTGAAATTCCTAGTATCTGCTCCATAGTGTCATATGCATCACCCCTTCAAAGTCTCCTCTTTGCATTCATCCCTAAATACCTATTTTTCATTCCCTCAAGATATTTACTTGCTTCCTCACTCTACAATTTACCACTCTCTCTCCTACATTTCATGCTACAAGTGACCCTAAATACTTAAAATTCTGCACTTCCTCTGATCTCTCCCCTAGACTACCCACCATACTCAGCTCTCCATATGCAAAAAAAAGGTGGAGGAAACATGTTGAAGTTGAAGAGTCCTTGAGTCCTACCTGGAAAACTAAGTGTCAGCCACCAGGGGCCGCACCTACAGATGGAGATGAGGTATTGGCATGTTTTGAAGATGGGCTGCATGTCAATAATTATTTCTATTGTCCATCTTGCAAAACCACCACATGCAATACTCATAATCTATGTATACAGATATAAAAATTCTATTCTGACAAAGACACCAAATACCTACCTTGGCAAAAAGAGTTTTTCCTGTTCCTGGAGGCCCATGAAGTAAAATATTTCTATACATTCCCTTATTAAACTTTGTATTTTTGGTAGCTATGGCAATGTCTCTGGAAATAAGATAATAAAATAACATCACTGTCTTCGTAAACCAACTAATCAAGTAAACGAAATCAAATCAGCAGTAATTTTGAATTTACTTCAATGAAAGAAAAACAATGATTCCAAATTATTCATTCATGATAGTCTACAAAAGACTTCTTTCTTTACCTGTTGCAATTATTAAACACAATATAATTTTTCTAAATACATTTATTGATGGGTATACCAAGGTTGAACTGGAAGTATTGCTGGGGATAATCCAGTATATTTTCTTGTTCCTAAAAGAAGGAAAACAAAAAGTGTGGGGATGCAGAGAGGAGAGCTGATGTATAGTGGAGCTAGTGTTCAAGAGAATTTTGAAAATAAGATGAAAACAGTAAGGGGGTGAATTAGGTTGAGAGAAGGTGAGTCTCCATGGGCAAATGCTAATGAAACAGAAGTCAGTAAGAGAAAGGTCAGAAGAGTACTTCTGGTATTTGTTCAATGTAGAGGATAGGGAAGTTTTCATTGTGGCTGATATCCAATGAAAAAGGGCTGACGAGATAGCTGAATGATAGGGCCATAGGAAAAAGAGAACTGCAAGAGTAAGCAAGCTAGTAAGACAGCTGGGTTGGGTGGTTCTAAAGTGAAGTGTCTAACAAAAGGAGTAGTGGTTATGGTGGACTGGCTGGTGAACCAAACAGAAGGATGTGTTCCAGTAGACTAGAGAAGTCCATGTAAAGTTCTACTATGAGGAAAAACGGAACAAATATGGATGTAGTAGTTTTAAAGAAATCAGTCAATGAAGTACAGTTAGTAAGGTGTATGTGGTGTTGTTACCTGACAGTATTAGGAGGGGAACACCTCCCACTTCCTTACACTCCACTTACTCCCATATATCAGTCATGCTTTCCTTTCAGTCTGTCTACTGACATATTCTTGTTTCTCCATGTTAATGAAGTGGTACAAATAAACCAGCTTTGGCTATTAGGCCTTGCTGTGTAGGTGCTATGTCTTAATACACTGCTTTTGATCTAAGCAATGTGTGTGCATGTGGGGGGGGATGGTCCTTTATCCAAAAGGACTCAAGAGATTTTTAAGAGAGGAAACAAATGTATGTTGGAAGGGTGTGGGACAGGTAAAGGGTACATGCATGACTTTACAATCTACTTCCCTTGTAAGGTGGGGGAAGCCTTTTGGTTCATTTAAACAGTACCTTACCTTACACGTTCTTCCAATGCTGGGTTGAGCACAACTCCTTCTAAAACATCTTCAGGTTTCTTTTGTAATTTCTTAAATGTTTGTACAGGATGTCTAACACTATCAAAGACGTTTACTCTTGATGTATCCCGAACTAAAGAAGGTTTTGCTGTAACAATTTGTTTTTGTCAATTCCACCATAACCAACAGATATAAATTTCAGTTGCACTTTGGTGCAACTTCACACTATGTAAATCTAAATAACAAGAATTTTATCAACTATGTGAAAAATTGGTCAATGGATATCATTATGCCTTTATAACCTTTGCATGTGCCAAAAATGTTGTACATTTTCATTTGTACTTACAAACCAAAACACCAGACAATTCTGATATAATAATTTTTGCCTCATAACACTTCATTCCACAAAGATATTTGCTTGCTTCTTTTACACTAAAACTCACTTCTCCATCTACTCTACTCACTGACACAAGCAACCCTAAATACTTAAAACCCTCCATTTCCTTCAGCCTCTCACCCTTTCCATTCACCCTTCTATGACTAAGCTTGTGCTTGCACTTTGTGAAATTCTGCATTATTCTTACTTGTCATGAAAACAATTCTCTTGATTTCAGCCTTATTTAAAGTACTTACCTAATCTAGCTTCCATAAATCTGAAGGTAAGCCCCAGTGAACCTTTTACAGCATAGTACCCTGCTGTGAGAGCAATTAGTCCACCAACTGCTGCCTGAATTTTAGCTGGATCACTCAGAAAAGCCTCCAAGCCAGTACCTATAGCTGATCCGGCAGTTCTGTGGACAATTAATATGAAAATTACAAATCATATACACACACACATATAAAAGGTAATTTCCCCCCTTATATGAGGGGGTGGCTGAGCCATAACTAACACCCACACAGAGGAACATGATGAGCTTGTCGGGAGGCGTATACTGTATCTGCAGTTCAAGCCATCGCCTTTGTCCTTTACACTTGGACTGTTGGAGGCAGGTAACAATCACTGCTGGGAATCCAAGAAGTGTATGATTTGACCCCACAACTAAGCAAATGAAAGATTAGCATACTTCCAATACTGCCACCAGTACACACACAAAATTAAAAAGATAAATAAAATAAAAAATAAAAATATATATGAAATAAAATCTACATCTTTATACTAAGGGCCCTGTTATAAGAGAGGTAGCCAGTCAAGAAGCACACCACCCTTCTTTCCCTCTCCTCGTGAATAAAAAATATATTTTTTTATAAAATAAAACAACATACATATAAATAAATTCAATCTCCCCTCCAATCTCATCACAATGTGAATGATGGGTCACCCTGTCCCATGTCACACTGTTTTGGATCAAAAAATATACAGTGAAACAGCTTTTCCACAACAGGGCATGACAGTCCATCTATCTCATTTTTGGTCTTCCCAAGAAGAAGAAGAATCTATCTATACACAGATGGCTTCTTCTCCCCTTATAAGGGAAGTAGCCGAGTCAAAGGCATGCACCCACTCCCACCACAATGAAATAAATGAACAAATAATACTTACTTGATGGAAGATAATATAGTTTCTCTTTGCTCCACTATAGACTTCAAAGTAGTCTCTCTGTCTTCAGCTGCTCTGACTCTGATCTGTTCCAATGTAAGGTCTTGATTTTCTCTGTCTACTTTCCCTTTAGCAGCCATCTCTGCCTCTAAGCGCTTCATGTCATACTTGTGCCTTTGCTCAAGCTCATGCTCAATAGTTGCTATGAAAAGTAAAATTAAGCAGTTAGTGGCCAAGTCTTAACAGAAAAAATTTCATCTCTTATAACAGCATTGTACAAACACACCAAAAGAAACTTCCCTCCTTTTATGGGTGGGTGGCCAAGTCAAAGCATCACCCATCCCATACCAATCCAAAATATTTGCTGTCCCTTCTACCCTAGCATTTATTTTGCTTATTGTTTTCTTGTTACCCATTTACAGTGTAATATAACATTGTTCTGTCTGGGGTGCTACTACATTAGGCCTGCAGCACTGACAATGGTGAAAAGATCGAGAACCAATGGAGGATGCAACCCACCAGGAAGGATCCACCACCAGCCAACAGAAGTGTTCTACTTATTCCACTTCCACAGAAGTGTGGCCCTCAGAGGCCAATACCTAGTCTCATCAGGCCCAGAAATTCACTCTTCTCTATCTCACTTCCCACTGATGTATCCCCTCTTTTGTCTCTATTATATGAGTAGGTCAGTACTCTAGCACCTGCCCTCCCATATATTCTACCAAGAGACATAGAAACCAGCTCAGGACAATACATGTCCTATGTGCATGCAAGGCCGTCATCTAGGAGGTGCTAAGATGGGAGGGAGGGTGGAGGGATGTGGAGTGTTTTCAGGGATGGAATGGGTGGGAATGATTTTGTGCCTTTTCCTTTTTGGCTACCTCCCTGCTAAGGGAGAAAAAGCCTTGGTATATGTATGTATGTACATGCATATACCAAAAGGTCTTTTCACCCTTATAAGGGGTGAGGAGTCAAGACAAGCTTGTACAACTGTTCACCATCCCTAAAGAGCTCACTCATGAACATGTGTGAACAAACCAATTCACTACAATGAAACATATATAATTTACAAACAATTTTACACTATCAATCCTTCCCCCTCTTAATTAATTAATCTTGATAATACATCCTGCATTATCTTAAAAGATTTCCTTAATATCCTCACCTTTTCTCATGGCTTCCTGTTTAGCTACAGAGTCTTCTTGCCTTTTCAAATTTTCATCATTCATGCGCTGTTGCTGAGACAGCTGGTCAGCATACCTAAAAAGAATAAAAAAATAAATACATAAATACATAAATAAAAAATAATGCAATGTACTCATTCCTAACTGAAAATCTTCAATCAGAATACAAGTTACATAAATTGTTGACTCTTCTCTCTTGCAAAGGACCTACATCCCTATATATACAGCACCAGTTCCTAGGTTTACTCATTAGCCCTTCATGGAAGCAATTTTGTACTGCTGTCTTTACTGTACTTGTGCTGGTCACTACATGATTACATATTCCATGTTATTTGGTACAGGACCTAAGGAAGAGTTGTTTGACAATTTTCCACTGTTTCTTTTGTAACAAGTGAGTGTACACACTTGTGAAAGAACATGTTAGGTATTTGGAGTACTGTATATTCTTGCTTTTCCAGCTTTCATCTTTTTCAATGTTAATTTTTGCTCCTTTATGGTAATAGCCTTATCATTCTCTTCTCCAACTGCACAATTAAAGCCAACCTGTCCCTGTCCTCCTATGGTCAACAACTTAAATACTCCACCCAACTTCTCATAGCCTTCCCTTCCATGTTTCATAGCATGGTTAAAAATCGGTCTTCATAATTCATGAACACTAAACTACAATTAAAGTTCTGTCATAAAAGAAAAAAAAAAAAATGAAATTGAATTCTACATGGCAACCCCATATGGAGAAGTGGTAGAGATACATGTATAACAATACCATACATGATTTATAATTTCATATTCTCAATGACTATGACCAAGTGCTGCAGTACACTGATGTGTTTATAGGTTCCGCATTACAAACTGAAAAAGACAGCATACATACACCAATGGTTTTTCCCCCTTACAAGGGAGGTAAAAAGATAGCACTACTGTATATATATACACTTTTGACTCAACCACCCTCGGTATTTAATTGAATGTTATGACCAATTCCTTAACAATGCCTTCTTTCATAAAATGTAAAATCATTTACCTTTCCCTAGCAAGTTGGTCCTGGTACTGTGCCTTTTGTTGGTCCAATTTTGCCTGTTCTTGCAAATTCTTTCTTCGCTCTTCTGCTTCAACACGTTTTCCCTCAGCTTTCGCCGCTTCAATTTGCACCTTTGAAAAAATAAACAAAAATTGTGAGGCTAATGATGAGTACCTGCAAGTTCTGGTCCAACAAAATGGATCTTCAAACCTGTCAACACCCCTACATTCATCTGGAGATGCAGCTCTGACACAGTCTCTTAAGCAGGTGAGATTTCTTTCTATTAACATCAAAGTTCCTGAACCTTTTGACATGAGACCTGAAAACAGGCAACTCTTCCCCTCATCCTCCTAGAAGCTGGTGACACAGAAACATTCTCATAACTACAATAACAACACCAGCAACAATAATACATGCATATCTTACAGGTCCCTTCCCCATCACATTGGACCAAATCAAGGCATATAGCTACCCTTCACTCATGCTACACTCATCCTAAAAGCTATTCATTGTTCCTTCTATCTTAGTTATTTGTAGATGAAGGTCATCTCTGTCCCCTACCTAGTGATGGAGTCAAAGGTGATGCAGCAAGACAGCACCTCGACAGCAGGACCTGATAGCCTAAACTGGTTTACCCCCCACCCTTTTCATTACATGGTGACCCTCCCTCCTCACCCATTCAAGAAATTACAGAGCAGACAAGAGGAAATCCCTTCAGCCCACATCTTACCTAATCCAGGTGCCTAACCAGCTTTCACCACTATCAATGCTCTTCGTATCTTGTTTTTTTCTATAGCCTGATCTTTTTCTTCTCCCATCAAAGCTATTTTCCTAGCATCTCCCACTACCACAATCAATTCACCTTACCTGCCCCTCCATTCAACAACCCCCTGAAATACTCTACCCATCTTCCCCTTACAAACTGGGAAATTCGAGAACAAACAAAACAACCCCATATTAAAAAATGTAACAAGATTAAAGAGACTGAAATGGGCAGGGCATGTTATAAGGACACAAGAAGATAGATGGCCAAAGAAAGTGTTCAAGAGCGGAGTGTGTGGAAGACGACCACTTGGATGACCTAGAAAAGACTGGAGGAGATGCGTTGAAGATGTGCAGATATGCAAAATAGAACCAAGAGAATGGAAGGAGGTGGCATAGGAGAGAAAGACATGGCGAGACATTTCAAAGGCGGTTATGGATCTAAAGTGGCCAAAAGACCCACGAAGTAAGAGAGTAAGAGTATCTTCCCCTTACTGCCTTCATCTGTCCATCTGCACCCTTTACCGTACCTTTTCCTCTCTACCTGAATCATCCTCTCACTCTTAACTTCCTTTCAGAACAATGCACAGAGGCACGAGTACTTTCACAGTAAGGACGACAGCCAGAGCTGGTTTGCTCCCATTGTTTCATATGGTGACCCTCCCCCACCATTCCTCTACTCAAAATAACAAAAAAAATCAAATTACGCACCTCTAACTCTTTGGCTTTAGATAAAATTTCTTTCTGTTTGGTCTCTTCCTGGGCCATTGATAAGGACAATGCCTCCTTTGCAAATGCTGCAGAAAAAATACAAGAAAATAAAAGTTAAAATAAATAAATAAATGAATATGTAAACAAAATAAACAAATATTTAAATGAATAAATATATATGTAAAATATGATGGTTATAACAAGAAATCAATGCTAGAAATATTATCAACCAAATATTAATAAATCAACTTTTGCATAGATATTTGGCAATTTTCCATAACCACTAAAAAATATAAATCTGTTCTGAACCCATAAATTTGTTTCCCATCATATTGTACCTAGTTAGCAATTTCCACATTTTTTTTATTGTGCATCCATCTTTGAACCCTAAAGTATACGAGTGGGAGTGGGTAATTGCCTGACTTGGCTACCTCTCTTATAAAAGGGAAAAAGTCCTGGTTATCTAGATAGAGCAAAAAATCCAAATCTGTTTGAACCCATAAATTTGTTTCCCATTCCATTGTAGCTAGATAACAAATTGCACAAAATTTTAGCCATGCATCCACCTTGGAACCCAAAAGTATAAGAATATTTTCCAATATTTTTTTTCTTAAAAACTTACAGGAAATGACATCTCCCTAATTAATAAAACAGGTCTCTTGAAAGCAGAGATAAATAAATAAATAAATAAATAAAAAATTCTTTACATGAATACATTTAAAAACAATCATCAATCATGAGTTTCAGGAGATTTTAATATTAAACTTTAAACCACAATAAAAATCAGTTTAAAAATTACTGTCATTTGGGGAACACTAGGGCTTCCTGAATGTAACCTTTTTTCATGGAAAACAGAAATTCAATTATGCTGTTTTAAAATCAAGTTATTGAATAAAACATGCTAATTGAACATAAAACAAACTTACGAGATGTTTCAAGGTCCTTAGCAGCTTTTGCTGCCCTCTCCAATGCAGCAGAGTCGAACCTGTAGGCTTCCATTTCCTTGTTAGTTGGTGGTTTCCCGCCATCACCACCCTCACCTCCCCCTGCGGCACCAGGTGGTGGGAATGTAAATTGCGAGAAGTCTGGTGGCTGCTGCTTGTTTAATCCAAATAACCAAGACATTTTGTACCTATATAAAAAAGGAAACAAGATCATTAATATTCCTTCATTAATTTTACTTGTTGAAAAAAATAGTCCTAACACTTTTCTGATTCCTACACAAAATGTTGTAAATCCTGTTAATTATGTTCATTACCTTGGAGTTATATTGTCAGCATATGATTTAAAGTATATAACTGTAGTAAATAGAGGTTTTCAGATATTAGGCTGGATCATAAAAATACCAGGTTATGGGAGTGAACTGCAAATTTAATTCTTTGAAAGTCTGGTTTTACTAAGGCTGGACTACTCCTCACAGTTACTGAGCCCAACTGAAGTTTGTGGAATAGATGTACCAGGAAATAATACGAAGCATACACGAAACCATGAAAATTTATTCTGAATGATTAAAATGGTCAAAACTAAATCATTTTGAAAGGAGACATACAAAAAAAATAATAAATAAAATAATAATAATAATAAATATGGTATAAATAAAAACTCCCATGCAGAAAGCTGAATTGAAACCTAGAACTACAACACCTCAGCTCAAACAAAATAATGTCCTTGACTGATGCATTCAACCACTCCTGGAAAGAAAATATATTATATATATATATATATATATATATATATATATATATATATATATATATATATATATATATATATATATAATACCCATAGCAAACCTAAACCACCAGAAAATCCAGCATCCTACAAACCTATCTCATTACTATTCACCATGTTCAAGTTTCTGAAAAGACTAATGGCAAAAACTAATCTATCCACCTCCCTAGACCAACATGTTAAGAAATACAGCTTTCCATACAGATGCATCAACTGGACCAGCTTAGCTGACATAGCCCAAGCTTTAACCATAGGCCAATTCAAAATTATAGTAGGATAAAATGATATAGAACCCCAAGCATGGCTCCTGTATATTAAGATATATATATATATATATATATATATATATATATATATATATATATATATATATATATATATATATACACACACACAAATGGTTAAAGGTACAGCAGTCATACTCTGGTTTTTCATGGCTAGGAGTATGGCACACTTCTGTGCATGATCGAACTGAGTTCCACTTCTGTGGTTTCACCCACCTCAAGTTAGAAATTTAAATTAGCTGGAGCTGACAACCTGCTCCTGGTGAAATTTGAAGTTATTTCCAAATTTATTTCATTTGAGTTGCAAAATTGTTCAAACATATGAACAAGAACATTACTGTAATCTGTATGATAGGTTATGTCATGTCATGTTAGATTAAGTTAGGTTAATAGGTTTGCTTTATTAGTTTAGATTAGGTTGGGTTGATAGCCGATTATATTAGTGAATACAACACAACTGATACAAAGCCATATTTGCTATTTTCACCGGCTATGAATATGGCAGCGACATAAGCAGTGACACTGCATTTGTGCATGCTCAAAACTAGCCATGGAAATTTGAAGTATCATAATATGGTAACGGTTGCTATATCCTGCACACACACACACCAAAAAAAAAATCCCACTTGAGAGATGATATAATCCAGAACTGAAACTGAAAAATTTAGGAAATATGTTTATTCCAGTATCAAACACATTTCTCATTTCTTTCTTTTTGAAGTTTGAAAGATTTTTTTCTACTCTGTGGATAAATTGCGTTGTTAGGTTTGGTGAACGTTATGAGCTATATAACGGCATGAGTTTCATGTTTACTATCCATGCTGGCAAAATTCTGGAATTTTTCCAAGGAATCATGACCATTACACAAATAACAAGGCCTACCTGAGATCAGATCATAAAGATGGCTATAAAAACCGACAAAATAAGTAAATACAATTAGATAGGTAATTGTATAAGGTTAGAAGGATACAAAATCAAATTTCCATGCATTGATCTCTGGAATAACATATTAGAAGAAACAGTACTGTCAGGTAACACAAGCAAATTTTAATTTTAATTATGACCAATCACCAATGGAAATACAGGGGCCTTACGATGATCGCTTATATCCTGTACACAACTGGGTATAAACACAAGCACACTAGCAATATGGTTTCAATACACAACATATAATACTGGTCTGGCTGTGTATCATGTATACACGTACAGATGACTTAATTTATATAGTCAATGGGTATCCTTACACACTGAACTTCCAATATTTACTTGTACCGGCAGAAGAAAATTTTTGCCTAACCTGATCACCACTATGTAAACAATACAACTGCACAGTTTACACACTGTAGATAATTCATTAAATATTCTTAATAATTAAGAATTGTGATGAAAATGAATCATAACAAATACTAACTTGTTGCTGAATTTTTTGACGACGATCTATCGGGACACAGACAAGTTTGTAAACCTATCTAGCAGACGCTTTTCTGCACGTGTGATGCATAGACATCACAAGTGAAGGTTAGTTTGCGTTGGGCAAAAAGTTCTTAGAGGTTTAATATATTTTGTAATTCCCACTTTCACATATAAATACTCTTGTATTACTTATGTCCCTTTTCTTTTGTATAAAACTAATGTTTATAAATGTACTGCATTTCCTTTCCAGTGAAAATCACATGTGCTGTTTATGCACATCATCGCAATCATCGTTATATATCGTCAAAACTGGTGTTATTCAATAGGGTTTTCAAGTTGAGGATCAGAAATCAGTGATAGAAAATTATCGGTTATAACACCCTACGCTGGATTTTGTCATCATATAATATTTCACAGAAGTAACTGTTTACGTCGGAAAAGTTATACGAGGTACAAAAAATAAACTTGCATGCACTATTAGGCAACATCCAACATTCCCAAGTTACACAAAACAGTGTCATAGCTCTCAGAATTATCGAAAGATAACCAGTTTACTTTTATTGCCGTCACAGACTCTTAACTGAACTTAGAAACAGTTAAAGATTAAGTAAATCGGGAAAAATACGCTTCTTTCAGAACAGACGTAATGACAGAAGCCATGGATGGGCAATCCAAGATCTAAGGAATAACAGGTCTAACCACTTCCGACCGAATTTCGAGGGAGTTGGCGCAGCGGGCCCGTGAACGTCACCTGGCTGTTCAAAGTGGGGTTCGCGGGTCCTATAGCTATCAGTTGAAGCTGGTGCGTCGTTCGGGTATGTTGTTGCCTTTGCTCGCACCGCTCCACGCAATTAGTTATATTCTGACAAATATTATATGAAATATATATAAAATATTATAGTTCCTGTCTATATATATGAATATATAATATATATGATATAATATATATGTATATATATAAAATATTATAGTTCCTGTCTTCCTTGGCGTTTCACAGTTTTCTTCAGTGTTTCACAAAGAGAAAACGGACCCAGCCTAATGACGTCAGAAGCTGCGCACAATAATTCAAACGGTCTGACCTGTTTATTTAGACCTTGGGGCAATCAACTGTGGCAGAAGTTACTTCGCATCAACAACTGTGAAGTTCTTTGTTCACTCAGATGAAGTGGTCGAGAGAAACATTATCCACATCAGTCATATGGAATTGGTATTAATCAATGTTAACGACCTCCAGACTGCGACACAAGTAACTGTGGAATCCCATAGGGTACAATCCTAAGGATTCTCTTTCTTGTCCTGATAGTGGGCATAGAACAAGACATCCATCATGCCACCTTTTCAACATGTATGGATGATACATATAAAACCATGATGGTAACCTCATCCGGGGATATAAAGAATATAAGAAAACCTAGACGTTGTTTATAACTGGGCACAAACAATTAACATGGATTTTGACTATGAGAAATTTGAGGTGCTCAGATCGATGTGAACCACAAAAGGACATAAAAAATTCAACGGGACTCGTGAATGAGGACAAGAAATTTAGTCCAGACCAGTGACGAAGTGTCAGTGAAAAGGGGGTTTCCAGAGCCAATATTAAATAACTTTAAAAACATGCACACGTGGAACCTGGGTAGGTGATCTGGACATTCCAGAACCGAAATGAAGAACGACTCGTATTACTATGGAAATCATTATTCCAATTCATCCTAGACTACTGCAACTAATTTTGGTCGCCCCATAGGACTACATCCAAGTCCTAGTGACAAACCAACAGTATTTCACAAAACAAATTAGAGGCTAAAGCTGGATTACTGGCAGACTGAAAAGACTTAAGATATACACCAAATAAAGGCGAAGGCAGAGATATATTCTATGTATAGAAAATTCTAGAAGAACGGGTGCTGGAGCGATTAATTGCCTTTGTTGCAACCATACACACACGCACACAATAGCTGTCGATCACGAGTCCAACATGTGATCCAAAGACCATGGTGAATCACTCTCACACATACACACGAATCGACGGCGCAGTGGTAGCGTTTGGGACCTACTACAGCGGTCCGAGTTCGAATCCCGCCCAGGGCTGAAATAATTTCAGTATCGCTGCGTTGCGAGTTGTTACTAAAAATCTCATAGGTGGGGAATTGGATCACATCATTACCCATAGATCGGTCATGTATTAGCTCTGGGCTCTCTTACGGGAGGGTAATAGCTGTAAATCACGAGTCCAAACACGTGATCACACACACGAGTTGTATTTATATGGTCCCGTCTCCATGTTCCTCATTATCAACTTTCGAATTTCGTTTGCTGTTCACCTAGAATACTTTTGGTTTATTCTTCTGTATGCATCTATATGGATTTTTTTTTACGTTTTCCATAAATCAAATTATCTTAAGTTTTTTTGCTATGCCCTTTTAATGTTTTTTTCGTTAGTCCTGTCCTTGGTTTTCATGGTTTTAAGAACAGCAGTCATGGACATCAATTCACTAGAATAAGTACAGAGATGAATAACCAAAATGATACATGGACTCAGAAATTTGCCATAAGAAGAGAGACTTAGGCACCTTAATTTACTCTGGAAAGACGCAGAGTGCGGGGGGGGGGATCTAATAGAGGTGTTCAAGTGAATTAAAGGCTTTAACAAGGGTGATGCAAACAAGGTCGTCATATTAAAACAACAAGGCAGGACTCGCAGTAATGGTTTTAAACTGGACAAATTTAGATTTAAGGAAATAGGCAAGAATAGGTTTACTAATAGGGTGGTCGACGAATGGAATAGACTTAGTAACCATGTAGTAAGCGCTGAAACAATCAGTTGTTAGAAACGATTAGACAACTTTATGGATGGGAATGGCAGGTGGTGATGGATACGGAGCTGCCTAGTGTAGGCCTTATGGTCTCTTGCAGTCTCCTTCATTCTTATGTTCTCACATTTTTCTCTTTCCAGCGTAATCAGTCCCAACTTGTCCAGGCTTTCCTCGAACGATCTGCAGGCTAAGCTGTACATAATTCCAGTTGCCGTTCTTTGATTTATATCCTCTAATTTATGCCAATCATGTAGCGTACTCCAATGAGGGATGGGTATATATTTTAATTACTTTATTATTATTAGTAGTAGTAGTAGTAGCATTATTATTACTATCATTATTATTATCATTATCATTATTACTATTATTATTTTCATATTTGTTTATTAATTTACTTGCTTACTCATGTATCTATTTTTGTAGCGGGAATAAAAAAAATAACGATCTCTCCAATTACCTTACGTTGGGCGTCTTTTATCTCCCAACTTTGTTACCGGCGTTGTCATGTGATCTCTTTCACACCACCTAATTCCTATCTACTATATCTAAACCTAGCTATCTTCTATACTTTCATCTTCCACCTCACTCCCACCCACCTTTCACCGATCACCCACACAAAACACTACCCCAACGCATTCACACCACATTTTTCCTCATATCTTCGTCAATATAGTGAAATGTCATTCATAGTTTGTCAAAAACTTTTATGTCTCTCCCGATCTGTTGATATGTCTCTTAGATAACAAATCATTTGTCACCAAAACTCCCAGGTCTATTCCCTCTCGCTTCAGTGAAATTTCCATTACCCACTGCATAACTCCATGATGGCTTCATCTTATTTGTACCCATTAATACCAAATTTATACTGAATTGAATTTTCCACTCCTGACTCGTCATAAATCCCGCCCAGATCTTCCTGTAGTTGTCATGGACAACTACTCCGTGCATCCAAATGGAGGGGGGGGGAGTTATCTAGAAGGTATATGTGGGGAAATGAACTTCATGAATTTGGCTGATTTATATATAAATCAAATAATGTTTTATTTTATGTTTAATCTGTGTTTACAAATTCAAAATGTCGTCCTTTCTTATAATATTTCTCCGTATTAGGCCTTATTTTTTTAGTCTTTGGGGTATACAGTCAAGGAGTTGGCACAGACATCATTGACTTTTGCACGGAGGTGTGCCAGAATTGTGTCCAGTGGGACGCCACTAGCCATCCTCATCATCATTATTACCAGAGGTTAGTATACACAGTGGGGGTGGGAGGTAGGACTTTGCCTCACTGACGCCGACGTCATTCCTCTCGGCTAATTCCCCATGCAGCCGCCATTTACATTCTAAAATAACTCTTGGATGATTCGGTCGACTTGCTCCAGCCCCGAGTTCTGTAGGCGTCCTCTTCGTCTTCTCCACCAAGGTTTCTCTTGTGGAGATGTTTTTGAAAATGGAAAAGTTGTTACATGCTCATTTAGCCGAAATTGATGTCCGAATTATATTAGTAGCAGACCTTGTCTATTTCTCATGGAGCAGTGGCTGGTTTAATATAAAGATATACCAGTGATACAATATAAGTATCCAAAGGTAGATGATACTAAAGACGTCGAGACGCCTCTTGAAATCAACATTTAGTGTCTATATCTCGCATTCACACAACAAACCTATTTTGAAATTATCCTTGTTCAGATCAATTGGCATATCTTGCAAGTATTTTTGTTTCCGAGATGAAAATATCACCAGTATATCCAAATAAAAACCAGGTCAAGGCGATATAATTTCAACTAATATATTTACAGTTTGCCTTGCAGATTTTCAAATTTAAGAAGGTAACGTATTGAACAATGATTAGGATTATTTGAACTATCTGCGGATGACATTATTCTCATTTCAGGAACAGAAGACTTGCGAAATATACTGAGTGATCTGCACATGGAAGTATCATAGTAGGTTTGAAGATGATTAAAAGTAGAACCATAGTAATATTCAACTCGAAAGTCCAGAGTAAATCAGTTATAACAGATGATGAGAATCTATAAGAAGTTGAGGAAGATAGTGGTTTAGGTCAGATGCTAAAACTAACTAAAATCACGAATATAAAATAGGCGTATCACAATTAGTTACAAACTGAATTGTGAAAACATCATGATAGGATCTCTACCTCTATGTCTGAAACGCGAAGTATAAAACCAATGCATGGCATCAGCTATGATCTACAGATGTACGAGTAAGAATTTAAACCTGACGAAGGGGGTAGTGCCAAAACTAATGAATGGGATCAATGGAGGGAAGAGGAAATTGAGTGAGAGCAGACTGGGGCGAAAAAATACTTCAAAACTGATAACGGAGTGGAGGTGGCATTGACAGTGGGTTAAAAAATAGATGGAGGAAATTTGTTGCTGACTGGACACTGAGATAGGGGCGTTGACAGGGAAGCCCAGACAGTAGTGGAGGGACGAAATGCAGCATCTTATAGAGCTGACGTGGCAGAAGTCCACGTAACGTGCATTGGGAGATGATTATGTTTAGCAGTGGACTATGAATAGATGACGACAAATCATCGTTCGAGACATGAACCACGTGTGCAGCAGTCAGCAGACTTTAGTGATAGCTGATAAAGAAGATAACATATCTCAGCAGCAATGAAGATTGAAGATTGGTTTGCTTGAAATGGGTTATTCAATGTTTCCTCTATATCTGAAGCTAAGCACTTACCAAACCATAAAATCTCCTTTTGTACTCCACCACTCTACAACAATTTCCCCTTACCCAAATTGAGGATCAACATTGTGATAGCTTCTTTATTATCGTTTTTTGTTAACTTGAAGTCATACAAGTACATGTCAATAAAAGTTCATTTCAAATTACCAATTTTATTTGCATTTTGGAGTTAATTCGCACAGATTCGTGGGCCAGTTTGCAGATGTTACAATATTATTAGCAATGTAAAATTCTCTACTAGTCTCGCCCTATATTGTGAGTTGTCTGTGGTCGGTCGATACGATATATATATTCAGCAAGATTAAAATACCCTTCGTACTCTACAGAGTTAGGCGTAGTATCATAGTGATAATGGCCTCCGTGGGCACTGCCGAACCCGTGGCTGTGTTCCACGCGAAGATCCAAGCCTGGGTCATGAGAAACAAAAGTACTCAGAAATACCATTGGCGCCGGCATTTCAAAGAACCTCAACCAGTTAGCAACTTCATCATCGGAGTTTAACGGCGTCGTTGAAAAATCTGGCATCACATGGCATTTAGCCGAGCCCTTGGCCATGAGAAAGGTTCCTCCTACACCCACTGGCTTCTTGCCGTAGTGATCCCTAAGGGCTTCGCGCATGCAACTCACGAAATTCTGGTCTCCAGTGCGTAGCTGCGCTTTGACGTGTAAGACGGTGCCTGGTTCTCCTTTGCTTGCAAACAAGTTGGCCAACAGAGCACACCCTGTTTCGGCTGTCGGTAGCTGTTCAACAACATGTCCAGCTTGACAATCGGAGAGCTTAGAGATGCGTGTACCATTGCACAACTTCTCACCTGTTAAAACATTGGCCATCATTTCGCTGTTTGTTCCCACGTAAGGAAACGGTCCTGCCCCAGCACCAACAATGAAGGCATCTTGGAGGTCAATGTTCTTGGCCACCGTTGCAATGTCATACACTTTCTCCTTCTTCACTACAGGTATCAAGTAGGGAGGCCCACCGACGTCTGCCAAGCGGGGTGATCCTCCCAATCCTCGTCCGACGAGGCCGAATGGCGCTTGGGTCAAGTCCGGACACTCGATAACTTCAACCTTTGCTACTTTGAAGTTTTTGGCAAGCCCTTCCTCTATGATACGAGCCACTTCTTCCAATGGAGGTAGATGTAAAGGGCTGTTTTCAATGGCGCTTGCCATGGTTGAAATATAACCTCAGTGTTATTAACTTAGCAAATTCGTATGCGGAAACTCGAACAGAATTTGTATCACTCCCGTACCAGCTGTTGTGGGTTGCGGGCGCCACCGCTGAGTCGTGTTCGTTTATCGAATGATGACTAACTAGCTGCGTATCTGCGATGATAAGCACAATTAGCAGAAAATGACAGGTTTGAAGGACAAAATAGCTTTTGTATTAACATGTTGAAACATTATTGAATAGGATCATGACAAAATATTTGACAGAAAATAATGCTTTTTTTCAGTCAACTGTTACCTTGTTGGAGATGCTTAGAAATTTGGTTGACTCAATATTTATACCAAGTAAGATAAAAAAAAAAAAATAAGATAAGCAAAATAACGGGCAACTGACCCTGCTGCCAGCCAGGGCCCGTACATGGGGGGGGGGGGGCATATGCTCAGGGGCGGCACTTTTAGGGGGGCGACAATTCTACCTGGACTTGCTATCCAAAAGGCTGACAACATGATGATAATGATAAAAAAGAAGTCAAAGAAGCCCTGCAATGGGGACAGTAAATATAAGATTTAAAATCTGTTTAATTTCTTGCAAGCCAACAGCTAAAATATGCAGTAAGAGGTGGTGGAGATGGGAAGTGGTGGTAGGGGTGGAGACGTCATTGATTGATTGATTTATTTATTTTTATCTTATTTTATTTATTTATTTTTATTTATTTTATTTATTTATTTATTTATTTTTTGCTCCCAAGGAGGGCGTCATTGAGAACTTTGGCCTGGGGCGGCACTTGGCATATGAGAGCTCTGTTGTCAGTCTGGATGGTACTTAAAAAAAAAAAAAAAAAAAAAAATATATATATATATATATATATATATATATATATATATATATATATATATATATATATATATATATATATATATATATGTATATATATATATATATATATATATATATATATATATATATATATATATATATATATATATATAGTAAGTGGTAATTTAGCCTAAATGCATTTCTATCAGAGGTACATACATATGCTAAAGGCTTTTCCCCCCTTACATGGGGGGGGGGGTAGCCAAAAAGAAAAAGGCATAAAAACCACCCCCACCCATTCCATCCCCAACATACTCCACTCCCCTCCACCCCCCCCCCTCCCTCCCTTTCAACTTGGCACCTCCTGGATGACGGGTCATCCCTGCATCCTGTCCACTGTCCTGGGTCAGAAGCAGTGTCGCAAGACACAGCACATCCACAGCAAGGCTGCTTCATTAATTTGGCGACCCCTCATGCAGAAAAGAAGATGGGGAGAAATACCTTCAGGCTGCATCAAATTATTTCTCATACATACATCCTCACTCCCCCATTCCCCACCCAGTCCCCCTCATGCATCACAGCATCATCCATACACAACCCTTCTCCATTCACTCCTATCTTCTGTCCTCTCCCGTCCTTCCTCAACAGACATTCCTCTCTTTCGTAATGCCCCTTTTACACCATCCATCCATCTCATCCCGGGATGCCCTCTCATATTCACACCTTCCACCTCTGCCTTCCACACCTCTTTTATTAATCTTTCTTCACTCATTCTTTCTATCTGTCAAAACCATCCTAATAATCTTTCATCAACCCTATCTCCTAACTCCCTTTCCACCCCTGTTCTCCTCACCTCCTCATTTCTCACTCTATCTAGCCTAGTAACCCCTAAAATACTTCTCAGACATTTCATCTCACACATTCAAACTCCTCTCTTCCTTTCTTATGTTCCATGTTTCTGCCACATACAGTGCTGTCGGCACAATCACTCCTTCATATAACCTCCTCTTAGCATCCATTCCCAGATGTCTATTTCTCATTACACTTTTTAATCCACCAAGACATTTACTCGCTTCTTTCATTCTACATTCTACCTCCACCCCCACTCCTCCCTTTCCTCTCACATTGGCACCCAAGTATTTAATACTATCCACTTCCTCCAGTCTCTCCCTTAATGGTCACATCCAGCCTGCTGTCACTCTCTCCTTGTACATCTCATCACCTTATTTTTTGCCCACATTTACCTTCAGCTTCCTTCTTTCACACACCTCAAACTCTGTCACTAACTTCCTCAATCCCTCCTCTGATCCTGCTACAAGCACAGTGTCATCAGCAAACAACAACTGGCTTATTTCCCACTTTTCTTTAACCATCTCCAGCCCGTGACCTACTACCCTTGCATTCACCTCTTGCACCACCCCATCCATGTAAAGATTGAACAGCCAGGGTGACATAACACATCCCTGACAAAGTCCCACCTTTACCTCAAACCACTCACTCTCTCCATTTCTAATCCTAACGCAAGCTCTACTACTCTCATAAAAACTTGACTGCTCTTAACAGTTTTCCTCCTATCCCATATATCTCCAATACCTCCCACAGTGTCTTCCTGTCTACCCTGTCATAAGCCTTTTCCAGATCCATAAAAGCCCAAAACACATCCTTACATTTTCCTATAGTTTTCTCACCTATCTGTCTTACCACAAAAATCTGATCTACACAACCCCTACCTGTCCTAAAACCACACTGTTCCTCACCAATTACTCCCTCTGTTCCTCTCCTAATCCTCTCAATCAAGATCCTCCCATAAGGCTTCCCAACTACACTTAACAAGCTGATCCCTCTGAAACCACTACACTCACACTTGTCCCCCTTTCCCTTGTAAAGCAGAACTATACAGGCACTCCTCCAGTCCTCTGGCACTCTACCCTCTCTCCAGCAAACATTAAATAACCTCACCAGCCAGTCCACCATAACTGTACCTCCTTTCTTCAGACATTCTGCATGGCATCCATCCAGACCAGGTGCCTTACCTGCTCTCATCATCATAACAGCTGCTTTCACTTCATCTTTCCCTATTTTTCTTCCATTTTCCTCACTCATCACTCATTTTCTTAGTGCTTCCCACTGCAACTACCTTTCCCTCCCTATTCTCCTTCACATTTAGCAACTCCCTAAAATACTTTGCCCACCTTCCTCTCACTGCCTTCTCTTCCATTATCATCTCTCCATCTGCACATTTTACCTTTTCTTCTCTACTTGATTCACCTCCTCTTCCTCTTTTAATTTCTTTCCAAAATATCTTTTTATTACTTTCAAAAGTTTCTGTAATACTCTTACCCCATTTCACATCTGCTCTCCTCTTTGCTTCCTTTGTCTTATGCTTAACTTCCCTTTTCTTTATTTCAGATGTAAACAGTTTAAAAAAGGGCCCTCAAAAAACATATGCAATCCTGCATCTGTCAATATATATATATATATATATATATATATATATATATATATATATGTGTATATATATATATATATATATATATATATATATATATATAATGAAATAAAGTAAAAGTAGGTTAACAAAGTCATTAAACTAAACCAGATAAATCCTTGGTCAAATGTTAAAATTCCCCTAGATTACACCTGAAACTCCCTAAATATATTTCCTACAGAGCTAATACATTCACACTTTCATTAAGAAGTTGCAATGGCCAAGATTAAAGTATGTGAAACAAAATTATAGGAAGGAAACAGTTGTTGTAGACGAAATATTTCATCAATAATAGTCTGTACAGTATGTACTATACAATGTGGTACAGAATATATACTTGTAGTGAAACAGAATAACTAAATTATTTTCTGAGATACAAAATAACAGAGCTTTTGAAGAATAATGGTCCTGGTTGATTTGGGTCCCTGATCTTCAAGAGGGCAAAACCGGGACCAATAATGTTAAAAACCTAACCTTACCATTTCATTTCAGTATTCTTTATTTCTTACATGGGATCATTATTCTTCAAAAGGGCAGAATTGGGACCTCTATTGTTCAGAAGGGGCAATTGGGGCCCCTGCTCTTCAAAGACTCCAAAATAATGTATATATACATATACCAATGGCTATTTCCCCCTTACAAGGGAGGTACCCAAAAAACAAAAGCATAAAATCCACTCCCACTTATTCCATCCCCACGTGCTCCAGTCCTATTCCCCACCTCCCTCCCTCTTATCTTGGCTCCTCCTGGATGATGGGTCATCCCTGCATCTCACCCACTGCCCTAGGTCAGAAGCAATGTAGCAAGACACAGCACATCCACAGCAAGGTTGCTTCATTTAATTGGCACCCCCCCCTTCAGGTTGCATGAAAATATCATTCACACACACTCCATCAACCCCCCATCCACTACCCACTCCCTTCCATACATCACAGCATCATCCTTACACAACCATTCTCCATTCACCCCTATCTTCAGTCTTCTCCCTTCCTTCCTTCTTCAACAGACATTCCCCTCTTTCCCAATGCCCCTTTTATCCCATCCATCCATCTCATCCTTAGTCACCCCCTCATGTTCACTCCTTCCACACCTCTTTTACTAATCTTTCTTCACTCATGTTCACTCCTTCCACACCTCTTTTACTAATCTTTCTTCACTCATTCTTTCCATATGTCCAAAATATCTCAATACTCTTTAACCAATCCTATTCCCCAACTTCCTTTCCACCCCCGCTCTCCTTCTCACCTTGTTTTTCGTTGTATCCAACCTATTAACCCCTATCATACTTCTCAGGCACCTCATCTCAAACTCCTCCTCTCTTATGTTCCATGTTTCTGCCCTATACAGTGCTGTCAGCACAATCACTCCTTCATATAATCTCTTAGCATCCATTCTCAAATGTTTACTTCTTATTATACTCTATAATCCCCCAAGACATTTACTTGCTTCTCTCAATCTACATTCTACCTCCACCACTCCTCCCTTTCCCACCACATTCACACCCAAGTCTCTCTCCCTTAATACTCACAATTTGCTGCCATATTCTCTCCTTGTACATCTCATCACCTTACTTTTACCCACATTTATCTTCAACTTTCTTCTTTCATATTTTCCCAAAGTCTGTCAGTAACTTACTTAATCCTTCCTCTGATCCTACCACAAGTGCAGTGTCATTAGCAAATAATTGGCTTATCTCCCACTTTTTTCCATTTTCTTTAACTATCTCCAATCCCCGGCCCATTACCCTTGCACCACCCCATCCATGTATAGATTGCAAAGCCAAGACAACATAACACATAAGAATGAAGGAGACTGCAAGAGACCATAAGGCCTACACCTGTCATCCCCATCCATAAAGTTTGTCTAATCGTCTCTTAAAACAACTGATAGTGTCAGTGCTTACTACATGGTTAGTAAATTTATTCCATTCATCGACCACCCTATTAGTAAACCAATTCTTGCCTGTTTCCTTTTTAAATCTAAATTTGTCCAGTTTATAACCGTTACTGCCCTGTTGTTTTAATATGACCTTGTTTGCATCACCCTTGTTAAAGCCTTTGATCCACTTGAACACCTCTATTAGATCACCCAGCACTCTGTGTCTTTCCAGAGAATGTAAGTTAAGGTGCCTAAGCCTCTCTTCGTAAGGCAAATTTCTGAGTCCATGTATCATTTTGGTCATTCTTTTCTGTACTGATTCTAGTGAATTGATGTCCATTCTGTAGGACAGAGACCAAAACTGTACCGCATAGTCAAGGATAGGTCTAACTATTGCTAGATAGAGTTTAATGATTACCTCTGCACTTCTATTTGTTACCATCCTAGCAATGAAACCTAATGCTCTGTTAGCTTTATTCCTGGCACTATTGTACTGTTTCCTGGTTTCAAGGTCCGGACTCACTAGAACTTCCAAGTCTCTCTCGCACTTGGTTTTCTCTAAAAGTGTGTTATCTAAGCTGTATTTATTTTCAGGGTTGTGTAGACCTACGTTTAACATGCTACACTTGGAGATATTGAAGTTCATTTGCCATTTCACCGAGCATGTGAAAAATTTGTTGAGATCATCCTTGGTGAAGTCCTACCTTTACCTCAAACCACTCACTCTCTCCATTTCTGATTCTAACACATGCTCTACTACTCTTGTAAAAACTATTGACTACTTTTAACAGCTTTCCTCCTATCCCATATATCTGCAATACCTCCCACAGTGCCTTCCTGTCTACCCCGTCATAAGCCTTTTCCAGATCCATAAAAGCCAAAAAAACATCCTTACCTTTTCCTTAAGCTTTCTCACCTATCTGTCTTACCACAAAAATATGATCCACACAACCCCTACCTATCCTAAACCTACATTGTTCCTCATCAATTACTCCCTCTGTTCCTCTCCTAATCCTGTCAATCAAAACCCTCCCATAAGCCTTCCCAATTACACTCAGCAAACTTATCCCTCTGAAACTACTACACTCACACTTGTTCCAAGGACTGATCTTAAGTTAAAAACATACATACATACATATACCAAGGCTTTTTCCCCCTTACAAGGGAGGATGAGACTTGTGTATTGGTAGAATAAAATATATTACCTACATTGAAGCCACACAAATATATAAGTAGTCTTATTTTAGCCTACTTGTATTTTTGTGTAACTTCATTTATTCCTGCCTTAGGTTTCCAAAACCTGAAGCCCTATGACAACCGTCAATAACCCATCCATGCATTAGAAAATAAGTGTTAACTACTTCCATACCTAATAGTACTTTTTTTTTCTCTTGCCAGATTTTTTCTTTCTTTTCTTTTTCTTGCTTTGCATAGGTTATCCTCCCAATCATTAACCCTTACTTATCATTTGGGCTCCTACAAAATTGCCTTGTTTAGCATTACGTGACCTTTCCAGAAGTTGTTGCTTTGAGCTTGTGTGTCTGTTTTAGAAAGAGCAGCCCCCAATTGCCTGCTATTCTCATTAAAAAAGTGTAGTTAAGAAAACGAATGCCAGATTTGGTAAACTTGTTAAACAAAGTCAACTTGGTTGTCAATAATTACATACCTTAATGGCAATGATATTTTCTATATTTCCAATCAATATTATATGTATATTGTATATGTGTACACTGGAGGAAGGTCTAAAGCCCCCTGTTAACTGAGGTAAAAAATACAACTACTTTGTGCTAAAAACAGTCTATTTCAACAGTGACTACATTCTGGTGAAATATCACAATTTGTACACAGCCCTCTGGACAACAAACAAAGGCCAAGGTCGAGTAACTTTAAAATTCTTAACTCCATTTATATTTCACATTATTTAAAATGAAAATATATTTGTCATATGTTTATTAAGAGAGATCATAAAATGAAAGAGAGAAAACGAGAGAAAAATGTGAAAGGGAGGTACATATTAGGAACTAGCAGAGTGGGAAGAAGTTGACTGCAAAGTAATACAATATGATCAATATCCATTCAGAACGTCACAGATAACATGACCAAAAGAAACATAGTTGGCTTACAAAATTTTCTGCCCTTCTACTGAGAAAATGTTTAGGACACTGATGCAAATGTGTAATAACCTGCAAGTATAGTATCATCAGTTCATTAGATAAATCTTTTGAGGGACATGACATTAAATCACTAACAAATGAAACTCACAAAAAAACAAAATCAAACAGTTATTTTGGATGGAAGATGGCAGGGAATTGTACCATGAATGAGATGGCATCCATATACTGTATTATTTTCTTATATATGCAGGAAGCATGGCACAGTGTTTTCATCACATAGTTACATCAAAATGTATTCATACTAACACTAACAACTTTTTCTAACATTAATCTGAATATATTTGTATACATGGTGATAGTGAAGTGGTGGTGGGTCATCCGTCTCTTTCATTCCTCGAGGTGCGGAGATGGGAGGTTTTTATTTATGATGTAGGTCTTCTTCAGCCGACCCCTTACAAAGGCATACATGCATGTATTAAAGCCGAGATATATTTTGGGTTCATAGTATTTGTTTAGTGTGTATGCACACACATACATATTGTTGATGTAGTCATATATGGATATATCCTCTTACAGGAATTTATTAAATATTTCCTTTGAGGACTGATGCTTAACCCCCACCTAGTCAAAAAATGAACCAAAGCATGGTACTGTACATTATATATAAATTTCATCTACAGTGTGTGGCAAATGGAGGTGCCTACATGTGATCCCATTTCACCTTCAAATCCCTCGGGAGGCTAACACTTGGTGCCAAGATCTTGAATAAGAGATATACAATAGTGGATCCAGCTGATGGCTGTCACTGGTGCAGGATTCCTATGTAGGTGATCCTGAAGTTAAAAACAGAAATGACAATTTTTTGTGCTTTAGGCTATGTCTACAAACAAGCATCACCACCTTATCCATCACTGGTAGGTTATTCAATCTCTGGCCTCTGTTCTCTCTTACCGCAGACTTATGACAGAGAGGTATCTGTTCATAGCAATCAGATAATTTAGTCCCTAAAAGAAAGGGAAAGAGTGTAACTACTTTCCTTATCCCTAGTGTAACTATAACTGTTTTGAGTTTCGCTAACTGGAAACAGTAGCCCCCACAGTGATTGGCAAGTCCTCAGGACCTACCAGAGCTGTACTGTATTAGTGCCTTTGTGCTGCCAATTTGTGGTAATAGGATAGAAGTAGTCACTAGTTGTCATCTTTCCTTATGTAAAATAGTGTAGAAAACAGTTAAGAGATATTGGGTCCTTTCCTGAGACAGTGCTAACTTCAGATAGAAGCAAGTGTTGAAGTTTTGAAAACTGATTGCAGGGAGACCATTCTCTCTGAAGTGTTTATCACAGGACCACTTGGAGGTACTTGTCATTAGTCCCTCCCTCGTGTAATGAGAACCTAACCTCCAAAATGTTTTGTTTCCTTACTTCCCTCTCTTTATGTACACCTATTCAAAGATTCCAGTAGCTTTACCAATAATTCTCCCACACATATTCCCTTCTAATGTTATGCACCAGAATGTCGACTTTGTTATTTCCTATTCCTTTCCTATCCAGGCACTCCATTATACTTTTTTCTTTTTTCTTCCAACCATTCTTGACTAGTCTATTCCATGGCTTTCCTTCATTATGTCCATATCATCTGTTATGGCATTGTTCATGTTATTTTCACTTGCATTTATCCCATATGCCCTGGTTTAGTATCCTGTTCATTCTCGAAATAACACTACTCCTTAGTGTGCCTTAAACTTATCTCCATGATCCAAATGCTTCCTCCCACTCAAATTCCAAACCCAGAGCCATAACACCTCACATTGCCCAAATCCCTGCAGACCTTCACAGTCTGCCAGCCATGACTGATTATTTCCTCTAGACAGAGTGATCCTAGGTTGCCTCTAGTCTGAGGTTTTCTGTGTGACCCTACAGCAGTTTCTTTTTTACATTGCCAGCTAGTTTGACCTGTCAAGAAAAAAAAAAAAAAAAAAAAAAAAAAAATCCTCTTTCCTCATCTAGGTTTGGGACCAACAATGAAGCTTAATTTTAACTAAAATACTGATAAACCTTTTCTTTCCAACCACATGAATTTCTGTAAGGACCCTCACAATCCATACTTAAAGAAACATTTCTTAAACAATCTAATTCATCAGCATAGAAGAGAACTGAGGTATAAAGCTGAGGGTTGAAAGAGAATAGAAAAAAATTACGATAATTGATGGCCGAGCTTCACTGATTGGGAACCTCCAGCCCCACAGTAACTGGCAATGTTCCTCAGGCCTTCCACCTGACCTCTCTGGTGTCCGAGTTGTATTAGTGTGGGACCGTTTCTGCTTCAAAGTAATACCTCGCAGCTGCTAACTAGCACTTCCCTGATGTTGAACAGAAATTCTCTCAAATACATAAGGTTGAATTAATACTCAATCCTATGTAATGAAGGGTCAGGGATGGTCCTTCATCCACAATGAGCTATGACAAATGGAAAAGCAAACAAGTGCTGGATGGGAGAAGGGTGGGTGCATGCCTTGGCTGGCCACTTCCCTTATAAGGGGAATGGGGCCTTTCAGTATGTGTATATATGCAGGGTAGCATTATAATGATGGTATAGACCAGTGGGCACGAGGTGTCAGCAATAACGTACATCACCAAAAATTGTGTGACAACAAGGCAAGATAATACTGCCACAAACTCTCAACTAACATCACATGTATACCTGTTGGATCCTTGTAATTTCAAGGTCCAATTGCAATGCTTCATGTGCATTCAGGCAGTGGGCAACTAAATGTGTGCAAGTACTGACCATGGTGAACCAAGTCTTGGACATCAAACAACCTAGAAATGAGAATCTATATGTACAATATGAGAATCATTGCAAACACAACCTAGAAAGTTTGATGGAGGAACTGGGAAGAGGAAAAGGAGGAGGAGAAAAAGAAGGGTAGAGGGCAGAAAGGAAAGAATAAAAAGTGAGCAATTCTTCAAGGGGAAAGCACACATACTGAAACAAGTGAGGGGACAAAGAAGGTATGTAGTTTTGCACAATGTATGGGAAAATGAGGAACTAATGATGGGAACATGAGGTGGCTGTGTAAGACAAACCTCAGAGACCTCTATCCCTACCACCAGTGAAGTGAACCTTGTTACCTAAGGGGTTTAGGGCTTGGGGGCATTCCCCAAAGAATTTTTTGTTTTGTTTTGAACAAGTTTTTTTTTTGCATTTTTAACACATATTGTTGTTGTTGTTGTCATTCCCTAGACTGTCTGAGGAGTCCGTCTCCCCAAGGAATGCCATGGCCGGAATGGGGTTTACCCACAAATCCTTTATAGAGTGTATGTTGTGTTGTTTGTGTGCATGATTGATGTAGTCTTCCATTATGTGTTGAATAGTATGTGGTGAAGTGTTACATCCAGGGCAGTTGCCCACAATGCAGTCATCCAGCCTCTTCTGGTAGCTTAGAAGGGCTGGGTGGTGGCCACATCGCAGTCTGGCCAGGTGGACTCTGTTCTTTTGTGGGAGAGAGGATTCAGAGGGATGGATATCAAGGGGGTCTGGCTTGCAGCAATGTGTTGTCTTTTAGTGTGTTAATGGAGATTATGAATACGTTTCCAGAGGCTGGTATTTGGTGGTTATGGAGGAAGAGAATAGAGTATTTGTGTGTGACATAGGTATTTGGGTGTTATTTTTTTATGTTTCTTGGTGTGTGTGGGTGTTCTGCTATGTAGTGTGGTGGATGTGCTGTGTTTGTGGAGGCTGCAGCAGTGTTTGTGTGCATCTCATGTCAAGGTGGTCCTTTACTTTGAGGACTTTTGTTTCATAGTGTAGATGGTCTGTATGTGTTGTATTTGTGCAGCCTGTAATTGTTTTTAGGACTTTGTTTTGTATGGTCTGAAGGGTGTTGAGGTGTGTCTCACTGAGATTAGGTGCCCATGCAGGACTCATAATTCATCAAAGTATGCATTGTTTGTATATTGTAGTATTAGTTTCTTTGTTTTGTCCAAATGTTGTTCCACTGATTGATTTAAGTGAGTTAAATCTAGGTGTGCATTTATTTATTATGTTTGTGATGTGTTGTTTGAATGACATGGATGTATTGTATGTTACACCAAGAATTTTCAGTGCGTGTGCGTGTGGTATTAGTGTGTTGTTGATATAGAGATGAGATATGTATTTGTGTTCTTTTGTCCAGTTGATAAGAAGTGTTACTGTAGCTGCGGCAGCGTCTTTGTCATGGGACCACCCCCCAACCCCAAGAGCTGGAGGCTAAACTGCAGCAAACATCCCTGACAACCAGGTTTACCCAGGTGACACCTATCCCCAGGAGGGGCTTCTGTCACCTGGTCAAGTATAACCTATATTGTACTAGACAATGCTGTTTCTTATTTTTGGTAAACATTGTGGAGGCTCACAATGGATGCATATGCATCTAATGCACCTACCTGTGGGTGCCCTTGGTTGCAGAAAAAAAAAATATATATATATATATATATATATATATAATTAAATAAGTAAAAAATAAATAAAAAAATATATACACATACATATACCAAGGGTTTTTCCCCCTTATAAGAAATGTAGCCAAAATCAAAAGGCACAATTCCACTTCCACTCATTTCATCTCTATTCACCTCCTCTCCCTCCCTCCCTCTTATCTTGGCTCCTCCTGAATGACGGGTCATCCCTGCATCTGGCCCATCATCCAGGATCAGAAGCAATGCAGCAAGACACAGCACATCCACACCAAGGCAGCTCCACTCAATCAGCAACCCCCTCTTCCCTCTCCGTCCCTTCAATCAGTAACATTGAAGATGGGGGAGAAATCCTTTCAGGCTGCATCAAAATATTCATGCATAACCACTCCCTAACCTGTTTCTCTTTACACTTCCTAATCCTCAAGGCACTTACTTGCTTCTCTTAATCTAAATCTACCACCACTTCTCCCTTTCCCACTACGTGCAACCTCAAGTATCTAAGACTATCTATTTCCTCCAGCCTCTCTCCTTTAATACTCACTCCCAAATTGTTGCCATACTCTCCCTTTGTACATCTCATCACCTTACTTTTACCTGCATTTACCTTCAACATTCTCCTTTTACACACAAACTCCATCACTAACTTCCTTAATCCCCACTCTGACCCTGCCACTAGCAGTATCGTCAGCAAACAACTGGGTAAACTCCCATTTCTCTCTATTTTCTTTAACCATCTTCAGTCCCCTGTCCATCAACCTCCCACACCACCCCATCCATGTATACATTGAACAGCTGTGGTGACATGACACATCCCCGGTGAAGACCCACCATCTCAAATCACGTGCTCTCTCCATTTCTAATTCTAGCATAGGTTCTACTACTCTCATAAAAACTTGCTTGCCCTTGATAGCTTTCCTGATACCATATATATGCAAAAACTCACACAGTGCCTTCCTGCCTACCCTATCATAAACCTTTTCTAAATCCTTAAAGGCCCAAAAATCTTCCTTTCCCTTTGCTAAAGCTTTCTCACATATCTGTCTTACCACAAAAACTTGATCCACACAACCCCTACCTTTCCTAAACACACACTGTTCCTCACCAATTACTCCCTCTGTTCCTTTCCTAATCCTCTCCATCACAGCCCTCCAAACTACACTCAACAAACTGATCCCTTTGAAATTACTACACTCACATTTGTCCCCTTTTCCCTTGTAAAGCACTATACAAAGCACTCCTCCAGTATTCTACCCTTCTTTAGACAAACATTAAACAACCTCACCAGCCAGTCCACCATCACTGTACCTCCCTTTTTCAGACACTCCACATGACACCCATCTAACCCAGGTGCCTTACCTGTTCTCATAATTTTCATAACGGGTTTCACCTCATCTTTTCTTTTTTCCTCCCCATTTTCCTCATCCATCGCTGTCATTTTCTTAAAACCTCCCTAAAAAATATAAATAAACAAAATCTGGAGCTGTACCCCTTCTCCTACTCTTACTAGCCAGTGACAGACACAGAACCACTCTAACCTGACACAGTACAAATAATTCTAATGTTTCTTCCTACAGATATGTATGTGAGAGCCCATGGACAACTACTGAATACTATGGGGCCACAGTTTTCCAATCAAGGAAACTCAAGTAAACAATTATTATTACAAGTTTAAAGGAAAACAATATATACAGTACTACCTCTCATTAACGGACTAAAAGGGGGTAACAGTGTCCGTTGATGTGAATAATCCGTTGATTTGTAGTGGTTTTTGGGTGGCATAGTGATTGCACAGCACTAAACAACAGCACCAAAAACAGCAAAAACACAGCTAATTAACGTCCGTTAATGAGAGGTAGTACTGTATCTTGCAATTCCCCATGATTTTACTTTCGCAGTGGTAATAACCTAACAGTAATGGATGGCTTCGAAACCTCTTTATGAATAAAAGCACTGTAGATGAAAAAATATATACATATACATTTATACAAAAAATACATATATGGATATAGGCAGAAATATATGATAGTACCATTACATTCTGAAAGAAAGCATTTCTTTAGTAAGAGCAGAGGACAGAGTGGATTACCTATATCAAGGTGATATATATATCTATAAAAGGTATAAAATATAAACCTAATACAAAAGAGAGCCTATAACAATCTGGAACCATTAAAAATATCCTCAATATCAAGATAGATTACATTATTTTGTGTTACTAACTTTATGATTGTTGGTCCATGAAATATGCACCAATTAACAATTAGACTCATTATCATAGCACTTCAATATGTTCTTCTCAAGCATCAGCTTATTAAGTAGTTTCTAGCCTCACTAAAACATTGCAACTACTTGAAGAATCATCAGGATACACTGACAAATAAAGCACTTTTTCCAACCTTTTACTTGGAGAACTTGTCATGAAACCAATCAACTTTCTGTCACATCATCATACTGTAATACCAAATCATATTCTCTATTTAATTTCTCCAATCAATTGATCTTCACAAAATATTTTTATTATAAAATAAGATGATGACTGTGTACAACAATGAAAACAATTTGGGACTGCCCAGCTAGACAATCTAAGGAACAACAACAACAACAAATTCAAATATTCCTACAAGTCTCATAATATTCATTTTACTTTCACAAGATTTTGTGGTGTATGATATACAAGTGTGCACCAATCCTAATAATCAAATAGTGCATGATTTAGCTGAGGCTATTCTTCTATTTTTTCTGACCATATCTGCATTCAAATGTTCCATACCTGAGACAGTGACATGTTTAAGTAACAATGCACTATATGACCACTTGTCATATATTGGAGAAAAAAAATCTATTCTAATATAAATTTCACTTTAGATTCAATACACTTTAAGATTTATCTCCTCCAAATGAGCCAATGATAGGTATTCGACAATGAAAGTCCTGTAAAATGGACACTGGAGAGAGCTATCTCCACACTATGGTACCCATCTTCAAAACCTGTCAATATCACCATCTCCACATAGAGGTGCAGTCCCAAAAGGCTGGCACTTGATCTCTGGACTGGGTTCATGATCTATCAATTTTAGATATTCTTCATTTTAACCTTACACATAAGAGCTAACAATGGGTAACTGTTCCCCTCCTCTTCCATGTTACCCAGTGACATAGAAACAGACCCATACAAATACAACACAAGCCAACAGTCCATTATTACTGACTTCCACATTCAACTACGGAACCTAGGCTTCCAAATTACTAGACATGTCTCTGGATGCTCAGGTTTTATTCCTGGATGTTGAAATCAAATAATTATTATCTATGATATCACAGGAGTGATTCATAGCCCAATATTTTTCCCCAGAGGGATTTAAAGAAGGGTCCAAAGACCACTGCAGATTTCCCATCATTGAAACTCAAGGCACCATTTTCTACTATTACTCCTCCCCAACTCTCATGGTTTCCTTCATATAAATAAATTTTCTTAACAATTTAATTTCTAAAAATAGTTATAAAAAGTTTACATCACCTTAATTGTCTTCAATGTCCACAACCACTCTCCTTGTCTCTGATACAAGACAAATAAAACAATCTGAAACTCAAACATGTAACATTTCTCACATGAACTTTGATTTCAATTCATAAACGGGCAACTACATAAATAGCAATGGAACACAAATTCTAATATATTCTTTTAAGATCTTCAAATATTTTACATAACCAAATGCTTTTTTCTCCTTTTCTTCCCAGTTCCCATTACAACTTTAAGCTGCATGGGAGACTCTTCATTATTCTGTTTGGGTGCTGCCTTGATATTTCTAAATTTGAGCTGGGATGCATCTCGCCGCATATCTTTTTCTCTGTCACTACTTAAAGTATCCATGGAAACAGGGCTCGCATCTCTTATAGTTCCAAGGCCAGCCTTAGGATTTTCTAATGCTAAATCTAAATCTTTGGTCGAAGTACATTTCATTTCATCAGTACTTGTTGCAACTGTAGGCACTTGTTCAACTACACTAGTTCCTTGGAGTCTGGTAAGATTTATATCTTGTTCACTGTCACATGTCTCAACATCCCACTGTTTGGGCACTTCCCTTTCAGGCTTATTCTCCTCACTTACATTCACAACACTTTTTTGCTGCACCGAAATATTTTTGTCTTCGTCATCTAATTTATCTTCTTGTAATCTCTGAAGAGGAGTTTCTTTAATAAATGTGCTGGGAGCCAATTTAGGCTCAGAGGTTCTGCTTGGTTTATTCACAATCCACACAGGAGAAGAAGCTTTGTTCTCTTGTACTGTACTCTTGTTTCCTTTCGATGGGGAGGTCCTCCTCCACATGGGTTCTACTGCCCTCCATGCAGGAGTGGCATCTTCATCATCCGTTGGCTTTGGCAGACGCCATTTATGGTAAGAAGGAGCAAAAGCATAATTTTCTACCTTATATTCCTGGAAAAAAAATAAAAATCCTTTTTTAGTTGGACAACAATCAAAACATTAAAAATACATGAAATAAGAGGAAAAGAATAATTATCAAATCATTCAAGCTAAAAATTTAATTGATCAATATCTGTAAACATAGGTATTGGACTGTGCATTTTCCTAACTGTATTCATCTGTGAGGGCAAACGTGAGGAGATGATATGTACAAGGAGTGATGATGGTGAAGAGTTGTAGGTGAGTGGCTGGAGGAAGTGGAAAGTGGAGGTGAATTATAGTGTGTTCTCTAACTTGAGTTATGTCTTTATACCCACTGAACCATTGTATTAATCATTGCAATACTTAACAAAATACAATTCTAGGAATCTTCATAACCACATGCCTCCCATTCCTCCTAATTCAACTCTTTACAATTAAAGTTCCCCACAAGATTATATGACCCAGCTGACAAAATTGGTTCTAGCTACTTCTAGGTGAAATTTTCATCCAGCTTGAGACCATTATTTTTCATCCAATTAGTATTTAGTGTGAAAATATTTTCAATTTTAATCTTATCAATTCCTTTTAAAATCTTAAGTCACTCACTCAGTTTCCACTTTTTTGAGAGAACGAGTTCAAATATTTTCACCTGTTTTTGTATGCTTTGGGGACCAATGATGGGTACCTGCATATGATGGTCTTCTAAGATGCATAGCAATACAGTACTGCCCATTTCTGAAACCCATTAACACCCTCACCTCCAAGGTGCAACTCTGAGAGGCTGCATTTCTTACACTTTGTCACACATGGAGAGCTGACAACTACACCCAAAGACCTTTATTACGCACAGATACTCTCTTCTCTTCCTCCACAACCACCAAATACCAGCCTCCGGAAACATATTCATAATCATATCACTCACCGCTCCATTAACACACTGAAAGACAACACACTGCTGCATGCCAGACCCCCTGATATCCACCCTTCTGAATCCTCTCTCCCACGAAAGGACAGAGTCCACTTGGCCAGACTGCGATGCGGTCACCACCCAGCACTTCTAAGCTACCAGAAGAGGCTGGACGAAACTGGTGTCTGTTCTCCTCGTCTTACAATTTTCAGCCAGTGACATGGATACAGCACCACATTGATACAACACAGACAAGTCCAAGGTTTCTTCCCAGAGAGATCTGCAAGAGGTTTTAAGGACCACTGCCAGCCACTGTGGTGCTGTGGGTTATCCACCAAGTGAGATGTGAAGCAACAATTGACTTATTTTTTTTATTAGATCTATAGGAAAGCTCAAGGTATGCTGCTAGCCACTGTGAGGTTGAAGGTTGTAAGTGAAATCAACGCAATACATTATTATAGGTTCCTATTTTCTCTGTTTTTGCTGATATCCATTCTTCCTTATTTCTTTAATAGTCTAACCTTCAACTACCATTGCTGGCAATTTATCAAATATGCAAGTGAAAAGCACAATGCCATTATGCAGAACATACCTGAAAAATATGCACATACCTTCCATGAAATCATCCCAGAAATTTACTTGTCATTTCTTTTCAAAAGGTCTGGGTGGAATGAAAAGTGTAACAAGAGGAAGATATCTGGGAATGAATCCAAAGACAGGAATGAAGGAGTATGAAGGAATGATTATAGCCACTGTGCTGCATGAAGCAAAGACTTACAATATATAAAAGGTGGTGAGAATGAGACTACATGCATTTGAGATCAAGCGTTTGAGAACTAAGATAAGTGTAAAATAGAAAGTGAGAAACATGGAGAAAGGGGTTAAGAAAGGAACTGTAAAATAGGGTAAAACAGAATACAGACATGGCTTGGGCACATGGAAAGAATGAGAGAAAATAGCAAAAACAGAAAGTTGGAGAAAAAGATGGATGGATGGGGTGAAGGGGGCTTTGCATGCACAAGGAATGTACAAAATAATAATTGTTGCCTCAAGTTTCATTGACTAGACACACAATCCCACATTAGATGACAACAGTTTCTGAGCCTTCCCATACATCTCTCTGAGAAGGAACTTTGGACTGTTGTCTGCATTGTATTAGTATAATGTTTTCTATGTTAGTGACTTAGAATGGCAAGAGGAAGGTAGCAGGTCAGGTCTCTGTCAAAAGATGGATGAAATACAGTTGAACTTGGTGACGGTAATAACGAATTTTGAAGATGGGTGGCTAGGAGAAGATTCCTTCCAACATCCACTTCACAAGACCATAAGTTGCAAGTACTCATAATTATTGTTCCCAGGGAATGCAAAAGACATTAATGGCTGGATGAAGGGATGAAATGGCCTATAGAGGTTCTTATTTGCTTCAGAATTAAATTTTAATGAATGAGGTGGGATCAAGGATGGGGTGGATAGGTGATGGGGTTGACAAAATAGCAAAGCAGTGGGGGTAAACCAGCACCAGTTGCTGGGCCCTTCTGTGGAGAAGCTATGCCTTTCTGCATTGCATTTGACTAAAATAGTATGGCAGCAGGCAGGGAAACCTTTACCCTCCAAGGTGCTAAGACAGGAGGGAAGAGGCCTTTATTACATATAGTATATTCAAGAAACCATGCACCATACAGTTTGCTGGATATAAGAAAGCAAAACACACTGACAAGCAAAAGCAGAACTCAGGCTGAAAACAAATCATTCTACAACTTTGTCTTCAAACATAAAATACTTGACAAATACAATATTACACAACAAAACTCTTACAGAAATACTGTAGTACATGAGTGAATACTCGTACCTCTTCATGAAGGTCTTCACCCTGAAGTGCAAGACACAAGGATATCTATAATAATGTTTATGTCGACATTTACACAAAAAAGCCACCTTTATATCTTGATGCAATATTTACCATGCATAACTTTTATCTATGGCACGATAATTCAATATAATAACGGGCCAGTGTAATGATATTAGTTCTACCAATAATATATCCAAAATAATGCTTGTATATGTCCATATATTATTATTATTGATATATATTATATGCCCATATATATTGTATACACTAGAAAAATAATGCCACCTTTATTTATCGAAAGAGAATTAATTTTTTCAATGCCACTTGTATGTATAACTTTTGTAATAGCTTTTGCTATTTTACTCATATCTCCCAGGGCAGTGGACAGGATGAAGGGATGACCCATCATCCAGGAGGTGCCAAGATAAGAGGGAGGGAGAAGGGTGGAGGGGAGTGGAATATATAGGAAATGGAATGGGTGGGAGTGATTTCTATGCCTTTTTCTTTTTGGCTACCCCCCGTGTAAGGGGGAAAAAGCCTTTGGTATATGTATATATGTATGTACCCATGTCTCCTACAGTCACAAATTTTATATTTCTTCCTTTACATTTAAGAAACTGAAATACTTTATGAACATCCCTCTCACAGCCTTCTACATTCAAAATTGCCCATTAATCCCTTCTCCTCTTCAACTAACTTCCCTTTTTCCACTTTCTTCCAAAACACTTCTATTAATGTGGAGACTTTCTGATAGATTGAGAAACTTCATTGCAAAACCAGTCAGGAATAAAATCGGATAAGAATCCTGTGTTTTCTCTTCTCACCCACATAATTTCTATTCATTTCACAAGTCTCTCCAACCCAACTCACCTCTTGTCCTTCCTCACCTTGCATCTCCTTGACTCTACCTCTTCTGTGTTTCCTCTTTGCAACCATTCCTCATATGCTTGCCTCTTTTCTACTACTAGTGTACTCATTTCTTCATCCCACCATTACTCAAGAGTGGTTGATTATACATACATACACCAAAGGCCCTTTCCCCCCTTACAAGGGAGGAAGCCAAAAAGAAAGGGCTGTGTGGCAGTTCTAGATTTAGATGAGAAGGGGCCAAAAACTATTCCACATAAGATCCCACTCCCAATTCCCCAACTTCATGACATTCCTTGGACCAGTGCTTCTCACTGTGGGGTTCATGGATCCCTACAAGGCCACAGAATTTGACAAATGGAGACACAAACCAAAAACTAGTAATAGCCAATGAATACCCAACAATTATGAACCATTGTTGAAGTAGTCTTTAGAAAACTTAACAACAGCAATGGGTCAATATGCATATATAAGAACATAGGTTCCCTTCCTTTAAACTTATTCCCATGACCTTGTAAAGCTCTCCCATCTCTAATCAAAAGACCTCTTTTTTCAGTGTAAATTATCCCGTTTAGCAACCTGAAGAGTGTAGTCAAGTTACCTCTTTCTCTTCAATATTTCAATGTTGACAGATCTAAAGGTTTTAGCCTCTCCTTTATGACTATCTGCCAGGCTGGGAATCACTTTGGTTACTGACCTATGTATCCTTGTTATCTTGTTTATATTTTTCAGTGTGGAAAGCATATCCCTGATGTATACTTTAGTCTTAGACAGGTTGGGGTTTCTATGAGTTCTTGTTATCATCTTTTCATCCATGCAGTGAAATGACACCTTAATATTCTGCAGTGATACATATGTCTCTCCCACAGTCTTGCTAATAGGTCTGTCAAGTGACAGATTGTATCTTATCAACCCTCCAATTTTTCTCTTTTTGCCTTTGTAATCAATTCCCTTCCCAAGGAATAGTTCACGGATGAGATTTTCAAACTATTCCTCATTCCCAATACTTTGCATTTTTTCGCCATAAAATTAGTTTAATATTCTTGGCTTCAGGCAAATATAGTATCTAGATCTTTCTGCAACAGCTAACAGAGTTCATTCTCCTCTTTTCTCATGACCTTTGCATCATCTACAAATGTGTTGGTAAAGTTTATATTTCCCATCATGTCAACAAAACAGATAAGAAACATCATAGGTGCCAACTATGAACCCTGTGGGACTCCAACAGTCACTGTTCTCCACCCTGATATCTTATTCTTTACTACTGTCCTTGTTTACCTCCCCTTCGGAAAATCTTTCATCCATTCAAGTAGTTCTCTTACAGTGGTATTCTTAGAGAAAATTATTTCCTTATATAAATTTTCCCCCTGTGGTGGGGGAAAAGAATACTGCCACCAAGTTTTCCCACTTGGATCGTAAGAGGCGAGAAGAAAGGGACGGGGAGAGGGACTAGGCATCCTTCTCCCTGTAGCCCCAAGGGGCAATTTCCTAAAACAAAAAGAAAAGGCATAAGGGGTGCTGGCGGGCCTCGGGCCAGCACCCTAAGGTTTGGGTCTTTTAATGTGCGTGGATGTGGTACAGATGAGAGTAAAAGGGAAGAGATAGGTAGTATGTTTGTGAGAAGAAAGTTGGATGTGTTGGCTTTGAGTGAAACTAAGTTGAAAGGGAAGGGTGAGTGTATGTTTGGGAGTGTAAGTGGGAGGTTATCAGGAGTGAAGAGAGGGCGAGGGAGGGAAGGGGTGGCTATTCTAGTAAGTGAGGAGATAGGTAAAGGGGTAGTGGAGTGGAAGGAGGTTTCCTCAAGGATAATGTGGATGAAGGTGAAACTGGGCCGGGCAGTGAGAAGAGCATGGAAGAAAGGGAGGCCTTTTGGATAGATTTAAATGAGTGCATAGAGGGTTTAGGAAGAAATGTCAATGTAATAGTACTGGGAGACCTTAATGCTAGAGTGGGAAATGGTCCAATCGATGGAGTGGTTGGGAAGTGTGGAGTTCCAGGAAAGAATCGTAGTGGAGAGTTGATGGTGGAAATGTGTCTAGAAAGAGAGTTGATGATAGCAAATACAGTGTTTCGGAAGAAAGTCAAGCACAAGTACACATGGGAGAGGGTGGTGGAGGGAAGGGTGGTAGATAGAGCGCTAATGGATTATGTAGTGGTAGATAGGAGTATGATAGGAAGAATTAAGGATGTACATGTGCTAAGGGGAGAGGGTGGGGGAATATCAGATCATTTTTTGGTGGAAGGTAAGTTGAGAGTGGAGGATAGATGGAGAAGGAGGAAAGGGACAAAAGGTAGGGAGGTTCTTAGAGTGAACTCCTTGAATGAAAAGGAAAAGGAGAAGGAGTACGAAAAGAAGCTGAAGGAGGAGTGGGAGGGAGTAAAGGATAGAGCAGAGATGGGTGTGGAGGAGGAATGGGGATGGTTCAAGGAGGGAGTCTTAAAGTGTGCAAGGATGGTGTGTGGAACAAGAAGGACAGGGGGAAATAGAAGAAAGGGTAGTGAATGGTGGGATGAGGAAACAAAGAAGGTTGTAGAAGAGAAGAAGCGAGCATTCACAGATTGGTTACAAAAGAGGACAGGGGAGTCATATGAGACGTACAAAGAAAAGAAAAGAAAAGAGAAGTAAAGCAAAAGGTAAAGGAGGCAAAGAGGAGAGCAGATGTGAAATGGGGTAGGAGTATGACAGAAAATTTTGAAAGTAATAAAAAGATGTTTTGGAAAGAAATTAAGAGAGGAAGAGGAGGCGAATCAAGTAGGGAAGAAAAGGTAAAAGGTACAGATGGAGAGTTGATAATGGAAGAGATGGCAGTGAGGGGAAGATGGGCAGAATATTTTAGGGAGTTGCTGAATGTGAAGGAGGATAGGGAAGGAAAGATAGCTGCAGTGGGAAATACGAAGAAAATGAGAGTGATGAGTGAGGAGAATGGAGGAGAAATAAGGAAGGATGAGGTGAAGGCAGTTGTAAAGATGATGAAAGCAGGTAAGGCACCTGGTCTGGATGGATGTCATGCAGAATGTCTGAAAAAGGGAGGTTCAGTGATGGTGGACTGGTTGGTGAGATTATTTAATGTTTGCTGGAGAGAGGGTAGAGTACCGGAGGACTGGAGTAGTGCCTGTATAGTTCCTCTTTACAAGGGAAAAGGGGACAAGTGTGAATGTAGTAATTTCAGAGGGATTAGCCTGTTGAGTGTAGTAGGGAAGGCTTATGGGAGAATCTTAATTGAGAGGATTAGGAGAGGAACAGAAGGAGTAATTGGTGAGGAACAGTGTGGATTTAGGACGGGTAGAGGTTGTGTAGATCAGATCTTTGTGGTAAGACAGATATGTGAGAAAGCTATAGGAAAGGGGAAGGATGTTTTTTGGGCTTTTATGGATCTGGAAAAGGCTTATGATAGGGTAGACAGAAAGGCACTGTGGGAGGTTATGCAGATTTATGGGATAGGAGGAAAGCTTTTGGGAGCTGTCAAGAGTTTTTATGTGAGTAGTAGAGCATGTGTTAGGATTGGAAATGGAGAGAGTGAGTGGTTTGAAGTAAAGGTGGGACTTCGTCAAGGATGCGTTATGTCGCCCTGGCTGTTCAACTTATACATGGATGGGGTGGTGCGAGAGGTGAATGCTAGGGTAGTGAGTCAGGGATTGGAGATGGTTAAAGAAAATGGAGAAAAGTGGGAGGTGAGCCAGCTGTTGTTTGCGGACGACACTGCGCTTGTGGCAGGGTCAGAGGAGGGATTGAGGAAGCTGGTGGCAGAGTTTGGGAGAGTATGTGATAGAAGAAAGCTAAAGATAAATGTGGGTAAAAGTAAGGTGATGAGATGTACAAGGGGTGAAAGTGGCAGTAGACTGGAAGTGAACATTAAGGGAGAGCGACTGGAGGAAGTGGATAGTTTTAGATACTTGGGTGCAAGTGTAGCAGGAAAAGGAGGAGTGAAGGTGGAGGTAGAATGTAGATTGAGAGAAGCGAGTAAATGCCTTGGTGGTTTAAAGAGTGTAATGAGAAATAGACATTTGGGAATGGATGCGAAGAGGAGACTGTATGAAGGAGTGATTGTGCCAACAGCACTGTATGGGGCAGAAACGTGGAACATAAGAGAAGAGGAGAGAAGGAGTTTGAATGTGTTTGAGATGAGGTGTCTGAGAAGTATGGTGGGGGTTACTAGGCTAGATAGAGTGAGAAATGAGGAGGTGAGGAGGAGAACAGGGGTGAAAAAGGATTTGGGAGAGAGGGTTGATGAAAGAATATTAGGATGGTTTGGACACATGGAAAGAATGAGTGAGGAAAGACTAGTAAAAGAGGTATGGAAGGCAGGTGTGGAGGGAGTGAACATGAGGGGACGTCCTAGGATGAGGTGGATGGATGGGGTGAAGGGGGCTTTGGGGAAGAGGGGAATGTCTGTTGAGGAAGGAAGGGAGAGGACGGAAGACAGAGGTGAGTGGAGAATGGTTGTATATGGATGATGTTGTGACTGCATGAGGAGGAATGGGAGGGGGGGTGGGGTAGTATGTGTGAGTAAATTTTGACGCAGCCCGAAGGGATTTCTCCCCGTCCTCTCCTTATATGCAAAGGGGGACGGAGAGGGGGGGTCGCCGATTAAATGAAGCGGCCTTGCTGTGGATGTACTGTGTCTTGCGACACTGCTTCTGACCCAGGGCGGTGGGCAGGGTGCAGGGATGACCTGTCATCCAGGAGGTGCTCAGATGAGAGGAAGGGTGGGAGGGGTGTGGAGTGTATTTAGGGATGAAATGGGTGGGAGTGTTTTTATGCCTTTCCCTTTTTGGCTACCTCCCTTGGAAGGGGGAAAAAGCCTTGGTATATGTATGTATGTATGTACATTAATCTTTGGAAGGGAAATACTTATATAAGGATTTTTTTTTTTTTTTTTTTTTTTTTTTTTTTTTTTTTTTTAAAGAATACCACTGTAAAATTCTTATTATGGTATAGAAAAAAAGTGCAGGGATGACCCGTCATCCAGGAGGTGCTAAGATGAGAGGGAGGGTGGAGGGGTGTGGAGTGTATTCAGGGATGGAGTGGGTGGGAATGATTTTATGCCTTTTCCTTTTTGGCTACCTCCCTTGTAAGGGGGAAAAAGCCTTGGTATATGTATTTATGTATGTATATATATATATATATATATATATATATATATATATATATATATATATATATATATATATATATATATATATATATATATAAATATAAATTCCAAGGATTTATATAAGATTTACACAAGGAAAGTTTTTGTTTTCTTAAGAATTCAACCGTTAGTCATCCAATATGCTCTATATCCACATAAGACAACTGTGATCCACTATTTCAAGTGAAAAATCTTTTATCAATTGCAGTACAAATTTGAGAACACATCCATATATGAGAAAAATATATAAACATGTACATCTGTGTACATTGTTAGTGAAAATGTAAAACAAAGCCATACACAAGACTTACCTGTACAAAATGATATGAACTATCATAGTATTTGGAGAAGATGGGCTCAGCCTTGACACAATTCATAGCATACCAAGCATGCAGCAAAAGTTTCGGGAACCTTTTGACCCAGTATGCAACATAATCTTCTGGTATTCTACCAAAAACTATCTGAACACTCTCTGGCAACTCCCGATAGTGATTTTTCTGAGGAAAAATGTTAATTCAGATGTTACATAAAATCTCCTTTTGAACAAAAATGTAATTTTCGCAGGAAAATTAATTTTTCCCTGATACAAACCTGAGGTACTCCTTACACTAGGATACTCTCGCGTAGCGCGAATATTTCTACTGCGAAATTAAAATCCTCACTCTGTGGGTCTGGGCAACGCTTATCCTCAGTAAGGGGCCCCATTGGGGCAAGGGGGGGGGCCCTTGCCCTCCACCACAAGTCTCGCACACTATAACCATTCTCTGAGCCAGGTATGATTTAAGCACAAGGTTGTCAGGCAAGGAGAAGGAACTGTTTAGAGGGGTGGTTGAGGAGGGCCATTAAAGGTAAGGAGTACCTCAGGTTTGTATCAGGGAAAAATTAATTTTCCTGCGAAAATTACATTTGTTCCGAAGAATACAAACTCTTCGGTACTCCTTACACTAGGAGACTCGGACTTAGGAGGGAAGGAAGTTGTTATCTAGCCTGGGAAACCGCTGTAAGGAAAATCTAGTGTGCTAAGACTATGTTGACCAGACCCCTATACATTCCCCTCACTTTGAAGTGCACCCCTTTCTGTTCCCTGGAGTGGAGACAGAAAGGTTATAATCACTTTTGTACCACTGAAGGGCTTGAATTGATTCCCTTGGAATGCTAGAGAGCCCGCGGGTGAGGTAAGGGAATGTAAGAGTATGAGAAGGACTTTAGAAAGTTATCCCTGCAGTTGCCGAGCCAGAACCTGGATGAGTTGTCAGGGTCGGCTGTGTGCTCTTGAGGAGGGGTATATCATTTTCAGGACTTCTTGGGCGGCCACTATGGGGCCCAAAGATAAGTTCCCTAAAGATTCCCGCATAACTTCTTTGAGGTAAAAGGAAGTGAACGTATTCTGGCTTTTCCATATACCTGCTTGAAGAACCTGGTTGACTGACCGATTCTTTCTGATGACTAGGGAGGTCCCTACTGCCCTCAGGTCATGGGCAATCTGTGTGGTCCATGTCGCAGGCTCTGCGGATGACTTCCATTGTCCAGTAAGAAAAGGAATTCTTAGTGATGGGCTACCTTTAGTAGAGATGAACAACCACTTTAATTCTGGTCGAAGATGTTCGGTTCTCTTGAGGTAGGTCCGGATGGCTTGTACCGGGCATAGAACTGTTTCAGTCTATTCTCCCCCTGCAAATTCGTCTAAGGATGGAACACTAAAGGACCAGAATCTAGGGTCGGATTTGGCAGGATCTTTGTTTTGGCAATGAATTGAGGCATGAAAGTGAAGGAGACCTCTTTCCATCCTTTGGAATGGGCGACTCTATAAGAGATGGCATGTAACTCCCCTACTCTCTTGGAAGATGCCAGGGCTAGCAGAAAAAACTGTCCTCTAGGAGAGGTCCTTCAGATGTGCCTCTCGGAGAGGTTCGTAAGGGGGACCCCTCAGAGAGTTCAGGACTAATGCCACATCCCGCGGAGGAGAACTGATTTCCCTGGGGGGGGCATGATCTTTGAAGTGCCTGAAGAGCATGGAAATTTCCTGTGAAAGGGCTAGGACCATGCCCTTCAGAGAAAACACCTGATTTAGAGCTGCCCTATAGCTTTGTACTGCCGAGAGGGAGATCTTCCTGGACTTCCTGAGGACGTGGAAGGAGGCGATCTCAGGAATGGTGGCTCGAACTGGGACTAACTTCCTGGAGTGGCACCATTTGCAAAGGCGCATTTCCCTTGATAAAGGTTAGCTGAGGATGAGCAAATAGGAGCGGACATGTCCTCAACCACTTCTCTGGGAAAACCCTTCTTTAGGAGGATCTGGACCATAGTCTGAACGCGTGAAGATTGAGTGCTGAAGGGTTCTTGTGCCAAGGCCCGTTGATGGGTGGATACAGAAGATCTGGTCTTCCCTGAAGGGCCAGAGGCTCTTCTACTGCTAGCTCGAGGGCGTCCGGAAACCATGGGGCTTCGGGCCACCAAGGAGCGATCAAAGTCATCCGAAGGTAGGATGCGTGTCTTGCTCTGAGGTACCTTCTGGAGCAAGGGAAATGGTGGGAAAGCGTAGGAGTCCAGGTTTTCCCAACTGTGCAGAAGAGCGTTTTCTCCTGCTGTCAGAGGATCCAGGAAAGGGCTGAAATATTGGGAGTTGGTGATTCCATCTCATTGCAAAAAGGTCCACTAGAGGGGAGCCCCATTTGCTGAGGATGAAGTTCGCTACTTCTCGATAGAGGGACCATTCTGTGTTGATTATCTGATTCTTCCTGCCGAGGTGGTCCGCCCAGACATTCCTCTTCCCCGGGATGTAACGGGCTTTGAGTGACACCTGGAGATTCTTGGCTAGGTTGAGGATGTCCATCATCAGAAGGCATAGTTCCTGGGAGACTGTGCCCCCCTTGCTCGTTCAGGTAGGGTACTACCGAGGAGTTGTCCGACATTATGCCCACTACTTTTCCTGAGACTTGATCCTTGAAGTGACGGAGAGCCAGGAGTACTGCTTTCAACTCAAGCCAATTGATATGGGCTGTCCGCTCGACTGTGGACCAGGAACCGCTGATGTGATCGTCGTTGAGGTGGGCTCCCCAGCCCTCCTTGGAGGCATCGGAGAACAGGAGGACTTCGGGGGGAGATGGGCCGAGGGGCATCCCCATGAGAAGGTTGCATGGGCCTTCCACCAGAGAAGAGAATCCTTGACTTCTTCAGTGAGGGAGATGTGTTGTAGGGGTTCTCCCTCTTGCGGGGCCCACTGAGACTTGAGGAGCCACTGTAGCGGTCGCATTCTTTGTCTACTCCAGGGGATTAATTTCTATATGGAGGCCATATGGCCCAGGAGGATTTGGCATTGTGTAGCCGTCAGGAACCTGGTCGATAGTGCCTGTGCAACTAGAGAAGCGAGATTCGGGATCCCCTTTCCTACTAGGAAGGATTCCATTAGGGAGGAGTCCAGGACCATACCCAGGTACGTGACTCTCTGTTCTGGTAAGAAATCTGACTTTTCCGGGTTGACTACTGTGCCCAATTTCAGGACAAAGGTTAGGACCATTCTCAGGTGTTCTGGCATAGCTGGGCGGAATGCATCTTGGAGGTCCAGCGACACCATGAAGTTCCCTTCCCTGATAGACGCCCTTACGGACTCTGGGGAGGCCATTCGGAACTTTGTCAGGGAAAAGGAACTTGTTGAGTGGAGACAAATAGATGACTGGTCTCCACACCCCTGTTGTCTTTTCTACTAGGAATAGCCGTGAGAAGAACCCTGGGTCCGGAGTCGAGACTTCCACTAAAGTTCCTGTCTGGAGCAAAACGGAGGATGCCTCCGCTAGGGCCCGCCCGCGAGCCGAGTCCGGGTGGAAGCTGCTGACTTGGATGGGATAGAGGGAGAGGTTTGGGACAGTGGAAAAGGGAAGACAATAGCCCGTCTTAATGACTCAGTAGGTCCAGTCTTCCGCCCCGGCCTCTTCCCATGCTCTCCAGTAGAGGGAGAGGCAACCCCCTATCCTGTGCAGAGGGGCTGGCGAATTCCTAGGAGTCCTGTGGGGGAGTCCGGAGCCTCTATAATGTTTGCGTCTAGGATCTCGGAGTCCACCATATCCGGGGGAATCAGCGTGTGGGTGAGCATAAATCTCCCTGAGGAGGGGGTCACTGGGGTCCCCGAGGATGGTGTCTCTCCTGCGGGACTCGAAGTTGGCCCAGGACGTTGAGAGACAGGAAACCTGATGCTTCAGGGCTCTGCTCGCGCTTGCCAAAAAGCCTGGAGGTCGCATTCTTCCTGGGGTTGTAGTGCGGGTAAGAACCCCCACGCCGAGGCAAGGAGGCGTTCTAGCCAGGAGTTCACCGCCAGGGACAGAGCCAGTGATTGAAGGTGGTTGCTGACTTCCCTGCCAGAGAGGAGGACGTTTCGTCTGCGCAGCGACTCGGCGTCCGCCTTAACCAGCTCTGGTAACCTCGCCGGGATCGAGGCTGCTCCGAGGGTTGACCCCGATGGGGTGTAGAAGCGCTTCTGGTGTTCCAATGGGACCGGAAGCCAACGCGTCTTCTCGGTCGTCCTTGTTGCGAGAGCGTCGGAGGCCTGGGCCATGGCTCTCGCCGTCTGCGTACTCCATGGAAGGTGGAGGGGAGGAGGCTGGGCTTTCTGAGAGTTGGCCGTCATGAAGATGTCAGACTCGAATGTGGCTTCCTCTTCTTTCCGGCCCCCCAGTCGATTCGCCCTCCGAACCCTCGCGAGGACGTCCGAGAAGGAAGGTGGGACCACCATCGAGGATTCCGACTGGGAAACGGGAGGGGAAAGGGAGCGTGGCCCCCCCCCCCCTACGGAGCTGTGGACATCGTCGTCGGCGTAGGAGGGGTCGGGACGGGCAGAGAGGAACCTCACGCTACCATCCCGGTCACTGATGGGTACAGAGGGGGGCCGAGCAAGTGGAAGATGGTCGAGGGGGGCCCTTGGGGGCGGTGACTCCTCACGAGCTTCCGTGCGGTGCACGAACCGCGCTTGAGAAGCGCGGAAAAATTCCCGTTGGGCCTCCATCTGTTCCTTCAACGTAGTGACGAGTGAACAGAGTGGGGAGGAGGTCCGGGGAATGTCCGCTTGAGTCCCGCCTGGGTGCGGATGGTCCGGGAGACGCCAATGGGAGACTGCCTCCTCTGGACGAAGCCGAGTCACCCACGACGAACGCGCGCGTGGGCACATCTCGGGCTTCCTGCCCACCGGGCATAGAAAGGGTTCCGGCGATGACCCGGCTCGTCTGACGACGGGTGGAAGGTGAACGTGGGGGCCACCCGAGGAGGAGAAGAGGCCGACGCGCTCCGAATCTCCGAACTCGGCTCCTTTGTCCGTGGGGGGGCGGAGCCGCCGGCAGCGTCGCGGGGCCGGTGGACGCATCCGGGAAAAATCTCGTACCCGGGGGGGTTCGCGGGGGCCAGCGCGTGCCCGTCGTAGCTAACCACCCTGTGGGCAGGAACAGGAGACAAGTGGCCTGAGACTGACTCGGGGCGGCTATTGTACAACCTTTCCGTTTACTACGCTTAGGAGGGGGGAGACAACTGCCCGCGTCCTCCGCCGACGTAGCATGCCTTCTCCTTGTGTCGGGTGAGGGGGGAAGCCATCTAGAAACACCGCGTCTGCAACCTCGTCCCTGATCTCTGTCCCTGTGAGCAAAGGGCATGGAAAGGGCACCGTTGATCACCCAGCTCTTCCTACGGTGGGTGTTGTGCGTACAGCGGGATTCCTGAGTAGAAGAGACTAAGGGGCTCTTTGCCCCCCCCCCCTTTGTCCGTGCCGGCGTCGAGTTTCGGGGGCAGCCGCAAGCGACCACATACGGGAAAAATGTCATACAGGAACGGTAGCTAGCGGTGGCTTGACGCGCATGTCCGACTACGCTAACCGTCCTTTGTTGAAGGAAGAGGACAACTTGGCCTGAGAATGACTCGAAGTGGCGTTGTACCACCTTCCTGGCGACTGTTGAGTTTCCGGGATGGGCGAGGGCAAACCGCAAGCGACCTCATCCGGGAAAAGCTCGTACAGGAACGGTAGCTAGCGGTGGCTTGACGCGCATGTCCGACTACGCTAACCGTCCTTTGTTGAAGGAAGAGGACAACTTGGCCTGAGAATGACTCGAAGTGGCGTTGTACCACCTTCCTGGCGACTGTTGAGTTTCTGGGATGGGCGAGGGCAAGCCGCAAGCGACCTCATCCGGGAAAAGCTCGTACAGGAACGGTAGCTAGAGGTGGCCTGAGGCGCATGTCCATCTACGCTAACCGTCCAGGTTTAAAGGAATAAAGGACAACTTGGCTGCCTGTCTACTACGCCGTGGAGGAGGGAGAGAATTGCTCGTCTCCTCCGAAGCCGTAGGCCGCCTTCCCCAGTTTTTGGGGGGGTGAAGAGGGAAGCCATTTTCTATGCGGCGAAACCACAACAATACTGGAACCAGATTCCATACTTACAGTGAAGGGTAGGATACCCGGTGGCGGTTAAGGGAATAATACAGGGAATGGAGAAGCACTTAAAATTCCAGGACACAGGATGGCGTAGGGAAAACCCCGATGAAATTGAAGGACGACGAACTCCTTAGCGTCCTTAGAGTGAGCTGGCGACAATCGAAGCGGATTGCTTGATTTTCGGCACCGACGTAAACATGGAGAGATGTTAACGCGGTCACTACTGCGAAGAGAATGGTTATAGTGTGCGAGACTTGTGGTGGAGGGCAAGGGCCCCCCCCCTTGCCCCAATGGGGCCCCTTACTGAGGATAAGCGTTGCCCAGACCCACAGAGTGAGGATTTTAATTTCGCAGTAGAAATATTCGCGCTACGCGAGAGTATCCTAGTGTAAGGAGTACCGAAGAGTTTGTATTCTTCGGAACAAATACATATGCACATTCTTATGTTTATTCAAATTAATCTATTGCCTCAAGTTTCTCTTGTAGAAGACCCACAGCTGTTAAGTACCTGGCAATAGACAAGAATAGCCCATAAATTACTCAAAGAAGAAAAAATGTGTTTTTGTTTGGATATGGTTAAGGTGAGACATTGTAAATTTAGGTGTTCAGTGTCCTCTGTGTGATGTTTGCATCTGGGGCAGTTTCTTAAACCACTTTAGTGTTAGATCATAGCCTGAATGAAGTATGCCAGTGTGGTTCTTGCTCCTGGAAGTTTTTTTTTTTTTTTTTCTCCATTAATTATCACTCTTCAAAAACTGAAGTGCTGTTTATTAGCAATGGAATATACATTTCTATTAATTAAATTCTAATTATGTAATATTTTCCTTTGTTATATTGCTTGTTCTCTTCCCCAATTTATTACAAGCCATATCTCTTTCTTCTTGGGTGTCTTGCACCTTCTGTTTATTTTTTTTATTTTATTTATGTATTTATTATTATTTTTTTTTTTTCAATTTCCTTTTTGGTGTCATAACACCTGAAGGGTGCAGGTCATTCATAAGAGACCAGGGACAATTGACTGAATTCAATTTCCTTTCCCACTAACTCTTGGCACAGACATGTCCCACAACTCTTTCCACCATCCAAGATGTAAAAGTTTAGATTTCCATTTCTTTCATATTTCTCATGCTTCCTTGAAATCCTAACTTCCAATTTCCCTAAAGAAGTTCCTCAAAACTGCAAAATTTGCTCACCCAGAATTGTATGCCTTGTCTATATAACTTATTTCTTAGCTCTACATTTCCTTCTGTTGACTGAAACTCTAATATATTATCACTTCTTCCTATGGACCATATGTAATTCAAAGAACCAATTGATAGATTAATAAATGGAATGGGTGGGAGTGGACATGTACCTTGGCTGGCATCCTCCCTTATAAGGGGGAAGAAGCATTTGGTATATAAATACACTTAAAGTTCTCTAATAAGTAGTAAATCCAGTCCCATAGGTGTGTTGTCTTCTGAATCTTGTCATTTCTTCAACCCACTGGGTCATTATACTTTTTCATCACTATAATCAAATGTATACCAACTCATGAAGCTTCACTTCCACCTGCCTCTCACTCCTTCCAATTTATATTTATAAAGTTATCCAAAAGGCTTACCACCACCTTTCTGATTAATTTTCTGTAGATAAGTAATTATGCCTGGTAACACCTCAACATTCAATCTCATTCCATGCTCTTTTTTTGGGGAGAGGTGGATTATACATACTACCATGAAGTCTTATCTTTTCTCTTGGTTATCATTTTCATATAATGAAGCAGTGTGAGTTAACTAAATTGTGCTGTCAGGTTTTGTTGTGGGGATACTGTACCTAGCTAAAACTGCCGAAAACAAGTTTTCACCTACCTTATTTCTAAAAGCCCGCAGGAGATCACGAACAGATCTGCCTTTGTAATCCCTAAATTTGCGAAGGTCCTGAGCAACAGCAGGATGCATGTGAAGATGCCACTCTCCCCTCACAACATCCAAGGCTCCTCGTTCTAAAGACATCATCACATAACTGTCTCCACTCTCCTTTTCAACTCTGTCACTGACATCCTAGATGAAAAAAAAAGAAAAAGATATATATATATATACACACACACACACATATATATATATATATATTACATTCATAGCAATAAATATTCCTAATAATTATTGTCTTCAGATTCAATGAATGGAAACCCACAGCCTCACAGTGGCTAGTAATACTTGTAGTTCTCAGCCTCTTCAACAGGACATTACATGACTAGTGATATGACAAGTTCAAAACCTAAAGAGTACCTCACCTGGAAAAAGTTTAGTATTCTTTCAGGATTCCAGAACATTGGATGCTTAAGTATGGCTGTTGTTGGTGGTCTCTCACTTGGTCGACCACTGAGCATTTTTTCAACAAGACTTCGTTCATTCACATTGACCTCTGAATCCAAACCATCCAAGCTGAAATATCATTCAATTAAACCATAATGTACTTCAATATCTTGGACTAATGTACTGGTTACACTAACACATTACATATATATCCTTGAAAAGCATCTAATATCTAAAGATGAATTAATTGTAATGACTATTAGATAAGGGCCAATATTCAATATGAAACCATGAAGGGTATTTAATTTCCAATCCAAAAATAAGTCTAACAAAACTATATGCTGCTCTTTAAATTATCTATATACCCAAATCTAAGCTATTTTTCATCATCTAACACACTATACAATGATAAGGGATATAAAGTATAATAGACATTACTCGTAACTGCCAGATATGATGTTAGGTTGCCTGTCCAGCACTGGGCCAAATGGATGCTTTCCTTTTGTCAGTGTGTAGTAGAAGACACACCCAAGTGAGAATATGTCCACTTTACAGGTCTGAATTGTAAATAAACAAGTTGATTAGACAAAAAATAATAATAAATAAATTAAATAATAACAGTAATTCTAATGCATAATGTAACCTAAATTTTTTTTAACTTTTCTTATCTATACATACATATATTAAAGGCTTTTTTCCCCTTACAAGGGATGTAGCCAAAGTCAAAGGCATACACTCACCCCCATTTCATCCCCACATACTCCATTCCCATTCACCATCCCCCCCTTCCCTCTTTTATTGCCTCCTCCTAGATAATGAGTCACCCCTGCATCTCGCCCACTGCCCTGGGTCAGAAGCAATGCAGCAAGACACAGCACATTCACAGCAAGGCCGCTTCATTTAATCGACGAACCTCCATCTCTATCCCCTCATGCAGAAAAAGAGAAGACGGGAAGAAATCCCTTTGGGCTGCATCAAAATATCATTCACACATACTCCTTCACTTCCCCTTTCCACCACCCACCCTTACATGTATCACAGCATCATCCATATACAACCATCCTCCATTCACCCCTATCTTCTGTCTTATCTAGATTTACAAAAACAAGTCAATACAAAACATTGCATAAATAAAAATAATACTACACATGAAAGCTATGATTCTTTATATATCTCACAAAGGACTGAAAAGCACCAATGGGGTGCATTGACCATTTATGACAAGATATAAACAAAGATTATAGAGATAACATGAATGCTTACCGGTCTTGTAGTATTAAGCATCATTTCCGGAGCAATCCAGCCTTCAGTCCCAGTTATACCAGATTTCTTTGAGAAGGACATGCGACCCATTTCTAAGCGTTTACACAAACCAAAATCAGATATCATGGCAGTGACCTTTCCTTGGGAGTTTGGTAGTGACAGCAGTACATTGTGGGGTTTTATATCACGATGAACTGAAAACGAAAACATGAAATTCTTTTAGTAAAAAGATGCTAGTTCTAGGAAAAAACAGCTTAAGAAAACAAATGACTCAAAACAATCAGATACTGAAAGTATTTCTTTACCAATATCAAGACTATGGAGGTGATTCAGCCCAGCAGTGGCCTGCTCTAGGATGGTAAGTTTTGATATATCGGCTTCAAAGCGTCCCATGACAAAATCCTCTAAAGTAGCACTGCACAACTCCAAGGCAATATAACGAAACTGCCTGCACTGTAAAAACAGAATTTATCATGTGACTTATGTCAACTGTAATTTACAAAACAAATGAATAACAGGAGAATGATTAGGCTGTAGCACAATAAAAGATCCATACTGAATGAAATGAGCATTTGTAAGGTCCCTGAATTTTATGGTTTTCATGTAGAATGTCTGACAATCGATGGAATGGTTATGGTGGAATGATGATAAGGCTCTTTGATGTTGTCTTAAAGAAATAAGTGTACATGTATAATTCTATTTGCTGTGTGGTCAACAAGGTGTATGGGTGTGTGTTATTTGAGAAAATTACAAAAGGAATGGAGAGAGTAACTGGGGAAGTGCACTATGCAGATAGGACATAATTAATACATGACATTAATTGTTCTTGTATAATTTAATTATATCAGTAAATGTTTTCATTCATTTGAGGGAAACCCCTACTACATTAGGGTTAAAGTTACCTGTTCTGTGCAAAAGTAACGAATAACATTTGGATGTTGGTCACTTTCCCGCAACAAATCTACTTCTCGATCAGCAATGGAGAAGCAACCTGGAAGCACCCTTTTCACTGCCACTGATCTCCCATCAAAGTTGCCTCTGAAAATAGTAAAGATAATAGATGTAGTAGTAGTGGTGGCAAACACAGTATGGTGGGGGGGTTATCAGGATGGAAAAAGTGAGAAATGAAATGAGGAGAGCTGGAGTGAAAAGGGAGGTGACAGGTAGGACTGATGAAAAAAATACTAGGATGGTTTGGGCACATGGAAATAATAAATGAGAAAAAAACTAGCAAAAGAATGTGGAAGGTAGTGGTGGATGGAATGACCTTAAGTGGAAAACTGAGAATGAGATGGATGTATGGGGTGATGGGGGCCTTGAGTAAAAGGGGAACATCTGGAAAAATATACAAATTTAAATCTATGATAAACAGAAAACAAGACATAACCTAAGTTGCAACCATACATGAGTTTGAAGCTATGATAATTACAGGTAAATGCAAGTATGTAAATACATACATGTATGTGCTTTCATTTACCATATCCCTTCCCTTCCTCATATGATGAAAATATTTTAAGCGGGAGATGAGAACAACCCATTCACAATCTCCCACTACTCACTCCTATTCTTTGCCTTCTCTTCTCTGCTTGATGGACACTCCCCCATGCATCCAAGATTCCATCTAATCCATTCATCAACTTCATTCTTGGTCATCCTCTAAATTTCTATCCATTTGTCTTTGCCTTCTGTACTCATTTTGCTAATCTTCCCATATGCCTAAAATGCCTCAGCATAATAATGGGAAGAATTATTTGGTTTAATGTCACAATCACCCTTTATCAGGAGGCTAGGACAGTGCCTTTTACAAAGGACTTTTTAGCATGGAACATAATGAACCATGCCCTTGGTCCAACTCACTGGGGACAGGGTTCAAACTGTCTCCACTTCAACCTCCACCGCAAGTATTGATTCTCTAGCCCATTCAGCCAGCAAGCATACATAGGAAGAACAAACCACTTAAATCAAACTGGGAACACAAAAACATGCATATGTGCCAACAGTTAACAAAGTATTACTGTTCCTTCTTCCTTCCTTCAAACAAAATAAAAAGTGAGGCCATCATATAACTACATACCTAAACACAAAAGTGCCATCACAACCCTTTCCCAGCAGCTCCTGCGGATCAAAGACAATTTTTCCGACACGAATGCTACCATCATCCAGTTCTTCTGCCATGGCGGTGACAACTGAGGATCCCCCAGAACTTTTATTGGAACCTCTTGACCAAGTTTGACGTGATGACATTTCTCTACTGAGGCGAGCATATTCCTGGGCCTGGATGTTTCAAAGCACATACATACAAAACTTAGTACAAAAAGTACATAATTACTTCTCAGACTACTCTGATGAAGACAAAACTAGATGAGTAAATGAGAAATCTAAAAAGATACACAACAGAAAATTTCTATATTATGAAAATATTTTGAAAGTGAGAGAAGACATTGATATGAAATGAAGCTACTCAACACAATTAATAAAGGTCTCATATCACTACAATAAAGAATTGGGAACAAATGTATGATCTAAGGTAAATATCTAGGTTTACAAACATTGGAGATAAGTCTTAAAAGGGAGAAATTATTTTATTTAATTTTTGCCTCAATTGAGCAGTACTGACCTGTTGAGTATATTGGATATTGTATGGCAAAATCATAATACAAAGAACAATAAGAGAAGCATGAGATTGAAAAGGAGCACTAGTTTTCATAGTGGGGTGTTGATCAGATATTCATTGTAAGACAGCTTTGTAAGAGCACATGTGAGAGATGGAAGGATTTGTACTTGTTTTTGTGAATCTGGAGAAGGTACATTAAGTAGAAAAGAAAGGAATAAGAGATTACAGAATGTATCAAGTGATAAAGTATTAATGGACTATGTAGTGGTATCCAGGAGAAGAGTAGGAAGAGTTCTGGATGTCTATATTCTTTGGAGAGAGAATGGAGGAATATCAAATAATTTTGTAGTGAAGATAAGTTCAGTATGGAGGAAAGGTGTAGAAAGATGAAAAGGGCAAAAGGTAAGGAGGTGCTCAGAGGAAATTGTTTAAATGAGAAGGAAAAGGAGCAGAAGTACAAGAAGCTGAGAGAAATGTGGGAGGTGGTAAAAGATAGAGTAGAGGTAGGAGTGGAGGAGGAATTGAGGTGTTTCAAGGAGGGAGTGACAAGTTGTGCAAAGATGGTATGTGGAACAAAGAAAATGGGAAGGAATCAAAGGAAGGGTAATGATTGGTGGGATGATGAAGTGAAGAAAATTGTAGAAAAGAAGAAGCGAGCATTCAGGGATTGGCTGCAAAGTAGGACAAGAGGAACTTATGAGAAGTACAAAGAAAAAATAAGAGAAGTAAAACATAAGATAAAGGAGGCAAAATTGAGAGTAGATGTGAAATGGGGGAGGAGTACAACAGAAAAGGATGTTTTGGTAGGAAGTTAAGAAAGGAAGGGGAAGTGTATTTTAGAGAGCTGTTGAATGCGGAGGAATAGAAGGAGGGATTGGTGGTGGCAGTGGGAAGCACTAAGAAAATGACAATGATGGGAGAGGAAAACTGAGGAGATATAAGAAAAGATGAGGTACAAGTAGTTTTGAAAATGATGAGAGTAGGTAAGGTACCTGGGATGGATGGGTGTCATGCAGAGTGTCTAAGGAAAGGAGGTACAGTAATAGTGAACTGGTTAGTGAGATTATCTAAGGTCGTCAATACATGTATATCAAAATAAGTAAGCTAGACTGACAATTTTTTTTTTTTTTGTAAATGGTACTGTAAAAACAATCTGTGCCAACTTTTATGGAAAGCCATTGAAAAATGGAAAAACAAGAAATTGAATAATTTGATGACTTTCATTTTTCTTATATCTTTGTAACAGAGAAATTGTGATTTGTTGACTTTTTAGGAAATGAGAAGCTTTGATAAAGGTTATCTTGTTAACTTATTACTCTATGTCTAAAAGGTAAACTACACTGTATTTTTCTTTATGAATACACAAAATTTCATATAATTGTATTGCTAAAAGCTATATTTTCACTCTTAGCAACATAATTCAACAAGACAATTTAGACAAAAGTATAAGTATTACATAAACAAAAAATAATTTATATAAAGAAAGAAGTTTCTGAGTTATAAGCATATATGACAAAAATACTGTTAGTGAGATATTGAGCCAAAAAGATAAAACAAAAATTTTCACCCTCTGCATGAAAACACTATTAGCAATGTCCCCTAGAATACAATGACGCCTACATAGGTCTCATGAGCCCTGAGTGGGTATGTGAGGATGCAGGTGTCAGCATCCTGATTATATTTATTTTGTAGTTGTAGCTGAGTGACCCCCATATTGTGGTAATAAACATTCTATGCAAAAGAGACCAAGTATAACAGCTGTAACTCTATATTTTATAACGTGTGTATTGTGATACGTCATCGTGCACACAAGTATGTGACTCATATTGAAGAAGTTAAAGATGAAAAATGCATAGATACTGATAGATTAGATATCATAAATGAAGTGCAGCATTAACATTATTTTATCCCAAAATTTTTATTGGGTTTTACCAGGGCATTACCCCAATCCAGAGTTTTGTTTCACTAGGGATAAGCTATCAACACTTTAGCAATACACAGTGAAATGTTACTTTGCATTTCTTGCCTTCACATATAACCATTAGTATATCTTGACAGACATAAGATATACCCTTCTAAAATTTTATATAAGAAAAACATCAAATGTAAATGGAGGACTGGAGTAGTGCCTCTAAAGAAGAAGGACACATATGTGATCACTAGATAGAAGAGATCTTGTAAGTAAAGATGGGAGGGCTGGTCATGGAAGTAAATTAAGAAAAAGCACATGCCGTAATGATGTGAAGAAATACAGTTTTCCATACAGATGTATGAATATGTGGAGTAGCCACCTGAGGCTGTTACAGCCCAAACATGCCCCACATTACCTAGCCTAGCCCATTCATCCATAAGGTTTACTTTGAGGTTGTACCTATGACTTGTATCCTACTTTAAACATTTCATAACAACATAAATTACTATGTGTATGCATTTAGTGAAAGAACTGGTGGTGGGACAGCAGTGACTATGGATACTTGATATTAGTTACCAGAAGTTGGCGGAACTATTTTGTAGCATTTCCCATTAGGATTCAAGCTGAACATAAAAATTGGCTTAAAAGTAGATTTCCAAGACTGTAGCACCAAGACACTCTTAGATTTCTGTATAGACTTTTATGCTAAATTACAAGGGGAAAAAAGTAGGAAAATCACATACCTGTTTATACAGAAGAACAATGATTGCAGCAAAGCCAAACATAAGAAAGATGACAAAGATGTTCAATATATCTGAGAAAACCCAAGCCCAGGACATCCTGATTCCAAGCTGCATCCATTGAAGAACATCCCTAGACATTAAGAATGTTGTGTTCATACTTAGGACCTGATGACAGCCATCTGTAAATGAGGAATATTACATATTAGTATCCACAAAGATATGAAACTTAGTCATTATATCTTATTGTTTTTGAGTATACATACATACACCAGAGAAAGGAAGAACAAGATAATGCAGGGGTGAATATATATACAGTATATTGTGAGTATCAAAAATAGAGAAGTATTAGTGAGACATGGTGGAAAAAAGTAATGAAGGGAGAAGGCAAGTCATGGGTGTGAGTGGAAAGTAGTTGTGAAAGGATAAAATGATGCAGCCAGAAGGGATTTCTCTTGTCTTCTCTAATTGCTCATGAATGGACAAAGGGGGTCAGTAATGTAATGAAACAGTGTGGATAAACAAACTTCAGTTATTGGGCCATACTGTGGAGGTGCTGCATCTTGCTGCATTGCTTCTGACCCAGGCAGTGGGCAGGGAGGAAGAGGAAGAGGAGGAGGAGGAGGAGGAGGAGGAGAAGGGGGGCCACTTCATCTATGTGATGGTATGCTCCAGATTTGAAGGATTTAACCATATATGAAAACAACTGAACATCTATCACATTTGTTTAACCAAAGAACAAACCACTTGCACTTACCCCAAAAATGTTCATTTTCAGTCCAATCTGTCTGGACTCCTGTGCTGGACATGACAGTGTCTTTGGTCTTATTTTCATATGTAATACCAAGGGGTCTTATACGATCATTAACCTCCGAAAATTCTCCTGGACTTAACTTGGTTAAGTGTGTATCTGTGCTTTCAGGCATATTGTAGTAACCTGTAGAAACAATATAACTACAATAGAGAAATGACATCATATATTTTCTTACTACACCACCAGCTCATTTGTTCTCTTCTATTTGTTCAATTTTCTTACTTCTAACTTAATCATTCCCTTGATAACATGTTTTTCTAGCCCTAAATATTTCAGAATCACATATTAAATGCTAACATAGCATGATGATTTTTTTTTTCTTTTAGTCAGTTTACCAAGTACAATGGTTGACTTTGAACAATATAAACAAATGACTATATAAAGAAACCTAGCTGATTATACTTAATTTCTGCCTATAAATAGATAGACCAAGTACAATGACTTACTTTGAACAATACAATCAAACTGTAAAGAAATATAGCTGATTCAATTTAATCTTTATCTATATATAGATAGACCAAGTGCAATGGCTGACTGAACAATATAAATAAATGACTATGAAAATAAACTTAGCTGATTATACTTAATTTCCACCTTTTTAAACAAACCTTAACCTACACACATCAACATACACAACAAAAAATAGATTTCTTGAACATCTGTACAAAAATCCCCAAGGTAATTCTTTCTCAACCTACCTAATACAATAACATCTGATTTACTCTTCTCTTCATCACTATCCTTTTTCTTTTTGGGTCCTGGGGAGATGGTTCCTTGCTTGCCTTTTGGTCCTTCCAGCAGCCATTGACGTTGCTTTGATATAGTCACGGTGTTTTCATCAACCAGTGCAGGAAGGACATATGTACCCATTTTGCTCTCACCTACATACATTGTTGGACTGAAAAAAAACTCTTGTTAGTTCCACAAGCACACACATGTACATAAATCAAAATGGCTGTTTCTCCTTATGAAGGAAGTAACCAGCCAAGGTGTGCATCCACCCTTCACCTATTTGTTTTCCCCTTTTATCTTAGATGAAAGGTCATTTCTGCCCCTCACCCATTGCCTGGGTAAAAAGCAATATGGCAAAATACACACATTTTCTTTTTTCTTTCTTTGTTTCTCTGGTGGCTGTCAGGCCACACAGCCCTTCACCGCTTTAACTATGCCTCTCCAGACGGTCCTGTCTTCTGCTAATTCCCTCCAGTCATCTCCTGGTGCTACTTGCTCCTAGTCCCTCTTTATTCCACCTACCCATCTCTACCTGGATCTCCTAAGTGGTCATCTGCCTTGTACTACACCTTCTATAACTTTTCTTGGTAGTATGTCTATATCCATTCAGGCACTGTGACCAGCCTAACTTAATCTTCTTCCCCACACTTTGCACTGTATATACTATATATGGTTGGCCTCTTATATCTCTGATTTCTCAGCTGTGCCTACATCTCCAGCTACCTTCTTCGTTATCATACAATCATATACTGGTCTGAGGATTCTTCTGAAGATGTTGTTTTCAAAGGCTTCTATTCTCCTCTCTTTGCTTTGCCAGTGTCCAGGTCTCACTTTCACATAAGACAGATGGCTTTATTTATTATATGTTCTTAGCTTGATTCTTCTGCTAATACTTCTACTCTTCATCATTGATGATAGGGCATAGCAAAATACACATGTTACATACATACATATACCAAAAGGTTTTTTCCCTCTTATAAGGGAGGTAGCCAAAAAAAAAAGGTATAAAAACCACTCCCACCCATTCCATCCCTATCACACTCCCTTCCCCTCCACCCTCTTATCTTGGCACCTCCTGGATGATGGGTCATCCCTGCATCTTGCCCACTGCCCTGGGTCAGAAGCAGTGTCACAAGACAGCACATCCACAGCAAGGCCACTTCATCAAATCAGTGACCCCCTCCCAGATCTCCGTCCCCTCATGCAGAAAGGACAAGACGGGGAGACATTAAGAAATAAAATTACTAGTGTACTGGTTGAGCTGTCCTCAAAGAACCCTCTCTTTAATTCCAATTCTCAGCAGGAGGAAAATACAAATAGGGGAATTCCCTGTGTTCAATTCATTGATTCAAATTATCTGATACTACCAAGTCTACACTTCATTACACCAGGAACTCCCAATTAAAAACCAACAACAGTCAATAAGTCTGTCATCTATGTCAAGTTTTTTGAAGTGTTCTACCTACATGACCAGATACTTTAAACATAAATTAGAATAAATACCCAAGACAAACCAAAGTTGCATTGCACAAACATCATAATAAATAATCCATTTAACCTTATAGTGAAATATACAAAGGCAAACCACATTGCAAATATAATCTATTGGATATGTATGGCAGTAAACTATTTGTACTAACTTTAACTTAATCAGCGGGGCATCCTCTCCATGACGAGAATGCCAAGAATTTTCTGTTGTTTCTTCAATGAAGTGGCCTAAGGTTTGCGGAGCAACTACTGTTAAAGGCACTGACAACAAGGCACCTGAAGGTAGAAAATAGACATTTTAGACAAACTTTAACAAGCGTCCCATGCACAGTATAATTATGTATACAATTTTGCTATCATCCATGTATGCAATACATTAAACACCTGAAAAGTTTGTGCATACTCAGTTTGTAGAGAATAGCTTGTGGAACATATTTGAACATTAATCTTGAATAATAAGAGAATTCTATTGTCATTTTCATTCAAGGTAACATCACAAGTGGAAAATAAATTTCAACATCAGAAAAAATTACCATCATAATTCAACAGGTACATGGCAACCAGAGGAGATTCAAGGTTCAGACTCCATATCAGAGAGCCAGTTTTCTTGTCAACTGTCAATATTGAACCTTCTCCAGTTGAGGTGTAGTGCACAAGATCTGGAAATTTAATAATTTCAAATTAACTTCATGCTAAGCTAAACATTTCAGCTACACAAGAGCCTTATTCATGACATGAACTTTTCCTAAACATTTACAGGAAGAAATATATCAATTGTATACATTATAATGCACAAAAGAATTAACCCCTCTTATATAAGGGTTTGGCAGTCAAATCAGACTTCCATACTTGTTCACCTTGCAGTGACCCCACCTCAATACCCACTCCTCTAAGAAGCAGATTGGGGAACACAAGAGGACATGTAGACAGTTCTTGTGGTCAGACAGATATGTGAGAAGTATTTGGGGGAAAAAAATCATAAGTATCTGAAGTCATATATGGCAATGAACCAAGGAATGGATGTGAAAGTAAATCATAAAAGAGACAAATATGTTTGAGTGAAATGAAAAGTGAAAAGAGGAATAGATATCTGGGAATAAATGCAATGCTATGGTTGTGTGAAGGAGGGATTATATTCAGAGCAACTGAAATTCAATAAAAGTACAAAGGATGGCTGTTAAACTGAAAAGAGAGTGCAAAAGACAAGAGTGAATGTAAGGAGATTGTGAACTGATGAAATGACACTGCTCAAAGGGATGTTTTGCCCATCTGCTTCATAAATGATTTGGAGAGAACAAGGTGGGGGTGGGGTTGCGAATGATGAACTGGTGATAACAAACCACCACTGGTTGTCAGGCACCTACTGTGGGAGCTCCAGGCCTCATTGCATTGCCTTTGACCCAAGCAATGGACAATGATACTATCCCAGAGCTGCCGAGATGGCAGGGGTGGTTAAGTAATCTTTCAGTGAATATGACAAGGGTGGGAACACTTGGCCACCTTCTTATAAGAGGGGCAGGCCCTTTGGTATTGATACCCATGCATCAAAAATTAAACTGAACCCAGACTACCTGAGTACAGTACAATGCATACTACACCTCACAAAAACAGAAATCTTACCATACTCCTTGATAGGTGCAGCAGCTGTGGTGGAATAATCATAATAACTGATATTCCACTTTCTGTTATTTCCAGAATCAAAGAGGATGATGTTGTAGTGAGTACGGCCAATATAAACAGTATGCTTTGATGGCTTTGGGCACATGTGGCGTATATGGTCTGTACCAAACACAACCTGCTTCACTCCAGTTTGAACATCAACACCAACCCAAGAATCAATCTTTTTCCCTGCAAAATAAGAGGACATCTATTTTAAATACACTTGGTAAAAAAAAGTAAATGTACATAAAGTCAATACGGGCAGCATTTTTTTTAAAGCCAAGATTATTCTTCATGTAAGTGTGTGTGTGTATGTACATACATACATATACCAAGGCTTTTTCCCCCTTCCAAGGGAGGTAGCCAAAAAGGGAAAGGCATAAAAACACTCCCACCCATTTCATCCCTAGATACACTCCACACCCCTCCCACCCTCCCTCTCATCTGAGCACCTCCTGGATGACGGGTCATCCCTGCACCCTGCCCACCGCCCTGGGTCAGAAGCAGTGTCGCAAGACACAGTACATCCACAGCAAGGCCGCTTCATTTAATCGGCGACCCCCCCTCTCCGTCCCCCTCTGCATATAAGGCGAGGACGGGGAGAAATCCCTTCGGGCTGCGTCAAAATTTACTCACACATACTACCCCCCCGCCTATTCCTCCTCATGCAGTCACAACATCATCCATATACAACCATTCTCCACTCACCTCTGTCTTCCGTCCTCTCCCTTCCTTCCTCAACAGACATTCCCCTCTTCCCCAAAGCCCCCTTCACCCCATCCATCCACCTCATCCTAGGACGTCCCTTCATGTTCACTCCCTCCACATCTGCCTTCCATACCTCTTTTACTAGTCTTTCTTCACTCATTCTTTCCATGTGTCCAAACCATCCTAATATTCTTTCATCAACCCTATCTCCCAAATCCTTTTTCACCCCTGTTCTCCTCCTCACCTCCTCATTTCTCACTCTATCCAGCCTAGTAACCCCCACCATACTTCTCAGACACCTCATCTCAAACACATTCAAACTCCTTCTCTCTTCTTCTCTTATATTCCACGTTTCTGCCCCATACAGTGCTGTTGGCACAATCACTCCTTCATACAGTCTCCTCTTCGCATCCATTCCCAAATGTCTATTCCTCATTACACTCTTTAAACCACCAAGGCATTTACTCGCTTCTCTCAATCTACATTCTACCTCCACCTTCACTCCACCTTTTCCTGCTACACTTGCACCCAAGTATCTAAAACTATCCACTTCCTCCAGTCGCTCTCCCTTAATGTTCACTTCCAGTCTACTGCCACTTTCACCCCTTGTACATCTCATCACCTTACTTTTACCCACATTTATCTTTAGCTTTCTTCTATCACATACTCTCCCAAACTCTGCCACCAGCTTCCTCAATCCCTCCTCTGACCCTGCCACAAGCGCAGTGTCGTCCGCAAACAACAGCTGGCTCACCTCCCACTTTTCTCCATTTTCTTTAACCATCTCCAATCCCTGACCCACTACCCTAGCATTCACCTCTCGCACCACCCCATCCATGTATAAGTTGAACAGCCAGGGCGACATAACGCATCCTTGACGAAGTCCCACCTTTACTTCAAACCACTCACTCTCTCCATTTCTAATCCTGACACATGCTCTACTACTCTCATAAAAACTCTTGACAGCTCCCAAAAGCTTTCCTCCTATCCCATAAATCTGCATAACCTCCCACAGTGCCTTTCTGTCTACCCTATCATAAGCCTTTTCCAGATCCATAAAAGCCCAAAAAACATCCTTCCCCTTTCCTATAGCTTTCTCACATATCTGTCTTACCACAAAGATCTGATCTACACAACCTCTACCTGTCCTAAATCCACACTGTTCCTCACCAATTACTCCTTCTGTTCCTCTCCTAATCCTCTCAATTAAGATCCTCCCATAAGCCTTCCCTACTACACTTAACAGGCTAATCCCTCTGAAACTACTACATTCACACTTGTCCCCTTTTCCCTTGTAAAGAGGAACTATACAGGCACTTCTCCAGTCCTCCGGTACTCTACCCTCTCTCCAGCAAACATTAAATAACCTCACCAACCAGTCCACCATCACTGAACCTCCCTTTTTCAGACATTCTGCATGGCATCCATCCAGACCAGGTGCCTTACCTACTTTCATCATCTTTACAACTGCCTTCACCTCATCCTTCCCTATTTCTCCTCCATTCTCCTCACTCATCACTCTCATTTTCTTCGCATTTCCCACTGCAACTATCTTTCCTTCCCTATCCTCCTTCACATTTAGCAACTCCCTAAAATATTCTGCCCATCTTCCCCTTACTGCCATCTCTTCCATTATCATCTCTCCATCTGTACCTTTTACCTTTTCTTCCCTACTTGATTCGCCTCCTCTTCCTCTCTTAATTTCTTTCCAAAACATCTTTTTATTACTTTCAAAATTTTCTGTCATACTCCTACCCCATTTCACATCTGCTCTCCTCTTTGCCTCCTTTACCTTTTGCTTTACTTCTCTTTTCTTTTCTTTGTACGTCTCATACGACTCCCCCGTCCTCTTTTGTAACCAATCTGTGAATGCTCGCTTCTTCTCTTCTACAACCTTCTTCGTTTCCTCATCCCACCATTCACTACCCTTTCTTCTATTTCCCCCTGCCCTTCTTGTTCCACACACCATCCTTGCACACTTTAAGACTCCCTCCTTGAACCATCCCCATTCCTCCTCCACACCCATCTCTGCTCTATCCTTTACTCCCTCCCACTCCTCCTTCAGCTTCTTTTCGTACTCCTTCTCCTTTTCCTTTTCATTCAAGGAGTTCACTCTAAGAACCTCCCTACCTTTTGTCCCTTTCCTCTTTCTCCATCTATCCTCCACTCTCAGCTTACCTTCCACCAAAAAATGATCTGATATTCCCCCACCCTCTCCCCTTAGCACATGTACATCCTTAACTCTTCCTATCATAATCCTATTTACCACTACATAATCCATTAGCGCTCTATCTACCACCCTTCCCTCCACCACCCTCTCCCATGTGTACTTATGCTTGACTTTCTTCCGAAACACTGTATTTGCTATCATCAACTCTCTTTCTAGACACATTTCCACCATCAACTCTCCACTACGATTCTTTCCTGGAACTCCACACTTCCCAACCACTCCATCGATTGGACCATTTCCCACCCTAGCATTAAGGTCTCCCAGTGTGTGTGTATGTATATATATATATATATATATATATATATATATATATATATATATATATATATATATACACATTACACAAGTCTTCCTCTCGGCTCACTCCATTTCCTTCTACATTCTACACTCTTCACTTTCTCTCAACTTCATCTGCATTTCTTACACATTTTCACACATCTCATATCACCAATACACAAACTTAAAACTAAGCTAAACAGAACCAAGTCCATCTAACCAGACTTAGTTGCAACTATCACAAAACACATATTCACAAACTGTTCAGCTCTGGCAACAGACATGACCATAACAATCTGAGGTAGAGGATCACTGGAGATAACCTGAGAGGGTGATCAGCTTCCTCCACAACTCGCACACACCAAGAGCTACCCAATAACAAGAACAACACAGATACTCATAAAAATAGTTGTTTCATTAAACTAAATGTAGAATTTCAACTTACCAAAATAGAAGATGCCATCTGAAGAACGGCAAGGAGCATTGGATACCAACTGAGGAATTGTGAAAGGAAGTTTCTTGAGTGGATCCTGTCCCTGTCCAATTGTGTATCTATATAATGAACCATCTTGAGGATTGGGGAAAAATTTTGGCCTGTATGTATGAATAAAATAATTGTAAACTATTAAAATCTGTCACTATGCTCTTGAACTTTTTTAATTATTGTATTTGTACCAACTAATTAGCTCTTCTGGCAAAGTGAGGTGGCACAGCAAGAATGAGGAACAACTTCACTTCCATTATGTGTTTACCTTTCAAACCTACCCGATTAAAACATTTATCCCTGGTCCATCCCTCAACAGGTCACCACCTTAGCCTATATATTCTTCAAGTGTCACCCATGGACATTTTCTTTTGGTTAACATCCTCACTAAATTATTACAGCTTATTTCTTTTCCAGTGCCACTGATTCATGTATGCTCTGCAGATATCTACCCTCACACCTTTTTCCTATACTTGAATCACTGCAAATTGGCTTGTCTCTTTCACCAAATCCAATTTGTATCCCATTATATTGTATATACATCAATGGCCTTTTCTCCTCTTGCAAGGGGGTTGACCATATCAATTTTTTCTTTATTCTTTACAGGTGAAAAATACGAAATGGGGTTCCCATCTTCTCACCCTGTCTCAGTCACATTTTAAGATCTGCATATGAAAAAAGTGGCAGGATATTAACTATTCTATTCTATATACCAAGGGCTTATTCCTGCTTACCAGGAAGGTAGCCAAAGTCAAAAGGCATATACCCACTCCCATCCACCACCCTTTCTCCCCTCTCATCTTAGCTCTTCATGGATGATGTGTCATTCTGTATTCTGTTCACTGCCCTGGGTAAGAAGCAATGCAGCAAGACATACCAGTAGCACATAAACAGCAAGGTCATTTCACTTAATTGGCGACCCCCTTTCTATTCTCTCATGCAGAAAAATAGAAGACAGTGAGAAATCTTTTCAGGCTATGTCAAAATATCATTTACACACAACCACTCCCCAAGCCCCCATCCCCCACATTTTCCCTTCCTTGCATCACAGTATCATCTATACACAACCATTCTCCACTCATCCCTATCTCCTGAGAAGAGAGAAGGTGATCAACAACACTAATAAAAACAATAACATAAATTACAATATTAAGAAGAAGTAAAAACTTACAAAACTGGTTCTTCTGGGTCTGTTGGGACATTGATCACTGGATCTATTGAATAAAAAGAGGTAGAAAGAGTAATATACATACTGTTGAGACATACATGCAGTAGTACTTGTGTCAAGACCAACCCTGTTTACAAATTAACAAGCTAAAATTTTCAAAATATCAAATGCAGTCCCATTTACCTTCCTGCATTTTCCACTTGATAGTTCCTGAAGATTTTGAGACAGCATGGAGAGCTCCATCCAGTGTTGATACAAAGAGCACAGAGTCATCTGACTCTCCCAGGAGACCAGTACTAAGAATCTATGGATGAAACACAAAGCAAGGGGTTCAATTTGCACACTTACAGATATATATACAGCATATAATGTTAGTTATCAAAACATGTAATTAAATTAAACAAATGGGTCATCTGTAACTATAAGCAATATGAAAAAAAACTTTTGACAGAAAACTATGCCCAAGACTGACAGATTCTACGAAATAGCTTTAAATATTATTTGCAACATATAAACTACAAAGTGATATAAAAATAAATATATATCCATATCCAACTTTCTATCTATTCCTAATACTGCATATCATTACAAGTATATGCACATAAGATTTATATACTGTATATACCTTTCTTTCTTTGCTTACATGTGTATTCAAGTGAATGTAAACCTTCAATCTGATACATTCAAGAACCTTGGTTGGAAGCTCATTCCATTCAATGACAATACAGATGCCAAAATAGTTTCTACCTACTTCTCTATCAAATCTATGGCCTGACAGCTTAAAACTATTATTTCACATCCTGCTAATATTCATTGTGAAAACATTTTCAATCATGATGTCATCAGTTCCCTTTGGAATATCAAAGGCTTGTACTAAGTCCTCCTTGAGTCTTCGCCTTTTAGAAAATAAATTAACCTGTTTTAGGTAGTTTTCAAATTGTGTATGGAGAGCATCCTTATAGGAGACATTTCAGTCATTGATCCATAACAAGGCCAGATACAATACACAAAAACCAACAACAGGTCATAGTAAAAATTGCAAAAGCAAAACCGTCTGAAAGAGGTTTAGAAGTATAGCTTTCCACACAGAAGTGTAGGTTTACGGAACAAGACGGATGATCATGTAATCCAAACCAACACCAAAAATAAATTTACAGAAGTTTGATGAGTAGAGACCCCATGAGCACAGCTGCAACCCTGTATACTCTAACTAGCTAAACACACACACACATGGAAACTGGAGCATACTGGGGGACTATGATGTCAACTACTTAAATGGACACAAATATTCTCTTCTCATCCTCCACAATCACCAGACACCAGCCTCCAGAACCATATCTATAATTACATCATTCACTGCTCCATCAACAAACTGAGAGACAATGCATTGCTGCATGCCAGACCCCCTGATATCCTCTCTCCCTTGAAAGGGCAGAGTCTACCTGGCCAGACTGCGGTGCAGTCACCATCCAGCCCTTCTAAGCTACCATAAGAGGATGGATGACCTTATTGCAGATAATTGTCCAGGATGCAACACTTCACCCCATACTATACAACACATTATGGAAGACTGTACTATACACAATAATGAATGCCAACAACACGATATACACTCCATAAGGGATTTGTGGGAAAACCTTGTTCTAGTCATGGCATTTCTCAGGGAGGTGAGAATGTTCAGCCAGACAATCTAGGGAACACACACACACACACATATACATACATACGAGGCTAGGTGTGAAAAAACTGGAGAGTAGGAGATGGGACCCAACAAGTGTTGCTCCTTTCCTATATACAACAATTAGGTAAATACCTTGACTTGACTTCTCACAGGAATGTCTCCTTTCTGGACTACAGAGTAGGATACCTAGTCCTATCCTCTGTCCCATTTTAGTTGCCTTTTACAACTCAAATGGGAACACTCAGTGGCAGTATTCTTTCTCCCCTACCACTGGGTTCAGTGACATGAACAAGATACATCATTGGTGTAAGCACTGAATCTTGTGGAACTCTGTTACTGCTTTCCATCTTGACATCTTATCCTTTACTACTTTTTTTATGTATCTTTCCTTCAAAAGATCTTTCATCCATTCTAGTAATTTGCCTCTCAGTCCTCCAATGTGTTCCCATTTCCACACAAGTCGATTGCGAGGTACTTTATCAAACGACTTTTCTAGGTCGAGGTACTCAAAGTCCATCCAACCTACAACATCTATCACTTGAGTAAAAGTTTAAAAGATATGACACATGGGACCTTCCAGATCTGAAGCCAAACTGTCAAAATGTTAATCTTTTTCAAGATATTTGGTTCCTTGATCTTTCACAATCCTGGTCAGTGATACCTGCCTATAACTCAGTGGTATCTCCTTATTTCACCTTTGTGAATTGGCATCACATTTGCCCTTTTCCAATCAAGCAGTACAATACCTTCTTTAAATGAACATATAATAAAACTGTCAATCTTGTCTGCTAGTTTTTCCCTACATTCTTTAATTATCCAGTTTGAGATCAAATCAGGTCCTGAAGCTTTTGTCACAAGATAATGACCACTTCCCTCAGTTCTACATTTATATATTCTACACCTGGATTTTTGCTCCCCTCACTTTCCTAAAAAATGTAATTTTCACAGGAAAATTAATTTTTCCCTGATACAAACCTGAGGTACTCCTTACAATAGGATACTTTCGCATAGCGCAAACATTTCTACTGCGAAATTAAAATCCTCACTCTGTGGGTCTGGGCAATGCTTATCCTCAGTAAGGGGCCCCATTGGGGCAAAGGGGGGGGGGGGGGCCTTGCCCTCCACCACAAGTCTCGCACACTATAACCATTCTCTGAGCCAGGTATGAATTAAGCACAAGGTTTGTCAGGCAAGGAGAAGGAACTATTTAGAGGTATCAGGGAAAAATTAATTTTCCTGCGAAAATTACATTTGTTCCGAAGAATACAAACTCTTCGGTACTCCTTACAATAGGAGACTCGGACTTAGGAGGGAAGGAAGTTGTTATCTAGCCTGGGAAACCGCTGTAAGGAAAATCTAGTGTGCTAAGACTATGTTGACCAGACTCCTATACATTCCCCTCACTTTGAAGTGCACCCCTTTCTGTTCCCTGGAGTGGAGACAGACAGGTTATAATCACTTTTGTACCACTGAAGGGCTTGAATTGATTCCCTTAGAATGCTTGAGAGCCCGCGGGTGAGGTAAGGGAATGTAAGAGTATGAGAAGGACCTTGGGAAAGTTATCCCTGCAGTTGCCGAGCCAGAACCTGGATGAGTTGTCAGGGTCGGCTGTGTGCTCTTGAAGAGGGGTATATCATTTTCAGGACTTCTTGGGCGGCCACTATGGGGCCCAAAGATAAGTTCCCTAAAGATTCCCGCATAACTTCTTTGAGGTAAAAGGAAGTGAACGTATTCTGGCTCTTCCATATACCTGCTTGAAGAACCTGGTTGACTGACAGATTCTTTCTGATGACTAGGGAGGTCCCTACTGCCCTCAGGTCATGGGCATTCTGTGTGGTTCATGTCGCAGGCTCTGCGGATGACTTCCATTGTCCAGTAAGAAATGGAATTCTTAGTGATGGGCTACCTTTAGTAGAGATGAACAACCTCTTTAATTCTGGTCGAAGATGTTCGGTTCTCTAGAGGTAGGTCCGGATGGCTCGTACCGGGCATAGAACTGTTTCAGTCTATTCTCCCCCTGCAAACTCGTCTAAGGACGGAACACTAAAGGACCAGAATCTAGGGTCGGATTTGGCAGGATCTTGGTTTTTGGCAATGAATTGAGGCATGAAAGTGAAGGAGACCTCTTTCCATCCTTTGGAATCGGCAACTCTATAAGAGATGGCATGTAACTCCCCTACTCTCTTGGAAGATGCCAGGGCTAGCAGAAAAAACTGTCCTCTAGGTGAGGTCCTTCAGATGTGCCTCTCGGAGAGGTTCGTAAGGGGGACCCCTCAGAGAGGTCAGGACTAATGCCACATCCCGCAGAGGAGAACTGATTTCCCTGGGGGGCATGATCTTTGAAGTGCCTGAAGAGCATGGAAATTTCCGGTGAAAGGGCTAGGACCATGCCCTTCAGAGAAAACACCTGATTTAGAGCTGCCCTATAGCCTTGTACTGCCGAGAGGGAGATCTTCTTGGACTTCCTGAGGAAGTGGAAGGAGGCGATCTCAGGAATGGTGGCTCGATCTGGGACTAACTTCCTGGAGTGGCACCATTTTGCAAAGGCATTGCATTTCCCTTGATAAAGGTTAGCTGAGGAAGAGCGAATAGGAGCGGACATGTCCTCTGCCACTTCTCTGGGAAAACCCTTCTTTAGGAGGATCCGGACCATAGTCTGAACGCGTGAAGATTGAGTGCTGAAGGGTTCTTGTGCCAAGGCCCATTGATGGGTGGATACAGAAGATCTGATCTTCCCTGAAGGGCCAGAGGCTCTTCTACTGCTAGCTCGAGGGCGTCTGGAAACCATGGGGCTTCGGGCCACCAAGGAGCAATCAAAGTTATCCGAAGGTAGGATGCGTGTCTTGCTCTCAGGAGTACCTTCTGGAGCAAGGGAAATGGTGGGAAAGCGTAGGAGTCCAGGTTGTCCCAACTTTGCAGAAGAGCGTCTTCTCCTGCTGCCAGAGGATCCGGGAAAGGGCTGAAATATATTGGGAGTTGGTGATTCCATCTCATTGCAAAAAGGTCCACTAGAGGGGAGCCCCATTTGCTGAGGATGAAGTTCGCTACCTCTCGATAGAGGGACCATTCTGTGTTGATTATCTGATTCTTCCTGCCGAGGTGGTCCGCCCAGACATTCCTCTTCCCCGGGATGTAGCGGGCTTTGAGTGACACCTGGAGATTCTTGGCTAGGTTGAGGATGTCCATCATCAGAAGGCATAGTTCCTGGGAGACTGTGCCCCCCTTGCTTGTTCAGGTAGGCTACTACCGAGGAATTGTCCGACATTATGCCCACTACTTTTCCTGAGACTTGATCCTTGAAGTGACGGAGAGCCAGGAGTACTGCTTTCAACTCAAGCCAATTGATATGGGCTGTCCGCTCGACTGTGGACCAGGAACCGCTGATGTGATCGTCGTTGAGGTGGGCTCCCCAGCCCTCCTTGGAGGCATCGGAGAACAGGAGGACTTCGGGGGGAGATGGGCCGAGGGGCATCCCCATGAGAAGGTTGCATGGGCCTTCCACCAGAGAAGAGAATCCTTGACTTCTTCGGTGAGGGAGATGTGTTGTAGGGGTTCTCCCTCTTGTGGGGCCCACTGAGACTTGAGGAGCCACTGTAGCGGTCGCATTCTTTGTCTACTCCTGGGGATTAATTTCTCTATGGAGGCCATATGGCTCAGGAGGATTTGGCATTGTGTCGCCGTCAGGAACCTGGTCGATAGTGCCTGTGCAACTAGAGAAGCGAGATTCTGGATCCCCTTTTCTACTGGGAAGGACTCCATTAGGGAGGAGTCCAGGACTATACCCAGGTATGTGACTCTCTGTCTTGGTAAGAAATCTGACTTTTCCGGGTTGACTACTGTGCCCAATTTCAGGACAAAGGTTAGGACCATTCTCAGGTGTTCTTGGCATAGCTGGGCGGAATGTGCAAGGATCAGCCAGTTATCCAAGTAATGGAGTAGTTGAATTCCCCTGGAGTGGGACCACGCTGAAACGAGGTTGAACACACTGGAGAAGACTTGGGGTGCTGTGGAAAGTCCGAAGCAGAGGCAGGGGAAGTGGAAGGTGTTGCCCCTGTGGATGATTCTGAGGAATTTCCTGGAGGAGGGATGCACTGGTTTGTGGAAATAGGCATCTTGGAGGTCCAACGACACCATGAAGTCCCCTTCCCTGATAGACGCCCTTACGGACTCTGGGGTGTCCATTCGGAACTGCGTCAGGGAAAGGAACTTGTTGAGTGGAGACAAATAGATGACTGGTCTCCACACCCCTGTTGTCTTTTCTACTAGGAATAGCCCTGAGTAGAACCCTGGGTCCGGAGTCGAGACTTCCTCTAAAGCTCCTTTCTGGAGCAGAACGGAGGATTCCTCCGCTAGGGCCCGCCCGCAAGCCGAGTCCGGGTGGAAACTGCTGACTTGGATGGGATAGGGGGAGAGGTTTGGGACAGTGGGAAAGGGAAGACAATAGCCTGTCTTAATGACTTAGTAGGTCCAGTCTTCCGCCCCGGCCTCTTCCCATGCTCTCCAGTAGAGGGAGAGGCAACCCCCTATCTTGTGCAGAGGGGCTGGCGAATTCCTAGGATTCCTGTGGGGGAGTCCGGAGCCTCTATAATGTTTGCGTCTAGGATCTCTAGTCGTAAAGGGACGGGGCTTTCCTGTCTGCCTTTTCGACTTGGAGTGGAGGGGTAGGGAATCAGCATGCGGGTTAGAAGGGGGGCCCTCTTTAATGGAGCATAAATTTCTCTGAGGAGGGGATCACTGGGGTCTCCTAGGACGGTGTCTCTCCTGCGGGACTCAATGTTGGCCCAAGACGTTAAGAGGCAGGCCGCTTGATGCTTCAGAGCTCTGCTCGAGCTTTCCCATAGAGCCTGGAGGTTGCATTCCCCTTGGGGTTGCAGCCCGGGTAAAAACTCCCTTACTGAAGCCAAGACGCGTTCCAGCCAGGAGTGCACCGCGAGAGAGAGAGCCAGGCCCTGAACGAGGTCCCTGGATTCTCTGCCGGAAAGGATGACGTTTCTTCTGAGCAGTGAATCCACGTCCGCTTTGACAAGCTCTGGTAACCGAGCCGGGATCAAGGCTGCTTAAGGTTTGTCCCTGATGGGAAGTAGAAGCGTTTTTGCTGTTCCACTGGAACAGAGCGCCAGCACGGTTTTTCGGTTGCCCGGTTTGTGAGTGCGTCGGAGGCCTGGTTCATGGCTCGTACCGTCTGTGTACTCCATGGGAGTTGGTTTTGTTGTTTGAGAATTGCCCGTCCTGAAGATTTCAGACTTGAACGTGACTTCCACTTCTTGTGGAAGGCTCAGTTGATTAGCTCTCCTAACTTTAGAGAGGATCTCTGAGCAGGAGGGTGTAACAACCATCGGGGATTCCGACTGGGAATCCTGCGAAGTTTGGTAACTTGCCCTCTCATCCCCGGCACTGTGGACGTCATCGCCGTCGTAGCTGGCGCCTGTCCGGTCAGCGAGAAACACCGCATCTGCAACCTCGTCCCTGATCTCTGTCCTCGTGAGCAAAGGGCATGGAAAGGTCACCGTTGATCACCCGGTTCTTCCTACGGTGGGTGTTATGCGTACTGCGGGATTCCTGAGTAGAAGAGACTAAGGGGCTCTTTGTCTTTGAACCCGGGTTCTTTGTCCGTGCCGACGTCGAGTTTCCGGGATGGGTCGGGGGCAAGCCGCAAGCGACCACATCCGGGAAAAATGTCATACAGGAGCGGTAGCTAGAGGTGGCCTGAGGCGCATGTCCGTCTACGCTAACCGTCCTGGTTGAAGGAAGAGAGGACAACTTGGCCTGAGAATGACTCGAAGTGGACGTTGTACCACCTTCCTGGCTACTACGCTTTGGAGGAGGGACCGTCGAGTATCCGGGATGGGTCGAGGGCAAGCCGCAAGCGACCTCATTCGGGAAAAATCTCGTACAGGAACGGTAGCTAGAGGTGGCCTGAGGCGCATGTCCGTCTACGCTAACCGTCCTGGTTGAAGGAATAGAGGACAACTTAGCCTGAGAATGACTCGAAGTGGACGTTGTACCACTTTCCTGGCTACTACGCTTTGGAGGAGAGACCGTCGAGTTTCCAGGATGGGTCGAGGGCAAGCCGCAAGCGACCTCATTCGGGAAAAATCTCGTACAGGAACGGTAGCTAGAGGTGGCCTGAGGCGCATGTCCGTCTACGCTAACCGTCCTGGTTGAAGGAATAGAGGACAACTTAGCCTGAGAATGACTCGAGGTGGACGTTGTACCACTTTCCTGGCTACTACGCTTTGGAGGAGAGACCGTCGAGTTTCAGGGATGGGTCGAGGGCAAGCCGCAAGCGACCTCATCCGGGAAAAATCTCGTACAGGAACGGTAGCTAGAGGTGGCCTGAGGCGCATATCCGTCTACGCTAACCGTCCTGGTTGAAGGAATAGAGGACAACTTAGCCTGAGAATGACTCGAGGTGGACGTTGTACCACTTTCCTGGCTACTACGCTTTGGAGGAGAGACCGTCGAGTTTCCGGGATGGGTCGAGGGCAAGCCGCAAGCGACCTCATTCGGGAAAAATCTCGTACAGGAACGGTAGCTAGAGGTGGCCTGAGGCGCATATCCGTCTACGCTAACCGTCCTGGTTGAAGGAATAGAGGACAACTTAGCCTGAGAATGACTCGAGGTGGACGTTGTACCACTTTCCTGGCTACTACGCTTTGGAGGAGGGACCGTCGAGTTTCCGGGATGGGTCGAGGGCAAGCCGCAAGCGACCTCATTCGGGAAAAATCTCGTACAGGAACGGTAGCTAGAGGTGGCCTGAGGCGCATGTCCGTCTACGCTAACTGTCCTGGTTAAGGAAAAAATGACAACTTGGCTTGAGAATGACTCGAGGTGGACGTTGTACCACTTTCCTGTCTACTACGTCGTGGAGGAGGGAGAGAATTGCTCGTCTCCTCTGAAGCTGTAGTCTGCCTTCTCTTGTTTTTGGGGGGTGAAGAGGGAAGCCATTTTCTATGCTTGCGCACCTTTTCCCCTGCATGTGCTTTCCTGTAAACATGAAAGTACACGGAACACTGACTATCATCTCACTGAATGCACGTCTCACACGGGGATGAAGGTGAACACTTAAGAGCTATACACTTGAAACACCAAATGTGAGGATCCACTTGGGCTGGCGGTAAGGGGGTGAGACAAAGGTATCTCCCTTCGGCGAAGGCACACAACCCATCTTGAACAACAACAATACTGGAACCAGATTCCATACTTACAGTGAAGGGTAGGATAACCGGTGACGGTTAAGGGAATAATACAGGAAAGGGAGAAGCAATTAATAAATTCCAGGACACAGGATGGCGTAGGGAAATCCCGATGAAATTGAAGGACGACGAACTCCTTAGCGTCCTGGGAGTGAGCTGGCGACAATCGAAGCGGGTTGCTTGATTTTCGGCACACGTAAACATAGAACCGTTGAGTAATTAACGGTTCGCTGCCGCGCTAATAATGGAGTTTGACTGAGAATCGGCCCATTAAGGGGGAAACCGATAAAAACTAAATATGTACTGTATAGTAGAGAGATGTTAACGCGGTCGCTACTGCGAAGAGAATGGTTATAGTGTGCGAGACTTGTGGTGGAGGGCAAGGGCCCCCCCCCTTGCCCCAATGGGGCCCCTTACTGAGGATAAGCGTTGCCCAGACCCACAGAGTGAGGATTTTAATTTCGCAGTAGAAATGTTCGCGCTACGCGAAAGTATCCTATAGTAAGGAGTACCGAAGAGTTTGTATTCTTCGGAACAAGTGCTCTTTTGTGAAGTCTAATTGGAAACTTTCATTCATTTTCCAAGGTGTATTTACTTAATTGTAGTATACAGGAAAAGGAGCATTGCTTGTTGGGTCCCATCTCCTATATTCTAATTATTCATCCTACCTAGCCTCAAATTCATGTACATTCTAACTTAATCTATATCCTTGATTTCCAATCATAGTTAGATTTTAACTCGTGTATTGTTTGAGCTTGGGCTATTACAGGTATTTATGCATCTATTTGGAAAACTATATTTCTTCACATCCTCTAGACACATGGTCTTTCTTAATTTGCTCTCATTACCTCTTAGAGCCCTCCAATTTGTGTGTGTGTGTATCTATTTACCTAGTTGTATCTTACTGTAAGGGGAGCTTTGCTCGTGGTGTCCCGTCTCTGTATCTTGCAGTACTTAAATTGTTCTTAAATCTGTGTATAGTATTTGCACACACTATCATTTTGTCCAGTTTGTTCCATACATCCACCACTTTGTGGGGAAAGCTGTTCTTTTTCAGGTCTCTTCTATAACTGTCCTTTTTTTTAGTTTCTTTCTATGTCCTCTTGTATTTCTTGTATCCCAATTTAGTAAGTCTTCTCTATCAAGGACTTACGTGTGTGTATGTGTGATTCACCAGGGTCTTGGCTCACATATTGGACTCATGATCAATAGCTATTACCCTCCCGGAAGAGAGCTCAGAGATCATATATGATCTCTGATCACAAGAGTTGGAGTAATGACTCACAGCACAGTGATAATGAAATTATTTCAGCCTTGGGCAGAATTTGAATTCAGAGCGCTGTGGTAGCAGACGCAAACACTACCATTGCACTGTCAAGTCATGTGTGAGTGTGTGCCTATGTGTATGCATGTATGCATCAATTGGGCCATATATGAGATCTTAGTTCTCACCTGGGAAGGTAATAACTGTCTATCGTAAGTCCAACACATGATTCATGACCATGGTAAATCACACAGAAGAAGGCTTAAGATAAAGTACATCTTACATGGAAACTGAAGCATACTGGGGGGCTAAGAGGTTAACTATTTAAATGGACATTTTCTTTTTCAAAATGAAGGTACATGAGGGCAGTAGGAAAGGATAAGACATCAAGATAGAGCAATGACCACCAGAGTTCCATACACTTCAGTGCTAGCACCTATAATATTTCAATGTTAATGATGAATAGAACCTATGCAAAGTTTTGCAGATAATGTAAAGACCATAAGAAGAATGAAAAAAAGGACTGTTGCAAGATCTAGGTATTATATTTGCATGGAGCCAAGAATGAAAAATGAGTTTCAATATGTAGATAAAAAAATCAAGCTATTGTCCCTGGTCTCTTGCTGCGGATCTGCAGCCTTCTGGTCATACTAAATGCCGTCCAGAGCCATCCAATTCTAAATTAAGCCATCTTTTTTCATCACAATGCCTTTAAATGGTGTATTCTTCAATTTACAGCAAGTATACCTGGACAGCTTTGGACGGCATTTAGTACGACCCACAGCCTTCAGGTAATCAGCAACAGGCTCCAGATGGGACGGTAAGTCCTGCATTGAAGTATGAGGTGTTCTGTGTGGTAGTTGCATTGAGGGCAGTTTGAATCTGTGGCCAGGTCTATTCTATGTTGATACTATCACAATACTGGTGACCTAGTGCATGTTCTACCACAGAATTAATAATTGTGAAATTACTGTCACTGTGATAGTATGTATTTTTAGCTTACTGTTTTGTAAAAATATACAAGCCATAAAGATGAAACTGATTTCTCTATATAAAATTTAAATCTTACTTGAAATCCTAATTTCCCCTTCATGTGCACATCTACCAGTTGTCAAAAGTTTATCCTAAATCTTAATTTTACAAAACCCATACCAACATTAATATAAGGTCTGTGTGATGAATGGGGAAAACAATCTATAGAAACATAACATACATCTTAGCACTTATCAAAAGTGAGTCATGAACAATGGTTCTATACAGTCATTAAATTAAATTAATGATCATATATACTGAACTGACTACAATTCCAGCTCATATCCCCTCACTTAAAGCCCAGTATTCTCCTTCTGACTAGTTATGGAACTCACAACTACTGCCTTATGTAAGTGCTTGCAACTGCATTCTACTGCAAGTTATGTCATAAAAAGTTGATTTCCTAGGAGCAAGAAACCATGTTTACTCAACTCTTGCATTCTGGGAAAGAAAATAATATCTTCAATCTACCTTCAAAGACAATGCACACCTGTTCTTGTTACCAAAACTGACCACCCAAAAACCCAAATAAGCTCACATGCAGAATATTGTTACTGTAGGAAGTACCATGCAGCAACACTAATAAAGGTAAATGGTAGGGCAGTAAACATACATAGAAAACATATAAAAACAATACATTTGGAAATAGCCTATAATTAATAATTACCCACCTGTTCTCGAATATGTTTGGCTGAACTAGAAACTCCTACTGGAATTGCAACCAGTAGGAGCACCAGACAAATCATGAAAGACATTTGTCTCCCAAGATGACCTTCGCACCTCTTGGGAACACTAAAAATTCTCTTGAGCATCATGTCTATTGTTTCCTACTTCGATTTACTTAATTCAAAGCACACTCATCGAATAAAAGAACATTTATGAAGCATTGTTTCTATCATTCTCGAATATCTAAACTGAACAGTGAGTATCGAAATTCCATACTTCATATTCTCAATCGCTTTGTCTAAGGCATATGAAGTGACATACTGAAATAAAATATGGAGTGTAACTTCAAAACAAACAGTCCGGATATGATTTGAACTCCAAGTAAAACACAGGATGTAAAAACTTCTAGATTACAGTTGTACGTACTACACTTCTAAAGTGTCATTTACAACTCATGGGATATAATTTGTTCATAACACGTTCAGATCACAGAAGAATTGAAGCAATGCTAATTATTTATCGCTCCTAGCAACGCTGAACCTCACTGCGCCCCTTCAACTGCACATTGTTTACTGTGGTACGTGTACTACGTCAGACTAAGTGTGCCATCTATTGAAAAGTTTGGTAACTACGATGACAGAAAAAATATATATACAATGATAATTATCGTATTTATACATTTATTTGTATTTAATGTATGATTTCTTTTTTTTAATATTTATTTAGTGTACAAATAAGAAATATTACTATGAAGTTAATGCATGACGAAATCTCAACTTTCATTACTTCTCCCGAATCGTTGAAAGTACTTCAAAGAAACACAAGATTATTCAAAAAAGATAGGTCATATGTATACATACAAACATATTTCTGCACATACAAATATATGCATGGGTTCAAGACTCATCTGGTTGTTAAATAGGAAAGGACAATGAGTACAAGTCACAAGAAGAATTACAAAGCACAGTTTACAATCACGAAAGGGTTTGATAATCACTGCAACTGATGATTTTTTTCGATAATGTGAATAAGTCAGATTGTCAGTACTTAGTAGGCGATGACACATTTTCAATCAACATAGTATGAGGGAATAAATAATGTTAAAAGCCAAAACACCCAACTTGCGATTTAGATATCAAATAAATATGGAGTGATTACGAGCGTTGACGCAATTTACAAAAACAAAGCTGACGAAATAAAGTTAAAGTTTATGTAATTTCTGTAAAATCCACTTTAAAGATCCACAGTGAATTATTACATAATATGCATTATACCCGCTGTTAGATGAATATTGTCAATACTTGAATTCATAATTTCCTTATCTATATGCATTATACCCGCTGTTAGATGAATATTGTCAATACTTGAATTCATAATTTCCTTATCTATGGCTTCCATTTCTAACATGTTCGATCACCCTTTGATGGATGAAGAAAAATACCAGTACAGTGTCCACTAGATGTCGCAGATGGTGACTAAATGAGACGTAGTGAAGGGACTAAAGATCATCCTACTACAAATAGGGTGATCCTTAGGCTGTTCGTTTTTTTTTTTTTTTTTTTTTTTTTTTTTTGCGACAAGCCGCGGGCTTCGCCCTCCCCGACTTCGCCGGGGGCTTGCTGCGCAAACAGCGGCCTTCGGCCGCAGCGCTCCTCGCTCTAATCCCACGATAGGGATCCCCGTGCTGGGGATCCCGTGTTGGGGTTCCGCCCCGAGGCCGAGGCCGAACCTAAGGGACATTTTTTCCTGGGAACATGGCGACCACTGAAGACTTGCGACCACTAAGGACTTGCGACCACTGAGGATTTGCAACCACTGAGGACTTGCGACCACTAAGGACTTGTTACCTTGGAGGACTTGTTACCTTGGAGGACTTGTTACCTTGGAGGACTTGTTACCTTGGAGGACTTATTACCTTGGAGGACTTATTATCTTGGAGGATTTATTACCTTGGAGGATTGACAACCTCGTAGGACTTGCAACTTCAGAGGACTTGCACCCTCGTAGGACTTACGACCTCGGAGGACTTGCAGCCTCGAAGGGCTTACAACTTCGGAGGACTTGCACCCTCGGAGGACTTGCACCCTCGGAGGACTTGCACCCTCGGAGGACTTGCACCCTCGGAGGACTTGCACCCTCGGAGGACTTGCACCCTCGGAGGACTTGCACCCTCGGAGGACTTGCACCCTCGGAGGACTTGCACCCTCGGAGGATTTGCACCCTGGGAGGACTTGCACCCTCGGAGGACTTGCACCCTCGGAGAACTTGCACCCTCGGAGAACTTACAGCCTCGAAAGGCTTACTGCCTCGGAGAACTTACGACCTCGGAGGACTTACAGACCCCCCTCTCCAAGACATGTAACATTTTTAAAATGTGTCACCTTTGAAATGGTTTAATTTAATTTATTATTAGTAACGATGATCGTCCATGGCTCAACGATGATCGTCCACGGCTCAACGATGATCGTCCATGGCTCAACGATGATCGTTCTTGACTCAACGATGATCTTCCATGGCTCAACGATGATCGTTCACGGCTCAACGATCATCATCCACGGCTCAACGATGATCGTCCACGGCTCAACGATGATCGTCCACGGCTCAACGATGATCGTCCACGGCTCAACGATGATCGTCCATGGCTCAACGATGATCGTTCTTGACTCAACGATGATCGTTCTTGACTCAACGATGATCGTCCACGGCTCAACGATGATCGTCCACGGTTCAACGATGATGGTCCATGGCCTAACGATGATCATCCACGGCTCAACGATGATCGTCCACGGCTCAACTATGATTGTCCACGGCTCAACGATGATCATTCTTGACTCAACAACGCCCATTGCTCAACGATGATCGTTCTTGACTCAACGATGTTCATCCACGGCTCAACGATGTTCGTCCATTGCTCAACGATGATCGTTCACGGCTCAACGATAATCATCCACGGCTCAATGATGATCATCCACGGCCCAACGATGATCGTCCACGGCTCAACGTTGATCGCCCACGGCTCAACGATGATAGTCCATAGCTCAACGACGACCGTTCTTGACTCAACGATGATCGTCCACGGCTCAACGATGATCGTCCACGGCTCAACGATGATCGTCCACGGCTCAACGATGATCGTCCACGGCTCAACTATGATCGTCCACGGCTCAACGATGATCATTCTTGACTCAACGATGATCGTCCACGGCTCAACAATGATCGTTCTTGACCTTGACTGAACCATGATCATCCACGGCTCAACGATGATCGTCCACGGCTCATCGATGATCGTACACGGCTCAACGATGATCGTCCATGGCATGTAACATTTTTAAAATGTGTCACTTTTGAAATGGTTTAATTTTGTATATATATATATATATATATATATATATATATATATATATGTATATATATGTATATATATATATGTATATATATATATATATATATATATATATATATATATATATATATATATAGACATGGACATAGACATAGACATAGAAAATGTCCCAAGGCTCCTTCTTCAATTCTTCTTTTTCTTGGAAAGTCCTTTCCCAAACCTTAAGGGGGACCGACACATCTGATTCCGGTTTGTCGACGGCATAGTCGTAATCAGACAGGATCATTGCCGTTGCGGCTTCTTCACTAATATTGTAAGCTGAAGCAGGAATCTCAACGGATCCCAATTCAGGTTCCTCTTCTGGAATTACATGCTCGCTGTCGATACCTTCCACTAAAGACTCTCCCTTCCTAATGGATGGCATGTCCGAAAGAAAAAAATTCTTTATATACCACGTTTGTCGGATTTTTCACCTCACATTCACCATTAACCTTATGGTAACCTCGAAAGATAATTAATGAGTCCCAATTTGTAACCCTTGAACATGCCACATAGGGCTGTCCATGGGCAAAACAATCGGACGAATCCAACAATAACACACATTTGTCAAAAGTTTGCCCTTGCGACTTATTAATTGTCATAGCAAAACTTAATTTGAAGGGGAATTGTCTCATTTTCCAAGTGCAAGTCGAGCGAAGTAATCGGTGGGAAGCTCCTATGGCTTGGGAACTTAAAGATCTTCCAAGAGTACACATAATTTTTGTTATTTCGTAACATATTGTTGAGCCACAATATTTTCCTATGGAATCTCTTAATTGTGGCTGTTACTGAGTTTTTTTTTTTTTTTTTTTTTTTGAGTGAGGCGTAAAGTTTAAAAAAAACTGTTTTTCCTTGAGTTTGCGGTTTTTGATATAATCATTGTATTTCTGATCGATGTAATACTTTTGGTATTCTTCGTGACAGCTTTTACCAACACTCTTAGTAAAATTCTTGTATCCAGTAAAATCTTGTTTCATAAACTTTTCCGATTCTTCCTCTTTAATTTCTTCGTCATAACCACCACTCTTAGTAAAATTCTTGTATCCTGCAAAATAATGTTTCATAAACTTTTCCGATTCTTCCTCTTTAATTTCTTCCTCGAAATCTATTATGAGATCGTACTCATGAATATTGTTGAACCCCATTATTTTCCTATGGAATCTCTTAATTGTGGATGTTACTGAGGTTTTTTGAGTGAGGCGCAAAGTTGAGGAAACTTATTCTTGTGCTTCCTGCCCTTCGCTCGCGGCCAATCAATCGTCTCCATTGCCGTGACGTCAGTGTTCTCGTCCAATCAGTCGTCTCCATTGCCGTGACGTCACCACTCTCGACCAATCAGTTATCTCCGTTGCCATGACGTCACCAGTCTCTCAGCCAATCAGAATCCTTACACAATGGGACATTTTTGCCTGATTTTGGAAGGTGGTCATAAAAACGTCAGGAAATTTTCAAAACTGAAAAACTTTATTTCTTTTTTATGTATATAGATAAGTCAGGGCATAGGAGGATTTAGGAGGACCCCCATAGAATCCGGGTCAAAATACTTCCACTCAAAATACCTACTAAAACGCCCATAATACCGCCTGAAACGCCAATAATACCGCCTAAAACACTCGTAATATCTCCTAATACGCACATAACACCGCTTAAAACGCCAATAATACCGCCTATAACACTCATAATACCTCCTAATACGCCCATGATACCTCCATATGACATGTTTTGCAATATACATTTATTAATTTTAATGTGCATTAATCCTTTAGAATATCGGAGTATCAAGTTTGATTTTGACAGTCTTTGATCAAAGGATTAATTTATTCCTCAATGGCAAAAATTGATCAAAGGTTATAGGAAAACAATCGATCTATTGACGTTCACATGCTGACCTGCGATTTAGAAAAACAATTGTGCATGATATTGAATAGTTTGTGTACCTATTAATTGAAGTATTTATTGCTTTGATCTATTTAAGCAAAAAGTTTTTAGGTTAAAGGATAGTTATTTATGAATTTGTTGAATTATTAGAACAAAAGTTATTAATTAATGCGTTGTATTATTAGAACATAAGTAAATTATATCATTCATGTTGACTTCAGTTCACTCGCTAAAGATGGCATGAGATCTCAAATTGGCCTTTGAGAAAAATAACCATGCGTGATAATTAATACAGATGAATTTGATAAAAAGTAGTATCACCCTAAGTCACATTGCTACAAGGATCAATTTTAAACAAAAAGGCAACTGAGATAAAGATTAAAATAGACCGTAGATGTTATTAAACAATGTTGATTACTGAATGAGTAGATTTCATTTAGGGTACAGGGTATATAAAGATGAACATGGGTCCGATTTTTATCTTACTGTAGTTAAACAAAGTCCACAGTGCAGGTTGAAATTCTAGAGTCAGCGTAAGGCGGCCACAAATTATGTTTGAATGGCCGTATGTATGTCAAACACTATGAAAGAGATAGAAAAATAAGATGGTCATGGGTAAGAAAGAAAGATGATAAATGCAGAGGGAATATTACGACAAACGCAGAAATGTAGAATCCTGTCGAAAGTGGCACAAACACTGTCCGGATGCAACAGCTGTTCGAGTATCAAGACCCAGATTAGAGATGAAAACGAAAGCAGCAACTTCACACAACAAGCCAGTACAAATCTATACTCTGATGTCATATCTTAAGTCAGAAGCAATGATGTGAAAGATCGGTTACACAATAAAGATGCGTGTAAAAAAGCCATAAGACGTGAAAAAAATAAACTATCCGAAAGAACCAAGCAGTCTCGTAGGATTTGTGTTAATTGTTAGATGGTTCACAACAGGCGACGAAAAAAAAAGAAAACTATTCCTGCAGTTCGACAACAACAGAGAAGGGATGAGGATTGTCGTGTTTTCATCAGATGCGGCCATCGAAAAAATGGGTACTACATCAGAGTAGTTCACAGATGATACCATTAGTATGAACCTCACTTTTCGAGCAAGTATAATCATATGTCATCCGCGTGCCATTATCAACAACATCCATATCCATCGTGAATGCACTGCTTGAACGAAAGAAAAAAAGAAATATACGTTGAGATGCTGTCTGCTAAGATAATGTGAAGAGAAGGAATGTTTCCAGAACCGAACTACATCATGGTTGACTCCGAGCCAGCTGTCCACCAGTCGATAACAACGAATACGTTTGAAGGAAAATTATTTCAGGACCTCATTTGATCTCTATGCTTCAGTGATCCCTGTTGAATATATAAAACTATAATACTTAATTCAGTCTATTATATATGCCTATGCTTTAAGATGATAATATTAGTGTTTAGTGTTTATCCTTTGATTTGTGAAGGACGTCTCATTTGGAGGTATTACGGGCGTTTTAGGAGGTATTTTGGGTTTGGGTTTTGGGCGGAGGTATTTTGGTCGACACTGACTCCCATAGCCCTCAACAGGCCTCCCAAAAGACATCCACATTTATATTTTCCAATCTGCATGTGATTTCATTTTTTCATCATTATAAGGGGGATAACTGAGTCAAAGTATACACCTATCCAAAAACCGTTCATCGTCCTTTCCATATCCTTTCCACCTCGTGGATGGAAGCGCAGAGTAATAGACAAGTCCTCTATAACTAGTGCACTGGTATTTATTTATTTAATTATTCGTTTATTCATTTATTCGTTTATTAGTGTATTCATTTATTCACTTATTCGTTTATTCATCTATTCATTTATTCATGTATCCATTTATTAATTTATTCATTTATGTATATGTAATTATGTATTTATGTATTTATGCAATTAAGTATCTATGTATCTATTTGTGCACTTGCTTATGCATTTATTTATGTATTTGTTTATAATCTATCTATCTACATTCTTATCTACTTATGTATTCATTTAATCATTCATTTATTCATCTAAATTGTTCCCACGAGCAACGAACTCGGTCCGTTTCAATCTATTCCCTTTAGTCTCTTGAGCACTGCTGCCGTTACCTCTTCCTCCTTCATGTGCTTTCCAGTGATGAGGTCAAAATTTTCAATCATTCTTTGCACGTTCTATCTGCAAGGTTACGAACCAACTAGGTCGCTGTTCTTTGTATTCCCCCAACCGTATATATTTTTTCCTTATACAGGAGGCTACACCAGTGATATGTGTGTGATTCACCATAGTCTTTGGATCACGTGTTGGACTCGTGATTGACAGTTATTTCCCTCCCGAAAGAGAGCTCAGAGCTCATATATGACCGATCTATGGGTAATGTGTGTGTGTGTTTCCTACTATATGTATTTATATAATCTGACGACATCTTGACAGGTTGTGAGAGAGGCAGAGGGGAAAGCATACAAATAGAACGAGAGTTTATTCTTTAACTAGTTTCGCACTTCTGAAGAAGCACCATAGTGGGAAACTAGTTAAAGAATAAACTTTCGTTCTATTTGTGTGCTTTCCCCTCTGCCTCTCTCACAATTTATATAATCGTAATAAACATGAAAGGGTATATACTTGTAGAATCCTATTTCTTTTTCTCTATCACACTTAGCTTTGAAATCGGTTATAAATTCAGCTTGGGCCATATTAGCCTCCAAGCTATTCCAGGAGTTAGACCATCATTATGGAAAATTGCATTTCTTGACACCTTTTATTTATTTATTTATTTATTTATTTATCAATTAATTAACTTGTTTATTTATTTATTTATTTATTTGTTTATTTTCACAAAGACTGTATCGTCCTCACGAGACAGGCCAATGACCATGTAATGAACTCTCATGAATGTACCTTTTCATTTGCATAATTGCGATGTACAGGAAAGGAGGTACGCCAGTGGAATTCTGTTTTTTTTTTTTTTTTTTCAAATATCATATCTAGTTTTTTGTCTCTCCTGTCCCAAACCAAGAAACGTTTTATGTCAGTTTTATTTGCTCCCTAACAAGAACACTACTACCAAACCACCATTTTCTTTCTTTCAATGATGCCAAGTCCAACACGTGTGAACACGCAATGACGTCATAAAAGAATATTCAGGTGTTTAGCTGATGTGGGTGTGTGTGTGTGATTCACCACCATGGTCTTAGATCACGTGTTGGACTCATGATCGGTAACTATTTCCCTCCCGAAAGAGAGCTCAGAGCTCATATCTGTCTGTGTGCGTGCGTGTATGTGCGTATGCGTGTATTTGTGATATTTCCAGGAACCTGTGCAGTCTTCACCATCCCCGTGAACGGGAGGTTGGCGTGATGTCAACGTACGCTCTTTTGTACCCGACAGGTGTTGTCCAGGTGTTGTCTCTGCACACTTGTATATGAGCTGTCCGCAAAGCGAGAGCACGGAATCAACTGCCCACGTGAATCCAGACCTCTCATGTCGCCGCTGACGACAAACAAGACTTTTAGACCTCTTCACTACGGTCGCATTCCATCCTCGCCGTGCACCAGATGAAGAGTTACGTGGCGTTAGCCAAAATAAAATCCCCCCCAAATTCCCTTCACTTGTCTTAACCTGTGTGATTTCTCCTCAAACTACCATCGATCACAAATGCTTATTTTCTAACCTTCAGGATCAGTGCATGTTTCTCTCGTTTATTCTTATTCAGTTTTTCATTTAAAAAGTTGTAAAGATGTAGCGTGAGGTCTACCGCCATATGTCGCCTATCCAGGTGCAGACTGAGGACTACCACGTGACCCGCGTTCCTCCTTCGGGACGCTCCCCTCACCTGTCCAATCAAACATGTGTCAGTCCTCGCTTCGCTCGCAGCGAAGCGAGGACTGACGTCATATTTTTCTGGTGTTTGATCAAACATTTTGGTGTTTTATGATTTTTTGTTTTATTTGACCAAATGACAAGACATCTTGTCATCGGAGTTGAATGGGTTAATACTAACGGGAGGTAGACCTCACGCTATAGTAGCACCGTAAAGATTAAGTTTATCTTTAAAACAGTTTATAGAAAATATAAATTTTAAAACGTATTGTATCCGTTTTTAATCTATTCATTATTGTTCTACACCTTTTCATCTTTATATACTTTTTTTTATTTCAGAGTAAAATTATGGTATATAAAAGATTTGAAACATAAAGTATAGTATGAAATATAACTTAAAGTAGAATTATGGTATAAAGTAATTAAAGTCTTAATATGAAATATATGAATTTCAGTCTAAAATAGTCGAAGCTATATGCAGAATAATTGAATAACATTAAATAACAAATAACCTGAAATCCAAATGAAAATAACTATAATTCATAGTGTGTGGATTCATCAGTCAAACACATGAACTTATATTCAAAATAATTAAATACTAGTTTAAAAAATATGATATTCATATAAGACTAAATTACATCCAATCTAAAAATTTGCTGTTAGACTATGTGCTCTTTATTATTATTATTATTATTATTATTATTATTATTATTATTATTATTATTATTATTATTATTGTTGTTGTTGTTATTACTATTATTATTATTACTATTATTATTATTATAATTATTATTATTATTACTGCTATTTTTACTATCATTATTATTATTACTATCCCCTCATGTTCACTCCCTCCACATCTGCCTTCCACACCTCCTTTACTAGTCTTTCTTCACTCATTCTTTCCATGTGTCCAAACCATCCTAATACTCTTTCATCAACCCTATCTCCCAGCTCCCTTTCCACCCCTGTTCTCCTCCTCACCTCCTCATTTCTCACTCTATCTAGCCTAGTAACCCCCATCATACTTCTCAGACACTTCATCTCAAACACATTCAAGCTCCTTCTCTCTTCCTCTCTTATGTTCCATGTTTCTGCTCCATACAGTGCTGTTGGCACAATCACTCCTTCATACAGTCTCCTCTTAGCATCCATTCCCAAATTTCTATTCCTCATTACACTTTTTAATCCACCAAGGCATTTACTCGGTTCTCTCAATCTACATTCTACCTCCATCTTTACTCCACCTTTTCCTGCCACATTTGCACCCAAATATCTAAAACTATCCACTTCCTCCAGTTGCTCTCCCTTAATACTCACTTCCAGATTACTGCCACTTTCACCCCTTGTACATCTCATCACCTTACTTTTACCCACATTTATCTTCAGCTTTCTTCTATCACACACTCTCCCAAACTCTGTCACTAACTTCCTCAATCCCTCCTCCGATCCTGCCACAAGCAGATGGAAGGCAGATGTGGAGGGAGTGAACATGAGGGGACGTCCTAGGATGAGATGGATGGATGGGATGAAGGGGGCTTTGGGGAAGAGGGGAATGTCTGTTGAGGAAGGACGGGAGAGGACAGAAGACAGGGGTGAATGGAGAATGGTTGTGTATGGAAGATGTTGTGATGCATGAGGTGGAATGGACGGGGGGATGGGGGGTGAGGTAGTGTGTGTGAGCAAAATTTTGACGCAGCCCGAAGGGATGTCTCCCCGTCCTCTCCTTTATATGGGGGGGTCGCCGATTTAATGAAGCGGCCTTGCTGTGGATGTGCTGTGTCTTGCGACACTGCTTCTGACCCAGGGCAGTGGACAGGGTGCAGGGATGACCCGTCATCTAGGAGGTGCTAAGATGGGAGGGAGGGTGGAGGGGTGTGGAGTGTTTTCGGGGATGGAATAGGTGGGAATGATTTTATGCCTTTTCCTTTTTGGCTACCTCCCTAGTAAGGGGGAAAAAGCCTTGGTATATGTATGTATGTATTATTACGATTACTATTACTGTCATTATTACTATTATTATTATTATTATCATTATTATTATTATTATTATTACTATTATTTTTATTATTATTATTATTATTATTATTATTATTATTATTATTATTATTATTATTATTATTATTATTATTATTACTGCATGGGGGGACGGAGAGGGGGGGTCGCCGATTTAATGAAGCGGCCTTGCTGTGGATGTGCTGTGACTTGCAACACTGCCTCTGACCCAGGGCAGTGGACAAGGTGCAGGGATGACCCGTCATCCAGGAGATGCTAAGATAAGAGGGAGGGTGGAGGGGAGTGGAGTGTAATTAGGGATGGAATGGGTGGGAATGATTTTATGCCTTTTTCTTTTTGGCTACCTCCCTTGCAAGGGGGAAAAGGCCTTGGTATATGTACGTATTGTTACTATTATTATTGTTATTATTATTATCATTATTATTATTATTATTATTAATATTATTATTATCATTATCATTATTAAATTATTATTATCATCATTGTTGCTAATATTATCAATAGCATTTTTGTTGTTATTATTTATCCATATCATCATAATTATCACAGTCACCATCATCACCATAATCATCATCATCATTATCATCAGTATTATTCTGAACTTGAAGGTGAAATGGTGTAGAACTCCAAAATTCAGAATTCTTAAAAATTGGATTTTCTTACTCGATATTCTAAATTTCAGAGTTGAAGAATTATGAATTCCTAAAATTCGGAATTGCTCTAAAATAAAACGGAACTTCTAAGTCTTAATTTTGTAATATCCATAACGTCTTAAATTCTGAATTTCTCAAATTTCAAATTTCTAGAATTCGGTTTTCATTTGTTTATTATTTGTTCATTTATTTGTTTATCTATGTCTATTTTATTACTATTTTTTATCTTGAGCTCTAAAATGTAATTCTGGATTTTCGTCTCCAGTCGTCGGGGGATGTTAAGCTTAGCTGTCACGTTTGCATTACTTTGTGCGCTGATTTTTTTCTTTCTTTCCTAGCAGTTTCCGAATAACACAAATTCTGAATTCTATTCAGCATCGTCGTTAACAACAATGGTTTTAAAGCAAGGAGAACAAGACGGAAGTGGTGCTTCCCATGATCCTCAACGAAATTAGGATAACTGTTCTGAGGTCGCGGTTTGCAGGGGCGTTGACGCTGTCGACTGCTCACTACGGCAATCTGTATCTCATCAGATTAGTATGCTGTGTAGTCTCATCCCACATTGTATTATTACTATTTTTGTAGAAAATTAAGAAATGCAATGTATTTATATTTAGAGCTAATGTCATGTTTCTCATTCAGAGCTTTCAAAATATCGCGAAAGCAGACTGATACGTTATTGTTAGAATGCAACGAACTTACCATTGACGTTGGTTTGAACATAGAGAAAGAAAACGGGAGACTACAAGAAATCATAAGGCCTACACGAGGCAAGTTCAAAGTCCCTTACCACCTGCCATCCCTATCCATAACTTTATCTAATCTTCTACGTGGTTCTTTCTGTTCCCTTCGTTAATTAACCATTCTGTTGGTAAATAAGTTCTTGTCTATTTCCTTCACAAACCTAAATTTGTTTGGTAATTACTCTTCTCCAGCTCCGTGTGCGTGATAAATTAAATTGCAAAGTGTCTAATCGTCCCATCATTTGATTACGAATTTAAGTCCAATCCACAGTTCTTGTGGTAAATGTTGGTATGGTCACAATTTCAAAATTCATACGTCAAGTTTAGTGTTTGTTTAATCTAACTCCAAGGGTACGAGGCTTTCAACAAATATGAAAATAAAATATAATTCCCCCTTCTCTGCGTTGACACACTTTATAGGTTTTGTCTTAGCTAACGCTGCCAGAATTGATTCATGTATTGACAAGAAATGCGAATTTGTATCACTAAATTCATCTTCGTATCTGTTTTTAAGTTTTTTACTTTTTCTGCGGAACATAAACTACAAAATTACTATTTAAAGTATTACTGTGTCTATGTACTTATACAGTAATACAAACATCTAACGCCTCTTTCCTAACGAATTAATTGTTTTCGTTTGATTTCAGTCAATACTCATGAACTACACCCAACATATTGAGTGATTTGGTAAAAAAATAATAATAATAATAATAAAATAAAATAAAATAAAGAAAAACTCATAAAGTACTGATTACATTTTTTTTTACATATCCGAGGTTAACTATAGTTATTGACACTACTACAATTTAATAAATATCAAAATATAAATTATGGAAAGGAAAAGTGTACACGTGGATCTGTTCATTGCTTCCCTAAACACCCACCATTGGCACCACCATCACTCAACAGTTGTACGCAGTTGATCTAACACGTGTGAAACACGCAATCGCGCCATAAAGAATATATCCAGGTGTTTAGCTGATGTGCCTATCTAATCACCTACCTATCTACCTTCACACACCCCACACACACATATATATACATACACACACACACACATATATATATATTGATGTGTGAGAGACAGATGTTCCACGTGGTGAGGGAAACACAGGCAAAAGTCTAAAGAAGTTCTGGCAAAGACGAAACGCCAGTGAATAAAACTCAAACTGTCTTCTACATGTACATTTACCTCACCATCCTGCCACATACATACCTGCATAAGTATATATGATATGCGTAAACATACATTCACGCTACACATGCTTAGATACGCACACACGTGTAACATCAAGGTCTAAGTAAACAGGTCTAACCGCTGTATCAGTTCTGCGCAGCTTCTGACGTCATTTGGATGCGTCCATTTTCTCTTTGTGATACACAGAAGAAAACTGAAACGCCAAGGAAGACAGGAACTATAATATTTTATATATTATATATATATATTATATATTCATATATATAGACAGGAACTATAATATTTTATATAATATTTGTCAGAATATAACTAATTGAGTGGAGCGGTGCGAGCGAAGGCGACGTCATTTTCCAACGACGGACCAGCTTCAACTGACAGCTATAGGACCCGCTAACCCCACTTTGAACAGCCAGGTGACGTTCACGGGCCCGCTGCGCCAACTCCCTCGAAATTCGGTCGGAAGTGGTTAGACCTTATATTCTTAGATCTTGTGTAACATAATGCGTGTTCAGACGTAGTTACGCATGCGCAAACATGCACAAAAGATAATGAATACCGCTTCCTTACCATTCACAACCATAGGAGGAAACTCGAAGCACATTTGCTGCTCTCTTAGTAACCTTCCACTGTCTACTAAGACAATCTTGGCACCAACAATGTTGTTGTGGCTAATATCAAGCTATTTCTTTCAGCCTAGAGGTAAAGCTGTGAAGTAGAAGGTAACTTTTTTTCAATAGTAGATGGATTTTTTCCTTGGCTGTCGCTCGGCTATTACGATAGAACTCCACGCGACAACAAATCGTTGCCATATGCTTGGGAAAATTTACCCTCCGTAACGAAAACTAAGTTACACTCACATATATCGAGTTATTAAATCAATAGGATTTTCATGTCTAGATTTTTCAACACGCTTGGAATGAATCTTCATAGTATTTAGTACCATTGAATTTTCTTTATGTATAGAAGGCAGAGGTCTGCTAGAAACACGAAAACACACGCACGCACGCACACACACGCACGCACGCACGCGCACACACACACACACACACACACCATACATAAAGTTAAGAACAAACTATATGTTGCGAGATACAAAGACGGGACCTCACGAGCATAGCTCCCCTTCCCGTAGAATACGGCTAGGTAAATACACGGCCATACACACACATACACATATACAGAGCGAACATATACACATTACACGCAGACTCACACACACACACACACACACACACACACACACACACACACACACACACACACACACACACACACACACACACACACACACACACACACACACACACACACACACATTCCACCCAGGACTGAAATAATTTCAATATCGCTGCGCTGCGGGTTGTTACTCCAACTCTCGTGGGTGTGGAGTTGTGTATGTGTGTGTGCGTGTAAGGTCACAGCATTACCCATTACTATACGAGCTCTGAGCTTTCTTCCGGGAGAGAAATGGCTGTCGATCACGTGACCAACACGTGATCCAAAGACCATGGTGAATAACACACACACACACACACACACACACACACACACACACACACACACACACACACAGTCAAATGAACCCGTATACATACACAGAAGCAGACAAACAGCACCAGTTAAATCGGGCGGTCACTGTTTGCCTGTGTGTGTGCGTGTATTTATGTGTATGTATACGAATTCGCCTAATTGCGCGGGCGCACGCGTGTGTAGACTGCACTTGTGTGTATTTACCTAGTTGTATTTACCTAGTTGTATTTTACGGGAAGGGGAGCTATGCTCGTGAGGTCCCGTCTTCATATCTCATTTTATCTAAACTATTTTTAAATTCATGTATTGTTTTTGCACACACCACTTTCTCATCTAACTTGTTCCAACTGTCTATTGCTCTGTGAGGAAAGCTGTTCTTTTTCAAATCTCTTCTATAGTTGTCTTTTTTTATTTTCTTTCCGTGTCCTCTTGTATTTCTGTCATCCCATTTTATCAGATTCTCTCTATCAGTAATTTCTATGCCTTTCATGATTCTGTAAATAGCTATCAAATCTCCTCTCTCTCTTCTTTGCTCTAGTGCCTGTAGTTTAAGTTTTTGTAGTCTCTCTTCATATGATAGTTTTGAGAGTGTTGGTGCCAGTTTAGTAATTGCTCTTTGTATTCTTTCAAGTTTTTTTATACATTTTTTTGTACTTGGTGACCATATCGTTGCTGCATATTCCAATCTTGGTCTTATCAGGGTGACTAGGATTTTCCTCACCATTTCTTCATCCAGGTATGTAAATGCCACTTTGATTGTTCTTATTAAATTATAAGTTTCTCCAAAAATCTTATTTATATGTTTCTCAGGTGACATATTATTCATAACAATGACTCCCAGGTCCCTCTCATTTTCTACTCTTTTTATTCCTTCTTCTCCCAAATTATATGATCCTGTTATTCTGTTTTTGCTTTTTCCAAATTCCATTATACTACACTTTTTTGTATTGAACTCCATCTCCCACTTCCTACTCCATTCTTGTACTTTATTTAGATCTCTCTGTAGTGATTCACAATCTTCTTCAGTTTTCACTCTTTTCAGTAATTTTGCATCATCTGCAAAGAAGCTCATATAGCTTTCAATTCCTTCATCCATATCATTAATATATATAGCAAACATTATTGGGGCCAGAACTGTTCCCTGCGGGACACCGCTTATTACTTCATTCCATTTTGAGTGCTGATCTCTTATCACTACTCGCATTTTTCTTTCTTGCAAAAAGTCTTCCATCCAATTTAGCAATTTACCTTGTATTCCTCCTTCATATTCTAATTTCTTAAGCAACTTCTTATGTGGTACTTTGTCAAAAGCTTTTTTTAGGTCTAGAAATGCACAATCAGCCCATCCATCTCTTTCTTGTATTATATCTATTAGCCTTGAATAGAAACATATTAAATTGGTGACGCATGATCGTCCTTGTCTGAATCCAAATTGCCTTGGATTTAGTACGTTGTTTTTTTCCAAGTATTTTACCCATCTACTTTTGATAATTCTTTCACATATTTTTGCTATTGTACTTGTTAGAGAGACTGGTCTATAGTTGGTAGGTTCTTCTTTATTTCCTCCTTTATATATAGGTACTATATTTGCTTTTTTCCAATCTTCTGGAACTTTTCCTTCTTTTAAGGAACTGCTTATTATGCTATGTATTTTGTCTGCCAGTTCATTCCTACATTCTTTCAGAATCCAGTTTGCTATTTCATCTGGCCCATGCGATTTTCTGACATCAAAATTACCCAAGTGTGTCAATATTTCATTCTTCGTTACTTCTATTTCTTCCATAGGGGGGACTTTTTCCTTCCACTCAATCTCTTCAGGTTGTATATTTTCCCTTGTAAACACTGATTTAAAATGTTTGTTCATAATTTCTGCCATTTCCATTTCCTCAGTGTATTCAACTCCCCCTTGTCTTAATTTCTCCAAGTCTTGTTTGTTTTTCAGTTTATTGTTTACAAATCTGTAGAATAGTTTTGGTTGATCTTTACACTTTTCTATAACATCTTTTTCATATTTTCTTTTTTCCTCTCTGCACTTTTGTACATATTCATTTCTATAACCAGTATATATTTTCCATTTTTCAGGTCTTCTGTCTTTTTTCCATCCGGTCCAGGCTTTGTCTCTTTTGTCTTTTAACTCCCTACAACTTTTGTTGTACCAGCATTTTACATATTCTTTTTCTTGTTTTTGTCTTGGGACATACTTTTCCACTCCTTCTTTGTAAATTTTTGTCAAAATATTCCATTTCTCTTCCACTGATGTTTCTTCTTTGTATATTTCTTCCCAGTTTTCTTGTTGGAAGAATTCTCTTATTTTATCAAAGTTTGTTTTTTCATACATCATTCTTCCTTTTCTATATTGTTCATTTCTTTTCATATATTTTTCTTCATTAAGTTCCAGTTCAATCAATATGTGGTCACTTTTACCTATTGGTGTTTTATATTCAATCTTGTCCACTATTCTAGGTTCAGATGTAATTATTAAGTCTAGCCTCGATGGTTCTTCTTCATTTCTATACCTAGTGTTCTCTTGTATCCATTGTGTCATTGAATGGTCAGTAATCATCTCAAGTAGAGCATTTCCCCATGAGTCATCACCACTCTTTACTGTCATTTCTTCCCAGCAGATTTCTTTGCAATTAAAGTCGCCCATCATAACTATTCTTCCTCCGTCTTCCATTATTTTAGTTAATGCTATCTTTGTGTCCTCTAACATACTTTTATGTTCATTCTCCTCCCATGAGGCTGTTTTCGGAGGCACATAGTTGATCACAAATTTTCTGCTCTTCTTATCTCGGTCTTCCACTTCTATCATAATCATCTCTACTGTATTCTTTCCATATATGACACCTTTCACGTTTATATCCTTCTTTGTCAGGAACATAACTCCACCCCCTTGTTTTTTCTCTCTGTTTCTAATCCAATAATTGTATGTATCATGTCCTACACTGTTGGGTGGTAGTGGGCCTTTTAATTTTGTTTCTACAATTCCCATTATGTCCGGTTCTTTTTCTTTCAAATAATCATTCAGTTCATTCAATCCTGTTATCAATCCATCTATATTTGTGTAAGACACTCTTAGTTTTCTGCCACTTCCATTGTGTTCTCTGTTTCCCTTATGTTTTTCTTTAGTATGTCGAACTGCTTTATTTTCATGTTCACTACTCTCCAATAGAATCTCTCTTTCTCTGACTCCGTTCTTTCCTCGTTTTTTGCCTTAGCTTCAATTCTTTTCTGCTTTTCTGCCTCTCTTTCCTCCTTATTCATTTCTCTTTTTATCCATACCTTTTTATATTGATCATTTGTTGCTAGTTTCCCTGTCTTGGATAGAATTTTCTCTGCCGTTGTTTGTGACCTGAATTTAATCTTAATTGGTCTGGTCTTATCTGTACTATATTTTCCGAGTCTGAATTTTTCCTCAATTTCCTTTATAATTTCTGGTTCATCTTCCTGGACTAATTTTAATAAACTGCTTACCCTTTCATTTTCCTCCTTGATTCTTGCGGTTCTATCTGGGTTATGTTTCTCTTCCATTCCTAATATAATTATACATTTCTTTTTGTCAGCTAATTCTCTTACTATATTCTCCTTCTGTCTCATCACTTTAATAACTGAGTCTTCATTATGTTCTTTCAATTGCTGTTTGACTATGTCAGTGAATGAAACCTTATTCCCTTCTTGAGTTATTCTCCAATTTTTAGCTTCTGTAGCTATTTTCTCACTGTTTTCATTACTATTCTTCTTCAATTTCTCATTCTCCTCCTTTACATTTCCTAACTGTCTTTTTAGGTCCTCTACTTCTTCAGTTAAGTTTCTGTTAGCCTTCTCTAGTTGTTCCAATCTTTCAATTCTTTGGAGAATGGAGCCTACATTACCTAACTTACGTTCCAAGTCCTCGATCACCTTATCAACTCTCTCCTCTAGTCTTATCAGTCTGGGGGGGGTTGTGTCCCCCCCACCCTCTTTAAATCCCTGGAACATATTCTCGTCACTTTCTACTGTATTTCTCCTCTCTATACTTCTAATCTTTACATTTTTATTTGCCATTTCGTCATCCGGTGGTCGTTTCATGTTGACCTTCCGCCCGTCTGCCTGGGCCAAGTCCTCCACATCCTCATTACCTTCCATTTCCCCAGTAATCCCTCCCCCTCTCCTCTTTCCTTACTTTCCCACTACCTCACGAGCAATTCCCCCCCCCTGCAAATACAAAAAGGCACTTCTCTTTGCGTTGGTATCCTCAATCTGCACTTTTCTTCAGAGCGTTCGTCAAGCCGTCCGTTCGTTGAAAGTGTGTGTGTGTGTGTGTGCGCGCGCGCGCACACGTTTTCAGGAAAGGGGCAACGCTCGTTGGGTCCCGTTTCCTATTCTCTAATTTTCCAACCTACCTAGACTCAAATTCGTGTACACTTCCAACTTAATCTATATCCTTGATTCCCAATTATCGCATTTACTATAGATTTGAACTCGTGTATTGTTTGAGCTTGAGCTATATCACCTTCTAAGCTATTCCACATGTTTGTACATCTACAGGTATATGGAAAACTGTATTATTTCGCGTACATTCAACATGTGGTCTTTCTCTGATGCCATGACCTCTTCAAGACCTCCCATCTGTGTGTGTGTATTCACCTCGGATCTGCTGCAGTCTCTGTCGAGACAGCCAGACACCACCCTACGGCAGTGAGCTCAGAGCTCCTTATTAGCCGATCTCTGGGTAGGTCTGAGACCACTCACACACCACACACCGTGTGTGTGTGTGTGTGTGTGTGTGTGTGTGTGTGTGTGTGTGTGTGTGTGTGTGTGATTAATCACCATGGTCTTGAGCTCATATAAGACCGATCTATGGGCGGCAATGTTGTGACCAAGATCTAAATATACCAGGTATGACCGCTTGAGCAGTTCTGCGCAGCTTCTGACGTCATTTGGATGTTTCCGTTTTCTCTTTGTGAAACACCGAAGAAAACTGTGAAACGCTAAGGAAGACTGGAATTATTATATCCCCCCACCCTGTTGTCTCTCTCTCTCTAGCTCATTGCTATTATCAGTGTGTGTGTGTATTTACCTAGTTGTATTTACCTAGTTGTATTTTACGGGAAGGGGAGCTATGCTCGTGGTGTCCCGTCTTCATATCTCATTTTATCTAAACTATTTTTAAATTCATGTATTGTTTTTGCACACACCACTTTCTCATCTAACTTGTTCCAACTGTCTATTACTCTGTGAGGAAAGCTGTTCTTTTTCAAATCTCTTCTATAGCTGTCTTTTTTTATTTTCTTTCCGTGTCCTCTAGTATTTCTGTCATCCCATTTTATCAGATTCTCTCTATCAGTAATTTCTATGCCTTTCATGATTCTGTAAATAGCTATCAAATCTCCTCTCTCTCTTCTTTGCTCTAGTGTCTGTAGTTCAAGTTTTTCTAGTCTCTCTTCATATGATAGTTTTGAGAGTGTTGGTGCCAATTTTGTAATTGCTCTTTGTATTCTTTCAAGTTTTTTTATACATTTTTTTGCACTTGGTGACCATATCGTTGCTGCATATTCCAATCTTGGTCTTATCAGGGTGATTAGGATTTTCTTCACCATTTCTTCATCCAGGTATGTAAATGCAACTTTGATTGTTCTTATTAGATTATAAGTTTCTCCAAAAATCTTATTTATATGTTTCTCAGGTGACATATTATTCATAACAATGACTCCCAAGTCCTTCTCATTTTCTACTTTTTTTATTCCTTCTTCTCCCAATTTATATGCTCCTGTTATTCTGTTTTTGCTTTTTCCAAATTCCATTATACTACACTTTTTTGTATTGAACTCCATCTCCCACTTCCTACTCCATTCTTGTACTTTATTTAGATCTCTCTGTAGTGATTCACAATCTTCTTCAGTTTTCACTCTTTTCAGTAGTTTTGCATCATCTGCAAAGAAGCTCATATAGCTTTCAATTCCTTCATCCATATCATTAATATATATAGCAAACATTATTGGGGCCAGAACTGTTCCCTGCGGAACACCGCTTATTACTTCATCCCATTTTGAGTGCTGGTTTCTTATCACTACTCTCATTTTTCTTTCTTGCAAAAAGTCCTCCATCCAATTTAGTAGTTTGCCCTGTATTCCTCCTTCATTTTCTAATTTCTTAAGCAACTTCTTATGTGGTACTTTGTCAAAAGCTTTCTTTAGATCTAAAAATGCACAGTCCGCCCATCCATCTCTTTCTTGTATTATATCTATTAGCCTTGAATAGAAACATATTAAATTGGTGACGCATGATCGTCCTTGTCTGAATCCAAATTGCCTTGGATTTAACACTTTGTTTTTTTCTAAATATTTTACCCATCTACTTTTGATAATTCTTTCACAAATTTTTGCTATTGTGCTTGTTAGAGAGACTGGTCTATAGTTGGTAGGTTCTTCTTTATTTCCTCCTTTATATATAGGTACTATATTTGCTTTTTTCCAATCTTCTGGAACTTTTCCTTCTTTCAAGGAACTGTTTAGTATGCTATGTATTTTGTCTGCCAGTTCATTCCTGCATTCTTTCAGTATCCAGTTTGCTATTTCATCTGGTCCATGCGATTTTCTGACATCAAGATTACTCAAGTGTGTTAATATTTCATTCTTTGTTACTTCTATTTCTTCCATAGGGGGGACTTTCTCTTTCCATTCGTTCTCTTCAGGTTGTATGTTCTCCCTTGTAAACACTTATTTAAAATGTTTGTTCATAATTTCTGCCATTTCCATTTCCTCAGTGTATTCAACTCCCTCCTGTCTTAATTTCTCCAAGTCTTGTTTGTTTTTCAGTTTATTGTTTACAAATCTGTAGAATAGTTTTGGTTGATCTTTACACTTTTTTATATCTTTTTCATATTTTCTCTTTTCCTCTCTGCACATTTGTACATATTAATTTCTATAACAGGTATATATTTTCCATTTTTCAGGTCTTCTGTCTTTTTTCCATCTGGTCCAGGCTTTGTCTCTTTTGTCTTTTAACTCCCTACAGCTTTTGTTGTACCAGCATTTTACATATTCTTTTTCTTGTTTTTGTCTTGGGACATACTTTTCCACTCCTTTTTTGTAAATTTTTGTCAAAATATTCCATTTCTCTTCTACTGTTGTTTCTTCTTTGTATATTTCTTCCCAGTTTTCCTTTTGAAAGAATTCTCTTATTTTATCAAAGTTTGTTTTTTCATACATCATTCTTCCTTTTCTGTATTGTTCATTTCTTTTCATATATTTTTCTTCATTAAGTTCCAGTTCAATCAATATGTGGTCACTTTTACTTATTGGTGTTTTATATTCAATATTGTTCACTATTCTAGGTTCGGATGTAATTACTAGGTATAGTCTCGATGGCTCTTCTTCATTTCTATACCTAGTGTTCTCCTGTATCCATTGTGTCATTGTATGGTCAGTAACCATCTCAAGTAGAGCGTTTCCCCATGAGCCGTCTCCACCCTTTACTGTAATTTCTTCCCAGCAGATTTCTTTGCAATTAAAGTCGCCCATCATAACTATTTTTCCTCCCTCTTCCATTATCTTGTTTAATGTTATCTTTGTGTCCTCTAACATACTTTTATGTTCACTCTCTTCCCATGAGGCTGTTTTTTGGGGCACATAATTTATCACAAACTTTCTGTTCTTCTTATCTCTGTCTTCCACTTCCATCATTATCATCTCTACTGTATTCTTTCCATATGTGACACACCTCACGTTTATATCCTTCTTAGTCAGGAACATAACTCCACCCCCTTCCTTTTTCACTCTGTTTCTAATCCAATAATTATATGCATCATGTCCTACACTGTTGGGTGGTAGTGGACCTTTTAATTTTGTTTCTACAATTCCCATTATGTCTGGTTCTTTTTCTTTCAAATAATCATTCAGCTCATTCAATCCTGTTATTAATCCATCTATATTTGTGTAAGACACTCTTAGTTTTCTGCTACTTCCATTGTGTTCTCTGTTTCCCTTTTGTTTTTCTCTTGTATGTCGACTTTCTTTAGTTTCATATTCACTACTCTCCAATAGAATCTCTCTTTTTCTGACTCCGTTCTTATCTCGTTTTTTTCCTTTGCTTCAAGTCTTTTCTGTTTTTCTTCCTCTCTTTCCTCTTTATTCATTTCCCTTTTTATCCATAACTTTTTATATTGTTCACTTGTTGCTAGTTTCCCTGTTTTGGATAAGATATTCTCAGCCGTAGTTTGTGACCTGAATTTAATCTTAATTGGTCTGGTCTTGTCTGTACTATATTTCCCTAGCCTGAATTTTTCTTCGATTTGTTTCATTATTTCTGGTTCATCTTCCTGAACTAATTCTAGTAAATTTCTTACTTTTTCATTTTCCTCTTTGATTCTTGTGGTTCTATCTGGGTTATGTTTCTCTTCCATTCCTAATATAATTATACATTTCTTTTTGTCTGCTAAGTCTCTTACTATATTCTCCTTCTGTCTCATCACTTTAATAACTGAGTTTTCAGTTTGTTCATTCATTTGCTGTCTGATTATGTCAGTGAATGCAACTTTGCTATTTTCTTGATTTTTTTTCCAACCCTCCTTGTTCTCCTTATTATTCTCCTTTAAGACTTTATTCTCATCTTTTACTTCTTTTAACTGTTTTTTTAATTCTTCAATTTCCTTAGTTAAGTTTTTGTTCGCCTTCTCTAGTTCTTCCAATTTTTCAACTCTCCGTATAATATTGTTAACATGACCGAACCTACGCTCCAAGTCCTCGATCATCTTATCGACCTTCTCTTGTAGTCTTGTCAGTCGGGGGGGGTCCCGCCACCCTCTTTAAATCCCTGGAAAATATTCTCATCACATTCTACTGTATTGCTCTTATCTATACTTCTAATCTTTACATTTTTATTAGACATTTCATCGTCGCTCAGCTGGTCGGGGGGCCTTTTGTTTACCTTTCGCCTGTCTGCCTGGGCCAAGTCTACTCCTTCCTCATTTCCTTCCATTTCCCTCAGTAATCCCTCCCCTTTTCCTCTTTCCCTACTTTCCTACCACTCCACGAGCAATTTCCCCCCCACCCTGTAAAAACAATAGTCACTTCTCTTTGCGATGGGATCCACAAAACTTAAATTTACGTCAGAACGTCTTCAAAGCCGTCCATACGTTGAAGTGTGTGTGTGCGTGTGTGTGTGTGTGTGTGTGTGTGTGTGTGTGTGTGTGTGTGTGTGTGTGTGTGTGTGTGTGTGTGTGATTCATCACCATGGTCTTGGATCACGTGTTGGACTCGTGATCGACAGCTATTTCCCTCCAGGAAGAGAGCTCAGAGCTCATATAAGACCGATCTATGGGCGGCAATGTTGTGACCAAGATCTAAATATACCAGGTATGACCGCTTGAGCAGTTCTGCGCAGCTTCTGACGTCATTTGGATGTTTCCGTTTTCTCTTTGTGAAACACCGAAGAAAACTGTGAAACGCTAAGGAAGACTGGAATTATTATACCCCCCCCCCTGTTATCTCTCTCTCTCTAGCTCATTGCTATTATCAGTGTGTGTGTGTGTATTTACCTAGTTGTATTTTACGGGAAGGGGAGCTATGCTCGTGGTGTCCCGTTTTCGTATCTCATTTTATCTAAACTATTTTTAAATTCATGTATTGTTTTTGCACACACCACTTTCTCATCTAACTTGTTCCAACTGTTTATTACTCTGTGAGGAAAGCTGTTCTTTTTCAAGTCTCTTCTATAGCTGTCTTTTTTTATTTTCTTTCCGTGTCCTCTAGTATTTCTGTCATCCCATTTTATCAGATTCTCTCTATCAGTAATTTCTATGCCTTTCATGATTCTGTAAATAGCTATCAAATCTCCTCTCTCTCTTCTTTGCTCTAGTGTCTGTAGTTCAAGTTTTTCTAGTCTCTCTTCATATGATAGTTTTGAGAGTGTTGGTGCCAATTTTGTAATTGCTCTTTGTATTCTTTCAAGTTTTTTTTATACATTTTTTTTTGCACTTGGTGACCATATCGTTGCTGCATATTCCAATCTTGGTCTTATCAGGGTGATTAGAATTTTCTTCACCATTTCTTCATCCAGATATGTAAATGCAACTTTGATTGTTCTTATTAAATTATAGTGTGTGTGTGTGTGTGTGTGTGTGTTATGAAAAGGGGATATATCGTCGTGTGTGCTTATATGTGTACATGTTCACATGTGTGTGTGATTCATCTTGGTCTTTTGGATCACGTATTGGACTCGTGATCGACAGCTATTTCCCTCCCGGAAGAGAGCTCAGAGCTCGTATGTCCGATCTATGAACTTACATGCACACATATCTCCAACTCCCCGCCCACGAGAGTTGGAGTAACGACTCGAAACACAGCGAGACTGAAAAAAAATCATCCTGGATAGGATTCGAACCAGGTACCGCCAATATCTTACGTATGTCAGACTCTCAGCCAATTGCGCCACCGAATTCTAATTTTTTTTAATTGTGTGTGTGTGTATTTATATAGTTTTATTTTACGGGAATGGGAGATATCATCGTGTGTACTTATATGTGTACACGTTCACATATGTGTGTGTGTGTGTGTGTGTGTGTGTGTATATATGTGTGCGTGTATTTTATTGGAAGGGGATATATTGTCGTGTGTGCTTATATGTGTACATGTTCACATGTGTGTGTGATTCATCTTTGTCTTTTGGATCACGTACTGGACTCGTGATCGACAGCTATCTCCCTCCCGGAAGAGAGCTCAGAGCTCGTATGTCCGATCTATGAACTTACACGCACACATATCTCCAACTCCCCGCCCACGAGAGTTGGAGTAACGACTCGAAGCGCAGCGAGACTGAAAAAAAAAATTACTTGGGCTGGTTTCGAAACAATTATCGCCGACACCTTGCCTTTGTAGGCCTGACCCTCAACCGATTACGCCACCGAGAAATTTGATACACTAGAGAGTATTTGTATAATTTTATTTTACGGAAAGGGGGAGATATCGTCGTGTGTACTTATATGTGTACACGTTCACATATATATGTGTGTGTGTGTGTGTGTTTTATATACTTGTATTTTACGGGGAGATATCGTCGTGTGTGCTTATATGTGTACACGTTCACATGTGCGTGTATTTGGAGGGAAACGATGAAAATTAACATTTGGCTTAATTCCTCTTTGGTTTGAGCCACAACCCTTTATGGTACAATAAGCCATATTGTCAAGATCTATATATACCGGTATATATAGATCTTCATTGTCAGAATATAACTAATTGCGTGGAGCGGTGCGAGCGGAGGCAGCGACACTCCCCGTACGACGAGCCAGCTACAACTAACAGCAACGGGACGTGCGAAGCCCACTTTGAGCAGCCAGGTGATGCCACGGGCCCGCTGCGCCAACTCTCGAAATTCGGTCGGAAGTGGTTAGACCTGGTATATCTAGATCTTGGTTGTGACCTTACACGCACACACACACCCGACTCCCCGCCCACGAGAGTTGGAGTAACGACCCGCAGCGCAGCGATACTAAAATTGTTTCTGCCATGGCGGGAATCGAATCTGGAATTTTTTGGTAGCAACCGGAAACTCTAACAATGCGCCACGAGTGTATATGCATAATGGTGATTCACCATAATCTTTGATCAAGTGTTCGACTCGTAATTGTCAGTTATTAAACTTCCGGAAGAAAGCTCAGAGCTCGTATGACCGATCTATGAGTAATACTGTGACTTTGCACGCACACACACACACAACTCCCCGCCCACGAATTGGAGTAACAACCCGCAGCGCAGCGATACTGAAATTATTTCAGCCCTGGGCGGGTTTCGATCCCGGACCGCCGTAGTGACAGGCGAGAACTCCAACCACCGCGCCACGAGGTTGTGTGTGTGTGGGGGGGGGGGGGTCTGGCTACATATTTTACGCCAAACATGCCAAATTACAATCCTAAGACTGATCATTATAGTCTATGAGAATGTGACGGACTAACGGTCATAGAAGAAATATATATATATATATATATATATATATATATATATATATATATATATATATATATATATATATATATATATGAACATATTTCAATTAGAGTAATTTCAAATACGGCTAATTCCATTTGCCAAATCCACACTTAGATACAAAATAGAATGATTAAGTTATAAAGTTAGCATTTTTAGATCTGACAGATCTATGCAAAGAACAAGTAATTAAGCATCTATTGTAAAAAAAAGAATAATAATAACGATGACCGCGTAAGCTTAATAGAGACAGCTCTGTTGGGATGCCATTTAATCTTTTAACGTTGCAGTGGGTGTTGATCTTAGTTCCTCAAACTTTTTGTCACTACCTCGGGTTGGATGGCTAGGCCCCAAATCCACTGTCCATCTTTTTATTATAAATATATTATTATTACTATTACTATCATTATCATAATTATTATTATCATTATTATCATTATCATCATTATCATTATCATCGTTATAATTATCTAATTATCATAATTATCATTATTACCATTATTATTATCATTATCATCATTATTATTATGATTATTATTATAATCATCATTATTATCATTATCATTATTATCATTATTATTATTATTATTATTACTATCATTGTATGATTGTTATTTTGATTATTGTTGTTGTTAATTCGCAGTGATAAACCGATAAACTTCGGCGAGTGCATAGGAGAATGTACAAAGCAGGTAAATAATTTATCCATTTATTCATTCATTCATAGCATACAATGAACACCGCACCTCCCATAGAAATATTATCTGACACTTATTCCCCACGCCCCAACCCCTCCCCATGGAGAGCGTAAGGGTTGATTCACACTATCGGTCCGGTCGCGCTCCAGTCTCGCTACGCTCCGGTTCTGAGGTATTCAGGGTTGATTCACACTATCGGTCCGGTCACGCTCCACTCTCGGTTCTGAGGTATTTATCGGTCCGCTCTCGTTCCCGTCATCCCCCTCCCTCTACACCAGTAGAAGTCTTACCATCAGTTACGAAGGATGTGTGACTGTAGTACAGCGAAGTTAGGTCATAGAGCTCTGGTTTACCTTTGACTAATTCTATTAGCATTTCATCTGAAACCACAAAATTAAAGTAAGTTTTGTAGGTTATATTTTATTCAGTTGGTGCTTATGTATATCCTAGCTGTGCGCATTGCCATTGTATCAGTGATAAATAAAAAGAAAACGTATTTTTATCATTTATCTACCTTTCGCATGATTCCATTGTGGTGTTTTCTTTGGATTATCCATGGTTTGGTAGGACAGAAGGAAACACTATTTGCTTAAACGAAGACTGAATCTCGACTGGAGTGGAGCAGTAGGCAGGGCTGCAGCGTTTTCTACACTGCCGTGTAGAATGGGAGTGTTGCCATACCGGGGTATACATTTTTCTCGGGCGTGTGCAGACTTTCATAGCAAGATATACTTGTCAAACTTTGACAAAATGTTGGTTCTAGTTGTTTTATTCTTGAATGTATATAAGGCCCCCATGCCCTAACATATTCAGTAAGATATGAAAATTCTTTTTTATTATTATTATTATCGCTAAAAGAAAGCTGAAACTTTAGCGTATATATTTTTTACTACACCGTGAAAACGTATCTAGGAGGTGCTAAGATGGGAGGGAGGGTGGAGGGGTGTGGAGTGTTTTCGGGGATGGAATGGGTGGGAAGGATTTTATGCCTTGTCCTTTTTTGGCTACCTCCCTGGTAAGGGGGAAAAAGCCTTGGTATATGTATGTATGTAAAAACGTATCTTTTGGGGTACAATATTTTATAAGTAACACAATTACCAATTAAGTCATATTTTGATGTACCATTTATTATTTGATAACAGTTCTATGATTTTTAAACAAAAGTTTGAGTTTTTAAATGTTATGAACAGCCCGCTGATATGTAGAAAAAAATACTCATATCCTTGTGCAGTTGCCACATGCCGCTATTTGGTACAAAATTCTACGAAACGGCAGCCCTGGCAGGTGCAGGACCGTGGCAACTGAGTTCACACTGGCGCTCACGGTTCGGTCACGGTCCAGTCTCGCTCCAGTAAAAATATCTTTTGACGGAACCGTGACCGGAGCGAGACCGGAGCGAGACTGGAGCGAGAGCGCCAGTGTGAATGCTTCCATTGAAATTAATGAGACAATATTGGACCGGACCGAGAGCGTAGCGAGACTGGAGCGCGACCGGACCGATAGTGTGAATCAACCCTAAAGTAACCACCACGGTTCTATGTTGGGCCGCAGCGTTTTCCCAACATTTTTCTATTTGTAAAACCTATGAAATTATTTTCATGTCTCGGGGAACTATAGTATATATAAATTGTCATAAATATTTATTAATTTTATTTCTACCTCTTTTACAAGGGAAACAATGCCTTATCCTGATTAATGTAATCGATTCAAGCAAGCAATATCTACTGTTTTTCTTATGTTCATTGGTAATGTAACAAATTACGTACATAACACTGAAAACACAATTATATATTTGCATTCCAGTACAGTTAGCCTACTTATTTTCCCTCACGGAACTTCCCAGCTCACTCGCGGAACGCTGATAGAGAAATGCTGGTGTAAAGTAACATGTCACTACACTTTAAACTTCATTCTATAGTGCTGCTTGACATAAACGGGGGAAATATTTGTTCCCACGTGATGCATATTTTCATATATTCAAAACGACGTAATGAAGGCGAGCTAAGTCATCTCGAGAGCGGATGTATCATTATGAAAAGCATTCCATGGTGGAAGTTCCGTGGTGGAAGTTCCTTTTCATTCGAACTTCTCTATTGTTTCGTTTCAGGCAAAGCAGATGTAAAGCCTACGCCATCGTCGATCAAAGGCATGTTGTTTATCCCGGCACTCGATCGATGCTCACTGCTTGGAGCATGAAGCAGCTCTTTGTGTGATCCCCCACGTGTGTCCATCGTGTAGTAACAACAAACAATGTTATTTTTATATCGTTTGTCGCAGTTGCTAACCAGCAGCTCTGACGCATGTTGTTGTTGCTGTTGGTGACAAAGGAACTGCATCCCCAGATATGTTGTGTTCGTGTGATCACGGTAAGCAATTATGTGCATGTTCGTGTGTGCACCAGCCTGGTAGAGTGGGCATGTGCCATCTCGTATTACTTAAGAGAGTATTGTCATTTATAAGCGATAACCAAGGCTTCTATTATTGAGGATCTCGCACCAAAGAGATGGAATCATAAAAATTGTAAAGGGGAGATTTAGCGAGGGTAATTAAAAAATGTCTGAGGTTAAAACTGGTTAGCATTCTTCTGATTTAAATCGATTAATCCGTTGACCCCAGGTCTTCCTTGCAGGATACCCATGGCTTCCAGGTAAATGGCAACGGCCAGCGGACTAGCTCACAGGTCACAGAAGAAATATTGCGTTGTCTGGTTAGAGCTAGAACAGGACTCGGTAGGCCGAAGTGTTCTGTGCCTTCTGTGTGATGACTGCATCTGGGGCAATTTGATTTTGTGGTCAGGCCTATTCTGTGTTGGAATGTTTCAAAGCTGGGTGGTGACCTGAACACAGTTGTGCTATCATCTTTGCTTGTCGTGAGAGGGATTTTTCGTTGGGTCTGGTGTCTGTGAAAGTTAGTTGGATTGTGGCGTTTGGAGTCGGTCCTGAAGTGCTTGTTTTGTAATCTGAGTGTGTACGTGTTTTTATACGGATGTATTTCGAAGTGTATGCTGTTTTGAATGTTTGAGAAATATGCTCCTGGTGTATTTTTTCGTTAATTTGGTTGTGTTTGTGGCATGTGATGGTTGGATGGGGGTTGAGGTCTCCAGCAGAGAATTTCGTGCCTATCATTTTCATGTGCCACTTTGTGGAGAGGATGAACGTAGATGTTCTATTGGGAGCAATTTGAGTGAATCCTGTTATTTTTCTTAGTGTTTTGTTTCGTGTAGTTTGTAGGGTGTCTGCTGAAGGGAACCAAGCTGTGGAAGCGAAATCGAGTGTGGTTCTTATGAGCTGTTGGTATTCTGTGGTTATTACTTTCTGATGACCAAAGTCTGTGTTCGGTACTTGCCTTAGTACATCTATTTACTTCGTGATTTTCACGAACAGGTCCTTGATGTGTGGGCTGAAAAACACGGGAGTATCAAACGTGATACCTAGGGATTTTATGGTTTTTGTCCAGTAGATAAAGTTGATCATTTAGTTTGAGTTGTGGATGTTTCTTTGATTCGCGGTTGTCCGGAATAATATCACTGATGGTTTCTGAGGGGAAGCTAGAATTCTGTTTTGTCTCAGTCACTGTTCTAGTTTGTCTAGGTATGATTGAGTGTTCTTGGAAGCTGTCTTATAGTTCCTGTACTGGGTTATTACTCTTAGGCCATCTACAGAGGTGCGATCTTTGAAGCCATGCTTTGAATTTGGAGTTGGGAGGTCACTCCTGAAGAAGTTAGATACTGCAGGTGTAAACATTGCTCCTTAGGGGACTCTACTGAGCAATTTTTTTGTCCCTGATCTAGGATATTCTGCACTCTCTGCTAGCTAAGTAGTTTGGTAGCCATTTCTACTCGTTTTGTGAGTGCCAAACCCTATGATTCTTTTATATAGGTGGAGAATTAACAACATAGAAAAGACAACTAGATAAGGATGTAGAAATTCGTACAGGAAAAGGAAAATATAGGCTAGGTATATATTCATCTAACCGAAATATCAGTGAAATTTTGCGACCCTGTTGATATGAATAGTCTGTATAAGTATAAGGGTGTGTTTAATATGCTGATTTTTAATACTTTGCTGAAATATACCTCTAAACATTCGATCAGATGACCAAATCCCTTTTAGTCTCCTGGGGTTCTTTGAACCAATGGGATGGCAATGCTGAGACCTCTTAACTTATTTCATACCATCGTCTTCTTGTTATATACTTTCGTCCCCGGAAAGCGTTCTTTTCATAAGTGTTCTTTTTTCTCAAATCAGTGTCGCTGGAAAGATTTTACAAAGGATTACAAAGGCGGAGCATGCCGACAGGAGACCTTTTGATCCATATCTAGGTCGGATGCGAAAAAAATCATATTAATAATAAAATAATAAATAAAAACTATAATAATGTAAATAACAAATAAAATACATAAATAAATGCATAGGTATAGTTGAATAATAAACAAACAGGTAAATAGTAAATAATAAATTGACATGTAACTAATAATAAATGAAAATCAGACAGACAAAAGATAACAAAACAAAAACAAATAATATAATATAAATTATAATCATTACAGCTTACCTAGTATTGGTTAGTGGGGAAATAAGAATATTTTTTGTTGGATCCCCACCTCTTAAAATATTGCGCCGGTATTTGATTGCTCATACCCTTTGTGCCTGTCGTACCTAGTTTTAAAAGTTGATACTGACGGTGCAGTCACTACATGATCTGGCAAATTATTCCATTCACGCACTTACTTAGGTATTTATCTAAATGATTCTTAAAGCTTCGAACTGAACTACATTGCACTACCTGTGCAGGAAGTTTATTCCATTCATTAACTACACGGTTGGCAAAGTTGTTTCTACCCACTTCCAAATTGAATCTATTTCCGGACAGTTTGAGACCATTGTTTCTTGTCTGATTCTCATTCAATGTGAAAATTTTGTCACTTTTGATGTTGTCAATTCCCTTTAAAATCTTAAAGACCTGTATCAAGTCATCTCTGAGTCTACGCTTTTTTAGGGAAAACAGATTCATGTGTTTTAGTCGATTTTCGTATGATTTTTTATATTTGGAATCAGTTTTGTGGCTCGCCGTTGTACTTTTTCCAGTCTGTCAATGTCTTTAATGAGATTCGGTGACCATACGGAAACAGCATATTCCAAATGTGGACGAACTAACGATTTATATAGCTTGTTAATGAGTGATGGACTTTTGAAGTCCTAGAAACTTATTTGCTTTATCAGCGGCTGAAATGCACTGCTTGGATGATTTGAGATCGTTACTGATAATTACGCCGGGATCCCTTTCACAATCCACTTTTGTTAAAGAATTTCCAAATAACTTGTAATCGTACTTATTGTTATTTTTTATTTATGTGCATAACCTTGCATTTACTTGTGCTAAATTTCATTAGCCACTTTTCAGACCATTGCTGTAATTTATCTAAATCTTCTTGAATATCTAATTGGTTTGAGTGATCATTTGCCACTCCGCACAGTTTTGTATCATCAGCAAATTTGGAAACAGTAGATTTTAGTCCATGGTCTATATCATTTATATATACTATGAATAGAAGTGCCCCAAGAACGGAACCCTGAGGAACTCCACTTGTAACATTTTTCCATACAGAAGTTTTTCCATTTAAAACAACTCTCTGTTTTCGACCATTCAACCAATTACTAGTCCAACTTAATAGGCTACCACTTATTCCGTGTAAAGCTAATTTAGTAATTAGTCTTTCGTGTGGGACGGTATCAAAAGCTTTTGCAAAGTCTAGATATATTAAATCTATATTGTTTCTTTTGTCATAATTCGAGATAACTGTGTTGTAGAATTCGAGTAAGTTAGTCACGCAAGAACGTTTCCGTCTGAAACCATGCTGGCTATCATTTATCAAACGGTTACTTTCTAAATGATGTTCGATAGCATCTCTGATGATAGTTTCCATTATTTTTCCTACGATTGAAGTCAAACTTATAGGCCTATAGTTATTTGGTTTCTTTTTGTCACCTTGATTTTTCTCTTGGTCTACGTCAGGAGTGTCAAACACGCGGCACACCACACTCCTATATGCGACCTGCAGCACATTTATTGCTCCAGTGTTACAGTTGGCTTGCCTTATTTTGATATGATTAATTTATCCGGCCTTTCGCCTTTTAAATTTATCACTTATAGTTGTAAATCAGACGGCTCTCTGTCTTTTTACTTCAGACATATTTATCATGTTTAACAATGGACATTTCGTCGTGCCGACTCCTTACTGTACGTTATAAACGTGAACGTGATGCGGCAAGCTCTTGCTTTACCCGTGTCAGTTGTCAGTTGAATTGTTGGAGCGTTACGTATATCCAGTTCATTTTATACAAAATCACTTTGAACCCCTTGATCATGTTTTCAAAGAAAAGAACTGTTAACTAAGAACATCGTGTGATGCAGGAAAAGGGGATTTTTTTTTTTTAAGCGAATAGAATACCAAATTGATTTGAAAGCAAAATGTAGCTATGGCAAAGGAATATAACGTTCGCAGGCATTGCGCAAGTACTCATGCTTCGAAGTATGATGAATATTTACTCTCTTAATAAATGGTATCCATCTGATCATAATTATCTGGCCCGCGTACTCTTATGAAATGTGGCCTGCTGGGATAAATGAGTTTGACAACCCTGGTCTGCGTCGTTTCTGCATAAACTTCTATTGCGCTGAAGCCACAAAAATGTTAGTGGGTGACGTGCTGTTGTAATAGAGATACTTACGACGGCGAGAAATATCCAATCCTCATAATTTGCAAAATATGATGCATGATTAAAAGTAATTCTTATATTTTTCATATAGCAACAATGATTGCTATTGCAAACGTATGGTCATAATCCTCATATAATTTTCCATACAAAATCACAGCGGATGTGGTAAAAATGCAAATTTTCTGTGAGAGATGTTAATTATAATGAGAGTTAGATTTAAGTTTGAATATTACGTAAATGTGACTTTGAAATTCTTTAACGATTTTTTTTTTATTTTTACTTTTAAAAGTGACTTGGCATACCTTTAACTTTACAATGTTTTCCTTGTGGATATAACCAAGTTTCGATTTTGCATGTGTGTTTCCTTGCACGGGGGACATTATTACAATCCAGTGAAAGGCTCGATACAGATGAAGTAATATCATTTACAAGTAGAAGCAGTATTGAAGGAGTACCGTTGACGAAATATTCAAACAGCCAGTATCAACCTAAAACAGGGGTTCTCATTAGGGGTGAAATTCACCCCCAGGGGGGAATTTTGGATTTTCTGGGGGTGAATTGTAACCACAATAAGTTTACGGGGTAAGGAAAGCAATTATAGGTTTTGGCCGATCTGGCCTGTCACCTGGGCTGGAATTATACCAGTGCTGACCCAAGTTAATCTTAGGATTAGGAAAAATAAAAGGATTTTTATTAATATTTGCATATTATTTAGAATGCACCTTTTGAAACAAATTATCTTGGAGAGGAGGGGGGAATGACACTGACAAGGCTGAGAACCACTTACCTAAAGCATACGCGAACTAAGCGGCTGCATAGGGGTACCGCGCCACCAGGGGCCCTCACGAGCGGTTGTAAAATATCAAATTAATTGAAATTGGAGGGGAAAATATTAAAACCCCATTTAGAACGTCTACTGCATGAAATGATCTAGCACAATTAATAGTTAAGCACCGGTGGTGGTGGTAATCAGGGGACCCCCAAATGAATCCTGCATAAGGCCCCATAATGGCTTGGGCCGACGCTGCAAACAACATACCTCTTGAGTTCTGCATAAACCTAGACAGAAGTGTGTTTACTTAAAATCCCGAGATAGTTTTATCTGATTATCGATATACTTCAAAGATAAGCAAGAACGACTAAAGACTTCCAAAAATAGTTCAGACGGAAAATAAAAATCACTTGGGCATAAAGTTGTGGGCCGAAGAGTATGAAGTAATGTTTCTTTATTTCTCTACCTGTTGAAATGTCATTCACCCGTTTTACAAAAACGTCTGAATCAACGAGATTTTTTAAATCTTACACTTAAAATGATCACTGACGTTTTTAAAAGTGCAATGTTTTTTTTTACTTAATGTAGATTGAAGAATTACAGTTAGTACAAAAATCAATATTGCAGCATCGCGCTCCAATATCTGTGGTCGACACCCCCTCCCCCTTTTTTTATTGTTTGTCTTTCTAGGAGTTTCGACAAGATGTTGCGTCATTCCTTACGGCCCCCCAAAGAGAGAGAAAAAAAGAATATATATATATATATATATATATGTATATATATATATATATATATATATGTATATATATATATACATATATACACAGGTATATATATATATATATATATATATATATATATATATATATGTGTGTGTGTGTGTGTGTGTGTGTGTGTGTGTGTGTGTGTGTGTGTGTGTACATATATATATATATACATATATATACATATATATATATATATATACACATATATATACATATATATATATATATATATATATATTTATATATATATATATATATATATATATATATATAGTCATTCATCTATTCAACCACATTAATTTTCCTCGTCAGTCTCGACCGTGATGGCATGGAATTAAAGTTAAAATCTATTTGGTTGAAGAGATGAATATCTGTACACTGGGGATAATTCAGTATGTGCAATATATAGATATATATATAATATATATATATAGATACATACATACATATATATATATATATATATATATATATATATATATATATATATATATATATATGTGTGTGTGTGTGTGTGTGTGTGTGTGTGTGTATATATATATACATATATTAGATTTAATGTAGTAGCACATTTGTAGAATAAGACTTATTGGCCCATTGTCGGAGAATGAGATAAGATGGACAGAATTTTTTTTATATTTCGATCACTACCCGTGGTCCGCTTCAGAAGAAACCCCAATTGATTTTTTTTTTTTTTTTTTCTCGTCTGAAGAGGAGCACAGATAGTGGTCGAAATATCCAGATTTCCTGTCCATCTTATCTCATTCTCCGACAGTGGGTCAATAAGTCGTATATATATATATATATATATATATATATATATATATATATATATATATATATATATATATATATATATATATATATATATGCCAAGTCAAAGACGCGCACCCACTCCCACCTATTCCACTCCCTTCCACCACCCCTTCCTCTCATTTTACCTCCTCGTGGATTATGGGTCATCCCTGTATCCCGCCCACTGCCCTGGGTCAGAAGCAATGTAGCAAGACACAGTGCAGCCACAGCAAGGCCACTTCACTTAATTGGCGACCCCCCCCCCCCACACACACACCCTCTCCGTCCCTCCATGCAGAAAAAGAGAAAAGGAGAGAAATCCCTTCGGGCTGCATCAAAATATCATTTACATATAATCACCCCCTACTCCCCCCGCCCCCCTCTTCCTTGCATAAGAGTATTATCCATACACAGTCACTCTCCACTCACCCCTATCTCCCGCTTTCTCTCTTCCTTGCTTAACAGACATTCCCCTCACTAGTCAACGCCCCTTTGACCCCATCCATCCATTTCCACACCTGTTTCACTAATCTCTCTTCATTTATTCTTTCCATGTGTCCAAAACATCCTAATGCTCTTTCATCAGCATTATATCCCATCTCATTTCCCACTCCCTCTCTTTCCTCACCTCCTCGTTCCTTACTCTATTCAACCTAGTAACCCCTACCATATTTCTCAGACATTTAATCTCAAACATATTCAAACTTTAAACATTTCCTCTCTACCTCTCTTAAATGTCAAGTCTCTGCCCGATATAAAGCCGTCGGCACACTCAACCCTTCATACACTCTCCTCTATGCATCCATTCCCAGATGCCTATTTCTCATGACACATTTTATTCCCCAAGGCGTTTCTCTCAGTCTACAATTTACTTCCACCTCCACTCCCCCCTTTCCTGCCACATGCGACCCCAAATACCTAAAGCTATCCACTTCCTCCTGCCTCTCTCCTTTAAGACTTACTTCCAACTTACTGCCATCTTCTACCCTTGTACATCTTATCACTTTACTTTTACCCACATTTACCTTCAACTTTCTCCAATCGCATCCCTTCAAACTCCGTCACTAACTCCCTTAGCCCCCCACTGACCTTGCAGACAACTGGTTCCCTTCTCACTTTTCTTCTTTTTCGTTGACCATCTCTAGTTCCCTGCCCATTACCCTTGCCATTAACTCCCTGCACCACCCCATCCATGTACACAATGAACAGCCACTGCGACATGACACATCCCTGAAGCAGTCTCACCTTTAACTTAAACCACTCGTTCTCTCCATTTTTTATTCTAACACAGGCTCTAGAACTCTCATAAAAACCTCTAAGCTGCCCTTTAAAGCTTTCCTCTAATCCCATATATCTGCAAAACCTCCCACAGTGCCTTCCTGTTGAAGTTAACCCTGTCATAAGCCTTTTCCAAATCCAAAGGCACAAAAAACTTCCTTATCTTTTCACCAACTAATCTCTCTGTTCCTTTCCTAATCCTCTCAATTGAAACCCTCCCACAAGCTTTCCCAACTACACCCAACAAATTAATCCCTCTGAAACTACCATACTCACACTTGTCCCCTTTTCCCTTGTAAAACGAAACTAGACAGGCACTCCTCCAGTCCTCCGGCACTCTACCCTCCCTTAAACACGCATTAAACAACCTCACTAGCCAGTCCACTATTACTGTACTTCCTTTCTTTAGAAACTCTGCATGGCACCCATTTTACATCTGTTCTCCTTTTGCCTCATTTATCTCATGCTTTGTTTCTCTTCTTATTTCTTTTAACTTTTAATATTTTTTCTCTCATCCTACTTTGCAACTAGGCCATGAATACGCGCTTCTTCTCTTCTACAACCTTCACTTCTTCACCACACCATTCACCACCATTCCTTCCATTCCCTCCCATCCACTTTGTTCTACACACTATCTTTGCACACCTTGTTACTCCCTCCTTAAAACACCCCCACTCCACCCTCCTTAAAACACCTCCACTCCTAATTCTATCTTTCACCACCTCCAACACTTCTCTCAGTTATTCTTTATATTCCTGCTTCTTCTCCTTCTCATTTAAACAGTTTACTCTAATCAAGTCCTTAACTTTCGTTCCTTTCCACTTCCTCCATCTATCCTTCACTCTCAATTTACCTTTCACACACAAAAAAAAAAAAAAAAAAAAAAATCTCTTCCCTAAGAACATGGACATCCAGAATTCTTCCATCCTATTCGTGTCCTGGATACCACTACATAGTCCATTAATGCCTTACCAACCATCCTTCCTATCACCATCCTTTCCCATGTGTACTTATGCTTATCTTTTTTTTTCTAAACACTGCGTTAGCTATCATCAACTATCTTTCTAAATACATCACCATCAACTATCCACTACGATTTTACCTGGTACTCCACATTTCCCCCAACCACTCCGTCTACTGGTGCATCCCGTATTCTAGCATTGAGATCTCCCAATAACACTACATTGACATTTCTCCCTTAACTTTCTATGCGCCCATTTAACTCTATCCAAAAAGCCTCCTTTTTCTCTACACTCTTCTCATTACCGGGTCCATATACACTTACAATGATCCACATCTCCCTTTCCTGTTTCACCTTCATCCAGATTAACCTTGAAGAAACCTCCTTCCATTCCATCAGGCGCTTACCAATCTTTTCACTTATTAGTATAGCCACCACCCCTCCCTCATACTCTCTTCACTCCCGACACCCCACTACATTCCCAAACTCAAACTCATCCTCCCTTTCAACATAATTTGACTCAGTGCCAACACACCCATCTTCCTTCTCACATACTGCCTATCTCTTCCCTTTTACTCTCATCTGTACCACACCCACGCACATTAAAAGACCCAAACTTTAGGGTACTGGAAAACTCCCAGACCCTCATATGCCTTGACTTCTTGTAGGAATTTACCCGTTAGGACTGTAGAGAGCATGATGCCTAGTCCCATCCGCATTCCCGTTTTAGTCATTTTTTACGACCCGAGTGGGAAAACTCGGTGGCAGTATTCTTTCTTCCCCTACCACAGGTGTGTGTATATATATATATATATATATATATATATATATATATATGTGTGTGTATTTACCTAGTTGTATTTACCTAGTTGTATTTTACGGGAAGGGGAGCTATGCTCGTGGGGGTCCCGTCTTCATATCTCATTTTATCTAAACTATTTTTAAATTCATGTATTGTTTTTGCACACACCACTTTCTCATCTAACTTGTTCCAACTGTCTATTGCTCTGTGAGGAAAGCTGTTCTTTTTAAAATCTCTTCTATAGCTGTCTTTTTTTATTTTCTTTCCGTGTCCTCTTGTATTTCTGTCATCCCATTTTATCAGATTCTCTCTATCAGTAATTTCTATGCCTTTCATGATTCTGTAAATAGCTATCAAATCTCCTCTCTCTCTTCTTTGCTCTAGTGTCTGTAGTTTAAGTTTTTGTAGTCTCTCTTCATATGATAGTTTTGAGAGTGTTGGTGCCAATTTTGTAATTGCTCTTTGTATTCTTTCAAGTTTTTTTATACATTTTTTTGTACTTGGTGACCATATCGTTGCTGCATATTCCAATCTTGGTCTTATCAGGGTGATTAGGATTTTCCTCACCATTTCTTCATCCAGGTATGTAAATGCCACTTTGATTGTTCTTATTAAATTATAAGTTTCTCCAAAAATCTTATTTATATGTTTCTCAGGTGACATATTATTCATAACAATGACTCCCAGGTCCTTCTCATTTTCTACTTTTTTTATTCCTTCTTTTCCCAAATTATATGATCCTGTTATTCTGTTTTTGCTTTTTCCAAATTCCATTATACTACACTTTTTTGTATTGAACTCCATCTCCCACTTCCTACTCCATTCTTGTACTTTATTTAGATCTCTCTGTAGTGATTCACAATCTTCTTCAGTTTTCACTCTTTTCAGTAATTTTGCATCATCTGCAAAGAAGCTCATATAGCTTTCAATTCCTTCATCCATATCATTAATATATATAGCAAACATTATTGGGGCCAGAACTGTTCCCTGCGGGACACCGCTTATTACTTCATTCCATTTTGAGTGGTGATCTCTTATCACTACTCTCATTTTTCTTTCTTGCAAAAAGTCTTCCATCCAATTTAGCAATTTACCTTGTATTCCTCCTTCATATTCTAATTTCTTAAGCAACTTCTTATGTGGTACTTTGTCAAAAGCTTTTTTTAGGTCTAGAAATGCACAATCAGCCCATCCATCTCTTTCTTGTATTATATCTATTAGCCTTGAATAGAAACATATTAAATTGGTGACGCATGATCGTCCTTGTCTGAATCCAAATTGCCTTGGATTTAGTACGTTGTTTTTTTCCAAGTATTTTACCCATCTACTTTTGATAATTCTTTCACATATTTTTGCTATTGTACTTGTTAGAGAGACTGGTCTATAGTTGGTAGGTTCTTCTTTATTTCCTCCTTTATATATAGGTACTATATTTGCTTTTTTCCAATCTTCTGGAACTTTTCCTTCTTTTAAGGAACTGCTTATTATGCTATGTATTTTGTCTGCCAGTTCATTCCTGCATTCTTTCAGAATCCAGTTTGCTATTTCATCTGGCCCATGCGATTTTCTGACATCAAAATTACCCAAGTGTGTCAATATTTCATTCTTTGTTACTTCTATTTCTTCCATAGGGGGGACTTTTTCCTTCCACTCAATCTCTTCAGGTTGTATATTTTCCCTTGTAAACACTGATTCAAAATGTTTGTTCATAATTTCTGCCATTTCCATTTCCTCAGTGTATTCAACTCCTCCTTGTCTTAATTTCTCTAAGTCTTGTTTGTTTTTCAGTTTATTGTTTACAAATCTGTAGAATAGTTTTGGTTGATCTTTACACTTTTCTATAACATCTTTTTCATATTTTCTTTTTTCCTCTCTGCACTTTTGTACATATTCATTTCTATAACCAGTATATATTTTCAATTTTTCAGGTCTTCTGTCTTTTTTCCATCTGTTCCAGGCTTTGTCTCTTTTGTCCTTTAACTCCCTACAACTTTTGTTGTACCAGCATTTTACATATTCTTTTTCTTGTTTTTGTCTTGGGACATACTTTTCCACTCCTTTTTTGTAAATTTTTGTCAAAATATTCCATTTCTCTTCCACTGTTGTTTCTTCTTTGTATATTTCTTCCCAGTTTTCTTGTTGGAAGAATTCTCTTATTTTATCAAAGTTTGTTTTTTCATACATCATTCTTCCTTTTCTATATTGTTCATTTCTTTTCATATATTTTTCTTCATTAAGTTCCAGTTCAATCAATATGTGGTCACTTTTACCTATTGGTGTTTTATATTCAATCTTGTCCACTATTCTAGGTTCAGATGTAATTATTAAGTCTAGCCTCGATGGTTCTTCTTCATTTCTATACCTAGTGTTCTCTTGTATCCATTGTGTCATTGAATGGTCAGTAATCATCTCAAGTAGAGCATTTCCCCATGAGTCATCACCACTCTTTACTGTCATTTCTTCCCAGCAGATTTCTTTGCAATTAAAGTCGCCCATCATAACTATTCTTCCTCCGTCTTCCATTATTTTAGTTAATGCTATCTTTGTGTCCTCTAACATACTTTTATGTTCACTCTCCTCCCATGAGGCTGTTTTCGGAGGCACATAATTGATCACAAATTTTCTGCTCTTCTTATCTCGGTCTTCCACTTCTATCATAATCATCTCTACTGTATTCTTTCCATATATGACACCTTTCACGTTTATATCCTTCTTAGTCAGGAACATAACTCCACCCCCTTGTTTTTTCTCTCTGTTTCTAATCCAATAATTGTATGTATCATGTCCTACACTGTTGGGTGGTAGTGGGCCTTTTAATTTTGTTTCTACAATTCCCATTATGTCCGGTTCTTTTTCTTTCAAATAATCATTCAGTTCATTCAATCCTGTTATCAATCCATCTATATTTGTGTAAGACACTCTTAGTTTTCTGCCACTTCCATTGTATTCTCTGTTTCCCTTATGTTTTTCTTTAGTATGTCGAACTGCTTTATTTTCATGTTCACTACTCTCCAATAGAATCTCTCTTTCTCTGACTCCGTTCTTTCCTCGTTTTTTGCCTTAGCTTCAATTCTTTTCTGCTTTTCTGCCTCTCTTTCCTCCTTATTCATTTCTCTTTTTATCCATACCTTTTTATATTGATCATTTGTTGCTAGTTTCCCTGTCTTGGATAGAATTTTCTCTGCCGTTGTTTGTGACCTGAATTTAATCTTAATTGGTCTGGTCTTATCTGTACTATATTTTCCGAGTCTGAATTTTTCCTCAATTTCCTTTATAATTTCTGGTTCATCTTCCTGGACTAATTTTAATAAACTGCTTACTCTTTCATTTTCCTCCTTGATTCTTGCAGTTCTATCTGGGTTATGTTTCTCTTCCATTCCTAATATAATTATACATTTCTTTTTGTCAGCTAATTCTCTTACTATATTCTCCTTCTGTCTCATCACTTTAATAACTGAGTCTTCATTATGTTCTTTCAATTGCTGTTTGACTATGTCAGTGAATGAAACCTTATTCCCTTCTTGAGTTATTCTCCAATTTTTAGCTTCTGTAGCTAGTTTCTCTCTGTTTTCATTACTATTCTTCTTCAATTTCTCATTCTCCTCCTTTACATTTCCTAACTGTCTTTTTAGGTCCTCTATTTCTTCAGTTAAGTTTCTGTTAGCCTTCTCTAGTTGTTCCAACCTTTCAATTCTTTGAAAAATGGAGTCTACGTTACCTAACTTACGCTCCAAGTCCTCGATCACCTTATCAACTCTCTCCTCTAGTCTTATCAGTCGGGGGGGGGGGGTTGTGTCCCCCCCACCCTCTTTAAATCCCTGGAACATATTCTCGTCACTTTCTTCTGTATTGCTCCTCTCTATACTTCTAATCTTTACATTTTTATTAGACATTTGATCCTCGCTAAGTCTTTTGTTTACCTTCCGCTTGTCTGGCTGGTCAAAGTCTACTCCCTCCTCATTTCCTTCCATTTCCCTCAGTAATCCCTCCCCTTTTCCTCTTTCCCTACGTTCCCACTACTCCACGAGCAATTTCCCCCCCACCCTGCAAAAACACTAGGCACTTCTCTTTGCGTTGGGATCCACAGACTTCACTTTTCTTCAGAACGTCTTCTAAGCCGTCCATTCGTTGAAGTGTGTGTGTGTGTGTGTGTGTGTGTGCGCGCGCGCGCGCGTGTGTGTGTGTAATGGAAATAAAAATAAATAGATGAATAGATAAAATGAATAAACAGATATATAAGTATGTAAAACTGGAAAGGAGACATTAAAACATAGTCTGCACAAGTGAAGTGAGATAGTTTAAAGGGGATAGACTACATTGACAGCAGGAATCTCTTGATTACGAATAGCAGGGCTGTAAGAGGTCATGAGAACAAATTTAGAAAGATTACGCGTCTAAAGGATGTGATGAAATATTCTTTCTTTATATAGATGCATGAGAACAAATTTAGAAAGATTACACGTCTAGAGGATGTGATGAAATATTCTTTCTTTATATAGATGCATAAGTACTTGCAATGGTTTAGGAAGGGATATAGCCCAAACTAGTACAATACATATTGTAAATACGATCTAAATATCATAATTGAAAATTAAGGACATAGACCATATTGGAACTATGAATGGATTTGAAGCTAAGTATAAGTTAGTGGGTAGGAGAGTGTAGCTATTTTCCTACATACTACAATTAGGTAAACACACACCTGGAGAAATGCTTTAACAATGTGCCACGCAAGAGAAAATTTGTTGGGAGATGTTGTAGGACTTAAAGGGAGCACATTAGATTGGTTGAAAAGTAACCTGAAGGAAAGGCGTATACGAACAGTGGTAAAGGGTGTGATGTCAAACATGACAGAAATGAGTACTTAATACCAATGGGCTACGTGTTGGCACTAGTAATGTTCTTGACGTATATCAATAACATGGCGAACAAGATACTGAAAAAAAAAGAATGAAAAGTGAAGAGTTGTTAATTATAATAAGATAGCCTTGATAAGGTTTATAAATGGAAACAAGAATAGAAGATGAAAGTCATTGCAAAGAAGTGCAGAATTCTGGAAATGTCTCCCACAAAAATAAGTAAATAAATAAATAAAAATATATAAAGAAAACAAGAGACCGTCATGGAACTATACAATTAGAGATGAAATAACCTAAAAGGTAAAAATGAAAAAGATATCAGTATATGAGAGTCCAAAGACTATATGCTGATCTCGGTCACGGGATTTAGTGCATTTTAGTATCGTTTTAACGTTGTTTTGGTGTACGTTTTCTCAATATTCCTCTAATGATAATTAAGGGGTTCATGAGAACAAGGGACAGCATGTACACTAGTATCGAAGACCGGAAAAAGATATATGGATGGTCATTGGTGACAAGCTCACATTCTCCAACCATGAAGTCGAGTAAATTATCAAGACAAATAAATTTGTGGTGCTCATAAGAAGAATATCTATTCGCCTAAAACTCTCAGATTTCCAACTATCATTTACACCTTAACGTCAACCAGGTAACCAAACTAGGGACGCAATGCTGCCGGAGCTGGCCGAAGCCCCTCCTAGCGAAAGTAATTATTTATTCACCTTGTACCCTTTTTACTCATCTGAACAATTCTATCTCATTTTCATAAGGAAGAATGAAATCCTCGAAAAAACGTACAGTGTATGTCGAAACATGATAGGGATAGCAGGCTTTTGTCAGGCCCTCCAGATTTCCGGCACCTATAGAGTTGGCAATGCACCAAGGCTGTCCGGCAGAGAATACATAACGACCTTCCCTCATCCACTCAAGGATACACAGAGCGGACAAGAAGAAATCCCTCTAGGTATCTTTATTTTACCATCCATTTACAACCATTCTCCATCTCCACCTACCCCTTGCCCTCTCCCTTCCCTTCAAAACAGACATCCTTCTTGCGCCCAAAGCCCCTTTCATCCCATCTATTATATCCATATTCTCAGTTTTCCCCTGACGATCACCCCGTTTACCTATGCCTCCCACACACTTTTTACTAATTGTTTTTCACTAATTATTTCCATATGACAAAATAATTCCAGTATTCTTTTATCAACCCTATTTGCCAGCTCCCTTTCCGCCCCCGCTCTCCGCCTCACCTCCTCATTTCCCTCACTTTCCGTTCTCGTAAACCCCACCATACCTCTTAAACACTTCTTAAACACATTTCATTGACTATTTTCTGTCTTCCTTAAATTCCAGATTTCTGCTTCATTCAGCGTCGTAGGCACAATCACCCTTTCGTACAGGCTTCTCTTCGTGTTCATCCCCAGATAAATATTTCTCATTACATTTATATTCCCCCAAAACATCTATTTGCCTCCCTCACTCTACAGATTAACTCCATTCCCTTCTTCATATGACTAAAAATACTTATAACTCTCCCTTCTACCAACTTCTCTTTAAAATTTATCTCAAACTCATTGCCACCCTTCCCCCCTTGTACACATCATCACTTTATTTTTCCCACATTTACTTTCAGTTTTTTTTCCTCTCGCATACCCTCCCAGACCTCCCCACACCAGTTACCTTAGACCCTCCCCTGACCGAACTACAGGCGCAGTGTCGCCCGCAAAAAAACAACTGTATCACCTCCCACTTCCCTCTGCTCTTGCCATCTCTGAACCCCTACCTCCTACCATCACCCTTACGCTTACCTCCCATGCCACCTCATCCATATACGGGGTGAACAACCTTAGTGATATTACACAATCCTGGCGCAGTCCTACCATCACATTAAACCACTCACTCTCTACACTTCCACAGCTAACATGCTCTACTATACATGTGCGAGTAAAAAGGCTTGACATTTTTCAAAAGCCTTCCTCTTATCCTATATATCTGCAACACATACCACAATACCTTCCTGTCATCCCAGTCATATGCTTTCTCCAGATCTATAAAAGACCAAAACATCCTTACATTCTGTCAAAAACTTGCGTGTCTTCTTTACTACGAAAACTGATCTAAGTATCATCTTCCTTACCCCGCCCTATTCTTCCCTGATCACTCCTGTTCCCCTCCTAATCCTCCCATATGCCTTACCAACTACACGTAAGAGACTAATTCCTCTAAACCTACTACATTCATAGTTATTTTCATTTGTAAAGTGGAACTATACAAGGGAAAAGGGAACACAAAAACGGAAGGTTTGCGATTTACATCACCACAACCTCGTGATGCCCTCCCACCCCAAATAACATTCCAGTTCCTAAAAATAGAAATCCCAATTGTTGTGACGTCACATGTTATTGCGCACAGGAAATCACATGCTGATAAACGAGTCTGTACGCCTCGCTACACCATACTTCCATATGAAAAATAACCACATGTATCGGTTATTTTAACGTGATCCAACTCAATTCATCCTTTCAAAATGCCAGCCACTAAACAATGCTGACATAGATTATGTCGTAGTGGCTCATACTATGAGGATAGACAGCATATGAAGGATGTTACTTGGATCCGTTTTCCCAAACCACGTTTGAACTTTGAACAATGTCAGCGATTGGTTCGAACCACTGATCTAGATATAACTGGATCACGGATCGCTGTCGAGATTGTGAGGTTGGCGGCAGCCATGATGTTAGTACCAAAACAAAGTCGCGCCACGCGATCACTGATCTGATACAATTACAGTTCTCGGCAGCTTTCGCTCCCATATACATATTCAACGATCATTTTACAATGCCAACTTGTGCTGCATTCAACTGCACCAACCGGAGAAAAGGTGGATGTGAGCAGTCCTTCCACTCGTAAGTAAATTAAAGTTTTATTACCCAAAACATCCCGATACCCATCAACAAATGATGCGGCCATCAGGAGCCATAAAATGTTGCCCACCAACTGTTTTGTTAAGTGTTGTCATGTTAATGCTTTGTATTTATTATCGTAAGAAATAGAGATCTAGCAGCAACCCATTTGTCACGAATGTAATCGTGGCAATAGCAGGATAGATATTTATCATTTAAAAATATCTTATAAGGCTCAAACGCTGTCCAGAGCTGTGTAGGTGTATAGAACCAGTTGTTCTTCCTGATTACATGTGTAGGCTTTTTCTATATTGTGAAGTGTGAGGAATTCATATTAGATGGGCTGAATTACTATTCGGGGCCCGTTCAAAAATTATGTAACGTTTTTTCTGGTGAAATTCGACACCCCCCACCTCATGTAACATTGCGTAACACTGGGTGTTACATCTCCCTGTATTACATAACACTGATTACAACTAATTACAACTCGGCACCCCCATCAAGTGTAGGCCAGATCCGCCAAACACCCCTCCCCCTTGACTTCTCACCAAAACATACTCATTTTTATTTGTCCTGTGTGAAATTGTTTACGATTGCATCAAAGAATGAAACATGGTATGATGTTTTTGGATTTTTTTGCTCGATATTTATTGCTCGATCTGTTAAGGATATGCTATTTCAGTGCATAATTTATGACATAAATTAATAAATGAATATAAATAACCATTATTAGCGTTGCGTAGCGCTGTTGAAAACACCCCCACATCCTCGTAACGCATCGCATCTACCATGCACCCCCCCCCCTAGCGTTACATACTCTTTGAATGGCCCCTTACATGTTCACCACTTTAATGCGATATTTTACTATTTGAAACAATTTAGATCATAGATATGACAATTTCTCTATCTTTCCACATGTTCGACACAACCCCGGATTCTAACCACATCGTCAATTTGATCAAGTGTATCGTCACGTGCTTCTGCAAAATCAGGCTCCATCATATCTCCAAATTATATTCTCAAAAAGTAACCGGTGTCAAAGTGAGGAAGGAGTTATCAAAACTTGTTTTATTCAAGCACCAATAACGATAAGCAGTACAGTAATCAAATGTTATAGGGATATTTATTCCGTTAAATGCTAGTATAGATCTATTATTATCCCTATAATATTTTGACTATATATCATTATCCCATTTGTTGTCTGTGTAACATTCCCTTGAAGTTATAATATATACTGGAATTATAATTTGTCAGTGCCAACTCATCCATATACATGCACAAGTTTATGTATATAAATGGTTATTTCTGTTAGAGGTAATAAATATCAATATTGTGATGATGCTATTTTGATATACACCTTGTATATGTATGTACGTACGTATGTATGTATATGGAGGGCCCAGCAGCGACGAATTGTGTGGCCATTATATACCCAATCATGCTTGGATCACAGGCCACGAGAGTAACACGACAGCTCCCATGACACTGATCTAAAAATGGTGTTATAATGACCGGCGGAGCGGTTCACACTAGCTGTTTTGGTACTTCCATTATGGCGGCCATGTCCCGCCTGCCGGCCTCACTCCTGGGGCAGCCCACGGCCCGTATACGCTATCCAGGTGTTATATAGATCAGTGGTTCGAACGTGTGGGAGGATTTTACCAGTAAGAACGTGAAAAAAGACACATACATATGCAGCAAACACTTCGTAGGTGCATCTGGACCTACTGATGACCACCCACATCTAATTCCTGCCCTCTCAAGTCCAGACCGGGTGAAGGTACGGTTACACTAGTCGACGAAAAGCTTGTAGTTCAATTTATGCAATCGTTCATCCTATAATAAGTGGGTACACGTAAGTCCAGCTTTACATTTTAGAGAAATTCCCACTAATCACGTAAAAGGAGATACAGCAGCCCCACCCTCTATCCAGAATAAGGAATCTCATTGACAGACACAATGCCTATGTCACTTTCTCAAACATTATATCCCAAGTAACTTTGAACGACTCGCGATCTCTCTAAAATGCATATTTGACGATCTTTGCATATCATATATACACACATACGCCCGAGGCTGAAATAATTTCAGTATCGATGCGCTGTGAGTCGTTACTCCAACTCTCATGAGCGGGGAGTTGGGTGTGTATATGCGTCTGTCACAGCATTACATATAGATCGGTCATATATAAGCTTTGAGCTCTCTTCCGGGAGAGCAATAGCTGTCGATCATGAGTAAATTTGCATGCAGATTCTTTTGGACCTAAACAAGTTAGCTCTTCTGCCACATTAGCAGCCACAACATTATCATTTATTGAAACCACATGGACAGCTCACAGTCCAACACGTGATCCAAGACCATAGCGAATCACACACACACACAAACGAGCTCTCTTCCGGGAGAGAAATAGTTGTCGATCACGAGTCTAAACATGATCCAAAGACCATGGTAAATCACACACACAGATTATTGAACACTAGGCAGAAGATATTTGTCATCCATAGAAAATGGTTGACTCAGTGAGAGAGTGAAATTATATTATCATTATTTCTTAATATAGTCGAGACACCTCATATACCAAAGCGCCTCTTGTGGTCGTATCTTCCCTATTGGAGCATGGATAACTTCCGTATCCCACTCCATTGCGGCAAAAAAAAAAAAAGTGTAGATATCAACCAAATGGTGAAGAGTTTTCGCGCGTAAGAAAAATTACCAATGTTTACATGCAGCAGTATTCAAACGACTGTTTGATTATTGACTTTTTTTGTTTCAAGATAACTTTATACTATCAAATAATGTATCTCTTATTACTGAATAAATTGTACGTTTTTTAATATGTCGTAAATATGAATACTCTTAACATATATCTTTAGTTCTTTTCATTTTCTTACACACATTCTTCCCCTCCCACAAAAACTGATCCCGCGCGAACGGGTGGCCTTACCTAGCTAATCCATAACCAACACAGCGCTCGCAGAGGTCAGACGTCGCTCTCCGCTCCAGCACACTCAACAAGTACCCAGCAATCTTCGCCGGCCGGTGGCGGCGAGGAGACTTTTCTCCTTTGCTGCTGCCGGTCTGGCACAAGGCTGACCTCTTCGTTGGCGTCGGCAGGCGGGTTTACACCAAAGACAAATACACACATTTCCCAAGTCACGTAATTATATGCTTTCAGAGTTGTGCTTGGAAGAAAAGAGATACACGCACACTTGCTCGCTGGCTTAGCAGAGGTCTTTCATCCAACTCTGATTCAGAGCCCTTAACTCTTCGCCGGCTGGTCGTGGGAGAGGAAATGGGGAGCCTCTCTTGTCGACCGGCCCGCACCCACGCCCTGGCCTCTTCGGTGACGCTGGCGAGCGGGTTTACACTTCTGACAATTATACACAATTCCCAAGTCACGTAATTCTCTGCTTTCAGAGTTGTGCTTGGAAGGAGAAAGATAAAACAACACCCACCCACCTGCCCATCCACCCACCCTCGCACCGCCATTGGATCCACTCTCCTGACTACACTTCGGATATCGCTCGCTCATCGCTCAAGCCCAACCTGGGGCTAAACAGGAACGCTCATGCCCAACCTGGGGCTAATCAGGAACGTGCTACCTAGCTGGGGTTAATCAGCATCTGTACACGCGGGAAGTGAACTCTACTCACTTCCCGTAAGATACATACACACCTCTCACGAACATAACCACGCCCCACGCACAAACATCTACACGTACTTTTTCTTCGACTAAAACTCGCTTCCTTTCTAACTTTCTCTTATACTACATCTTCTCATTTCAGTTTACCTCCCACTAAATATTTTCCCGTTTTTCCACCTTTCTCTACTACTACGCCTCCTACCATTTTCTCAACTTTTGGTGATTCTAATCCCAGGCGTCGGCGCTGCCGTCCAAGTTCCCTGCCTATTTCTCCCGAGCCACGACCACCAACCGCCCCTAATCGCTCACGTAAAAGCGCATTGGCAACAGCCCTCTATTATACACTACTATCTTTTCATTTTCTTATACATTCTTCCCCTCCCACAAAACCCGATCCCGTACGAGCGGATAATCTTACCTAGCAAGTCGCAAGTTTCTTTCCCTCGGATTTCTTCCGAGGCGTCCAACCCAAATCCTTCAACGTTGGACGAAATCCATCCCTAGGCTCGGAACCCCATCCACCCGTTGACTAGGGTAACTATATCTTTAGTCCACCAACCACTGAAACGGTACAATGTTGTCCAATTCAGATTTAGATATGGTTTACTCATTCATTGTCAACTACAGAGCCTCAGAGGCTTAGGCTTGCATGACATTGGTAGGTTAGGCCTACTATGACTATTAAGTTGACGGAGTTCTCTGCAGGCAGTTTTTGACCTTGTTTGCGTCGCATTTACCAATGTCGACTGTTACAGCCAGTGATGTGTGTGCACTCACTCTAAGTCTAACACAATATTTCACCCTCAAAAATTAAATTATAAAAAATGCCTGGCCTAATCACATTAATAATATTTGGATTAGAATTTGCTGTAGCCTATGCAATATGCATTGCATAGCATGCAATCAGCAGGCCTCCGTTGAATACGTCCTGTAGCCAGTTTGATGAAAATAAACACTGTTAAAGAAGGCTACGACCTTGAAAGCCTTACATAACTGCAATGACTGGGTAATGCGACACATGGGGACACTAACATGAAATAAAGCCTAGACATGCTAGAGAAGAGACCACTGCGGCCATATAATGCCGTGGAAAATCGACTGTACCTTTTCACAAGTTCGGCCTTGTTTCGACTAGGTTTCAGTCCTCGACACTCCAACCAACGCTGCAACTGAACGTTGAAATAACTGTCAATACGTTAAATGTCGACCTTGGTCCCAGGGGCATCGTCCTCAAACAATAAAACCTTTGAAAATGGGTCACATGTCACCATTGTTAAGTCTTTTTTCATACAACATGCATTGAAGTCACCATGCAGTTAGATTTTATTTATCAATTTTGTCACCCCTTTCAGTGATCCGAAAACCGCATTTAACTCGCCTCTTACGTTTTTTTTTTTACAAGCAGAATAACCTAGATATTATAGCTCAGTTGTTCAAATTTAACCCTAGGCAAATTTACAAGTAGGTATGATTGATGAAAAAAGATGGAATAGATAAACAATCTGCTGTATCCCCTACTTTGTCACGCGCCACAAGCCTCAACTCAAAAAGCGTAATCTGTTTCACAACCTCAAAACTTGCACACTCTTGTACTTAAAAAAATGCGTAGTTCCCAGTAAAACCATCATGTGGTCACTTTTGTCATGTGCCTGTTATAACTACTCATGTTATGACATGGGAAATACTTTGGTTTGAATTTAGTAAATGGAAATTCAAAATAAACAAATCAAATATATTTGATTAGGGCAGCAATTTTATGTTTATATTCCTTCTTCGGTTGAAGGGTATTTGTTTATTCAACCACTCCTGTACTCCTGTTTATCTTTCGTTGGGAGTTCTATCCCATTTTCATAGTGACTCACAATAGACGTCTCGGAATATGCCTTAAATTAAGCCTGTAATGTTTGAATGTAATAAAATTACATTACTTTTGTAAAGCTGCAGTCACCATGTTTTATTCAAGGGTCCTTTTGTAAATAATTAACATGTTATTTTTTTTTATAAAAGCGAAACCGATTCAAGTATCGCGTAATGTAATAATGTATTGCCATTATCAAATGATCCCGCCTACGTGCAGTCATACGAACGCAGTCCAAGTTGTTTTGGAAACGTGAAGTTTATTGTTGAGTGCATGTCGGACAATCAAACCTCAAGAACATTTAAAGTTGTCATTAATAACAAGTTTTATTGAATAGTTAAGGTTGATGTCTAGAAGTGCAACATCATGCCTACTTTGAAATTTACGGAGGTTATTACATTTTCAAGTGAAGATCCCGTAAGTTCATACACGTAGATCGTAACCTGCTTTCCATCTGTTGTGGGAAAGGTTATCAAGCACAATTTAGAGTAGCCATTAAGAGCTCAATTTGGCGATGTCATAGGACTTTCAAGTAATATATATGCATATCAATAAGCGTAAAGGCCCAGGATGTCGTCCCGGTCATGCATACCAAAGTAGACTGCAGGTCTGCAGGGTTAGATTAGTTTCTCTGCATGATTCATGAAAGAAGTGATAAAAATAAAAAATTGTTGCCTTTTTTTAACATAATCATCCTTACTTTGGGTGGTACATGTTAACTTACAAAATAGTGTGGGTGTTCTTTACTGTATAAGGTTTCTGTTACAAATACATTGTAATTTTCATTATGTATTGATAGGGTTTTGGACATTGTTTATTTTCACCTTGTTCTTTCATGGATTATTAGGCTTGTTTTTTCTTAGAAAGTTATCCTTAATATCTAACAGTTGCAAACTAATTATAGGATCAATCATTCCATGGTGTAGTGACAAACATGTAGGAATTTTAAAGACTGACTAAAAATTCCCTGAGGTGGGGCTCAAAACAAGAAAACTACTTATTTCCCCACTATTGCTTGAATAGCTAAGCATGATTCCTAAGTAACTGGCAACAACCATTGGATTGAACCATAAGTCATTAAAGGAGGAAACATTATGTTGGTGGGTAAGGCTAGAATGGGGCAGTGTAAGTTAAGGTGCAAAATATCATCTTGTAGTGATTAAATTAAGATGAATTTTGCCATTCATTTCCTAAGTACAAATAACCTTTGATGGACACAATCTATAGAGCAAAAGTTTATCTGTACATATTCATTCACTAGACATGGTTTTCTTCAAAATCAAATGCACATATAATTTATATACTGACAGATGTGTATCAGAATAGGGTTTAGCTTTTTCTGGGCTTTGAAAATATACTAGCCAATATTTCTAGGGGTAAATAGGCCACATGTTGTTCTCTATTGTGCTTGATAAGTGGATTCTGAGCTTTTGAGTTGTCACCTTATCAAGGTGTTGGATTAGGTTAGCATCTCAGGTTAAGTTTGGGTATGTATTTCTTATATTTTATGAATTAAAAAGTGATTACAAAGGATTACAAAGGCGGAGCATGCCGACAGGAGACCTTTTGATCCATATCTAGGTCGGATGCAAAAAAAAAAAAAAAAAAAATCATATTAATAATAAAATAATAAATAAAAACTATTATAATGTAAATAACAAATAAAATACATAAATAAATGCATAGGTATAGTTAAAATAATAAACAAACAGGTAAATAGTAAATAATAAATTAACATATAACTAATAATAAATGAAAATCACAGACAGACAAATGATAACAAAACAAAAACAAATAATATAAGATAAATTATAATCATTACAGCATCTTACTTAAGTATTTATCTAAATGATGCATATAGGATGGGAGAAAGAAGACTGCTATAACATGATACATTGTTTTTGAAAATTGTAAAACTGTGCTGGTCTTGTCTTCACTTAGTTGTGGGTTTGAATCACACATTTCTCCCTGATTCCTAGCAATGACTATTACTTGCCCCAATAGTCATAAGTGCATGAGGCAAAGGTGACAACTTTGGCCACAACTTCACTCCTCTTGGCTCAGGCTCCTCACCACCTTCTGCCATATCTTGCCATAGTGGCCAAATATAGAGCATTGCTTACAGTGCAGTACTGATATTCTCATCTTCATTTACCTTGTTCTATGTTGGTATTGTTCTAAAGCTGATACTGGTGAACACATTCATGCTAGTATGGTTCTTGTTTATTGTTGAAAGGATGGCAATTTGGCTGGCTTTCAAGCAATTCCATTGATTTCATAATAGGACATATGACACAAGAGGACCACTGCCCATTTCTGATGCCAATGTTTGTCATGGGAGGGATGGCAGTTAGATAGGCTTTCAACAATTGTTAGGTCACCAATGTTCATATGTCCTTAGTTTCAATGCGCAAGAGATTGTTTGTGATTTACTTAGTCTTAGCCATGGTTAGTCTGGGAGGGGTAGGGGAGCAGATTGCATTACCAAATGGGACCACTATACTACAGGAGTGCTTAAACCATTATCACTGGTTCGGCCCAAGTGAATATATTTTGTATTACTCTCTGGGAAGAGTAATTGTAAGCCAGTGTAGTAAGTATAGTATGAGATTCTTTGTGTCTGTGCTGGTTGTATGTATCGCAATAGGTGTCTGATACCAAGTCAGTTCTCTGTTGTTATTTTTTCAGTGTGGGGTAGAGACCTAGATGTAGGTATGCCAGTACATGTCTTGCTTGTATTACGATTGATTTTTAGGAAATTTTGGTAATCTGGCAGACACTTGTATTATGATCTGAGTGCATGTATGTACTTGTATGGAAATGTTGTGGGTTACTAAAGGTAGAATATTATAGATATAAGATAAATACTGCTGGTATTTTTTGTTGTATTTAGTGGACTGTTTGCATGATGTGAGAGGTGGGAAGGTTAAGGGCTCTTGCAAAGAGCTGTATGCCAGTCATTCTCATGTGCTACTCTATTGGAAGGATATTAGTTTCTGAGTGTAGCTGTTTTATTGACATTATTTTAGTGCAGCCAGTTACTGTACTTAGTACTTTATGTTGTTTGTGGTATGTCATTCAGTTGATTCTCAGCCCTGAAAAAACAGGAGTAATTTGTGTTCACACATTAGGTTATGTTAGTTCTTGAAATATTCATGGCTATGTTACCTGCTCTTTGAAATACCCCTTTAGCATGTAATCTTGATTAACTTAATCTTTTACCTATTGATTTGGTGTCATGAATAAACAAGAGTTGATTAGCTATTATCATTTCCTCAGAACCATCCTGCAGACAACCTTTTGAAAGCAGATACATATCGAAAATGGAAATGCACTGCAGCACTAACAGACAAGCAACCAACAGTAACCTTAAAACTAGAAAAACTCAGCTTCATCCGTGCACTGGACATTGGCAATGAAGGATCAGCATTTGTTGAAGTTCTTGTTAGCCGAGAGGGCTTGACCAACTTTGAGGTAAGTTTCTGCAATTATCAGTTATGACTGTTAGTTGCAATTAAATGTTCATGATTTACCTACATGGAATTCCTGGTGACCTTACATAAGAAAACAGAAATAAGATGTGGAGAAAAGTTGGTAGGAAGTGATGGAGAAGATAGTAAGTTTCTGGACTTCATGTGAAGACCAAGTACTTGTTGCCCTTAGTTTCACTGACTGGAAACCTGTATCCCCACAGTAGCTAGCATTATCTCTTGGTCCTTTCCCTCAGCTCTCTCTGTGTAGACATATTCAACTCTTTTCTTGTGTTTAGTTTACCTAATTATATGTATCTAAATGTATTATACATGAAATACATCTATAAGGTCCTTTTCTTACTCTCCAATTATCATATCTAGATTAAGATTCATGCATCAGTCTCTCTGTGTCAAAGGCCAGGTGGAGGAGGAAGTGTTAGGAGAGGGAGGGAGTTATTCATTAGTCCAGCTCTGCTTTTATGAAGAAATGGAAAAAAAATAATCTTGGTTGACAGATAGATATGGGCAGGGCTGTCAAACTCATGGCCGATGGGCTAAATGTGGACCACGGGATAGTCTTAAGTGACCCAAAAGGTGACGAGATTTTTCAACTCAAGTTACTATAATTGCTATAACTGAGGAAAATGTAACTAAACTGTTAAGATGAGACGTAATAACTTTTACTTTTTATTTATTCATATTATTTTATTATTATTATTATTATTATTATTTTTTTTTTTTTTTTTTTTTTTTTTTTCTCCTATTATGGTCTTCAAGACCAAGTGCATAATTGGCCCATGAAAGGATTTGAGTTTGATACCCCTGGTCTTGAGACCTATGAAATATTCACATTTCTTATTGTAATGGAAATTTATTTTTCATTTCTACTTATATAGTTCACTGTAATAATCTCTCTCTTTTCCATTTTCAAGGTCTTGTTGGTTGCATCATCATTTATGAGTCCTCAAGAGGCACGTAATGCAAGCAATCTCAGTCGGGTACGAATGTTTGGATCTGAGAAACTTAACAAAAATGTTACCAGTCAGAAATGGGACAGAATCAAAGTTGTATGCACACAACCTTTCAACAAAAATATACAGTTTGGTCTGTCATTCATCACTGTGCAGGGAGATGAGGTAAGGATAGTATTCTTCATGACAGCTGGCAGCATAAAGCCAAGGATTAGCTGTTTGTTTACTTAAAAAATATACATACATACATATACCAAAGGCTTCTTCACCTTGACAAGGGAGGTTAGCCAAAGTCAAAAGGCATGATTCCTCTCCCACCCATTTCATCCCCACCCACTTCACTCCCATTCATCACCTCAAGCTCCCTCCCTCTTTTCTTGGCTCCTCCAGGATGACGGGTCATCCCTGCATCTTGGATGAGTTGATGGAAAATAGATATACTCAATATGTTGTTCTTATATTAGCCATGCTGATCTTGATAATATTTAAGAACCAAACATAGTACTTGTTGATAGTAAATGTGCAAGACAGATGTCAGAATCTTCTCCATACTGAACATCCTCCAAACCAATCAATACTCCCCTCCATCTGTAGGTGTAGCCTTGAGAGGCTGGCACTGAGTTTCTGGACTGGGGCCAAGATATCCATCATTTTTTACTACTTTTTTCTCATCATTTCATATAAAGAGAGCTGACAACCTTTGACTACTTTTCTCCTTCTCCTCTCCACTGCCAAAAATGCAAAGTATTGCAAAAAATGGTAAAAACAAGTAGGTAAATATATAGACACGAGATCATTAAAGAAGCACTACTCTCAAAGTCAACAAATTTGGTACTAAATCAGGTGCTGCCTCATATAATCCCAGAAGAGAAAACACTCCCTAGACATAAGAATAACAAGTACTCACCATCACTCAGATCATCAACTAGCACTAAAAGAGTACCAACACAGAATTGACCTGGAAATAAACAGGGCTGTGGAGTCAGAGTCGTGGAGTTGGAGTCGGAAGCAATTACGGTCACTGGAGTCGGAGTCGGAAGCAATTACGGTGTCACTGGAGTCGGAGTTGGTAAAAATATACCGACTCCGACTCTAGTTAAATTTACACTTTATAATGCCTTCGTTTAGTCTGTAGAGTTATGCAGTGCACACTCCTTGTAGATTATATTAAAAAAACAAAAAATTATAAAATGTAATAAATCTCATCGTCTTATCTTTGTGGTCATTCCACTAAACCCTCAAAACGTCCTTGTGCAATGCTGGCTTTCAAATTTATACGTAGAGTGATAAACATCCAAAGTATTGCTTGAATAAATTAGATAAACACCTCCATTTTACACCTTCTGTTGACACACAGCCACGGGAGCTGTAATATTCCTGTCAAGTTCCATATGCGTCGTTTCCATCACTCCATCACTTCAGTGGTTTCTCCCACTGCTGCGTTGCCAAACAATAGGATAATTATGATTTCAACTGTAGACTAACCCAATAATACTATCTCTTCTCTCCTTTCCCCTTCTTTGTCCCCTCTATACTTTTTAACATTGAATTATTGAAATAAGGATAATTAAAGTTAGAAAAAAAAATTCACGTTTCAAACATGTTCAGCTGTATCTTGTATTGTACTTGTATTGATAAGATCGGTTCCAGAACCAGAGTAATGTCCATCGCAATAATCGCATAGCAGTACCAGTATGTAGTTAAATGAATCACAATGGCAGACAAGACTGTGAGAATAAACACCTTGTGAGATTGAAACCTTTATTGGTACTACGTTTCGCTTGTTACAGCTTTTTCAAGTACACGCGAAACGTAGTACCAATAAAGGTTTCGATCTCACAAGGTGTTTATTCATGTAGTTAAATCAAGAGGTACATTATAGAATCTTTATTTTACTGAATTTTCTTCAATATCCTTTCAAAAAATCTCTACTTCAGTAATAAAGTATTAATGAAGAGTTCACATAGGAAAGCCACACTATAACATATATCTTTATTCTTTTATATAAACCAGTTATAATGATATAAGTCTTCTCAAGATTGGAGCGTATGTGTGTTGTATAGGCTTTATAAAATATGTAGGCCATAATCAGTTAATTACATGAAGAGGAGTCAGTCAGAGTTGGAGTCGGAGGTGTCAAAAATAGAGGAGTTGGAGGTTTTGTGTTCCAACTCCACAGCCCTGGAAATAAATATCGTAAACTCCAAATACAATCACTAGATGAAAAAGACAGGGCACATTATTTTACATTGCCTTAATTGGGGGGAAAGGGCCTTTTAGTATATGAAGAAGTGTAAAATGTTTTGTCTTTCAGACTGGTAAAGATGCTGATACACAAAACATCAAATTAGGTGCATTTACAATCAAACCTGAAGAAGATGAAAGCAAAACCAGTATTTCTATTGGATCTATATTTGCCAGAATGAAAGAAAAAGGAACTGAATCAAGTTCAGGTAAGCTGAATGTAGTTTTGCTTTAGAAAGGTTAAGTTTTAGTAGTGTACTCATGGTGACGGCAGTTCAAACTCTGCTCCCAGTGAGTTGGACCAAGGACATGGTTCATTTAAGTTCATACTACTAAGTCCTCTGTAAGGGGCACTCTCCTAGCCTCCTGATAGGGGAGAGTTTTGCTCTCTTAACCTCTTCAATATGAGTCAAATTCTCTTGTGCAGCATCACATGCCTAATAAGATGAATCACACTACTTGCATTATAAAATATAGTCACTGCTGTATTGTTCATTTTCACTCTGAGTAATAATACATACATACATATACCAATGGCCATTTCCCCCTTACAAGGGAGGTAGCCAAAAAACAAAAGCATAAAATCCACTCCCACCCATTCCATCCCCACATACTCCACTTCCATTCCACTCATCCCCCTCCCTCCCTCTTATCTTGGCTCCTCCTGGATGACGGGTCATCCCTGCATCTCACCCACTGCCCTGGGTCAGAAGCAGTGTAGCAAGACACAGCATATCCAGAGCAAGGCCACTGCATTTAACTACTTTGGTACATGTCAAATTCTCACGTGCAGCACAGGCTGCCATATGTGCAATTCATCACACTTATCACATTATAAAATATAGTCACTGCTGTATTACTCATTCTCTTTTACTTGAGTAATAAGAAACACAGAAAACATGATCAAACCAGTTCACAGAATCTGGTGGTATCTCATGCACAACTACAAAAAAATGTATAATCAAGACGCCAATGCCAGTATCCTCGTGTCCCCATTTGTGCCTCATGATGCCTACATAGGCATCATCATACTGAAGTGGTTAATTGGCAACTCCCCTCTCTGTCCCCTCATGCAGGAAAAGAGAATGGGAGAAATACCTTCAGGCTGCATCAAAATATCATTCCCACATACTCCCTCATCCCCCCCATCCCCCACCCACTCCCATTCTTCACTCACCCCTATCTTCTGTCTTCTCCCTTCCTTCCTCAGCAGACATTCCCCTTTTTCCCAGTGCCCCTTTTACCCCATCCATCCATCCATCTCATCCTTGGTTGTCCCCTTATATTTTCTTCCACCTCTGCCTTCCACACTTCTATTGCTAATCTTTCTTCACTCATTCCATCCCAATACTCTTCCATCCATCCTATCTCCCAACTCCCTTTCCACCCCCCACTCTCCTCCTTGCCTCCTCTTTTCTCACTCTATCATGCTTCTCAGGCACCTCATCTTAACCCCTTCAATACGGGCCACATCGCACGTCTGGCAGCATTAGCTGCCAGACGTGCAATGTTGTGTCATATTCTCTCATTATAAAAAATAAAGTCACTGCTCTATTGCTCGTTCTCTTTCACCCGTGAATTTTAATAACCATAGAAAATATGATGAAGCCAGTTTACAGAGTATGTGGGTCACGCAGGTACGACTACAATAAATATAATCAAGACGCCGACGTCGGCATCCTCGTATACCCACTTGCTCCTCATGACGCCTACGTAGGCGTCACCGTATGGAAAAGGTTAAACACATTAAAACTCCTCCTCTCTTATGTTCCATGTTTCTGCCCCATACATTGGTGTTGGCACAATCACAGAAAACCTGATCAAACCAGTTCACAGAATTCGAGGATCACTTAGCTACAGCTACAAAATAAATGTAATCAAGATGCCGATGCTGTCATCCTTGTATACCCACTCGCCCCTCATGATGCCTATGTAGGCGTCATTGTATGAAAGAGGTGAAACCCAATCATCATTATCATCATCATCAGTAGTGTACTGTGCAATTCTATTCACATATTAATGATTAATTATGTAAGAATGACTTTAAAATTAATGGTTGATATAGAAATTTGAAAACTTGCAAATCCATGACTGTTTTTAGTGAATACACATTATTATATCAGTTAGTACTCAAATTGTATTTTGGTGGTGTTCATGTGCTGAAACTGAAACATTTGTTTTTGAAGTTAATCATTGCATAGGATGTTCTAGGTAAAACTAGATTAGGGAGCATCACAAGAAAGTAGTTTATTATACAGTAATCCATCCTATATCCAAACTAATTGGGCCACAGAAGGAATTAGTGGTATACAGTATTCATAAATCATATACTCTAACAATGGTGAGGCTCAGATATGGGAGGGATTACATGGAATGTTTATTGTAGATGTAGAATGGATTAGTTTAACCATCTTGAAACAACTTTATTTTCCAAATAGATGTTATATCTTGGAGAAACTGAAACTTTATTAATATAGGGATTGGTTTTCATGTGTAATCACTGTTTTGCAAGACTTTTGAAAGATATTAAAGTGGTAAATTTTATTTTGATAATATAGACCTATTTTCTTTGGAGTTGATTGTTTCCCCTGGTGTAGAGCTTGGTAACCTGCCTCTTAAGAAATGTAACAAGTTGTAGTCATTGGCCAGGAATGTTGAAACTTTACACTTGTGATATTTTAATTGGAGCACAGTGTAAATATCTTTATTTCTTTAGGCGCAGCAGCTATTCGAGCTGCTGGAGCTGCGGCTGCAGCAGCTGCAGCAACAAAGAGAAAAGCTGATGATGCAAATGCACCAGATATTGGTTTTTATCAGCTGAAGAAGAAACCTGCTGAAGGTAAATGCCATTCATTTTATTATGGCATGATAAAATAAAAACTGTATTTTAATTACCATGGTTCAGGGTTGGGCTATTTATGTTTATAATCTTTTGTATTACAAGGATAAGAGATGAACTAGATGCTTAAACACATCTTTACCTAAGTTTGTATCTTCATACACAAGGAGCTAAGATAAAAAGGGGGAAGCAGATGGATGAAGGGTGGGTGCATGTATTTGTATTCCCTCTTTCTTTCTCTCTCCAGTTCAGTAGTTTTTGCTGCTTTCCCATACAAATTATTTTCTTCAATTTCCTTCATCAAGGTCAAGACCACAATTCCACTAAAAGAATAAGAATATATATATTAACTACAGAATAATGAATTGGAAAATGTTTCATTTAGCTTAAATACAAGATGTTTACAGATTGTGGGCTTATTAAATATCCATATGGCTGGCTCTTTGTTGCTCTCAGTATATGGTGGATTTTGGTTTGATTATTGGAGTAATAGTGTATATTAAATTATTGTTCCAATAATAAGAATGATTGAAGAAAGTAAAAGAGGTGTGAAGGGCAGAGGTGGATGGAATGAACTTGAGGGGATGACAAAGGATGAAATGGATGAATGGGGTGAAAGGGGCTTTGAGCAAGAGGGGACTGTCTGTTGAGCAAGGGAAAGAGAAGGCAAGGGATAGGGGTGAGTGGAGAATGGCTGTGTATAGATGATAATTTGATGCAAAGAAGGAAGAGGGCAGGGGATGGGTGGGGAGTAGCGAGTGATTGAGTGTGAATGATATTTTGATGTAGAACAAAGGAACTTCTCCCTGTGAGGGGGGATCACTAATTAAGGGAAGCAGCCTTGCTGTGGATGTACTATATCTTACTGCATTACTTCTGACCCAGGGTAGTGGGTGGGAGAAGGGGATGACCCTTCATCCATGAGGAGCCAAGACAAGAGGGAGTGGTGGAATGGGTGGGAGTGGGTGTGTGCCTTTTGATTTGGCTACCTCCCTTATACATACATATACCAAAGGATTTTTCCTCCTTGCAAGAGGGGTGGCCAAAAAACATACATACATACATATACCAAGGCTTTTTCCCCCTTTCAAGGGAGGTAGCCAAAAAGGGAAAGGCATAAAAACACTCCCACCCATTTCATCCCTAAATACACTCCACACTCCTCCCACCCTCCCTCTCATCTGAGCACCTCCTGGATGACGGGTCATCCCTGCACCTTGCCCACCGCCCTGGGTCAGAAGCAGTGTCGCAAGACACAGCACATCCACAGCAAGGCCGCTTCATTTAATCAGCGACCACCCCTCTCCGTCCCCCCTTGCACATAAGGAGAGGACGGGGAGAAATCCCTTCGGGCTGCGTCAAAATTTACTCACACATACTACCTCACCCCCCACCCCCCCACCCCCGCCCATTCCTCCTCATGCAATCACAACATCATCCATATACAACCATTCTCCACTCACCTCTGTCTTCCGTCCTCTCCCTTCCTTCCTCAACAGACATTCCCCTCTTCCCCAAAGCCCCCTTCACCCCATCCATCCACCTCATCCTAGGACATCCCCTCATGTTCACTCCCTCCACATCTGCCTTCCATACCTCTTTTACTAGTCTTTCTTCACTCATTCTTTCCATGTGTCCAAACCATCCTAATATTCTTTCATCAAAACTAAGGCATAAAATCCATTTCCACCCATTTCATCCCCAGATACTCCACTCACATCCACCCCACTCCCTCCCTTTTATCTTGGTTTCTCCTGGATGACGGATCATCCCTACATCTTGCCCACTGCCCTGGGTCAGAAGCACTGTCGCAACACACAACACATCCACAGCAAGGCCATTTCATTAAATTGGCAATCCCCCCTCTGTTCCCTCATGCAGAAATGGAGAAGACAGGGAGAAATCTTTTTGGGCTGCGTCAATTTATTTTTCACACATACTTCTTCACCCCTCATCCCCGACCCACTTTTCATGCATCACAGCATCATCCATACACAACCACTTTCCGTATAATGGGGGGAAGCCCTTGGTATATAGATAGATAATTTGATATAGGAGCAGTATTGAAATGTATATGTGTGTGTCTATATTAAATTGTGAAATAAAAGGGGTTGTTCTAATGTAGAGGTTCCATGCTACTATGTACTAAGGTCTGTAATGATAATATTTATCAGTAATACTCTATGTTGATTTTATATGGTTTGTAATTTCTCACATTGCAGAGAGAGATGTACTTTCTTCAAAGGCAACCAGTAGTGGTGCCACAAGTTCAGTATCAAAAGGTGAAAGTGCAAATGGAATGTTAAACACTTCAAGCTCAAAACACACAGATAAGGAGAAGAAGCATGAAAAAGAAAGTTCAAACAAAGAAACACACAAGAAGAAAAAGGAAGAAAGATCATCAAGAGATGAAACACATGAGAAAAAGGCAAAAAAAGGACCAGTTTCTCCATCTACTGCTTCATCTTCAGCTGAGCCCAAAAAGAGAAAAATGACGAGACCCTTCACTGGGCTTATGAGTGATGTAGTGTTTGTAATGAGTGGCTACCAGAACCCACAGCGTGGTGACTTACGAGACAAGATGGTGGAGATGGGTGCCAAATATAAACCAGACTGGGACTCGAAATGCACACATCTCATGTAAGAATAATCTCCATATAGATTTTGGAAACAATTTAGAAAAGATGTATGATGTTTCATTGACTGTCACTGGTTTCTGTGAATGCATGTGGCCTTGCTAGTAAGAAAAGTGAAGGGGAGAGGAAAGCATTTTGGATTAATTATAATAGTGTGTAGAGAATTTTGGGTAGAATGTAAATGTAGTGGTGTTGGGGATTTCACTGCTAAGGTAGATAAGCCAATAGATGGAGAGGTATAGGATGGCAGATAGGAACTGTAGCAAAGATGCTAGAGATGTGTATTGAAAGGGAAATGATAAATACAGTGTTTAAGAAGAGAGACAAGCATATATATGGGCCAGGCTGGTCCATGGAAGGGTAGGCAAGAGGGCATTAATGGACTATAGTGGAACCCAAATGGAGGATTGAAAATTCTGGATGTAAGGGTATTCATAAAGAGAGCAGTGGATTATCAAATCATTATATGGTAGAGATATTGAGAGTAGAGGTAGAGTGGAATGGAAAAAATCAAAGAGGCAGAGAAATGCTGAAGGTGAGAAAAAAAAAAGGAGAGAAAAGATAACAGGAGAATCTGAGAGAAATGTGGATGGTTGTAAAGGCTAAAATAGAATGATTTTGTTTTAAGGAAGAAGTAGTAATGTGTGGAAAGATGATATGTAGGATGAGGAGGGAACAAGGAGAGACAGTTAATGTTAAGATGAAGGGGTTAAGCCAGTGGTGATAAAAAAAGATGCAAGCATATGAAGAGTGGTTACAGGGTAGAACTAAGGAAGAATATGAGGTACAGAAGACAGTGGAAGGGAAACACAAAGTGAGGGAGGCAAAGAGGAGAGGAAGTGTAAGGTAGGGGTAGGTGTTTGATGGATAATTTTAAGAAGTATTAACAAATTATTTGGAAAGAAACAAAAAGAGTGAGGTGGATGAGAATCAATCAATCTGTTGCCCCTGGTCTTTTGCAGAAGTGCTATGACTTGCTGTTGTGCTTCTGACCTGAGGGATGTGTTGGGGGAAAGGAATGATCATTTGTCCATGATGTGCTGAGACAGGAGGGGTAATGAGTGGAGGTAGATGGGGAGAGATGGGTGAAGGTACATGCTTTGACTCATCCACCCTCCTTATAAGGATAGCCTTTTGGTATGTGTGTATGAACAGGAACAAGTAGCTGTTTTTTGTCAGTAATGTCTAAGGTTAGACTTTCCATTTCTCTTCCAGTTGTGCATTTACAAATACACCAAAATATCAGCAGGTTAAAGGAAAAGGGAAGATTGTATCAGCAAAGTGGATTGAGGAGTGTCATAAAAAGAAGATCCGATATCCATGGAGAAGGTAGAGAAACATATACATTTTTTTTTTCTAATTTAAACCTATTATGCCAAAAATATGTATATATTTTTTTGCTTCTATAATTTGAATGTTAATATTGTGTATAACAGGCTGTTACCCATAAAGAAATTACCTGTCATATACAGTTGTTCATAAATGTACTATGTATTTTAATCATAAGATACCAGCTTCAGAAAAACAGAAATGAGACAGAAAGCGAAGATGAAATCTGGGCTGATGAGATTGTTCCCAAGTCGGAGTTGCCACAGGAAGAAAGAAGAGAACCAAGCACATCACAGACAAACTCAAAAGGGAAACCAGGTTTCTGCCATTTTTCCTCTGTATTTATACCTTGATAAAGACCTATATTATATAATCAGAAAGTTCTGTGTAAATCAACCATTTGACTCCATTGTATTGATTTTGTTCTGGTTGTTGCAGTGATTTTAAAGTAAAGATAACGGTATGGTTTGGGACATTAGTAAGTCTCAGTATGACTGATTTTTTACTACTTTGCTCCTGTTCTCACAGAGGATGAAGAATACTTTAAGGAAGAGACAGACTACAGTGATAATGTGGATACAGATGATGAAATTGAGAGGTAATGTAATTCATGGTGTTTTGATGCATAGGGTTGGATAGAGTGTGTGTGGGAAGATAACACAGGAAGTAAAACACAGATTAATGGATACAAGAAAGGTGGTTGGAGCACTTAAAGAAAGTTTTGAGAGAGGAGAAAAACAATTGTTGTATTAAGCTAAAAAAAAAAAAAAAAGGTAGTGGAGGGAAATAATTATTGCATCAAGATTCATTGATTGGAAAAATACAGCCCCACAGTGGCTGGCAACAGCTTTCAGGCTTACCAGTAAACCTCTCATGGAAGAAATATACTACATACAACATACTTATACCAAAGGCTTTTTCTCCCTTACAAGGGAGGTAGCCAAAAAACAAAAGCATAAAAACCATTCTCACCCATTCCATCCCAACATACTCCACTCCAATCCACCCCCTTCCCTCCCTCTTATCTTGGCTCCTCCTGGATGATGGGTCACCCCTGCATCTCGCCCACTGCCCTGGGTCAGAAACAGTGTTGCAAGACACAGCACATCCACAGCAAGGCCACTTCATTAAATTGGTGAACCCTCCTCTCTGTCCCCTCATGCAGAAAAGAAGACAGGGAGAAATCCCTTTGGGCTGTATCAATTTATTTCTCACATATACTCCCTCACCCCCATCCCCACCCACTCCACCTCATGCATCACAGCACCACCCATACACAACCATTTTCCATTCACCCCTATCTTTTCCTGTCCTTCCTCAACTGACATTCCCCTCTTTCTCAATGTCCCTTTTACCCCCATCCATCCATCCATCACCAGATGAAAATGGTAGGAAGAGGAGAGCAGTTGCCACTTGTCAGCTCCCCATGTGTGAAAAAGTGTAACAAATACAGTTTAAGTTTTAATAGAGAGATCTTGGTCCCAGTTCTAAGACGGGCTACACCTCTTGATGGAGGTGAGGGGAATGACAGGATTTGAAAATGGACAGCTTACTGTTCATCTTGCAGGACAACATGAATGTTCCTGTCATTGCTCATGGGCTCAGAAATTTACCTTACGAAGAGAGGCTTGGGCACCTTAACTTACATTCTCTGGAAAGACACAGAGTGCGAGGTTATCTAATAGAGGTGTTTAAGTGGATCAAGGGTGATACAAACAGGGTCATCATATTAAGACGACAGAGCAGGACTCGCAATAATGGATTTAAACTGAACAAATTTAGATTAAAAAGGAAATAGGCAAGAATTGGTTCACTAATAGGGTGGGCAATGAATGGAACAGAATTAGTAACCTTGTAGTGAGTGCTGAAATTATCAGTTGTTTTAAGAAACTGTTAGACAATTTTATGGATGGGGATGAGAGGTGGTAATGGACATGGAACTGTTTAGTGTAGGCCTCATGGTCTCTTGCAGTCTCCTTCATTCTTATGTACTTATGGTCCCTGAGCAGCTTTTATTTCTCTGATATGAAGAGGTATCCTACAACCAGGTACTGGCATATTATTCTTCACCTTTATTTCCAGTTAGAGAATGACTACAGAATATCTACTATGGTGTCCCCTCAATTCTTTTGCCCAGCTGCATATAGTTTTATTCATATTTCAACATCTTATGTGACATCTATTAATTTTTCAGAATATTGGCTCAACAAAAACATCAGCAGAAAGTGGATGACCATATTTCAAGAAAGAACAATTCTGATGATGATGATGATGAAAAGAAGATGGATAGTAGAACGGGAAGTGACAGGAGCACAGATAGTCAAGAAAGATATATAAAATACAAAGGGGAACATCACAAGAAGAAAAGAGACAATCATGAAACTGAGGAAAATCACAGAAAAACAAAGCACAAAAACAGTGAAGTGAAGGACAAGAATCACAATGTTGATAAGGAAAAACATGAAAGTAAAGAAAGCAGAAATGGCAAAGAAAATTCCAGAAATGACAGCAGAGAAGAAAGACAAAAGCACAAAAAGAAAGACAAACATAGACATGAAGAAAAGGGAAGATCAGAAAAAGAAAGATGTAAAGAACATGGAAGTAATGTTGATTTTGATGTGAAACAGGAAGTGAAAGAAGAAATTATGGACTCTGTGAGCACTGATGAGAGAGGAGGCAAGGAATCGGATGACACAAATGAGAAAGTGAATGGGCCAGTCATTAAAGAGGAAAGTGAGGGAGAGGAAGTGTATGAGGAGGACACTGATGTTGATGAGGAGAACAAGCCATACGTAGTAAGTTTACCTGTACAGTATTACATCTCTAGTTTGCATTTGAGTTATATACATAATTCACCATTAGAAATTCTAAATTTGGGATCTGCTTAAGATGCATGATGGGGGATCTGAAGATGGATGGAGGGAGGGATGAGGAGGTGAGGTGGAGGGAGAGGGATAGAAGGGGAGCTGGAAGATGGGGTTGACAAAAAAGTGCTGGGTTGGTTTGGGTATGTAGAAAGGATCAGTGAGGAGAGACAAGCAAATGGTATGTGGGGGCAGAGTGAATGGGGTGAGAGCTTAAGGGTAAAGGGGATTGAGATTAGGATGGATGGGGTGAGAGAGGAATGTCTGCTGAGCATGGAAAGGACAGGACAAGAGATGGGTGTGAGTGATAAGGGAGGGATCCAAGTCAAAAGGCAAGTACCCCACTCCCACCCATATATATATATATATATATATATGTACACTCCAATATGTTAGACTGTATATGAATACATGCATACAAATATCAAGGGCTTTTTCCCCCTTGCAAGAGGAGTAGCCAAAGTCAAAAGGCATAATTCCACTCCCACCCATTCTACCCCCCATTCACCACCTCTCCCTCCCTGTATATAAATAACTCATTTATAGACATATTAATGGAAGTGAAGGCAGTAAGGGGAAAATGGGTAGAGTATTTCAGTTGTTGAACATGGAGGATAAGAAGGTTTTGTGTGCAACAGTGAAAGATACCAGGAAAATGTGTGTGATGGGAGAAGAAAGTTATTGGGCTATAGGAAAGGATAAGGTACAAAGAGCATTGTAACTAATGAAAACTGGTAAGGCACCTGAGTTGATGAGTGTCACATGGAGTGTCTGACAAAGGAAGTGTTACAGTGGATTGGTTAGTGAGGTTGTTTAATGTGTGCCAGAGGATTGGAGAAGTGCATGTATGGTTCCATTATACAAAACAAAAGAGGACAAATATGAATGTAAGTTTAGAGGGATTAGTCTGGTAAGTGTAGTTGGAAAAGCTTATGGTTGGGCATTAATTTAAAGGTTTAGAAGAACAGTGAGTTTGTGAAAGGAAGAGTGTGTAAAGATAACATTTTTGGAACAAGGCAGATATATGAGTTTTTGGTAAAAGTTAAGGATATATTTTTGGCTTTTATGGATCTGGAGAAGGCTTATGAGTGGGATGACAGGAAGATAGGTCTGTGTGTGTTGGCTATTTTATATCTGATGTGGATGTGCTGTGTCTTGCGACACTGCCTCTGACCCAGGGCAGTGGAGAGGATGCAGGGATGACCCGTCATCCAGTAGGCCCCAAGATAAGAGGGAGGGTGGAGGGGAGTGGAATATGTAGGGAATGGAATGGGTGGGAGTGGTTTCTATGCCTTTTTCTTTTTGGCTACCCCCCCATGTAAGGGGGAAAAAGCCTTTGGTATATGTATGTATGATGTATAAACAGCAATTTTTCTTTTCTTACCCAAGATATGCATCACTTCAATTGGTTCTTTATTGTTGCTATACTTCTTTCAGAAAACTGACACATCAGAACTGCCTCTGCCAGAACTGGGTGATTACTTGAAGAACAAGCATTTCTTTTTCTACGGTGAAATGGCCAAGGAAAAGAGGAACTTGTTACAGAGATATATCATTGCCTTTGATGGGTAAATAATTTGAATGTTGTTTTCCCATAAGTTATTTAGATTTTTATACATTTACCTAATTGTATTTACCTAATTGTAATATACAGTAATAACAGGTTGCCAAAGTCACCCCAATAAGACACCTACACACAGAAACAAATCCTCCCTAGATAAGACCATACGAACATGGGTACATAGTTCTATGCAGGGGCACTTGAACACCCCATGTCCATCTCATCACATCACACAAGCACTACCAGCTGAATAGGGTTGGGGTGGCAGTTGACAACTGTCTAAAATTTCTTCCCAGAGAGATCTATGTGAGGGTCTGAGGACTATTACTAGGTGCTGTGGGGCTGCAGGTTTTCAAATGAGTGAAACTTAAAGTAACAATTAATTAATTTTGAATAATTTTTACTTTAATTTGTGAAACATTATTGGAATTTTTTTTTCTTAAATTGTTGGTTCTTTTTCTGCAGAATATTGGAAGACTACATGAATGAGGCTGTTCAATTTGTCATCACAGAATGTGAATGGGATGATAGCTTTGATGAGGTAAGATTTAATGATCAAATTGTTAATACTGCTTGATGAAGGAAAGATTGAGTAATGTTTATAAAGCTTATGGGTAATAGAAGATAATGTTGACTAAATTTTCTTGCTGAAGATATATAGCTCTAACCTCTGATAATTGCCATGAGAATTGAAACTATGTTCTTTGTACTGTGTGAATGTGAGCACTAAAGAGTCTGTGTCATCTGTGTGGTGTCTGCATCTAGTGGATATGATGACATTTGTGGGTTTCCTTGGAACCATGGGTCTTCTGCAAGAAAACAGAGGCAATGGGTTGATTAATTATTTTTTGTTGTGGGTTTATTTCTGGCAGCAACTTGATTTAGGATAGAGATATTTGATCCATTTTCTCATATTCCTCGCAGTTACATATTCTTAGGAACCAGTAACGGGAACCTACATGTGCTAGTCCTGCAAGATGGGCCACAGAGTTCCCCATTTTCAAAACCCTTCAGCCCCCTCACCTACAGCAGCAGGTGCAGCCCTGAGGCACTGATACTTAGTCTCTAGACTTTACACTTTTTCACACGTGGAGAACTGGCAATTGTTCCTCTCCCCCTACCACTTTCAATATGGGAAGAATGGGAAACAGAAGGAAGTGAAAAAATCCTGGGGCAACATATTACTAAACATAGCAATAAATAATATGTTGATCCAATGGGTGGAGGAACCAACATGATATAGAGGTGCAGATGCACCTGCAGGATTGGATTGGATCTTAACTAAGGAACCTGTGGTGACTAACTTTGAACTACTGGTATCCAATGGGTAACAGTGACCACATGGATCTTGAATTTACTCTGGAATTGGGGAAAACAGAGACAAGGAAGATGTAACTTTGTAAAGCCAAACTTAGCTAGACTGAAAAAATACTTTGAAGAGGCAGATTGCAGCAAGTTCAAAGTGGAAAAAAAGGGTAGTTTCATGAAAATTTACAATATAGTAGTAGTAAAGTATGTAAGGAAGATGAGTGGAATAGTACTTGAAAAGGACTGGTTAAGTAAAAAAAACTGTATTGGCAAAGCATAAAGGAAATGGTGGACAAGATGCAGGGATGACCCGTCATCCAGGAGGTGCCAAGATAAGAGGGAAGGTAGAGGGTGGAGGGGAGTGGAGTGTATTAGGGATGGAATGGGTGGGAATGGTTTTTATGCCTTTGATTTTTGGCTACCTCCCTTGTAAGGGGGAAAAAGCCTTTGGTATATGTATGTATGTATGTATAAAGGAAACAAAACATGGGAGAGATAGCAGAAAAGAAGAACCAGAAAGATGAATACAAAAAATGAATCTTGGAGTCTTAATTAGAGAGGATCCTTCCTCGTTCCTCCTAATCCCTCCCCCAAGTCTTTCATTGTCACTTTTACTTTCATACATTCTCCTTCCACATTTCCAGTTTCTGTGCTTCATATTTTGTTTAAAAGAAATCTAATTATTTTGTTTTATGTAATTTTTCAGGCTTTGAGTGACAACCCAAGTCTTCAATTTGTGAAGCCACAGTGGATCTGGAAATGTAGTGACAAGAAAAAATTGGTTCCCCACCAACCATTCCTTATTGTACCCAAAGACTGTTAAATGTATGTGTATTCTTGTGTGCAAATCATATGCCTAACATTAATGAGGTTTTATCCCTCCCTACCCAAAATTTATCTGATATCTGTTTGCTTTGATGCCAATACTATCCACTTTTGGTCTTTTAATTTGTAACTAGGACAAATTGGGATAACTCCAAAATCTTCTGGAGGTTTGATAGACAAGAAGATGAAGGTTATGTAAACATGATTCAGTTTTCATTTACACACAAGTTAAAATGTGCCACATGCTGTGTTACTTAACCCATTCAACTCCGATGACAAGATGTCTTGTCATTTGGTCAAATAAAACAAAAAATCATAAAACACCAAAATGTTTGATCAAACACCAGAAAAATATGACGTCAGTCCTCGCTTCGCTCGCAGCGAAGCGAGGACTGACGTCATATTTTTCTGGTGTTTGATCAAACATTTTGGTGTTTTATGATTTTTTGTTTTATTTGACCAAATGACAAGACATCTTGTCATCGGAGTTGAATGGGTTAATAATTTGTGTAATTGTATGGTATACTTCAAGGGAGTCATGGTGAAATATATTGTAGAAGGGAAGACAGTTGTTAATGCCTTGTCAATTTCATTTAAGTATATAATTTTGTACAAAAGTGGCAGTTGCCAACAAGTCAATTGGTATACTTCAAGGGAGTCATGGTGAAATATATTGTAGAAGGGAAGACAGTTGTTAATGCCCTGTCAATTTCATTTAAGTATATAATTTTGTACAAAAATGGCAGTTGCCAACAAGTCAATTGAAACAAACACTAAGTAAGTATGGAGCCTTTATAAGTATGACATTTTACTTGTTACAGTTTTTTCAAGTACTTAGAAAAAGTTGTAACAACCGAAATGTCGTACTAATAAAAGCTCCGTCTTCACATGGTGTTTATTTCAATAGATAAACTCTACCATACTTTGGGGGTACATATGATCTAAAATTGTACCTATCATCTTGTCATATATATCCCTTGTGACTCAGTGCAAAATGTGATTATGATAATTCATTTTTGTAAGATAGTGCAGACAAACTTCAGAACTTGTACCTTATCACATCAAGAATACAGGAACATCATGCTAGGATTGAATAGTTTTAGCATAATCTTGTTATTTAATAGTATTGCAAGATCTTCACATTTGAGCACATTTGAAATGATACAGTAGCATTGTTCAATACAGTACTGATGTTTTGATTTTTCTTGATGCTGGCACCAAATAAACAAGTCTGACAAATGTGCAGCATAATATTACCTTTTATATGATAATGTTCAAATCAGCAAGTATATGAAATAAAACCAGAAAGATTTAGTGATTTTTGTGATATAGTGCTGCCCATTTTTTGTGCAACCGTAATGTTCAAGATAAACCCATGAAATGTCCAGCCATGTGTCACTGTGTTTGTAGATATATTTGTCCTTTGTCAAAATATTTTTTTATATTGATGGATTTTTTTTTTCTTCCTCCTCTCAAAGGAAGTGAAATTTCCCTGTAATACTTCACGTTTAAGGGACCAATGATGGGTGACTACTTGTAGTGGTTCTGCAAATAGGACAGCAGAGCTGCCCATTTTCAAAACCTATCAACACCCTCACCTCCTTAAGGAAGAGGGCTAACACTCAGTCTCCAGACTATGCTTAAGATTTCTCTGTCAACTTCAAATGTACTTCTCACATCTTTTCACATGTGGAAAGCTGAAAATTGGAAGTTGCTTCCCTCCTACTACTACTTTCAGCTGGTAACAAAGAAACAATCCCACACCAATACAACAGATGACAGCCTAAGGAATCTTCTCAGAGAGATCTGTGGAGAGCCCTGAGTATCATTGCCAGTCATTGTGGGGCTGTGAGTTTTCATTCAGTGAAACTTGAAGTAATAATTGTTATAAGTATAATACTTCGTGTTTGTTGAATAATGATAATTCTTTCGCCTCTCCAATTTCTCTTACAGAAAACATGAATCCCAAGGGCAAGCCAGGCCCTTCCTTATATCTATGGTGACATCACTGAACTTATAATAATTGTTGCTTTGAGTTCCTAATAATGAAAACTTGTAGGTAGTGGTCCTTTGGCCCTTTCTTAGATCTAGAGTTGTGTGGTCCTTATTAAATGCTTTCTTCAAATCTAAGTATACACAGTCCGCCCACCCATCTCTTGCAGCATATGGACTGATCTTGAGTTAAATAATTAACACGTACAAGACATGGTCTTCCATTACTGAATGCATATTGGTTGTTAAGATCTTCACCTCTACATATGTAATCTGTCTGCTTTGTACAATATTCTCACAGTTCAACTATCATCCAAGTCAAAGATACTATTATGTAATTTAAAGGTTAATAATATTAAATCCTGCCTTAACTGGAAACTAGCAGTTCTGCAGTCGCTGACTAAAGTCCTTTAGTCCTCCCATAGGTCTCTCTGGGAAGAAACATTGGACCATTATCTTTGTTGTACTCATGTGGAACTGTATGTCATTAGGTTGAGTAGGAAGAGGAGAGCAGGAACTTATTGTCATATCTCCTTATGTGAAATGGCAGAAGAAATAAATAAAAATTGTGAGAGGTCTTGAGTCTAGTCCAGTGACCAAATGCCAGCCTCTCATGGCTGCTCCTCACCTCAGAGAGAGGTGAAGATGTTGACTAGTTTTGGAGACGAACAGCAGAGTGACTGATGTTCACTTGTAGATACTCATCATTAGACTAAGTCATGGGATGTGCATTGGCCCTATCCCATTCCTTAAGCACTATCTTTCTTCTAACATACACGATTGTGAATTCTTCCTGCTGTTCTGTATTCATTGAATATCCAGTTGGAGATTTGTTACACCCAAGGGCTTTCCTCACAACTAGTGTCTCTTGGTATTTACATGCTTTCTTGTGACCTATGACTGGTACTCGCAAGTGGTGATATTGCAAGATGAACATCAAAGAGTCGACTCCCTGCCACAAAACCTTTTGAACTCCTCACCTCCATCAGATCTGTCAACTTTGAATTTCTACTATTCACACAATGAGAACTGACATCTGGTGACTGCTCCCCTCCACCTACTTCTTAACCCATTCAACTCCGATGACAAGATGTCTTGTCATTTGGTCAAATAAAACAAAAAATCATAATAAAACAACAAAATGTTTGATGATCAAACAGCACCAGAAAAATATGACGTCATCAGTCCTCCTCGAGGAGGACTGACGACGTCATATTTTTCTGTAGGTAGTGGTCCTTTGGCCCTTTCTTAGATCTAGAGTTGTGTGGTCCTTATTAAATGCTTTCTTCAAATCTAAGTATACACAGTCCGCCCACCCATCTCTTGCAGCATATGGACTGATCTTGAGTTAAATAATTAACACGTACAAGACATGGTCTTCCATTACTGAATGCATATTGGTTGTTAAGATCTTCACCTCTACATATATCTGTCTGCTTTGTACAATATTCTCACAGTTCAACTATCATCCAAGTCAAAGATACTATTATGTAATTTAAAGGTTAATAATATTAAATCCTGCCTTAACTGGAAACTAGCAGTTCTGCAGTGGCTGACAAAAGTCCTTTAGTCCTCCCATAGGTCTCTCTGGGAAGAAACATTGGACCATTATCTTTGTTGTACTCATGTGGAACTGTATGTCATTAGGTTGAGTAGGAAGAGGAGAGCAGGAACTTATTGTCATATCTTATGTGAAATGGCAGAAGAAATAAATAAAAATTGTGAGAGGACTTGAGTCTAGTCCAGTGACCAAATGCAAGCCTCTCATGGCTGCTCCTCACCTCAGAGAGAGGTGAAGATGTTGACTAGTTTTGGAGACGAACAGCAGAGTGACTGATGTTCACTTGTAGATACCCATCATTAGACTAAGTCATGGGATGTGCATTGGCCCTATCCCATTCCTTAAGCACTATCTTCTAACATACAAGATTGTGAATTCTTCCTGCTGTTCTGTATTTATTGAATATCCAGTTGGAGATCTTGTTACACCCAAGGGCTTTCCTCACAACTAGTGTCTCTTGGTATTTACATGCTTTCTTGTGACCTATGACTGGTACTCGCAAGTGGTGATATTGCAAGATGAACATCAAAGAGTCGACTCCCTGCCACAAAACCTTTTGATCTCCTCACCTCCATCAGATCTGTCAACTTTGAATTTCTACTATTCACACAATGAGAACTGACATCTGGTGACTGCTCCCCTCCACCTACTTCTTAACCCATTCAACTCCGATGACAAGATGTCTTGTCATTTGGTCAAATAAAACAAAAAATCATAATAAAACAACAAAATGTTTGATGATCAAACAGCACCAGAAAAATATGACGTCATCAGTCCTCCTCGAGGAGGACTGACGATGTCATATTTTTCTGGTGCTGTTTGATCATCAAACATTTTGTATGTATGTATTATGATTTTTTGTTTTATTTGACCAAATGACAAGACATCTTGTCATCGGAGTTGAATGGGTTAAGCCAGTGGCACTGAAACATTACACATTAATAGAACAGACTAAACTTCCCAGACAGCCCTATAGAAGGGCTTAGGTACTATTACAAACAATTATGGGGGTTCAAGGGTACCAGTGAAATTTGAGAAAAGCATTATCATTATTATTGTATACTGTAGGGGTTTTAGAGGGGTCAGTAAAGTGTACGGGTCCATGTTAATTGAGAAAATTAGGAAGGGAGCTGGTGAGGTATTGGGGAAGAGCAGATAAAGTTTTTGTGTTTACCTACTTGCACTTAAATGAAGGTTGGAAATGTCCTTATGGGGCTCCATCTCTGTATTTTCATTCATCAAACTTTGCATAAAATAAATTATTTGTTGGCTTGGATTACATCTTCATCCAACTTGTTCCACAAATGTAAGATCTACATGGAAAGCTGTACTGACATCTTTTATATATTTTTTTTCTTTCTTTTTCCTTGACCTTTAGTTGATCTTTCATCCCATTCCAGTAGATATTGAATACACTACAGTCAAGAAAGACCCTACTCAACATAAGAAGTTTCATAAGACTAATACACAACACCTTACCCTTAAAAAAAATCACAACACCACAACTGAAATAATCACAATTCAAAGAAAAAGTAAATAATGTACATACATATACCAAGGCTTTTTCCCCCTTACAATGTACATTATAAATATTTCTATTCCACCCACCAAATATGCATCCGAACTCCTCTGTGCATCCCGAACTCCAACCTCTAATAAATCATGTACTGGCAGTTACTTTGGATGCTTAAACACACAAATAGCAGGCCTGTTTAAACACACATGAATTTAAAAATAGTTTAGATAAAATGAGATATGAAGACGGGACACCACGAGCATAGCTCCCCTTCCCGTAAAATACAACTAGGTAAATACACAAATAGCAGGCCTAAAAGGAAATGAAGTACTTGAGCAACTCTCCAACTTAAACATAACCTCTTCATTATGAATCAAATACTTGCCCACACATCAGGTTCCCTGATGTATGATGATGCATCACAATATGCTCATTACAAAATAGAAAGTTACTATTGTTAAACACAATCTCTTTCATCCTGAATAAATATAAAGTCACAGAAAATATGATCAAGCCTGTTCACAAAATACAGGGGTCACTCAGCTACAACAAAATATAATCAGTAAGCTGATGCCGGCATTCTCAAATACCTCACTCGCGGTGCATGATGCATACAGTACAGAGGCTTCATCATATTCAAGAGGTCAAACTCCATAAACAACCTTCAAAGTAACCCTCTCATCATCAGTTAGCAAATTTCTCGGACAACATTGTGCTCGCCATCCATTCCTCCAAACACAAACATGGAAACCATACACGATCTCTCCTTAAACCACTTTCCCATAAAGATCACTATAGAATTAACAAAACTATATAAAAAAATATATATATATATATAAATTAATTACAAAATAGTAAATTGGTAACATTACACGAGGAATAGAAAAAAAATGAATTTTTGTCATAGATCAATTTGTACATATATATATATATATATATATATTTGGATGATGGAGAACATAAACACGGGAAGGCTCGGAACCCTAAACACTCTAATGTTCTACGCGAACGAAACGTTAGAGTGTTTAGGGTTCCGAGCCTACCCCTGTGTTTATGTTCTCCATCATCCAAATAATTTGTCTAAAATACTTATCAATATATACATATATATATATATATCAAAGACTTTTTCCCCCTTACAAGGGAGGTAGCCAGATTAGTTTGTAGTAACCATTAAAGTTAAGAAATGTATTCCAAGAAGCCACAGGAAAAAATATAATCCCAACTACACCCTGGAGATAGCCACTATATAAAAAATAAACTAAAAAACATATTAAAACTTAATAGAACAAGAAAAGAACAGCTATTACTGAAGACATCACAAAACAAATGGCAAGAAAGAAAACTGGGCAAAACATGCAGATACAATATATGGGAAAACAACAAATATGGTGAACTACAAAAACAATTATAAAAAATATATAATCCCTACACTTAAAGCAATTGGAGAATCTCAAGGAAAATGCCATCACCAAAACAGTACAAACAAGCACATCAAATCAAGTTTAAAACTCTGCACTCCAGAAAACAGGAAAATCAAACTAGATGGATGCCAAAATCCCTTCTTCAACAAAGATATGGAAAGAAAAAGAAAAAGTTAAAAACTCATGTAGGAAACCCAGATAAGATCTCAAATGTCCATCTAAAATCCCTAAAAATTACAATAAGAATATTGAAGGTGCTTAAACCAAGCCCTGTGTATGGCATTAGTTACGGTACCTCTCTCAAGTCTGACATCTCATCTCTCAATATTTTTTACATATATTTATTATCTAATAAGAATCTTTTGCTCATTCCAGTATACTCCCTTTAACAACTATGCTTTCCAACTTACATCTTTTATACACCAGGAGCACATCAACTGGTCTCCGGTAAAAACTTAGCAGATTAGTAGGACCAATGAGAAGTGATCATTACTAAAGTGATGAGAGGAACAAAAGCTTCCATTGATCAAATGCTTTTGATAATTCTACTGCCATAGCATAGGACTTGCAAAAATTCCCCAAAGATGACAACCAAGAGTCAGACAGATATGCTAGATCTTCAATGGAAAGACCTTTGTATTTACCTAGTTGTATCTACCTAGCTATATATATATTTTGCAGGAGGAGTGCTATGCTCATAATGACCCACTGTAGTATCTTTCTGCATCCATTTTTTCTTAAAATCATGTATAGTTTTAGCACTCACTGTTTCCTCTCAGTTTATTCCAGATATCTATTACTCTGTGTGGCAAGCTATTCTTTTTCAGATCTCTTCTGTAACTGTCTAAAGTTTCTTCTCGTGTCCTCTTGTATTTCTTCTGTCCCATTTTAGTAGGTCATCCCTATCAAGAAAACCATTCCTTTCATAATTCTATAAATGGTTATCAAATAATCTCTTTCTCTTCTTTGTTCTAGGGTTGGTAAGTTTAGTATGTCCAACACTTCAAAGTGTTGGTGCCATCTTTGTCATTGCTCTTTGAATTCTTTCTAGTTTCTTTGTTTTGTTTTGTTTTTTTGGTACTAGGTGTCCATAGAGATGCTGCTTATTCCAATTTTGGTCTTATCAGTGTAACTAGTATTTTCTTTACCATTTCTTCATCCATGTAGTTGAAGGCCACTTCCATTGATCTTAATAAGTTCAAAGTTTCTACAACTAATTTGTTGACATGTTTGTCTGGTGTCATGTCATTTGAGATAGTTACTCTTAGGTTCCTTTCTGAGTTTACTTTTTTTACTTCCTTTGTACCAATTTTATATTGACCTGAGATTCTATTTTTGCCTTTTCCAAATTCCATTATACTACATTTCTTAATGTTGAAATTCACTTCATTCTTTTGACTCCATTTCCAGACTTTGTCCAGGTCTTCTTTAAAAGATTAGCAATCTTCCTCTGTACTTACTCTCTTTAGTTTCGCATCATCTACAAAGAAGTTCATATAACATTCCATGCCTTCATCCATGTTATTTATATAAATAGCAAACATTATCAGATCCAATACAGAGCCTTAGGGGACTCTGCTTATCATATCTTCCCATTAGAAGTTCATGAGCAGAGATGCTTCATAATGTTCCACTGAAGGATAGATTATAAAACTTTAAGGAGGAAATTAAAGCTGCAGGCCACTTATTAGAAGGCTGAGAGTGGTTATCTCTTTTTTTAACGAGATTAAATGTAGGCATATTTACAGCATAAATTATTTCATCAGCAACAACCAGTGCATTCATCTTTGGGGATAATATAGTACTAAAGAGGTGGTAAAGGAGACTTAAGAATAGTAGTAGAAAGGAGGAATAGGAAAAAAAAAGGTCATTCTTTTCTTAGTGGAGATTACTTTTCACTCATAAAAGAATGCTATGAGATTGGGTTGTATGGTCATCACAAAAGTCCCCAGACTATATAAACTTTATATAGCCAACATCATTTGGAAATTCATCCCAAGTAAGAGACAGTGATTGAAACTAGAGTATATAATATGTCAAATTAAAAAAAAATAATAATAATAATTTTTCCAACTACCAACTCTAAGCTCCTCTGATGATGGCACATGTTGAAGGTGGCAAGAGATGGTGATCTGGAAGTCCTTAGTCACAATCCACATGGAGTTGATAGAAAAAGGAAGTGAACAAAAATATATGATGAATTTGAAAACAAATCTGGAACCTTCCATGATGTGTGATCCTTAGGAGGCCCCAACAAAAGAACTAGAATCAAGAACTTAATATAAAAAAGTCAAAGCCTTAACAACTTTAGCAGGTATATCAATCCAAATACATAAAACAACACCAGTGTGGAAGCAGTTCACATTCCACCATTATAATACCATAGAGAAGAAAAAATGGAAAGAATAGTAAAATGATCAAAATCAATAAAACTACATTGGGTTATGAAAACCATAAATGGTATAAAGACTGATAGATACCAATTGTGACCTTCAATCAACAGCAATCTCCAACCTACCTAACTATAGGTCATCTAAGATATGAAGCAGACATATACAGGCCTCCACTACTGCTTCAACTGCCAGTGCTTTAGATGTACTAGACAATAATGTTGTTCTTTAGAATGCATATGTGTATATTGTTCAGCCCCAAAGTGTCCCAAGCTCAAACCCAGCCAAACATATACACTGTAACCAAGAATCATTATGCATCACATTCAAACTGTACAATATACTAATTTGAAAAATAAATCCTGTCTCAGAGACTCGCCACACATCAAATTCTAAGAACCCTAAAGATAAATATGATCCAAGACAATCTGACCAGGAATCATAATCCACCAGTTAAACCCCCTTCCTCGATCCTCCAATAGTTTCACCTAAGCAACCACACCAAAAGAAATCACCTACACAATTCAAGAATTCCCTAAATAAATTCCTACACCCCCACACTTATACCACTAAAACCCACAACTCATCCTCTCCCTATTTGAATTACAAGATCCCACCCTATTCAGTTGACCACAACCCACACCCACAAACCCATCCACCCTCTCCCTTCACCCACAAATCCATCCACCCTCTCCCTTCACCCACCCAAACACTTTCAACCCAATCACTTCAAGAAAAGACCAAGCTCTCCAGAAGAATTCAGAGAAAACTTAATGGAGTATATTAGTTACACTACACCCAAACCCAACCATGCCAACATACTATTCCCTCTCCAAACAATTGATTCAAATCTCCTCCATCCACAATATCCATCATAGCACACAGACTCAAAACTAGATATAAACAGAAATCCATCCTAATTTCTCAATACCACCACCAGACTCCTTCCTAGCCACACCCCCACTCCAAAATAACAATCTCCAAGCACAGTGAAAAACAACTGCAGCAAGTCTTTCACCAGCCCCCAAGGCCCAAGGGTGATAAATGACGAAACAAACACCATCATCAAATCAATGCACTCCATAATACAATGGAACTGCTGAGTACTCATCACAAACTGAGAAAGCATGCGTATCCTTCTCAAGCAATATAAACCCGACTCCACCTGTTTACAATGAACAAAATTTGGCATGTGCACACACCCCATCAGAGAAGCTACACCATCACATACCCACCCACATTCCCAGCTCAAGGTGATTTACACATTCAATATCCACCTATTTTATCATCTATCCTCTCAAACAACAATGAAACTATGACAATAGTTAAGCAAAAATAAATCAATGCCTCTATTATCTTTCTGTATCTTCCTTTAAAAACTATGAACACCCTCAACTAACTAGATATGAAAAACAGGAAAGTATAAGACTACGTACAACAATGTTGCGAGATTTTCCTCAAAGGCAGTTAACATGCCAGTTAACCACAACCCATGACAACCAGCCAACTGGGGACAAATTCCTAATACCCAACGTTGGCAAGAAAATAGGTTGGATAACAAAAAATAACATGTTTAGACTTTCATGGATACCTACAGTATTTCTACGGGCTATTTTACTGGAACATAAACTTCAAGATCCCTATGAGGGATGCTGGTACCATACATATGCACTGTATTACACACCATATTTAAGTGATTTCAGTTAGTGTAATACACACATCTAATTTTATTATGTGGTAATGATTACTCTATGCACTTGAATATAGCAATTGTTGATGTCCACAGTTCCCCATTTGAAAAATAAATGTACAAAGCTTATTTCTAAGAATCGAACATTGACATCTGAGTTTGTACACAAAATAAAAAAAATCACCAGATATATGAAATTGTTTTTATGAGGTACATGATGCTTATATCACTGGACCGCTGAAAGAAGTCGACCATTCATTAAAACTAGGAGGGGATGGGTTTCTAAGTGATTTGTGAATGGATAATCTATGCATTGCTCACAGTTGCAGTAACTAGCTGAGTCAATGGTAGCTACAGTTACATACATACATATACCAAGGCTTTTTCCCCCTTACAAGGGAGGTAGCAAAAAAGGGAAAGGCATAAAAACACTCCCACCCATTTCATCCCTAAATACACTCCACACCCCTCCCACCCTCCCTCTCATCTGTGCACCTCCTGGATTACGGGTCATCCCTGCACCTTACCCACCGCCCTGGGTCAGAAGCAGTGTCGCAAGACACAGCACATCCACAGCAAGGCCGCTTCATTTAATCGGCGACCCCCCCTCTCCGTCCCCCCTTGCATATAAGGAGGGGACGGGGAGAAATCCCTTTGGGCTGCGTCAAAATTTGCTCACACATACTACCTCACCCCCCACCCCCGCCCATTCCTCCTCATGCAATCACAATATCATCCATATACAACCATTCTCCACTCACCTCTGTCTTCCGTCCTCTCCCTTCCTTCCTCAACAGACATTCCCCTCTTCCCCAAAGCCCCCTTCACCCCATCCATCCACCTCATCCTAGGACGTCCCCTCATGTTCACTCCTTCCACATCTGCCTTCCATACCTCTTTTACTAGTCTTTCTTCACTCATTCTTTCCATGTGTCCAAACCATCCTAATATTCTTTCATCAACCCTATCTCCCAGCTCCTTTTTCACCCCTGTTCTCCTCCTCACCTCCTCATTTCTCACTCTATCCAGCCTAGTAACCCCCACCATACTTCTCAGACACCTCATCTCAAACACATTCAAACTCCTTCTCTCTTCTTCTCTTATGTTCCACGTTTCTGCCCCATACAGTGCTGTTGGCACAATCACTCCTTCATACAGTCTCCTCTTCGCATCCATTCCTAAATGCCTATTCCTCATTACACTCTTTAATCCACCAAGGCATTTACTCGCTTCTCTCAATCTACATTCTACCCCCACCTTCACTCCACCTTTTCTTGCTACACTTGCACCCAAGTATCTAAAACTATCCACTTCCTCCAGTCGCTCTCCCTTAATGTTCACTTCCAGTCTACTACCACTTTCACTCCTTGTACATCTCATCACCTTACTTTTACCCACATTTATCTTTAGCTTTCTTCTATCACATACTCTCCCAAACTCTGCCACCAACTTCCTCAATCCCTCCTCCGATCCTGCCACAAGCGCAGTGTCGTCCGCAAACAACAGCTGGCTCACCTCCCACTTTTCTCCATTTTCTTTAACCATCTCCAATCCCTGACCCACTACCCTTGCATTCACCTCTCGCACCACCCCATCCATGTATAAGTTGAACAGCCAGGGCGACATAACGCATCCTTGACGAAGTCCCACCTTTACCTCAAACCACTCACTCTCTCCATTTCCAATCCTGACACAAGCTCTACTATTCTCATAAAAACTCTTGACAGCTCCCAAAAGCTTTCCTCCTATCCCATAAATCTGCATAACCTCCCACAGTGCCTTTCTGTCTACCCTATCATAAGCCTTTTCCAGATCCATAAAAGCCCAAAAAACATCCTTCCCCTTTCCTATAGCTTTCTCACATATCTGTCTTACCACAAAGATCTGACCTACACAACCTCTACCTGTCCTAAATCCACACTGTTCCTCACCAATTACTCCTTTTGTTCCTCTCCTAATCCTCTCAATCAAGATCCTCCCATAAGCCTTCCCAACTACACTTAACATGCTAATCCCTCTGAAACTACTCCATTCACACTTGTCCCCTTTTCCCTTGTAAAGAGGAACTATACAGGCACTCCTCCAGTCCTCCGGTACTCTACCCTCTCTCCAGCAAACATTAAATAACCTCACCAACCAGTCCACCATCACTTGACCTCCCTTTTTCAGACATTCTGCATGGCATCCATCCAGACCAGGTGCCTTACCTGCTTTCATCATCTTAACAACTGCTACAGTTAGGAAAACAAATTTGAAATGAAGAATCGAAATGCCCGAGTCAGTGCTATGGGCCCGAGCTTGTTTACAATTTGAACAAGGTTGCCAGTGTTTGAGGGTCATAAACCAACCTACCCCTCTTTCCCCCTCCCTCCAGACCGAGGTGTAAACGGCTCTGGACGACTGAGGCCTCCACGGTATCCCCCCAAGCTTCCTCCTCCTTCTCCTCCTCCTTGCTCTCCCCTCATCCATGTCTCCTCCTCCTCCTCCTCCTCCCCGCTCTTTCCTCCTTCGTATTCTTCTCTTTCTTCTCTTTCCGATTTCTTTTCCGAACTTTTAATCACCCTGACATCATTGTTCATCGTGGAAATAGCGGAAAGGATAAACCAGGTACAGAGAGGTGATCTTAAATGATTTGTCTAAATACCAAGTGGGGCCGAAGTTGTTGCGAGTACGCGTGTTTTTAAGCGTCTCCAGTTCAAAAATTCGCAATCGGTGCTTTGTATCCTGCCGTGAATAGTGTATACTCGTGAAAATTTACGATATGGCGTCAGGGATGACAAGTATGCTTTTATCCCTGCTGGGAGCGGTCTTGCTGATCAACGTAGCTGCAAGTGGTCAACCTTCATACGTTGTAGTGGGTGTAGCGATGCTACTATTGGTGAAGAGAAAGAGGTTTTGGTGAGTTCGTCTCCTTTATTGTAAGGTACGAGTAAACTGATTTTACATACGGCGGAATCCGATATATATATACTGCGTGGGCAAGTTACCCGTGGTGCGTAATTAGGTAATTGCACTGGGTTAGGTCGGGTCAAGCAGGGTCGCGCTGGCAGAGAAGCGTCAGGTCGTGGACATCAGTCACGTTCCCTGCCACGTGACTTGTCGCGGCTGTACAATACTCCCCTCTTATATTTGCCTTGGCTTAAGGGGGCGTCCTGCACGTGAGAATTTGGTGGGCGGAGTGTCGAGGTGTGCCAGTTTTAGGCGGTCGATGGAAACCCATTCTGGCCTGCCGGAGATGGAGATGCGGAAGGTCTTGTCTTTACGTTCAAGGACAAGATGGGGGCCATTGTAGGGACGGGTGAGTGGTGGGGTGTAAGCGTCCGTCCTCAGGAAAACTTGCGTCGAGGTGTGGAGGTGTTTTAGGAGGTATTCCTTCACCTCCCGGTGATGTGTCGGTACGCATGGGGCAAATTTGCCGACAATGCGTCGAAGCTGTTGCAGGCTCTCGGGAGACTCCTGTGGAGGGAAGAATTCTGCGGGCACGACGAGGGTTTGGCCGAAGACCATCTCTGCTGCAGACATGTTGAGGTCGTCCTTGATGGCTGTCCGAAGGCCAAGGAGTATCCATGGTAGCTGGGGTAGCCAGGAACCGTTGTTGCAGCGTGCCATAAGAGATGCTTTGAGTGAGCGGTGGGTTCGCTCGACCATGCCGTTGGCTGCGGGGTTGTAGGAGGTAGTGTGGTGGACTGTAGTACCCAGGAGTTCAGCGAGAGAGTGCCACAGCCGCGACGTGAAGCAAGTTCCTCGGTCGGAGGTGACGTGTTCCGGGAGACCAAATCTGGCTATCCATCCACTGAGAAATGCTGTAGTGCAAGATGAGGCGATACTATCCTCCATGGGGATGACCTCCAACCAGCGGGTCGATCTATCGATGGCGGTGAAGAGGTAACGATGGCCTTCCGACAGGGGGAGTGGGCCGACGACGTCGACATGAATGTGTGCGAAGCGTCGTCGGGGCTGATGGAATGATCCGATGCCTGATTCAGTGTGGCGATGAATTTTGCTTTGCTGGCAGGCAATGCAGGATCTGGCCCACTCCTTTGCGTCCTTGGAGATGCTGTGCCAGATGAATTTCTGCTTCAGGAGCCTCGCAGTGACGCGCCCTGAAGGGTGAGACAGGTCGTGTATTAAAATGAACACTTGACGTCGGAAGGCAGCTGGGATGAGGGGTCGTGGGCGGCCGGTACTGATGTCGCAGAGGATGGTGTGGTTGTCGTGAAAAGGGACGTCCTGCCACTTAAGGGATGTGATGGATGTCCTGTAGGCAAGTGTTTCAGGATCCTCCCGTTGCTCTCTGGCAATAGCTGCGTAGTTGAGGCCGAGTTGAACTGCGTCGATGGCTATTCGGGAGAGGGCGTCTGCGACGGGGTTGTTTGTACCGGGGACGTGTCTGATGGTGCAATTTAACTCGGCGATGGCGGAGAGGTGGCGGCGCTGTCTGGCAGACCAAGCGTCCTGTTGTTTTGTGAAGGCGAGCACCAGAGGTTGATGGTCGGTGTTGATGATAAATGAGGAGCCCTCGAGGAAATGGCGAAAGTGGCGGACGGCGTGGTGGATGGCGAGGAGCTCTCTGTCGAAGGTGCTGTAGTTGAGCTCGGCCTTGGAGAGTTTCCTGCTGAAGAAACCGAGGGGTGTAGGTCTGCCACTGAGGGTTTGTTCGAGCACACCCCCTATGGCGACATTGCTGGCGTCCGTTGACAGTTGTAGCTGGGCACCTGGTGCAGGGAAGGAGAGGGTGGTGGCACGGGCAAGGGCTTTTTTGGCGTTGACGAAGGCAGCTTCCATGGCGGGGTTCCACAGGAGGTCCTTCGGTTTTCCGTGAAGGGCGTTATAAAGTGGGTGCAGCGTTTGAGCGATGTTAGGGAGGAAACGGTGATAGAAGTTGACCATCCCAATAAATTCCTGCAAGGCTTTGATGGTAGTAGGTTTGGGAAATTTGTCGACTGCGGCGACTTTATCCTGCAGGGGACGAACGCCGTCAGGAGAGATGAGGTGTCCCAAAAATGGGACAGACTTTTTTCCGAAGCTGCATTTGTCAAAGCGGACAACGAGGCCGTTGTCCTGGAGACGCTCGAGGATGGTCCGCAGGTGTTGGAGGTGCTGGTCAGGCGAGTTGGAGAAGACCAGAGTATCGTCGACGTAGTAGACGCAGAAGTCGAAGTCGCCGAGGATGCCGTCCATTAGGCGCTGGAAGGTCGCACCTGAGTTTCGCAAGCCGAAGCAGGAGTAATTAAAGGTGTACGTGGTCCCGGTCGGTGACTCAAATCTCCTGGACTTCGGCTTCCCACTGCGGCTATCCTTCCCCCTTCATCCCTCACTTAAGGTAGGTATTTCCCACGCCCCCACAACCACCACCTTCTCCTTCCACTGTCCAGGGATTTTGTGACAAACATGTATTTTCAATATGTAAATTATAAACGTATATACACATTTTGTCCATCTGTGAAATAACCGTGCAAAGCTTACTTCTAAGGATCAAGCATTCACTGGCAACAATATTCATGTAGGGGAAGATGGGGTAAGACGGACCCATTGGGTAAGATGGAACCCCCTTCTAATTTGACTCCAAGATGTCTTTTACGTCGCCCAACAATGACGTCATCACTGCCAGTAGGCACCAGTGCTACCACTCCTTGGGATTTTCCCCAAGATATTGGGATATTGGGTGATGTCTTGGGATATTGGGATTTTTATTTTAAAATGCTAGATATCTTAGGATTTTAAAGCCTTCTCATTGTATCTTTCATTACACAGGGGAACACTTTTTCAGTAACTTTGAGTTGCATTGGATATTTTAACGGATTTTGAAAGAGTTTTAGGCGCTGATTTCAAATCTGAAATTAGTTTTTCTCTACAAGCTCTAGTTTGTATGCAATTTGAGGTTAATGAAATTGTACATATGTGAACTTGCGTAAACCATGTATAAGCATTTTAACGTCCATATATATAGATAGCTTCTAATATTTTGATCATTCTTCTTTTGTTTCAGTTCAAACATGGCTTCCAGAATGAGACATCATTGCAGAAACAAGCCTGATGCCTTCTGCTACATATGTGGATGCTACACACTCAATCGTCAGAGACGTAACATATCCTCGTTCGTCAAGCGTGCCTACAAGGCATATTTTGAAGTTCATCTTGGTGATCAAGACAAGCAATGGGCTCCTCATGTTGTGTGCCACAATTGTGAGGAAATGCTTCGAGACTGGACCAAAGGAAAACGCAAAGGTCTGCCTTTTGGAGTTCCAATGATTTGGCGCGAACCCACCAACCATGTAACTGACTGTTATTTCTGCATGGTAAACACAACGGGTGTTGGGAAGAAAAACCGACATAAGATTACGTATCCGAACATTCCCTCAGCTATTCGGCCTGTTCCGCACTCTGAAGAAGTACCTGTTCCAGTTTTCAAAGGCTTGCCTTCATTGGACGATAAAGACATTGGACATGATACAAGCCAGCAAGACAGTTGTGACAGTGAATTGTCAGAGAAGTGTTCACAATCGGAGGACTGTTCTTCAGACACTGAACCTTTCCCCGTCCCTAAGCCTCTTCCCCAGGCTGAACTGAATGATTTAGTGCGGGATTTAGGTCTTTCAAAGAAAGCAGCAGAGCTTTTGGCATCAAGATTACAAGGCAGAAATCTTGTTGATCACTCTGTTAAAGTATCATATTTCAGAAAGCGTGACCAGCTTTTTGTGACCTTCTTTTCAAAAGACAGACAGTTTGTTTACTGCCATGACATCCCAGGGCTTCTCAAAGAACTGGGTGTACCTTACTATAGTCCTGCTGAATGGAGACTCTTTTTAGACAGTTCAAAACGCAGTCTAAAGTGTGTTCTTTTACATAATGGCAATGTTTATGGAGCAGTACCTGTCGGTCACTCAGTGCATTTGCGGGAAGACTATGATGATATGAGAATGGTCATGGACTTATTAAAGTATCATGAGCACAATTGGATAATTTGTGTAGACTTAAAGATGGTCAACTTTCTTCTTGGACAACAGAAAAGTTTCACCAAGTTTCCATGTTTCCTCTGTATGTGGGACAGCCGAGCACGAGACAGACATTGGGTCCAGAAGGACTGGCCTATTCGTGACACCCTTGAAGCAGGCATGCCAAATATCATACAAGACCCAATTGTAAACAGAGATAAGATCATCTTTCCTCCTCTTCACATCAAATTAGGTTTGATGAAACAATTTGTCAAGGCACTGGAAACCGAAGGTGAATGTTTCCAACACATCATCACAGCTTTACCAGGGTTATCATTTGAGACGATCAAAGCAGGCGTGTTTGATGGCCCACAGATTCGAACCCTAATTCGTGATGATCAGTTTGTTGCTAAGATGACCGCTTTAGAAAGGGCAGCATGGTTATCCTTTGTGGCAGTCGTTCAGAACTTCCTTGGAAACAATAAGGCGGAGAACTACAGTGAACTTGTGAACAGAATGCTCCTCGCTTTTCGTGATCTCGGGTGCAACATGAGCATCAAGCTTCATTTTTTGAACAGCCACCTTGATCAGTTCCCTGACAACCTGGGGGCTGTGAGTGACGAACAAGGAGAACGATTCCACCAAGACCTAAAGATCATGGAAGAACGCTCCCAGATGAAATGTACAAACGCAAAAGTTACAAACGCAAATTCCTGCCTGAAAAAATACACAAAGAAATTGATAAGCTTCCATCAGCTGTGGTGATGTTCTGAAGGATGCTAATCTAACTTTGGGATAGATGTTCTGTTAATGTTCTGTTTCTTTTGCCTTAATAAATGTACAGAAATGGCTTTCATACTGTTTTAAGATTCAAGTGAACAAAAGAATTGTGGCTGATATTGCAATTTCCTATAATAACGAAAATTTTAAAAATAAATAAAAATGTCAAATTGCATAAAATCTGTAGCTTGCAGACAAAACCCGACTTCAGATTTGAAATCAGCACACTCAAGTTGACTATAGAAAAGTCTTTTTTTAAATGCAACAAAATGAGTGTTCCCCAGTGTTATTTATGTTTGCAAATGAATATATCTGGATGCAGAAGTAATATCCATGTACTTTGTTCTCCTAAATCTAGCAACACTATCTACACTTAGCCTGGCCTTTATAGCTTCATGGATCACAGCAGTAGTGATTCGAGTGAGCAGTGCTTGTATGACAATTGCGTAAACTTGTATCGCTAACAATGAGCCTGGAGATCCTGAGCCTGTGGTGAGGATGGTACCAACAGTCGTTTAATCCTGAGTGGCTGCAAGACCCTGGATTGAAAGACAGGGTAAAACCAGACCCAAAGGACAAGAATGGTGCATTTTGTCGTGCGTTTGACTGGAAACTAAAAAACTGTAATAAGTCTGCCCTGATGAAGCATAACGCTTCCTTAAAACACATAACGTGTTTTGAAGCAAAGAAACGCACTGTTAACATTCAGTAGTATTTTAAGAAGCCTACAGAATCAGAAAAGCTTCAAGCAGCATTGACCCCCGTGGTCATTCAACACACAAGAAAGTTGATGATATTATATCGAACTTGGTGGCAGATGCAAGTCCATGCTTATTAATGAACCTCTAGGAGAAGTTGAAAAAACATTTCGTCTTGACTACCGCAAGTTTTTGGTGGAACTTTGTGCTTAAATGCGAAAGAGCTTTTGAGGAAGTATTCTAGACTTTATTTTGGAGCAATTCAACAATGTGTCTAATAGTCGTCTAGCTTTAACTTCTTACAGTTCGTAATTTTCGCATATGACGCAAACGTGACATTAGGAGATTCGAAAAAAAAAAAAAAAAAATAGAAAACGAATTCGTTTCTACTCAAACCACGACAACCTCAATCAAATACTCTCATCTTCGACTCCACACCACACAAAATTCGTGTTTGTTATTTGCAGTCAAATTGAGTCACATAAGATTTGTCAATCCAGAACGCCCAAATGAGGAATCGTTATCCCATAAGATCCCTCATGAAGAATTGTCACCTCAGTACCCCAAATATCAACAGCGGAATGAATATTAGGTTAGGTTCAATGAGAGTCATGCTTATTTTTTTCCCATTGTTTTGATTAGACATGAATACAAATATTTATAAATATACGAATGATATATACGTTAGATTCAGGATTAATATGTATATGTGCATATATATATATATATATATATATATATATATATATATATATACAGACATACATACATACATACATACATACATACATACATACACACTGAATGGTTTCCAGTGATCAATTAATATCTTGTTCAACCACAAATCACTTTTAATTCCATGCCATCGCAATCGCGACTGAAAGTCGCTCGAAGGAGGCATCCGTTGGAAATTGAAACGTGGACGAGCCGAGGATTCGCACCCAGCTAACCCATAACAAAGTTACAGTGACGTAAACCAATACGCTATCAAGATTGATGGCGTATTGGTTTACGTCACTGTGACTTTGTTACAGGTTAGCTGGGTTCTAATCCTCGGCTCGTCCACGTTTCAATTTCCAACGGATGCCTCCTTCGAGCGACTCTCAGTCTCAATTGCGATGGCATGGAATTAAGTGATTTGTGGTTGAAAAAAAAATATATATATATATACAGTAGTGGGATTCAAATTTTTCGTCAGCCGGTTCTGTTATAGTCGGTGTATTTCCATCTGACACTAATTTGCAACCACTTCTTAGCCACATTTTCTTTATATTATTGTTATCAATTAAATATTCTAACTAGAAATATGGAAAACTAACAATATTATATTTAAAATGCATCTCTGGCTGCCAAACGTAAAAAATATTCAAATATTTACATACGAAAAACCTGAAAAATTGTCAGGTGGAAAAAAAAGGGGTATAGACCTGGGTGCCAACCTATAGTTAGTCTCGTGATCAAAAAATTCGATTTAGGCAACCTAGTGCAGGTGTATTTATTTTTTTACGGACGCATGTTTGTGTGGGGGTAGTGTGTGCATGTGTAGGCAATGTATGTGCTTACACGTGTGCATATGTGTACATGTACATGAGTATGTGTGTGCATGTGTGCAATGCATTTGTGTTATTTATAAACAAACATGTTTGTGTGGGTAGGCCTAAGGAGTGTGTATGAGAGTGCGTGTATGTATGTATGTCCATAATTATAATAAAATGTAGTTTAATAACACAAATATACAGAGAAACCAAGCACTATATACATGAAAAAACAACTGGTAACCACTTGTGTAAATAAACTATGCAATAAATCACTAACGAAAGTTACGAAACATACCGTCCCGGTACTTATCGGATGAGATGCAAAAGACCAATGACCAGCTGAGCAACTAGTCGGTTCGCCAGTTAGCCGGTTCGCCGAACTGACAAATTTGCGTGAGCCGGTTCTAGCGAATAGGTAAGAACCGGCTGAATCCCACTACTGTATATATATACACACAATGTATATATGATCGTCCTTCACGAGCGAAGATGATCATGTCTTCATCACCGGGGGGGGGGGGGTGAGTGCGGAGATGGCTCATTAATCCAATCCTCGCTTGGAAAAGTCTTGCAGTGGGGGGGGGGGGCAGGAGATGTGCTCAGCTGGTCCGGAAAGAGAGGTGGAGTTGTCACGTTCTTACCGTCTCTGTCGTTTGAGCTCTTTTTCCCTGGCCCGTCTCTCCTCGAAGTTGTCCACACTGAGAGACCGCCAGGATGGACAGTCCTCAGCAGAAGCTTCCCAGGTGTTGTGGGGAATGCCACATTGTTTGAGTGAGGCCTTCAGTGAGTCTTTGTATCGCAGCTTTGGTCTGCCGACTGCACGCGTGCCTGTGGATAGTTCACCATAGATTAATCTCTTGGGTAAGCGACCGTCATTCATGTGATAAACGTGGCCAGCCCAGCGGAGTTGAAAGCGCATCAAGATGGCGCGAATGCATTCCATCTTTGTCCACTGTAGCACTTTAGTGTCTGAGACCCTGTCTTACTACTTCACACGGAGCAAGGTCCTGAGGCATCTCATGTGGAAGGCGTTGAGCTGTTTGGTGTGCCGGTTGTATATTGTCCATGTCTCACAGGCGTAGAGCAGGGATGGTAGGATTGCTGCTCTGTAAACCTTGAGCTTGGTGTCGAGGCGCAACCCTCTTCGCTCCCAGACGTTTTGTTTCAGTCTGCCAAACGCTGTGCTGGCTTTGGCGATTCTGAAGGTCACTTCTTCATCAATGTTTATATATATATATATATATATATATATATATATATATATATATATATATATATATATTATATATATATATATATATATAAGCACATAACTAATACCACAGTCAGAGCAGAAAAAGTGGTATCAGTTGTGTGTTTGTGTGTTATAAATGTCTTGCTATTATACATTTTCATGGGCACATAATTCTCGAACAATTACTCCCTGTCTTTCCCTAAAGGTTAGGGTCCGTTCACGTACGATTCCTGCGATTCAAAGAATAGTCGTATCCTGGGTGTAGCCGATAAACAACGACATATCCATATATCAAAATCAGTGCAACACACGTAAGTGTGAGGGCAGGGTTGTCGAGTAGTCTCCTTAGATCCCGCACATAGTCAGCAGGCCTCTCCAGGTTCCTAAAGAAGACGGTCATCCACTCCAATACACGAGCTAGATCAGTCAGCCTTCCCTGCAGGTCCCGGGCGATGCCGACAAGCAACACCAGGACCTGGATAATGTCGGTCGTTGTTGGCAATATAAAGGGTGATGGTGTTGGTGGTGAGGGAGGTGGGCTGTGCGACGGCGGTGGCGGAGTGTGAAGCGACGTGTTCATCTTGATCGACGAGTGTGCAATGTGCAGGGCAGATTTTATATGAATCTATATTATGGTTTGGGAAAGTGGAAAATAATATTTACACTCGATGCTGTCGTATGTCGCTATCCTCGGCGGGAAAGATAACGGCATGTGCGGCCGAGGGACTGCGCGGCGCCGCGTTACACCGAAGAGAACCATGGCCCCAGTATTACTTCATTTACACGCCATCTCGCAATCGTTTTCAAGCCGTTATTTTCTTACGAATCGTCCACGATAAAGTTCTCTCCAACGAGTGGGGGGCATAAACTGTCAGGAACATCTCCATCGTCTTCATGTTTTGTGCATTTAATCCCTTCATGGAATATTTATATTTTCCATTCAGACCTGCCTTCTTTAGTAAAGGTTCGAACCAAATTCCAATTGTAATACAACTCTAAAATCGTAAACTGATGCAATCTACAATTGGATATTATGTATGCAGTTACGTATATAGCGGTATCTAGCAGATTTGCCTTCCCAGTTATGTATATGGCGGTATCTGGCAGTTTTGCCTTGCCACCAACTCGATGCAAGTGCTTTCAGTTCATCCGTCACAGTCACTAATTGCAGTGGGGTTCCCTCCTAAGAGCAAGACGATGGATACATTGATTTCTTAAAATATTCTGACGGTTCTCATGAGTCATGAAGAATTAGCTGACGACAGTGATGAATAGCTCGCTCTGCCTGGGAATTTCTCTCACTTAACTCCATTTATAATACATCCCCAAAATAGTAAACGGGCGCAATTTGCATCGGACATAATGGTTGCAGTTATATGGCGGTATCTGGCAGTTTTGCCTTATCATAAACTCAAGGCCACTGACGTGCTTTCAATCCGTCGCATTCGCTGGATCAGGACGATGGATTTTCGTGTTGGTGCGCCATGCACCTTAGGGTTGATTCACACTATCGGTACGGTCTCGCTCCAGTCTCGCTACGCTCTCGGTCCGGTCCAATATTGTCTCATTAATTTCAATGGAAGCATTCACACTGGCGCTCTCGCTCCAGTCTCGCTCCGGTCTCGCTCCGGTCACGGTTCCGTCAAAAGATATTTTTACTGGAGCGAGACTGGACCGTGACCGAACCGTGAGCGCCAGTGTGAACTCAGTTGCCACGGTCCTGCACCTGCCAGGGCTGCCTTTTCGTAGAATTTTGTACCAAATAGCGGCATGTGGCAACTGCACAAGGATATGAGGACATTTTTTCTACATATCAGCGGGCTGTTCATAACATTTAAAAACTCAAACTTTTGTTTAAAAATCATAGAACTGTTATCAAATAATAAATGGTACATCAAAATATGACTTAATTGGTAATTGTGTTACTTATAAAATATTGTACCCCAAAAGATACGTTTTTACATACATACATAACCAAGGCTTTTTCCCCCTTACCAGGGAGGTAGCCAAAAAAGGACAAGGCATAAAATCCTTCCCACCCATTCCATCCCCGAAAACACTCTACACCCCTCCACCCTCCCTCCCATCTTAGCACCTCCTAGATACGTTTTCACGGTGTAGTAAAAAAAATATACGCTAAAGTTTCAGCTTTCTTTTAGCGATAATAATAATAATAAAAAAGAATTTTCATATCTTACTGAATATGTTAGGGCATGGGGGCCTTATATACATTCAAGAATAAAAAAACTAGAACCAACATTTTGTCAAAGTTTGACAAGTATATCTTGCTATGAAAGTCTGCACACGCCCGAGAAAAATGTATACCCCGGTATGGCAACACTCCCATTCTACACGGCAGTGTAGAAAACGCTGCAGCCCTGCTTACTGCTCCACTCCAGTCGAGATTCAGTCTTCGTTTAATTAAGCAAATAGTGTTTCCTTCTGTCCTACCAAACCATGGATAATCCAAAGAAAACACCACAATGGAATCATGCGAAAGGTAGATAAATTATAAAAATACGTTTTCTTTTTATTTATCACTGATACAATGGCAATGCGCACAGCTAGGATATACATAAGCACCAACTGAATAAAATGTAACCTACAAAACTTACTTTAATTTTGTGGTTTCAGATGAAATGCTAATAGAATTAGTCAAAGGTAAACCAGAGCTCTATGACCTAACTTCGCTGTACTACAGTCACACATCCTTCGTAACTGATGGTAAGACTTCTACTGGTGTCGAGGGAGGGGGGATGACGGGAACGAGAGCGGACCGATAAATACCTCAGAACCGGGAGTGGAGCGTGACCGGACCGATAGTGTGAATCAACCCTGAATACCTCAGAACCGGAGCGTAGCGAGACTGGAGCGCGACCGGACCGATAGTGTGAATCAACCCTAAAACGGGCCCAGTATGCGACCCTCCGAGACGAATCACGGGACGTGTGCTGTAACATCGAGGCACTTCACGCGCAGACTGAAAGAAGGGCACAAAGAACAAGCAGCCATATCCGTTCGGACCGGAGGCCGTGTGCGGGCCTACGACTTATGACACATTCCCTAGCTAACCTATGCAGTGGAGACACAGTCGGCGTATTGTACTACGTCGTGTTGGAGCACATAGTGTTTTTCGTCAAATGTTATGAATCAGAAAATGTGTAGGACGACTTCGCTTACAGTATTCTAGACTTCATTTTGGAACAATTCAACAATATGTCTAATATTCGTATAGTTTTAACCTCAGGCATTCAGCTTCGAAAGATATGACGTATATTTGGAAATTCGAAATATAAAAAAAAAAAACAGTAAACGAAGTCGTTTCTCGTCAAACCACAACAACCTCAATCAAATACTCTTATCTTCGACTCCACACCACACAAAATTCGTGTTAGTTATTTGCAGTAAAATTGAATTCCATGAAGGCTATCAACCCAGAACGCCAACATTAGGACCGTGAATGTATCCAGTTACGTATATAGCTGTATCTGACAGTTTTCCTTGCCACCAACTCGACAATGCTGCCACTACTTGGGATTTCCCCCCAAAATCTTGGGATTTTGGATGATGTCTTGGGATCTTGGGATTTTTATTTTAAAAAGCTAGATATATTGGGATTTTAAAGCCTTCTTATTGTTTCTTTCATTATTTAGGTTTGCAAATTGATACTATATCTGAATGCAGAAGTAATATCCAGGTACTTTGTTCCAATCTAGCAACACTATTTACACTTGGCCTGGCCTCTATGGGTTGATTCACACTATCGGTCCGGTCGCGCTCCACTCCCGCTACGCTCTCGGTCCGGTCCAATATTGTCTCATTAATTTCAATGGAAGCATTCACACTGGCGCTCTCGCTCCAGTCACGGTTCCGTCAAAAGATATTTTTACTGGAGCGAGACTAGACCGTGAGCGCCAGTGTGAACTCAGTTGCCACGGTCCTGCTCCACTCCAGTCGAGATTCAGCCTTCATATAAGCAAGTAGTGTTACCCTCTGTCCTACCAAACCATGGATAATCCAAAGGAAACACCACAATGGGATCATGAGAAAGTTGGAAAAATGATAAAAATACATTTTCTTTTTATTTATCACTGATACAATGACAATGCGTACAGCGAGGATATTCATAAGCACCAACTGAATACAATATAACCTACAAAACTTACTTTAATTTTGTGGATTTAGATGAAATGCTAATAGAATTAGTCAAAAGGTAAACCAGAGCTGTATGACCTGACTTCGCTGCACTACAGTGATAATGTTTGCATACTTTGTATTGCCAAGGTACCAAGAGAAAAAAATACACATTATTAACCGAAGAAAGAAATTCCATATGGATAATAACAACCTATTATCCACTGCGGAAATGCATCTCCTTAGCTCACTCAACAAATATTCCTACACAAGTTTGTTTGTCTACTTATATTTTATCATTTTGCCAAGGCATTGAACCAGCTGGGGAGCTGAAATGATCTTTCAGAGTTTCTCTCGCGCCAAAAGCCTCCTTTGTAGCATTTCCCCTCTTCCTCTCATTGGACGTACTGTGTTTGATGGAGGCATGACAACAGTATCTGGTAATGCAACAGCATTTGAGTGTATCAGATTGTGAAGTATGCATGTTGTTGTAATGATTGCATTAGCGTTAGAAGGCATAGCTTTAAGTTTCCTTAAATATTTTCTGAAGGTTTGCACTAGAATACCAAATGTGCACTCAACTATCCTCCTGGCTCTAGATAATCTATAATTAAAAATCCTCTTCTCTATCTTATGTTCAGTCTGTGAACCTGGGTAGGGCCTCATCAAATTTCTCTTCAGCGGGAAAGCCTCATCTCCCACTATAACGTATGGTGCAAGCACATCAGTGCCAGGAAGTGCAGCATCTTCTTGTACATTTCAAGTCACCCTCAATTTTGGATAGTATTTTCTCAAATGTTCCTTTGTTCATTCTGAAATAGCTGTGGAATTTACTCTCATCATCAATAAGACGAGGATACAGAGTATGAAATTCTCCTTCAGTCTTCCTATTTTGCAACATAGGATGAACCCACAACCTCTTTCTTTTTCTATTTTGTTTTCCTTCTTCTTCTTCTTCATCAAGTGCAATAGTGAATATTGCCAACTCGGCGTCAGAAAAGTCACACTTCCTTCGTAACAGATGGTAAGACTTCTACTGGTAACGAGGGAGGGGCGATGACCGAGAGTGGAGCGTGACCGGACCGATAGTGTGAATCAACCCTATAGCTTCACGGATCACTACTGCAGTGCTTGCATGATAACTGCGTAAGCTTGTGTTGCTATTAACAATGAGTGAGTCTGGAGATCCTGAGCCTGGTGTAAGGAAAAAATCAAAGGATGGTACCAAAAGCCGTTTAATCCTGAGTGGCTGCAAGACCCTGGACTAAAAGAGTGGAAACTCAAAAAATGTAATAAGTCTGCCCTGATGAAGCATAAAGCTTTCTTAAAACACATCGTGTTTTGAAAAAAAAAAAAAAACATTCAGCGGTATTTTAAAAAGCTCACAGAATCAGAAAAGCTTCAAGATAAGATAGCAAAGGCGGAATTGCTTTTAGAAGAATATATAGCAGAACATGGAGTTGATAATTTAGTAAAGTTATAAAGAAAATGGGGTGCTACTAAAGCACCGCCATCTGTCGCCTACCCAAGTGCAGCCTGATGTCTACCGCGTGACCCGCGTTCCTCCACAGGGACGTTCCCCTCACTTGTCCATCAAACGTGTCCTGCCCAAATACATAAAAAACGTGACCTGACCTATCCTAACCTCTTTCTGTCATTCTTTGAAGTTGTACGAAGTGTTTATCGCTAGAATAAATGTATGGAAATATATGATAACATGTTTATTTTTTAATTTCTTCCTTTAATATGAATGTAATTAGAAACCCAATTATCTGTCTAAGTCAGTGGTTCTTAACCCCTGGGTCGCGACCCAAATCTGGGTCGCCAAGCCATTTTATTGGGTCGCTAAGGGTTTGCAGAAAATAATTATTTTCCCACTACAAATATATTATAATTATATACTGTAATAATTAAAATACATGATGCCTAGTTTTAGGATTCTAAGCAGACCATGATTAAATAAAAACTCCAAAGCAGAAAATTTATTTGAAGTGTTTTGAAATTTCAATGTAAAACCGACAATTTGAAGTTTTCCGTACGTAGGCTTGGGTCGCGATGCTTGATTTGTGCAAAATTTTGGGTCGCTGCCAAAAAAGGGAACCACTGGTCTAAGTCATTCCTAGGCTATATACAAAATATGTATTTATCGCTAAAATTAATGTATGGAAATGGTAGACCTCACGCTATAGTGCTAACAGGAGGTAGGACTCACGGTAGTGTGGTAGACCTCACGCTATAGTAGCACCATAAAGTTGATGACTTGGTGGCAGATGCAAGTCGATGCTTATTAATGAACCTCTAGAAGCTGAAAAAAATATTTTGTCTTGACTGCCACAAGTTTTCGGTTGAACTTGGTGCTCAAATGCGAAAGAGATTTGCTTTTGAGGAAGACCGTATTCTGGCCATCCTGCGAGTTGTTGACCCCAAAGAGGCACTCTCCGATGAGAGAAGCTTACACTCTATTGTGAAATTGGCGGTCAAATTTCCTACACTGATTCAAGAAGAAGATTCAGACGACCTACAGGATGACTGGAAAGATTTGTTGCATTTCAAGGAATTGCTGAAAAATATGAGTGACTCGGCAACTAATTTCTGGCATGAACTGCGGACGGTAAAAGATGGCCATAACCACCAGAAATTCTGCCTCCACTCTAACTTCATGTGCTGTCTACTGGTTCTACCCCAGTCATTTGGATACGTTGAGAGAGTATTTTCTCACCTTAACATTATCAAAACTAAACAAACAGCCTTCATATGTGTCAGCTGTTATAAATCGACTTCTAGCTAAGCAACCAATTGCACGACAGGAAACAACTTGCAACCAATGGGGGCCATCAACATCACTAATAAAAGATGTTATAAGTGGGCAGTGCCAGCAGCGTTACATCAACAGAGAAGCTGCCAGGAAGCAGAGAGAAGTGGGAACTCTGGATCCCAATGATGCTGAGGCCAGTGATGAAGAGCCTTTTCTTGTATTTCTCCAATAGTTCTTCATAAGTTCAATATTCAGGTAAAGAATATACCAGAATCAACGTTTCAGTAGCATTAATTTACAATACAGTATTTGTAAACATTGGGATATTTTGGCCTATATTGGAAATTTTCAGAGGCAAGTCTTGTGATATGATATTTTAGAGTTGCAGCGCTTCAGAGGGAAAACTGCAGCAGCAGATGGCCACCCATGCCATCACCAATCCCTGCTGTTTTTGTAAGTTCCCATGCAGCCACATTTCCTATTCCTAAAAACATATTGGGAGGTTCTGTTGACTTGCCCTAGCCATTAGTTCTGTGGGTGCCTCCATCCCTCTAAAAGGGATTAACATCAAGGAAATGTGCCACATCACCATATAGTTATTGGCATTCATGAATTATGCTGGTCATAGGCCTAGAATGACTCACATAGGACAATCTTTGGTCTGAAACTGTTATTCCAGTGGTAACCTGTGCTTCTTCAAAGGCACTTAACACCAAACCCATTGAAACCCTCTTCAAGTCATTCACTGTTGGTGTCCACATGGTTCCAACCCCCAACCACCCAGGAGTGGGGACACAATCACAGCACTGGTACATCACTCAGCCTCCAGGGCTCCTATCTCCAGTCCCTGCAGGGATGACACTACTGGCATGCAGATGGGGGAGGGGGGAGAAGCAAAGGGGTGTATCTTTGGGTATTCAAATGTGGAAGGGCATCCCATTTGAGAACTTAATAAATCTGGTTGATTTATATTCAAATCAAATTAAGTGTTTATTTCATGTTTCATCTGTATTTATATATTCAAAATATCTTCTTTTCTCAGTACTAGGCCTTATGTTTGAATCTTTGGAGCTTGCAATCAAGGAATTGGCCCAGGGCATCACTAAGATCTCTGGACGCCACTGGATGACACAGATTAGTGACCCATAACATGGTTGGTTGTTCATTGTCGTAGACTTGCTAGGGAAGACCACCCGCTTGCACAGGAATGGTTTTTGTGGGAGTGTTGTTTTATCTTTCTCCTTCCAAGCACAACTCTGAAAGCAGAGAATTATGTGACTTGGGAATCATGTGTAAATGTCAGAAGTGTAAACCCGCTCACCAGTGTCAGCTAAGAGGTCAGGTGTGGGTGAGGGCCGGTTGACAGGAAAGGCCCCAGCATATCCTCCCCCACCACTGCCCAGCAAAGAGTTAAGGGCTCTGATTCAGAGTTGGATTAAGTGTAACCTCTGCTAAGCCAGTGAGAAAGTGTGCGTGTATCTCTCTTTTCTTCCAAGCACAACTCTGAAAGCAAAGAATTACGTGACTTGGGAAATGTGTGTATTTGAGTTTGGTGTAAATCCGCTTGCTGATGTCAACAGAGATATCAGCTTTGTGCCAGACCGGCCGCTGCAAAGGAGAAAAGTCTCCTCCGCTGCGACTGGCTAGTGAAGATTGCTGGGCACTGTTGAGGGAGCTGGAGTGGAGAATGATGTGTGAACTCTACTGAGTCTGTGTTGATTCTCTCCCATTAACACATTGAGACTGTACTTACCCTTTCAATGGTTTTCTTTTTAGTTTATCTGGGTCCAACACACCCTCCTCACTGGTGAGAAACCCCTGGGGGGAGCTGGTTTACTTGCTGATAATCTGACCATGCAGCAGGTAGTATTGGGTTCATGGTGCCAGAAGGACAACTGGCTCACCTGACAGCAGTGCTGGTGAACCATAGTTATCAACCACTCTATATGTTGTGAAAGGAATGTGGTACTCGCCCAGGTGACCGAAGCCCCTCCTGGGGATAGGTGCCACCTGCGTAGTGCCGGTGGCCAGGGATGTTTTCCGCTGTTTGGTCCCCAACTCTTGGGGTTGGGGGGGTGGTCCCATGATGAAGATCCTGCAGCACCAGGACCTCCGTAAACATATTCATAATCACATTACTCACTGGTCCATTAACACACTAAAAGAAAACACATTGCTGCATGCCAGACCCCTTGATATCCATCCCTCTGAATCCTCTTTCCCACAAAAGGACAGAATCCACCTGGCCAGACTGCGATGTGGCCACCACCCAACCCTTCTAAGCTACCAGAAGAGACTGGATGACCGCATTGTGGACAACTGCTCAGGATGTAACACTTCACCCCATACTATTCGACACATCATGGAAGACTGCATTATACACAATCACTCGCACAAACAATACAACATACACTCTATAAAGGGCTTGTGGAAAAACCCCGTTTTGGGTGTTGCATTCCTTGGGGAGATGGGACTGCTCAAACAGTCTAGGAAACAACAACCACTCATATAGGTAGGAGGCTTAAAAAGGTTCCTCAAAAATAAACCCACTCATTTTCTCACCCACCTGAAGAGCCACAACTATTAGTCATCCTTACCATGTCATGGATTACATTAAAGAATACAACACAATAAGGAGGAAACCGTAATCTTCCAAAATAGAAAATCCTTGTTACATCCACACCATAGTCGACAACACTTCCCTGAGGTCCTGGAGCTGCAGCGTCTACGTCGTGGGACCACCCCCAAACCCCAAGAGTTGGGGGCCAAATGGCAGCAACCACCCCTGGCCACCGGCTCTACGCAGGTGGCACCGATCCCCAAGAGGAGCTACGCCTACCTCTGGGAGTACCACAATCCTTTTTCCCAACATGCAATATTACTTTTTTTCTGCACCGAGGGGTGATTTTCCGGCGATCACCCCTTTTCTTCTACTTTTAGCTGGAGATGTAGAGAGCAATCCTGGGCCCACCACAAAATACACATGCCCAACATGCTCTAAACCCATTACTTCGAGCAGACAGACAAAGGGCTCAGTTCAGTGCAATATGTGCAAAAACTGGGCCCACCTCACTTGTACAACACTTGCTGACACAAACCAATACACAAACACTTGGACATGTTCTACCTGCCCTCCGGTAACCCCACTCCCACCTCCCCAACCACAGCCAGCACCCTCACCCACTCCCAATTTCCCTCTGCCCTTACCCCCAATTAGTACTCCCCTTCCTTTGTCCCCGATCTCTCCTTTCCCCCCTCTGACCCAGATCCTACACCTTCCCCACTACCACCCCAACCTCAACCCCAAACGGCAACATACAACACATACAAAACACACAACATCAACATATTACAACACAACATTGACGGTATTAACACGAAAAAACATGAACTTGAACACTTTCTTAAACAACACAACATACACATTGCGATTTTACAAGAAACAAAACTAAGACACTCACACAAAACACCATCATTTCATAATTACACCACCATCAGACAAGACCGGACTGACGGCTATGGCGGTGGACTCATCACCCTGATCCACCACTCCATCTGTTTTGTGGACACAAGTGCCACAACCAAAATTCTCCTCCCTACCACAGATAACACAACAGAAATCCAATCCATTCGAATCCGCACAGGCAACAAATCAACACTGACAATAGCTAACATGTACATTCCCCCCCAATCATCCCCCACAGTTCCAGACACCTTCAGGCCTCATTTTAGCCAACTAGCCTCAATCCCCAACCTGATCATGGGTGGAGACTTCAACGCCAAGTCGTCTGCCTGGTATATCGACAACCCTGACACAGACAGAGGGCTTGATATACACTCAGTTTGACTCATTGACTATCATGAACTACACACATAATCATACACATATCCCACACAAAGCCCTCTACACTCCCTCCTCTCCTGATATCACCTTTTGCTCCCCCTGCCTAACCCCAACAACATCATGGAGAGTGGTCGGAACCCTTGGCTCTGACCACCTTCCAATCATCATCACCGCCAAAACAAGATGCACCCCAGTTGGCCACAGACACACTTACACCAATTACAAGAGAGCTAACTGGGAAGCTTTTATTGAAGAGACAGAACAACATTTTGAAACACTTAACAGTACACCAATCACAAACATAAACAATGCTGTCACACTTTTAATACAATCATACAAAATGCAGACAAGAGATACATCCCTAGAGGCAACAGAAAATCACACAACCCCAACTTCACACCAGAAATCCAAAGCCTCATCAGACAACGTGACACAGTTAAACACGGTACCCCCACACCTATCCCTCAAAACATAGCAGACCAAATACAAACACTAAACACTGTGATTGCCAATAAAATACATGAACAAAAAACACAAAATTGGCAAAACTTTATCAATACACTTGATCACAAAACAAACACCAGCAAATTGTACAAAACACTCAACAGCATTACACTATCCAACAGTAACACTACACGCTCTCATGCAGCAATAATCACAACAACAGATAATCTACCCTCAAACAGACAACAAGCAAACGCACTCATACGTCATTTTGCACAGACAAGCCATCTCACTTCTCACCCTGACGACCGACGCACCATTCGACGTAAGAAAGACTTTCCCACAGGCTCAGACTATATACCCTTCATAGACAGTCAGACAAAACTCATAATACATAGTCTCAAGCACTCATCTGCCTGTGGCCCTGATAACATAAGCAACATCCACCTAAAACACATTGGACCACAAGGTATACACGCACTCACAAACATTGCAAACTACAGCTATTCACACAACACTATACCCGACATCTGGAAGCATGGTAAAATAATCACCATTCCAAAACCGAACAAAGACCCAACAATCCCAACATCGCACCGCCCAATCACACTTCTCTGCACCCCCTCTAAAGTCATTGAACGCCTAATACTTAAACTTGTCACACCACATATTCCCCTTGCTGACTCACAACACGGTTTTAGGCCACTACACTCCACAAACACTCTTCTGGCAAACCTCACACAAAGAATTTTAGATGGCATCAATTCAGATAGGCCCCACCAAAGAACACTTCTTATAACATTAGACATTAGTAAAGCTTTTGATGCTATCCCCCGCCACAACCTAACAAATAAAATATATAACACAGACATGCACAATAACACCAAAAGATGGCTGGCCAATTATCTGGCAGGTAGGAATGCTTACGTGTCATATAATGGCCAATCATCGCACGTCAGAAACATTAAGAACGGAGTACCACAGGGCTCAGTTCTATCCCCCACACTATTTAATCTATACATGCATGACTTACCCACGCCAGGCACCTCAGAAACACAAATCTCTTCCTACGCAGACAACATAACAATCACATGCACACATCGTAACACAGACAAAGCTGCAGAAATAATCCAGCCATACCTTGACACACTCAACACATGGTTCATCACAAACAGACTCAAAATAGCTCCAACCAAATCTACAGTAACACTTCTCACAAACTGGACAAAAGAACACAAATACATACCTCATCTCTACATCAACAACACTCTAATACCACACACAAACACACCAAAAATTCTTGGTGTAACATACGATACATCCATGTCTTTCAAACAACACATCACAAACATAAAAAACAAATGCACACCCAGACTTAACGCACTTAAGTCAATCACTGGAACGACATTTGGACAAAACAAAGAAACTAATATAACAATATACAAACAATGCATACGCTCAGTGTTGAATTATGCGAGTCCTGCATGGGCTCCTAATCTCAGTGAGACACACCACAACACCCTTCAAATCATACAAAACAAAGCCCTAAAAACAATTACAGGCTGCACAAATACAACACCTACAGACCATTTACACCATGAAACAAAAGTCCTCAAAGTCAAGGACCACCTCGACATGAGAGGCACACAAACACTTGCCGCAGCCACCACAAACACATTACACCCGCTACACTACATAGCAGAACACCCACACACACCAAGAAACATTAAAACAACACCCAAGGACCTTTATCACGCACAGATACTCTCTTCTCTTCCTCCACAACCACCAAATACCAGCCTCCAGAAACATATTCATAATCATATCACTCACCGCTCCATTAACACACTGCTGCATGCCAGACCCCCTGATATCCACCCTTCTGAATCCTCTCTCCCACGAAAGGACAGAGTCCACTTGGCCAGACTGCGGTGCGGTCACCACCCAGCACTTCTAAGCTACCAGAAGAGGCTGGATGACCGCATTGTGAACAGCTGCCCAGGATGTAACACTTCACCCCATACCATACAACACATAATGGAAGACTGCATTATACACAATCATGCACGCAAACAACACAACATACGCTCTATAAAGGATTTGTGGGAAAACCCAGTTTCGGCTATGGCATTCCTTGGGGAGACGGGACTGCTCGGACAGACAGTCTAGGGAACGACAACAACAACAACAACAACACTTCCCTGAATAAATTTATAAGGCTTATCCCTCCCCAACCTGAAACAATTTACTATACTATGTCAACCAATCCACTCATGACTGCTATACCCATCACCTAGTAAAATATTTGCTGCCACCAACCAAACCAAATGAAAATTGAGTTGGAACCACTGACAAGCACTCCAATCCCTTCTAACCATCCACCTGGTAGGCCTATATTGACCTGCTAGTTTCCATCAGTTTCCTTCAGTCAGCCCATTCATCATACACTCTCCCTTGTTATACAAGCTACAGGGAGGATCCTTTACTACAAGCCCTTCATTGATGTTTCTCTGCCTACCTTTTCAATGTTGGATTCCAAATGGTCATCTACTCCTGGGGGCTGGGGCACCAGGTTAACCAATGTTAAAGTGCTGTTCTCTTCCATTCTCTTATGTCTATACCAACTTACCTGTGTCATCTCTATAAAGTCTAAGACACTAGTGACTTTTCTTACCAAACATCTGTTTCTTTTCTTATTATTCCTTTGATGATATACAAGGCTCTCAACTTGGCAGCCTAAATTTTACTCCTGGTTTTCAGTTAAAATCCAGGACTCACTTTTCTAGGTCAGAATAGGTCATTGAACAGTTTACACAGTATTTTCATCTTCACTTTCCTTGAGAAATTTGTTTTTAAGAAGATAGAGGAAGTTTATATTCTAGTTGTAGTTAACAAAAGTCCTATTGCCTTTTCATAACTTGCTATTTTGTCATATGCTTCCCCAAAGTATTTTGGCTCTGGTGGAGGTATTTGGAGATCTAAGAGGCTTGAATAAGGTTTGGTGATGGTGTATGCATTTGGTACTATGGCAGAATGGATTTTTGTTTATACTTTTAATTTTGAAGCTGCTAGTCCTTCTTCCCCTAATAAGGGAGGTAGCCTATCCAACATCTATTTCCCTTTCAAAAACCTCCTAGCAGTATAATAAATCTTACTGTACAGAATTTGGAAGACAGCACTATAGTAAACTACTTATCTATCAAGAAACAAATCCTTGTTCATTGTCATGTTTCTATCAGCAAAAGTTGAATAGTGGGGGTAGGAGGTTGTCATCTAGAACGACAAGTAAAGCCAAATACCTATATTTCAACTTCAATTTTGGAGGAGTTATCTTGAACACCTAGTCACTTTACATGCTAATATGTACAATGTGTACATCTGGACCAATGGCAAGTACCTGCATGTGGTGGTCCTGCAAGATGGACTGTGAAGCTGCCCATTTTCAAAGCCCATCATCACCTCCATCAGGAGGTGCAGCCCTGAGGTGCTGACATATGGTCTCCAGATTGGGCCCAAAACCTCTCTAACAACCTCAACCATATTTCTTACATTTTTTCACACATGGAGAGCTGACAGCTGGCAACTGCTCTATTCTACCTACAACTTTCAGCCAGCGACAAAGAAACAATCCCACACCCATCCAACACACAACAGTCCAAAGTTTCTTCCCAAGGAGATCTGTAGGAGGTTCCAAGGATCATTGTCCGCCATTGTACGGCTGCAGGTTTTCCCATTTCATGAAACTTGAGGCAAAAATTGATTAACTGGTATGTACACTTTCTTAAATTCAATTCTCTATCATCAGTTGTCTTACATATGTACAAAATTTTCTTTTCACTTTCATTCATTCCTGGCACACCAAGCCCTATTATGATCCTTAGCATCAGTATGGTATCCTCAAAGATGGAAGTCCTGGTGAACTATGAGCAATGAGATACAATACCATTTGCCTTCACTTAATATCATTACTTGGTAATATATTTCATATTTCAAGCATGTATTTCACAATTCAGTTTAAATTCAATGTACAAATAGAGAAAAAAAAAAACACTATATATTTCATTATTATAAAATTTATGTGGCTGCTTGGAAATACATGTTGTACCAAAGTTGGGCCAACTGGTAATCTCTGCTTTACATGCAACCAAACCTTTGCTGTAGTTATAATGTGTTGTTGTACTACTGGCCCTTTGGTATATGCTAAATTGCTTATTGTACTACCATGTGTACATAATGCCAAATAGTTCTGTCTATTAAATAAATGTAATCATAATCCTTAGTACAAACCAGGGAATAAACTGTCCTTAATGTAAAAGAACATCATCACTGACAGAAATATCAGTAATAATTTCATTTAACTGTTGTACACTTTAACCCTGTGGTACAAGATTTTTAAAGCAGTATTATTTTCCATCAACCTTATATTGGCTGGCAGCAGTCCTTAGTTTGTCATAAATCTCTCTAGGAAGAAACTTAGGTCTGTTGTTTGTGTTGTATTGGTGTTACAATGTCAACAACCATGGTGACATTACACAACCCTGGGGCACCCCAACATTCACTTCAAACCACTCTCCATTTCCTACCTCAACACTAGATCTATTACATTTTTTTTTTTTGAGTGACCTCAAAAATTTTCCCCCATCTTATACTACTCCAACCCAGTTATATGCCTTTTCCAAAACTCATTGAAGCCCAAAAGACATCTTTACTTTTTGCCAAAAATTTCTCATATACTTCCTGTGAAAATTTGAATCATACACTCTTTTCATTTCCTAAACCCACTGTTCTTCCCCAATTACTCAGGTTCCCTGCCTAATCGTTTCAATAAACACACATATGCCTTACCAACTACACTGAATAGACTGATCCCCCTAAAGCTATTTCATTTATATGTCTCCATCTTCTTTGTATAGTGGAACTGCACATACACTCTTCCAGTCCTCTGGCATACTCCTGTCTATCTATCTATCTATATATATATATATATATATAACAATACTCATTTCACAGCTTCCATAAATTATATTACTTGTTGGTATTTCAGTCTGTACAAAGTACCCAGTGTTTTAATAGGAAAATTTATTTCAGCATTGGCCATTTATATACATATTTCAAGTGTGTGATAAAGTGCACTTAAGATCAACATTATGATTTCTTCCCAGTTTCAACATGGCCCTAATGTTGCAGTTTTTAAAACTATTCAGGCAGTATTTCACAATATCTGGGAAATTTTTTGGATAATGAGAATTATGCTCAACATCAGGTTACAAACAACAAATAGAAAGCAACTATTGGCAAGATAAATAAAGAACAAAATATAGAAGCCTACAACACCTTTCAAAATGGTGTGACCTATGCAAGCACTTTGTGTGAAAAATCAACTATCTGTCAAGACCTGGTAATGACATGTTGCTAAAATTACTGTACTATTTTTATAAACATTCAACATTCAAACTTAGAAATAACTTAAGTAAACTTATCATTTACCTCTGTTTAGGGCATAAAGCTATACAAGTACATTAAAACAATGTAGCAACTTATATATGTGTGTGTGTATATATACATACACACCAAAGGCCCTTTCCCCCTTATATATTGTGGGATGCCAGTTTAAAGCACACCCACATTTATTTCTTTATTTATCTATTTATTTATGAAAAAAAAAAAAAAAAAAAAAAAAATCTTCCATTTCAGTATTAACTTCCATGGCAAAAATAAATATTCATAATAAAAATTCCATTTTCAGAATGCACCAAATTACTGCTCTATGAGGTTCAACTATGTAAATTTGTTGAGAATCTGATACATGACATCACACAATAAAGTTGTAATACATTATTATGTATCCCAAAATAATTATTCCTATGACGATTCCAATAAATCTGCTTAAAACAGTTTGGAAAGAAGTCACTGTTGTTACATAGACAAACAAATAAGGAAAATACAGGACAGAATTGTCATGAATATGCACTCTGCTTGCAAAACAATATTATGAAAACATTCTGCATATCCACTTGCGCACCAAAGGCATAGTGTCTGCACTGAGGAGTTGAGGACACTAAAGCAGCAATTTGTGTGATTTACTCTTCAAAATTATGGCTGCCCTGTCCTAGTGGGATTGGTCTGCATCACACTTCGATTCTTTATTCACGAAGGGCAGCAAGCCTTCTGGTAAGTTGGTCCTCCTTGTCTTGTGACCTCTCGCCAACAGTAGATGCCAGTGTTCCAGAAGGGACACTTTGAGCATTGAGCTGGTCCATGACTTCAAGGCCTGCTTCATCAGCAACTTGTTGGATAAGGGAATCCACAGCTTCCTTGGGGGTAGTCAGTGTAGTTGCAGCCCCCATACTTTCTTCAAGAACCTGAAAAAAAAAAAAAGGTAAATATGAAGACATTAACCTCTTCCCTCCGGGGCACATCGCACGTCTGGCAGCATTAGCTGACAGACGTGCGATGTCTCAAAATAATAATCGCATTATAAAAAATAAAGTCTGTGCTAAATTGTCCGTTCTCTTTCACCCGTGTATTTTGATAACCATAGAAAACTGATGAAGCCAGTTTAGAGAGAATGAAAATTACGTAGGTACAACTACAATAAATATAATCAAGATGGCGACTTCGGCATCAGCGAGTACCTACTTGCTCCTCATGCCGCCTACGTAGGCGGCACCGTATGGAAGTGGTTAAAGTACTGAAGGAATGGAGGAAAATCTTCACATACATATGAATCAAAACGCCTTTTCCTCCCTTGAAATGGGCATGGCTTAGTCAAAGAATATACCCACCCTACAACAACTCCATACCTATCTAAACCCATTGCTCACCCTTCCCATCATAGCAACTCATAAATGAAAAGTCACCCCTGCTCCCTACTACACCACTTGGGTCTAAGGCAATCCAGTAAGACACAACACTTCCAAAGCAGGGCCCAACAGCCAAAGCTGGTTTACCACCATCACATTAATATATGGCAACCCACTCTCCACATCCACTTATATATATATATATATGTGTGTGTGTGTGTGTGTAAGTAACCACTAGGAAAAGTAAACTAATGAAGCAGAGCGCATTCATATAATTACATCTTCAGTGCTAATACAGCACTGAAGATGTAATTATACGAAAGCGCTCTGCTTCGTTAGTTTACTTTTCCTAGTAGTTACTTATGCATTTGTGAACACATGTACCTAGTGTTTTTATTGCATATATATATATATATATATATATAGAGAGAGAGAGAGATTATTCAGGCTATGTCTTTGTTCATCCATTTACAAATATTCACATCCATTCAGTTCTATCTTTTGCATTCCCTCTTGACAGACACTCCTCATACAGCCAATGTGTCAATTATTTTTCTAATTAACTAATTTGGTGCTCCAGGTTTCTCTAATAGGAGACCTATGGTTCCCAGGTAACCAACAAAACCACTGGATTAGCCAATAAGTCACTCAAGGAAGAATTATTGTGTTGTTGACTAAATATGGCTAGGGAGGGGCAGAATATGATAATGTGTTCTGTATTTTCTGTGTGAGGGTTGCATCTGGGGCAGTTTGTTTCTGTGGCCAGAGTCATTCTTTGCTGGTATTGTCTTACTGCCAGATGGTGACCTGGATGCTGTCATGCAAGTATGGTTCTTGCTTTTCTTGTAAGGGATTCTTCTGTTGGGCTAATATTTTGAGAGGTTTACTGGAGTAGAGAGTTTGGTAGTCCTTCTTAGACTGCTTGCTTTAGGATCTAAGTGTGAATGTGTTTTTGTACGGATGTGTTATGTGATGCAGACGGAAGTTGTAGGCATCTGAGTTGTTTGCTGCTGGGGCACTTTGTTGTTGTTGTTTAGTTGGTCATCAATGTGCAATTCTTTGAATAACAACAGTGTTAACAACAGCTGACATCACTGAATGTTATACGGTTTGAAGTTTTGAAGTTCACTTAATTAACACTCACTAAATTGGGACAAGAGAAACACAGGAGGGCATGGAAAAAAACTCAAAAAGGATAGGTATAGAAAAGATCTGAGAAAAAAAAAAAAAAAAAAAAAAAAAAAAAAAAAAAAAAAAAAAAAAAAAAAAAAAAAAAAAAAAAGATAAATTACTTGGAACAAACTGGACAAAACAATAGTGTGTGCAAAAACCATACATGAATTTAAGAGCAAACTAGACACTGTGAGATATAAAAGGAGGGACACCACGATCGCAGCTCCCCTTCCCATAAGATACAACTAGATAAATACACACACACACATATATCTATGCATGTATTTACCTAGTTGTATTTTATGGGATGAGAGCTATGCTTGTAGTGACCCGTTTTCGTATCTCTCCGTATCCAGTTTATTCTTAAAATCGTGTATAGTTTTGGCACTCACTGTTTCTCTTTTTAGTTTGTTCCAGACATCATTCACTCTATGTGGGAAGCTATTCTTTTTCAGGTCTCTTCTGTAGCTCTCCTTCATTAGCTTCTTTTTGTGTGCTCTTGTTTCTCTTCTGTCCCATTTTAATAAGTTGTCTCTATCGAGAATTTCCAGTGTTGATAGATGTAATTTCTCCAATCTTTGTTTGTATGCCACATTTGATAGTGTAGGTGCCATTTTGGTTGTTGCTCTTTGGGTTCTTTCTAATTTTCTTATGTTCTTTTTTGTGATAGGTGCCCATAGTGTTGCAACATATTCTAGTTTAGGTCTTATTAGTGTAACCACTATTTTTTTTAACCATTTCTTCATCCATGTACTCGAAGGCCACTTTCATTGATCTTAATAAGTTAAAAGTCTCTCCAAATAATTTATTGACATGTTTATCAGGTGTCAAGTCACCTGAGATGATCACTCCCAGGTCCCTTTCTGAATCAACCTTTTTGATTTCCTTGTTTCCAATTTTATATTGACCCGATACTCTTTTTTTGCTTTTTCTAAATTCCATTATGCTACATTTCTTAATGTTGAAGTTCATCTCACATATCTGACTCTATTTCCATATTTTGTCTAGGTCTTCTTGTAGCGATCCGCAATCTTCTTCTGTTCTTACTCTCTTGAGTAATTTGGCATTGTCAGCAAAGAAGTTCATGTGTGTATATATATATATATATACAGGTAAACGTCGACTTACGATGGCATTAGGTTTCGATAGAGCCATCGTAAGACGATCTCATCGTAAGTCGATCCCCACTGTTCCGTGGTCACTGTACCTAGCCTACCTGTATATTAACCACCAGATACTGAATATAGCATATTAAACATGTACAGTAGTTTATTTAATTATTTTTATCCTTTTTACCATATTCAAACACTATAATATGTATTTTCAGTACGGAACTTAAATCTCGCGGGCAGCAGCCAATGCCAGCCGTACGACGTGACGTAATAATACTCGCATCATAAAATATAGTCACCGCTTATATCGATCGTTCTCTCTTTCACCCGCGAATTTTGAAAACCACAGAGAATGAATCATTTGAGAGAATGTAAAAACACAGGGGCGACTACAATAAATATAATCAAGACGCCGATATAGCAGTGTCGCGAATCCACTTGCTCCTCATGACGCCTATGTGTGCGGCACCGTATGGAAGGGGTTAAATTATCATATCGTCGTCGTCGTCATCGTAAAGTCGAACAATCGTAAGTCGCGGCCATCGTAAGTCGACGTTTACCTTATATATATAATATATATATTTATATATACATACATATACCACAATTATCGTTAACTGCAAATGTAAAAGAGGATGTTGAAATCCCATTACTTTAGCCAGACTACTGTTACATACTTGATGTTACTTACATTAGTTCTGACATCAAGATCTTCAAACTGTTGTTCAAACTTATCCATAACTGTTGACACTTTATGAAGATCCATGGCATTTAGTGCAGAATCAAGAGCCTTAACCACTGAACCCATGTTCTTGGTAATCCCTTTCATGGCCATAGTGGACTGTACCCTGGAAAAATAAAATTTTCAATAAGGACAACTGTTACCTTTATATATACATATACATACATACATACATATATATATATATATATATATATATATATATATATATATATATACATATACATACATACATACATATACCAAGAGCTTTTTTCCCCTTACAAGGGAGGTTGTCAAAGTCAAAAGGCATAAATCCACTCCCACCAATTTCATCTCCACATACTCCACTCCCATTCACCACCCCTCCCTCCCTCTTTTCTTGGCTCCTCCTGGATGATGGGTCATCCCAGCATCACTTCCATTGCCCTAGGTCAGAAACAATGCAGCAAGACACAGCACATCCACAGCAGGGCTGCTTCATTTAATCAGCAACCCCACCTCTCCATCCCCTCATGCAGAAAAAGAGAAGACTGGGAGAAATCCCTTTGGGCTGCATCAAAATATCATTCAAACACACAATGAAGGAAATAACTGTAACACAGAAGGAAATCAGAGATTGAATAAAAAACCTTGATGTCAGAAAATCACATGGTCTGGATGGAATTGCAAATTGGATATTGAAAGAATGCATAGAGGAGTTGATGGACAAAATATACAATATAATTAAATACTCACTCAAAGAAGGAAAGGTACCACAGGACTGGAAAAATGCAAATATTGTACCAATATATAAAGGAGGGAACAAGGAAAATCCAACCAACTTCAGACCAGTCTCCCTTACAAGCAAAATAGCAAAATATATATGAAAAAGTTATCAAAAGTAAATGGGTTAAACATCTGGAAGAAAAAAATACCAAATCAATCTGGATTTATACAAGGAAGATCATGTACAACAAACGTGATCTGCTTCTATTCGAGACCAAGAGAAATAATACAAGAAAGGGATGGATGGGTGGACTGTGCCTTTCTAGGCCTACAAAAAGCATTTGATAAATTACAACACAAAAAACTAATAAGAAAAATTGAATCAATAGGTGGTATCAAAGGAAAATTAATTAAATGGATGGAAGATTTCCTGACTGGGAGAAAAATGAGGGTAGTAATTAGAGACAAATACTCGAATTGGGAAGAAATGATAAATGGTGTCCCGCAAGGTTTGGTATTGGCTCCAATCATGTTTGCCATATATATAAATGACATGGATGAAAGAGTGGAGTGTTATATGAATTTCTTCATAGATGATGCAAAAATACTACAGAAAGTAAGAACAGAGGAGGATTGTGAATCATTACAGTTAGACCTAGACAAAATCTGGAAATGGACTCAAAAGTGGGAAGTAAACTTCAATATCAAGAAGTGTAGTATAATGGAGTTTGGAAAAAAGTAAAAATAGAATATCAAGAAATTATAAAATTGGTGAGGTAAAAAGAATGAACTCTGAAAGAGACCCTGGAGTAATAATCAGCAAAGACATGACACCAGACAAACATATCAATAAAATAGTCGGAGAAACCTTCAACCTATTAAGGTCAATGAAAGTGACATTTGACTATTTGGATTAGGAAATTATTAAAAAAATATTATTTACATTAATAAGACCAAAACTGGAGTACACAGCAACACTATGGACACCCAGTACTAAGAAGAATGTATAGAAATAAGAAAGAATACAAAGAGCAATGACAAAGTTGGCACCAACTCTCTCCAAATTAACATATGAACAAAGATTGTCCAAATTGGAACTACCAACTCTGGAACAAAGAAGAGAGGAGATCTACTGACTATTTATAGAATTATGAAAGGAATGGAAATCCTAGATAGAGATGATTTATTAAAATGGGACAATGGAAAAACAAGACAAAAAAAAAAAAAAAAAAAATCCCCACATAGAGTGGTGGATACCTGGAATAAATTAGATAAGGAAACACTGTGTGCAAACACTATTCAAGATTTTGAGAAAAAACTTGATGCTGAAAGATACAAAGACGGGTCACCGTGAGCATAGCTCCCTTCCCGTATGATACAGTTAGGTAAAAATACACACAATTCAAAAGCCTTTTTCACCCTTATAAGGGAGGCAGCCAGCCAAGGTATGCACCCACCTTTCATCCATTCTACACCATTTGTTTTCCCCTTTTATCTTACCTTCTGAATGAAGGCCTTGCCTGCCCTTACCCACTGCTAGACTCAGAAGCAATGTAGCAAAATAAAGCACCTCCACATACCAACATTCCCTCCTCCTCTACTCATAAATATATAAAATTAAAGATAAAGAGAAATCCCTTCAAGCCATATCAACCATTCTCCACTCACAGCTATCTCTTGCCATTTCCCATTGCCATTCAACAGAAACTCCATATTTACCCCATTCATCTACCACATTCTTGGCTTTCCCTTCAAGTTTGTCCATCTCTACCTTCTACACTATTTTTTTACTCTTTCTTCATTCATACTTTACATATGCCCAAACCATCCAAGTGCTGCCAGGATTTAACGAGAAGCAAATAATCAAAACTCGCTACTTTCTCCAGAATTTCACCCTTCACATTCTCATATAATCTGCCACCTTATATATCATTTCTTGTACATCTCACTGTTTTACCTTGGCCCACATTCACTTGTAATTTTCTTCTTTCACACAACCTTTCAGTCTCTCCTTAGAATCAGCCACAAGTGCTATGTCAGTTTTCAAGGACCTTTATTTGCAGGGACAGGATGCAGGGATGACCCGTCATCCAGGAGGTGCCAAGATGAGAGGGAAGGAGGAGGGTGGAGGGGAGTGGAATATGTAAGGGATGGAATGGGTGTGAGTGATTTCTATACCTTTTTCTTTTTGGGTAGCCCCTGTGTAAGGGGGAAAAAGCCTTTGGTATATGTATGTACGTAATAATAAACACAGAAAACATGATCAAACCAATTCACAGAATTCGGGGGTAAGTCATTTACAACTATAAAAAATATATATATATAATCAAGATGCTGACGGCAGCATCCTTGTGTACCCACTCACACCTCATGATGCCTATGTCGGCATTATCATACTGAAGTGGTTAATAATGATATTTGGGACAACAAAATAACAAATAAATAAACCAATTAATCATTCAACACAATACTATTGCCTACTTCACCTTGACTGTACAGCATCTACTTTTGATGCCATTCTTAAGTAAGACAAGCTTTCATTCTTCTTCCTGATAGCATTTTCTGCATATATTCGAGCTCCTTCTACATTTCCTTGTGAGAGGGCTTTCTTGATTTTGGCTTCTTGCACCTGTCGAGTAATAAATTAATAAATTACATTCAATTTCAACAGCATATGTAATACATCACTTTTGAAATACTTTCTAATACAATGCTTCCTCTCTGATCACTTGTAACTCCAAACATCCACACTAAAGATTTCTACATTTCCAGCCTTTTCCCAGATATATTATGCAATTAATATTTCAATGATATAAGCACTATCTCTACAGACCAGTCACACAGCATTCCTTCACAATTGAAGACTAATCTTCACTCAAAAGAGAATACTCATCACTGTTATTCCTCCTTTCACTTCTTTCGCAAAATGTCTCCAAGGGTAGAAGTGCTCGTATTGGTTGACAAACTACAATTCATAATCTCTTTTATTTATTTTTCTTTGAACTAGTTTTTCCTTTCTTCATATATATATAATACAATACTGTTTAAAAGACTGACCATCACTTTATCTTAATGAACTTGGTACTTTACTTAAATTATATGAGGGGCGTTCAATAAGTAATCCCCCTTACCCCCTTCCAGTTGTCCAATCTAGCTGAAATTTTGCATGTGCAGTGGTTTATATCTCTATGGGTTATGTGGAAAATAAGAGCTTAGAACTATTGTGGTTTTTTATTTACAGGTGTTTGAACTGAGTCAGGTGTGAAATGGAGCCTATTGAATGCCGAGCTGTGATCCGGTTTTTATATTTGAAAGGACGCACACCACGGGAGACTTTTGATGAAATGAAAGAAACTTATGGTGATGATGCCCCATCCTATGACCTTGTAAAACGCTGGCATCGTGAATTCAAACATGGCCGGAACTCTGTGGAAACAGCTCCCAGACCTGGTCGCCCCCCTTCTGCCATTGATGAGGCATCTGTCTGTCAAGTTGAGGCTGCCATTTTGGAAGATCGACGCATTACTATTCGCCAAATAGCCCAAGAGTTCAAGATTAGTACAGGTTCTGTAGAAACAGTCATTCATGATCATTTGTATATGCATAAGGTGTCTGCCAGATGGATCCCCAGGTTGCTCACACCTTTCCAGAAGCAAGAACGCGTCGTGTGCTCGAGGATGAATTTGGAGATGTGCCAAGAAGATGAGTCAAAGTTTTTCAAAAGACTGATTACACAGGATGAAAGCTGGGTCCATCACTATGATCCAGAGACCAAAGCCCAGTCAATGCAGTGGAAGCACTTAGATTCACCACCTCCAAAGAAGGCAAGGGTGCAGCCCTCCGCTGGCAAGGTCATGCTCACAGTCTTCTGGGACCAGGATGGAGTAGTGATGACAGATTTCCTGGCAAAGGGTACCACAATTACAGGAGCCTATTATGCTTCACTTTTGAGGAAATTAAGAGAAACTATCAAAATCAAAAGGCAGGGTAAGATCAGCAAAGGTGTCCTCCTCCTGCAGGACAACGCTCCGGTCCACAACTCGCATGTCGGCAGATCAGAAGCACGGGCATGTGGCTATGAAATTCTCCCCCATCCCCCCTACTCTCCTGACCTTGCACCCTCTGACTTTCACCTTTTCCCAGCCATGAAGTTGTTTTTGAAAGGAAAGCGTTTCCTAGATGATGCAGCCTTGATTTCTGAAGTCACGTCATGGTTGGAGGACCAAACTGGGGTGTTCTACAAAAATGGTCTCCAGAGCTGCATCAAACAATGGGAGAATTGTGTACCTCTGGGTGGTTCCTATGTAGAGAAAGACTAATGAATGTGCCAAGTTTCATTACTCTATAGCTATGGGAAATGGGTGAGGGGCATTACTTATTGAACGTCCCTCGTATCTCATTTGGGAAGAATGAACTAGACAAATGAAAATGATAGCATTATTACATACTGCCAAATTTTATTGCATATTGCAATAAATCAACTCAGTTGGTATATCATTCAATAATAATAAAAAAAAATCTAATGGCTCTTGACAGAATCTTCACTTTTTAATTTTTAGACAATTTCAGCCAAAGACATATACATGTACAAAAATTCAATATTTGTTTAAGGTTCATCTATTCATAAGCAAACTTTCACATCAGACTATATGACTACAAAAATGCACTATTATAGTACAAACACTATCAAACAACTAGCTGACAACAAGAGAGAGGAACACAACATGTACTAATGAGTCTACCTTCTGATCCTTCTCTGCTTTCTTGGAAAGCCGCTCCATCTGCTTGCTGCAGAACTTCAATTGGAAGACAGTATCTGGTTGAAGAAGTGATAGTCAAAATGGAAATGGCAGAAAGATTAGGGTTTACATTGCTGTAAGAACAGCTTCTGAAGAACTAAAAGTATATTAACAAATATGGAAATGGATATGAGAATTAAGGTCAGAGTATATGTTTTGTATGACAACTAAACTAAACTAAATCATCTGTTAAGATATAGTTTTAAAAGCTCAATGATAAGCAAGAATATCTAAAAGGTCAATAAGCAAAAACACTTAAAAACTCAATGATAAGCAAGAATATCTTAAATCTCAATGAAATGCAAGAATATCTAAAAGCTCAATGATAAACAAGAATATGAGAAAGAATATAGATACTGCAAAGACATGGTTCTGGAGGAGGAGGATACTGTGGGCAGCAAGAGGAATTGTTACAGACAGGAACAACTAATGATGTTGATATCCAGGAAACAGTTTAGCTATGTGGGGAATGTTATTTGAGAAAATAAAGGAGAATAGGAATGTTTACCAGAAATGGTATACAGGAGGAAAGTGAAAGGAAGGGTGTGACAGTACACAGAAAGTATCATGGAAGAAATTAGCATTGAATTGTGGTGAGGATGATGGTGGTGTCAAGAGGAATGTCATTTCATTATCACCAACATGTGTTTAAACACAGCATTCAGTAAGGTAAGGTCATAAAAGGTTAGGACAGGGTGAAAAACATATTTCTATAATAGTTTTCTATATTCAAATCCAACATTTATTTAAACAAAATTCATTATTACCAACATACAATTAAACACAGCAAATCAGTAAGAGAAGGTCATAATAGGATAGGCCAGGGTGAACAAAATATTTGTGTAATACTTTACTGATATGATCAAATCTGACATTTGTTTAAACACACCCTATTGGTCATATTAGGTTTAATTTGATTAGATCTGGTTAGAGTAGGATGATTTTATATCTTCAATATTTTTCTTGCTATTATGAATGTGTCTGTTATTTGTTCCTATCAACTGTCATTTATTTTGCTCAAATATCTCACCTATATCCTCAATTTGGTCTCCAAGACTGATACTTAAATGAAGCTGCCTTGGTTTGGATGTGCTGTGTCTTGCTGCATTACTTCTGACTCAGGACTAGGGGCAAGATGCACGGATAACCTGTCATCCATGATGTGCAGAGATGACAGGTGGGTATGAAATAGGTGGGAGTGAAATTATGCCTTTTGACTTTGGCTACCTCCTTGATAAGAGGGAAAGAGCCCTTGGTATACGTACTTATATATTTGGTACTGTAATAACAAATGAGGCAAAGGAGATTGTACATATAAAGGGTGTCCCTTCTTATGGAGTGATTTTATTCACTGTTGTTTTTAAATTAATCAAAACAGTGTTGATTTTAGTTGATACAAATTTAGTAATTTTCAATGGAAACAAATGTTAGACTTATTCAAATTATCAAGAAAACTATAGGAATGCATATTCTGAAAAATGAAATAACCTGCAAGGTGTTTTCAATATTTTACTTACAATTCATGGTAAAATGGTTTTTACAATAACAATAGCAAAATTAATGAAAATCTTTGTTTGCCTACCAGGAAAAATTGGCATAACCCAAGAAGCTATGAAATAAAGGCGGCAATAAATAGCGTAATATATATATTTCAGATCTCTCTCATTACTAGCTATGCCGATTTTTCCTGTGCCAGTTTTGTTGTGCCATTTTTACCTGACACCCCCAGACACTGGTGCATGACATAATAAGATATCAAACGAAGTAATCTTCAAACGTGGATCATCTAACATCAATGTCTCAGCACGAGCAATTAGCTTGTACAGTATGTCTTTCAAGTTCACTAAAAACTCTATATCGATATGCGTACCTTCCAATTTTCTGTCAGAACCCCCAAACCAAGACATCTTGAAGATTTTCGTAAGATACTGTGTGAATCACAATCACAATGGTTCCACTAATGTATAAGATTTAACCCTATTGATAATAAACAACAAAAAGCAGAGCATCAATCATTCGTAGAGTATTCAAATTCTTTATAATACCAAAATGTATGTATATTAGACACTCAAGTGTAGTATTGGATTCTATTTTCTCTTCTCTGAATATTAGTTGTTGGATCGGTAATCATATGGTTACATTTGTTGCGGGAATTTTGAAATGTGTTCCTACGCATTCCAACCACACCCAAAATTTATCCTTTTCTGACCTTCGGCGTTTTTTTCCTTTTGTTATCCACCAAGAATGAAAGACTCTTTTTCCATCATACTTTTTTCATTACTTCTACATCATACTATCACTATTAATCATGATAACAATGACATCATCCTAATGAAGTAGAGAGAGAGGTTTTTCCCTATCTGCCATGAACTCCGTTTCAAGGTCTTGTAACCCAGTCCGCCTTATGATATCGAAGCGGGATTAAGAAGCAGTCTAAAGGAAGACCAACTGCTGCATTTTCACCTCAAAGTTGTTCCGCAGAGATCGACTCCCATCCAAGAGTCGATGCCAAGAATGAAACAGCGACTGAGACTGACATTATATTCAGTCGCTGGCAAGCATTTCATCCACCAACGAACAATATATTCATTCCCCCAGTTAAAAACAAGTCCTTCGGAAATGATGCATGAGATGACGATCTCTGGAAGCCGTCACAACCCGCATGGGTGGCTCTGTAATGGGGCAAGGAGCATTACATTTATGCGGCACCAATCCTGCCCTTTTTTTGGCTAGTAAGTTACCAGAAGATGACAGCATTGCTGGATGTAACACCTCACTCCATCCTATACAACACATTATGTAAAACTGCATTGTACAATCATGCACACCAACAACAATATACAGTATACTCTATGAAGGATTTGTGGGAAAAACCAGTTCCTGCCTTGGCGTTCCTCATGGAGAATGGATTACTCGGCCAGATAAGCGGATTGCAAAAAAGAAACAACTACACGCACAAACACCTACAGTATACACACTTTATCTCCTACTGAAATTAGTTTAATTTCCAAATTTCTCTCCTACTGCATCTTTTTTATTTCAGTTTACCTACTACTATTTTCTTCCATCTTTCTGACGTCCCTACGATTTTGTCAACTTAGCCTCCGACTCCTTTCCTAACATTGTTGGTTGACATCTTGATTAATAAATATCCCAAAAAAAAGAATACCCTTACAAATAATGATGTAAGCCTCGACGTCCAAGTTTTCTGCCCATACCTCCTGAGCAGAACCCTTACATGCCTAGGTAGCCGCCACGGGCAAAGTTCTCACTGACATCTCCCAACGAGCGGGGTGGTATAAAAAGGTGACAGCATGTGAACCTCTAGTCCTCCCCCGCTCCACTCCCAGAAGGATAGAAAAGCTGCTCTTCAGGTTGCGTCTTGAAGACCGGTGCTTCTGGCAACTTAATCCCCAGAGCACCATGGATGACCGCCGGTGCAACCACTGCCGTGAAGAAAATGCCGACCTCCTCCACTACCTGAGCGATTGCCCCGCCACCTCTTTCCTCAGACGGGTGAGCCACCTCTGCCGCCTCCAAAGCCACTGTGAGCTCCGTCAGCTGCTAGAGCGTCCGCCGCCGCTCTAACAGCTGCAGCCTCTCTTTTCTACTATCCCCTATCACCCTCTAACTCATGGGTTCTCAGCCTTACTTGGCCCATTCACCCCTTTCACCATTTGTCTGAATGTCATTCCCCCCTCCTTTCCAAGATTGCCTGTTTCAAAAAGTGCATTCTAAATAATATGCAAATATTACTAAAAACCCTTTTATTTTTTCCAAATTAGTATATATATTTTCCCATATTAGTATAATTCCAGCCCAGGTGACAGGCCAGATAGGCCAAAACCTATAAATGCTTTCCTCACCGCGTAAACTGACTGTGGTCACAAATCATCCCCAGAAAACCCAAAATTCTCCCCTGGGGGTGAATTTCACTCCTAATGAGAACCCCTGCTCTAACTAGCTACACTATTCCACCTCCTCTCCACAAGGTGTGTCTTACATAAACACCACCGCACGGGCTCAAACAAAGCCCGTGGAGTGATACGTCACTCCCAAATTAAAAAAAAAAAAAAAAAAAAAAAATGACCACCCCCCCCCGACCATCACCCCTTCCCACCTCCAACATCCCTTACTGCCTATTTTAGCAATACTGGCTTGCGAAATATTGAAATACATTTTAACATTTGCATTTAATGTTCCTATTGCAGTAAGGATAAGGGAATATTTTCTTATTTTGTTTATTCTAACGCAAAATTCGTCGATTTCGGTAAGATATTTAGGATTTCTTAGACCATTTTTATTATCATTATTTTGTCAGCCTTGTGGGCGACAAGTCCAGGCTAGAATTGTCGCCCCCAGGCATATGCCCCCCCCCCATGTGAGGGCCCTATTCCTGAATCACGACTCGAGCCCTAATGAATATCCATAAAAAATATTCAGTGTCGGTAGGCCCCCTTTTATACACAACTCTTTTCATTTTCCTACGGACTTTTCTTCCCTCCCATAAATACTGATCCCGCGCGACAGTGCAGTCTTTTCTAGGTAGTCTATAGTCCATAAACATTGTCCCAGTCTAAAGGGCCCCCATACACGCTCAATCGTCTAGCTGCCTAAACTGTTAACTGTTCATGGAAACCTGAGCGTGTATGGAACATTGAGGCGGCCTCACGAACCTGTAGTTGACAGGTTGGCTCCGTCCGGGTAGTGTCCATTTCAAACCTGTTTGAGCATGCATGGGGACATCAGGCGGCCTCAAGGCCACATGTCTCAGTACAGTACATGATAACCAACACCGGCTCAGCAGAGATCAGACGTCGCTCTTCGCTCCAGTTCTCTTAACAGCGCCCATCAATCTTCGCCGGCCGGTCGCGGCGGAGATTTTTCTCCTTTGCTGCTGACCGGTCTGGAACAAGCCTGATCTCTTTGTTGACGCTGGCAAGTGAGCTAACACCTAAGACAAATACACACGTTTCCCGAGTCACGTATTTCTTTGTTTTTAGATTGTTGCTTGGAAGAAAAGAGATATACACACACACACTCGCTAGCTCAGCAGAGGTCGGTCGTCACCCTTCACTCGAGTTCAGTCAGCCAACACCCATAATTCTTCGCCGGCTGGTCGTGGAGGAGATTTTATCGTGACCTTTATTATCCTATTTTATCCTGTCCCGTCGACCGGTCCGGCACACGCCTGGCCTTTTTGCTGACGCTGGCAAATACACACGTTTCCCGAGTCACGTAATTCTCTGCTTTCAGAGTTGTGCTTGAAAGAAAAGAGATACGTATCAACACTCGCCCGCCTGCTCCCCCCCCCCCTCCCGCACTGCCATCGGATCCACTCTCTTGACTACGCTTCAGATATCGCCCATTGCCTCGTTAGAGGCCAAACGCCCATTGCCTCACCTGGGGTTAATCAGGAACGTGCTCTGCCTCAGCTGGGGTTAATCAGGAACGCGCTCTGCCTAGTTTGGGGTTAATCAGCGACGCCATACGCGGAAAGTGAGCCCTACTCACTTCTCTTAAGATACATGCACACACCTCTTACGAATATAACCATGCCCCACGTACACGTAATTTTCCTTCGACTAAAATTCGCTTCCTTTCTAACTTTCTCTTATACTACATCTTCTCATTTCAGTTTGCCTCCCACTAAAGATTTTCCGTTTTTTCAACCTTTTTCTACTACTATGCCTTCTAACATTTCTTAAACGTTTGGTGATTTTAATTGCAGGCGTCGGCGCCGCCGTCCAAGTTCCCTGCCCGTTTCTCCCGAGCCACCACCATCAATCGCCCCTTAGTTTATCGCCCATGCAAAAAGCGCTTATTGACAATAGCCATCTTTTATACACCACAACCTTTTCATTTTCTTACAGGGATTCTTCCCCTCCTACACAAACCGATCCCGCGCGAGCGGGTGGTCTGTCCTAGGTAGCCCATACCCATACCCAGTACAGTACTCGGCAGCTTATCGTGAACGTGTATGCCGCACTGAGCACTACGGTGTCGTTCAGCATGATTGCACTTGTGGATAGAGTAAATAAAAGTCGAGGTTACGTGGTATTTGGTATTATTGAGTTACACGCAAGCAGCTTACTCCTTCTCACTGACCCTAGGTCGTAGGCCTGCCGTGTCTCTGCCCGGGCATGAAGAGGTGCCACGTCTAACATATCTGTGTAGGGCATACTTATATAGTATATACAGGATTACATTATGAACGTGGCTACATATGGGGCATCTACATGCTAAGATGTTACGGGAAATGGTAGGGCTGGATACGGATAGGATATATGCCTAGGTATACATAGTTAAACATATCATATGATGTGGCATCGACGTATAGACGTATGTTCCTTGTTGCGGCAGAGAATGCGCGTAGGTACATACGCAGTCGTAAATTACGCATTACATTACATTATGTTACATCATATTACAATCGCTACAGCACCTGCTCCACCACGAAAGAAGAGGGATGATTTTGGAGCTAATTCATTGATATAAACAAGGAATACCCGTTAGAACTGAGCCTTGAGGCAGGACTGAATAGTGTGTGTGTGTGAGACCAACCGGGCTGACAGCAGCTGGAGAGGCCGCCTGATCGTGTATGGGGCCTATTGGGAACAGTTCGGCAGTGCCCGGTACAGCCAAGTAGCTCTCTTTCATGATCTTCCCTGCTCATCCCACATATCATGCAAATGTGGCATGAATGATAATGAACCAACAAGTTGAGAGAAACAGATCTCCTAAAAACGGTCTTTTTATTGCCTCGCCCAGCATTTCCCTGTGAATAAAGTCACACACCCCACTCCGGTTCTATTTTTCTTCCTTTATGAGGTTTGTGCGGGCGCCGCCAACCTTGCAGCGGTCAGAACAATCCGCACATGAATTCAAGAAGCAATGGCCACGTTAACCTTTGTCAGGAATGGCTGTACCTGGAGAAGATCATTGAGGGGTACTCCTCGACCCTGACAGCGCTAAGGAAAGGTGTGTCTTCAAGAAGCTGAACTCGAACAATATATAATTGTAGCTATTAGGCATGGGGGTTAAGGGCAAGACAGCCAAACACAAGACAAATACTAAATATATTTATTACATGAGTTACAAACATGTACAGTCAGCACATTTAATGGAGAACACTAGCTGGTGGGGATATTCCCAGTCTGACATTTAGTGTCAAGCAAGCTGGGCAGGATAAATAGCCAACGTGTATGTTAACATGAGTTGGTGGCAAGCAGCTATCTTGTTCTGGAAAATAGCATTTTTCTATGTGCGAGCAGCTAAGGTGAGTGCTGTCCATTTAGAACTGGAGCGCCCGTGTTACCGGAAAGCAATATGAGATGAGCGGAGGTATTCAAGCCAATCTAAGGTGGGTGTTGTGGACGTGAGGTCTCACAGGGTCCCTACTGTAGATGAGGAGTCTGCTGGCACTGGAGTGGCGGTGAGCCGGGGGTCCTTAGGCGATTCATCTGGCCAGTGGACGTGGCAGGCAACCTGCGGCAGTAGTATTGGATCGGTGGGTGTATGACTGATGGGCGTCAGCCGCCACGGCGCCTCCCCCTGGGGTGACGTCGCGCAGATCCTTGTCGAGAACTCTGAGGGATCCACGGTTGGTGCTGGTTGATGTCTTGAAGAAGATAGAAAGATTTTAGAGCACGACCCGACAACAGCAACAGAACTTCACGTGCATGAGAAGGAAAGAGCATGATGCCCTGTTTACATGGAAATGTTGAGGGGTGAAGTGGATTTTTTTTGAGAGAGAGCTTTTGCTCTCACCTTGTTGTTTCATCATCATTCATGCCACATTTCTCTTCCTCCATTTATCCAAAACATTGTCTCTGGCTTTTTTAGCTATCAGTCATTAATAAGTAGTCATTATTTATTATTTATCTTCCACTAAATCTTGGCACATATTCATTCACTCCCAAGTTGTACATGAATAGGAAGATTTTCTATTTCTTCTTAGTGCTGGTAGCATTTAGTGACTAAATATGCTATCATTTAGTTGTTACCTCAGACTTAGCGTTAAATTCCCTAGTACTGTACTTGTTTATCACATGGGCATCACATGGAGGTAGTGATGGAACCAGATTGGGTCAAGTGAAGATCTGAAATACTGCTGGAGGATCTTATGAAAATGTTTGCATGGTTGGAGAAATTCTTATCTGTATTTTTACCAGTGCCACCCCACTGGTTAGTAAAGTGACTAATGCAGGATTGCTGGGGCAGGAAACCTTCAGTGGCTCATATGGTGTCCCCCAAATTGCTTCAATAGTGGTTTCGGTTTTGCCTTGAACATGTTTATATAATTTTGGCTGAAACTACCTCTGGTGTCAGTTTACTCCACTCCTCAATCATTCTTTGTGTGAAGAAATATTTCCTTGTGTCAAGTTGGGATAGTGCTTGAAAATTTTGTAGTCGTGTCATCTGGTGGGTCCAGGTCTGAACTTTAAGAAGTCCTGGGGGTTGAGACCTTCAAAACCTTGTATTATCTTAAATACCTCAATAAAGTAAATTTTCAGTCTTCTAACTTCCCATTTAGCAAGATTGGTCCTTCTCATTCTTTCACTCTATGGTATATTTGATAGGCCCCCAATCATTTTCATCATTCTCCTCTGGACCATTTCTAAGTTGTCTATATTGAACTGATTGTGTAGTTTCCAAGCTTGTATATAGTATTCTAAATGTGGATGCACCAGCTATTTGTATCATTTTATCATATTCTTCTTGCTATGATCAACATATGTTCTTCTGATGCTACCAACAACTTCGTTAGCCTTCTTGACTACATTGATGATGAGGTTACTGTTGTTGTTGTTGTTGTCGTTCCCTAGACTGTCTGTCCGAGCAGTCCCGTCTCCCCAAGGAATGCCATAGCCAAAACTGGGTTTTCCCACAAATCCTTTATAGAGCGTATGTTGTGTTGTTTGTGTGCATGATTGTGTATAATGCAGTCTTCCATTATATGTTGTATGGTATGGGGTGAAGTGTTACATCCTGGGCAGCTGTTCACAATGCGGTCATCCAGCCTCTTCTGGTAGCTTAGAAGTGCTGGGTGGTGACCGCACCGCAGTCTGGCCAAGTGGACTCTGTCCTTTCGTGGGAGAGAGGATTCAGAAGGGTGGATATCAGGGGGTCTGGCATGCAGCAGTGTGTTGTCTTTCAGTGTGTTAATGGAGCAGTGAGTGATATGATTATGAATATGTTTCCGGAGGCTGGTATTTGGTGGTTGTGGAGGAAGAGAAGAGAGTATCTGTGCGTGATAAAGGTCTTTGGGTGTTGTTTTAATGTTTCTTGGTGTGTGTGGGTGTTCTGCTATGTAGTGTAGCGGGTGTAATGTGTTTGTGGTGGCTGCGGCAAGTGTTTGTGTGCCTCTCATGTCGAGGTGGTCCTTGACTTTGAGGACTTTTGTTTCATGGTGTAAATGGTCTGTAGGTGTTGTATTTGTGCAGCCTGTAATTGTTTTTAGGGCTTTGTTTTGTATGATTTGAATGGTGTTGTGGTGTCTCTCACTGAGATTAGGAGCCCATGCAGGACTCGCATAATTCAACACTGAGCGTATGCATTGTTTGTATATTGTTATATTAGTTTCTTTGTTTTGTCCAAATGTTGTTCCAGTGATTGACTTAAGTGCGTTAAGTCTGGGTGTGCATTTGTTTTTTATGTTTGTGATGTGTTGTTTGAAAGACATGGATGTATCGTATGTTACACCAAGAATTTTCGGTGTGTTTGTGTGTGGTATTAGAGTGTTGTTGATGTAGAGATGAGGTATGTATTTGTGTTCTTTTGTCCAGCCCCCACTTCTTTTTCATTAATATGTACCCACTCTAATACGCTGCTCTCTGGCACTGATATTTCAGCTTTATTTATGGTGTTAAAAATCCTCTTCTCATCACTTTTATGTTTCACTGTACCATCTTCTCTCCCATTTGAACTCTACTCTCCAGCCATAGTTCATGTCTTCCTCTACATTCTTTCCAGTTCCTTACTCTACCAGTTAATTTCTCTCCTTTCCTATCCAACCTTTCTATTGCATACATCCTGAGCCATCTCTTTCATTGTTACATTTAACTTCTCCCATTCTCCTTCCACATCTACAATTTTTACAACATTCCATTCATGGAGAAGTAGATTAATGAAAATGCTATATAAAAGGATGGAAAGGAAAAGTGCATTCAGACTTTGTCTGATTCTACCAATGTATTTTATCTCCATTTATTTTACTCCACCAATAAACATTGTCCAAATACATCAGAAGACATTTACAAAATACACTAGCCTGTGTTTAAGAAAAGTGTTCCTATTATAATAAATTCATGTGCACATACTTTCAGCAGTGAGTGAAACACTGCTGTGTGTGCAGCCTCAGATGTATAGTAATTTTGCAAAAAATGCATCACCTTCATAATACAAGTAAAACAACAAGAAAGGTTGTGCGACATTGTGTATTTCTGTTTTCACTATGCTTTTGGGTTTCACACCCAAGATTGCATTTGCTTTTATTTCTTATTTCTAGCCCAAAATTACACATGGCAATGATTCAATTATGCCCAAGTACTCATAAAATATTTTGAACTATTTTAAACTTCCTTTCAGAACAGCTATGATTACAGGGAAGGGATCATAAGGCTTTACTTAAATCTAATCACAGGTTCCTCCATTACACTTCTGGGGAAATGGCTTATGTATTTCTCATAACTATACGCCCTAGATGTAATCATCACACAGAAGACAGCATATTATCTTGCACTGCCCAACATTTTTCTTGTTGTAAATAACACTACAAAGATTTTTATCTGAATTACCTATGGGCCAACCTGGTGGCCATGGCAGGATTCCTTGGGACTGCAGGTCTGCAAGAGAGATCTGAGGCTGTAGATGAACTGATTGATTACATCCATTCCCAATTTACTATTGTGTATTGCATATATAAAGCATGTGTACACACACACACACACACAAACATTACGTAGATGAGGACATGAAAAGAATAACTGAAAATTTGATTTGTCCCAGACTGGAATATGCAGCAGTGGCTTGGCAACCACACACAAAGAAAGATATAAGTAAAATAGATAGATTGCAATGGACAGGAACAAAGATGATTCCTAGCCAAAATTATACAATATATGAGGAAAGACAAAAAAAAATGAGATTTCCCGCACTGGAAAAACAGAGATGACATGATAATGATATTTGTATCGAGAAAAGGTATAACAAAAAATGGACATACAGGACCTGCTGGTATGGGATGAAAGATCAACAAATGAAACAGGAAGGCTGTTTAATTTTTTTTTTTTTTTTTTATGAATTATCACTTTCCACACAGATGTATGGATTTATGGAATAAAGCCACATGAATTAATTTGAGTCAAAATTTGATAACCTCACACACTACAAATAGGTCAATACAGACACAAACTCGTATATAAACACACACACACATACTTCTCAGGCATTTCATCTCAAACACATTCAAACTCTTTCTCTCTCATGTTCCATGTTTCTACACCATACAGTGCTGTTGGCACAATCACCCCTTCATATAATCTCCTCTTAGCATTCATTCCCAAATGTCTCTTTCTCATTACACTTTTTAATCCCCCAAGGAAATTTACGTTTAATGAGACATATAAAATGTTGATGAATCTTAGAGTAGCATTTCATCAACAGAACATCTACTCTCAGAAACCAAAATATTTCACACACAGCAGCACATAAATGATAGCCACGAGTTACATGTGGGAGCCCTTGAACCTCCCCACACCTCACACCACATAAACACAATCCATCAAATGGGACAAATTCAACTCTAGCACCATTCTACCCAAACATCTGCAACAATAAATCCACAAACACACACACATACACCTGGATCTCAAAACAAGCACTCCTTTTGTAGACTATCAAATACTGTATTTCATTAAACACCCCCAGCTATCAGCCCAGTAAAGACATCAAGCAAGAATTCCAATGGTATATCTACATTTAGGTCATTACACATCACTAAAATGATATCAAAACAAAAATGGCCAGGCAACAGAAGAAGCACCCAGCAGTCAAAACTAAATGGTGAAGCTCTCCCATTGAACAAGATTCCTAAAATATTTTGGTTCATATTTGACACACAACCTTCACCCTTCACATAAAAGATTACTGAAAGTTAATAAGGAACTGAACATATTCAGGACTATTGCAAGCATGGGCATTAGCAGAAACACTCATCACTGTATAACAACTCACAAGAACCATACTTAAGTATGTTTCCAAAGCAGGGTATCAAAATGTTAAGAAAACAATGATAACCTACAATATAAAATACAGCCTTATGAATATATCTGGCTACACTGAGAGCTTAAATAGAACATCTACACTCAAAAACTAAATATTCCCAACAGAATAAAAGATGATAATGATGGACAAACAATACAATACAAAATCCCTCAAATCCACCAACTCCTTGCATCGCATTTAACATACACAACCCACCATAGGCAACATGAAGACAACTCCAGCAGAATTTTACTCAGATATCTACAACAATCTAACGCCAGTACCCTAGAACACTTCCATACAAAATACACAAACACCTCAAAGCTGCTAGATTCATCACACTCCTTAAAAAATCAATCCAGTAGAGAAATCACATCAAAGATAAGCAAGAATTGTATTGGCATGCCTATGTTCAGGTCATCCCCCTGCACTGAAACAATACCAATGCAGAATTGGCCTGGCAACAGACAATAAATACCTTAGATGTAATCACTGTACCGAAGACACAGGGCATATTATACTACACTGTCTTAACACACTCACTCCAGACAGCTCCACAAATTTCTTCAATGAGTGAATTATGGACTGAACCAGTGCCCATGGTTACTTTCCTGGGGGTGTGATGGGTTTCCTGAAGGACAGAATCAAGGCAATGGACTGGTTGATCCATTCAAAATCTCTCATCATCCATTACTCTCTCTTGCATTCCCTCTTCCCTGCACTTGCAATATACCATAGGCATCCAAAGATCTTTTCACCCCATCCATCTCTTTCTAGGTCTTCCCCATGATTTTACCCTACTTATGCTTTTCACACTTTCTTCTTTTGTTGTTTCACTCCTACTTTCCTCAACACTCTAGTCTACCCTGTCAGATAGCTTTCTTCCAACAACTGTTAGCCTCACCTCCACATTTCACACTCTGTCCATCCTTGAAAGATCTATCATATTTCTCAAACACCTCAACTTAACTATATTCATGCTGTTCCTGTTTCCATATCACTGCCTTATAGGAATAGGAGTAGTGCAGTTGCCAGCTGTCAAGTTTTCCTTGTATGAAAAGGAAGAGGAAATACAATTGAAATAAAAGGAGATTTTGGGCCAATTCCAAAGACCAAATGATAGGCCAAAAGAGCTGCATCTCAAGATGAAGGTGTTGATGAACCTTGAAAATGGGCAGCAGAGAAATGCTATTCTCTAATGTACATCTTGCAGAACCCCTTGGAGGTATCTGGCAGGAAAATTTTAACTGTCATCTGTGTGACTATCTCTATGTTACTGGCATACTGGAGTAGAAGGGGAACACTTGCCAGCTGTCAACTCTTTTTATGCGAAAAGAAAGAAGTACAATTAAGGGTGATGGAGGGAGATTCTGGGCCCAGTCTGGAGACCAAGAAATGTTCATATGTTTTGAAGGCAGACTATAAAGAATGGTTCTCTCTGATGTCTGTCTTGCAAGACCCCTTGCAGATACCTGTTCCTGGTCTCTCGTCACTACATATAATCCCATTTAAAATCCTCTTCCTAAAACATCTCTCTCACATTCAACCTACTACCATCAATATTTCTTATACATCCCATAACTATTTTTACCTATTTCCCTTGAGACCTTCTTCTCTCACACATCCTGCCAAACTCAGTCACCAACTGCTTCAGTCTTCCCTCTGAATCAGCCACAAATATAATGTCATCTTGCTTAATTCATGTGAGGGACCAATAACAGGGACCTGTTTGTTGTGGTTCTGCAAGATGAACAGTGGGGCTGCCCATTTTCAAAACCCATCATCATCCTGCAGGACCACCACTTGCAGATATCTATTGTTGGTCCCAATGATGCAAGATTTAGAGGTAATGGAATATAAAAGTTGAAGTCCAGAATGACTAAGTAGCATGATAAACAATTTCATGTAGCAGTGAGTGAAACTGGATCAACTACCTTTTACAAAACAATGTGTCGTTAGTATATATATATTCAGAGCCTAAGCAGTATAAGGAATGGTTAAGGTTGGTTCAGATTGTTGTGACTGTCACCAGGTAAATAACTTATGATTAACATTGGTATATGAAACTTTTGGGATGTTAGTATATGCATAGGTGAGGAGGGAGTATTTATGTAAAGACTTCCTCGTTCACTGACTGGGGTTACCCTGGATAGATTTTACACCTGAGACACACCAGATGCAGTTTCATTTCTAATACATCAGCTTAAATAACAACCACAATCGAGCACATGGGTGTTACTTTGGACAAGTTTTACAATAGAAGCAGGAAATGGAACCATGGGAATTTTAACTCTGTATAGTCCTGTGTTTCCCATATCCATGACAATGAAAATTCTGAATACAATTATGAAAACAATATACTAAGTTACTGCCATTCTATAACCATGTTCATCATAGTAACTAGGAACCATCTGCCCAATAGAATTATAGTCAGATATCTAATAACTACTTAATGTGGCCTTTGGAGTAACATGCCATGCATCAAGAAGGAACCTGCAGACATTCAAAGGCAGATGGTTTGATATGCTTGTAGCAAGCTAGTTAGTGAGCTAAGTAAATTGGGATGTACAAAATGGTAGTAGAAGAATCAATCAACAATCTTTGCCATGCAAATGGTCATGATTGTAAAAAAAACTTCTCTTCCAGATAATTAGTGTTTTGATTGAGTTTTTGGATGAGAAGAAATGATATTTTTCTTTAATAAATTAATAGTTGAAACTGTATCAACCAATATATACAGAAACCCTAATGTATTTATAATACACACCAGCTTTTATTATTAAGCAGAGGTTACTTAAATAAATGCCTAATGAATATAATTCTTTCTTTGGACACTATTAAGCACTAATGAATACAAATGCAAAATGTATTTGAATAATAACAAAAAAGTGTGAATCACTGAAATTACAACTATCAAAGAAAAAGGAAAAAGAAGAGAATAGGAGAAAAAAAAAAGTAGCAGTACAAAGGATACAATGTGGCAGACAGACAGAAACCTGTTGTTGCCTCCATTGCAAGGCACTGGTTCAGTTGCAGACAGACTGACTTTAGCCTTTGTGGACCCCCAGCTATCAAGTCTATATTTGGTCATAGGCAACATGTTTTTGTATCTAAAAATGAGGATAGAAAAGTGCAGTAACTATTTTACTGTATAGTTAAATATAAAAATAAATAAGAAAATAACATTACTATCAAAAGAGAAATGATACAGTGGAAACTAAAAATGTAATGGTCAAGAATGCCCCATAAAACTGTTCATGTGTACATCAACATCCATATATATATATATATATATACATATATATATATATATACACATATATATATGAGCATTTACCTCATCACCCTTTCCACTCATTCCGTCATACATATTTCAATATATATATATATATATATACTATATACATATATATAATATATACATATATATATATATTATACATATATATATAATATATACATATATATATACACACATACATGCAAACACACAGACATATACACATTAATCTGTATAGCAGAAAAAGTACATAAATATTTTTTCTAAATTCATGGTACTTCTGACTTAAAATATACATTTTTTCCAGCAGATATTGTAAACTCAATGCTCAGCAAGTGAATTCTGAAATTCAAAGATGCTAACACAAAATACAAAACACAAAGTGATTTCCTTCTTCTATTGGCTGCTCTAACTCATGTGATTTTTAAGAAGTTAGACATAAACTAATGAAATTTGGTTTAGTTTGGTATACAAAATATACATAATTTTACCAAGCCATTTTTTTTCAATTTGCTCCACACCCTGTTTCCCAAGATGCATGTCTTTATGCTACTTTCTGTAGTGCTCTGTCAGCAAATTTGACATTTGGTGTTTGTTATTGAATACAAAACACTCAATATTTATTTTGCTGTCATTATGAAAAGATCCCTTTTACATCAATCTGATATCCTCATTCAGAGCACTATGCACCACCACAATTTCCATGACTAGACACTCGGTAACAAACCATATTCATTATCTATTATGCCTGCCTGCCAAATCTATGATCGTAACCTGAACCAACTGATTATACCCCATACCATATTCCTTAATCCACTTCAATTTCAAAGTAAATCTATTTCCTTTTGCAGAAGATTCATGATGTACAAATATTTGCTACTCAATCTGAAGAACAAATATATAGTATATACTGATTCAAGTCTTTGATGATATGAATGTCACAATGATTTTAATGACTTCATTGCCACATACTGATATGTGAAACCAATTTTCTTTTACTCCAAAAACCAAACTGGTTTGGTTATAAGTAACTCTGTGCAAGCATAAATTTTATTAGAGAAATGATTACTTTGATCTTAATATGATCTATAGAAAATGAAGTACTACCATAACAGCTCTCTACAATATATTTACTTCAGGCTCTCTGTAGTCTCCACATGATAAAGGTTATTTTGAGTTAGTTTACTGCAGCCTGCTACATTGTAATAGCAATACTGTACCCAGGTTGGTGGAGAACATTTGAGGAGAACTAGGATTATTGGTGTATTCTCTTTTGCCACACAAGCATCACCCAGACAAACTGAAGGTCATCTGGGAGGATATGCAGGATTTAGTGTAAAGTAAGAGTGTGTATGTAGTAGGGGGTTGCTGGCTTTGTTTGCATATGTGCATTTATTTAATTGCAGTATATAGGAAAGGAGCTATGTTCATGGGGTCCTATCTCATTCTCTCTACCTGTCACACCATTCTAAATTTGTCCACGGTTTTAGACTGGGCTACTCCAGGAGTTAATGCATCTGAACAAAAAATTGTGTTTCTTGACATCATTATGACATATGGTCTTCAATTCGCTCCTATGAATTCATGATGCCCTCCTATCCCAAACCAAGAAAGCTTTTCTATTAGTCTTGCCCACTCCCTTCAATAACTTGAACACTGATCATGTCTCTCCATTTTTTTTTTCCAATCTTCTTTGTATGATTTATCTGAAAGGCTCAGAACCATTATGATCTCATTACACTGCTTTTTGGATTATCTCTCCTGTTTATTGCTTTCATATTATGCAAAGACCACACTATAGCTGCATATTATATTATTTTGGGTGCATCAGGCTTTCCATTATTTTCTTTCCATCATCATGTCTATGTAGTAAAGAGACACTATATTTGTCAACAATCTGCAGATTTGTACCCACAATCTTGCTGATATATTTGCTGGGTAACAAGCTATTCATGATCAGTTCTTCCAGATCTTTCTCTTCTTATGATTCCGTAACTATCTCAACTCCCACTAAACAATTTATTGACCACCTTCTTCATCTTTTGTCCATTTCCCATGCTTTTTATTATTTGGCAGTGAAGTTGATTTTCCATAATTGGCTCCAGGCATAAATATTGTCAATATATTTTTTATAATAGCCTGCAGTTTTCCTGATCATTTACTTCTCTCATGATCTTAACATCATCAGCAAGTATGTTAGTGTGGCCAATTGTACCTTCCATCATGTTATTTGAATTGACAAAAAACATTACAAATCCCAGTACCACCCCTTGCAGCACTGCTAGTTACCATCCTCTATCCTGACATCCTATCTTTTATTATCATTCTCATGTACTGGTCTTCCAGGAAGTCCTTCATCCAATCAATAAGCTTATCTCTGTCTTCCAAAATGTAATTGATTGCAAGAGACTTTGCTGAAGGTCTTCTTTAGATTTGTGTACACACAATCCACTTGGCCATCCCTATCTTGTAGTACATCATTTGCTCTTGAATAAAAGCTTAACAGGTGTGATACACATCAAATTGATTGTCTATACCATGATTTTATCTTTGAGGTATTTATACCCACTTCCATCTGACACAATTTTGCTGTCATGTTAGTCTGGGACACTGTTCAAGTTCAGTGGGTTCCCCTTAATTATTCCTATATGAATGGGTACCATGTTAGCCCCTTTCCAATTGTTGTACTCTACCTTTGACAAACACACAATTGGGTTATGACTTGTGTCTGCTGTTCCTTGTATTCCTTAAGTATCCAACATGAGGTCCCATCAGGGTCTGAATTTTTCTCATGTCTCATGTTTCCAAAGGTTGATGTAGTTCCTTCATTTTCACATTTATATCTTTTAAACCAACATTACTGTTCACATCTCACTTGTATAGAAAAATCATTTGTAGCATATCATTTCTGCTTACAGATTTGTTTCCTGTGTCTTACTTTACTATTCACAAATCTATACAAAAGTTTATGTTCATCTTTATATTTGTCAATGACACCCTTTATAAAATTCCTGTCTTTTCTTCAGACTTGTGTAATTATTTCTAGCTTGTTTGTACTCTTCTCTTGTTCTGTTACTTCTTTTCTTTCTCCATTTTCTTCCTGCCACATTCCTTTAATCAATTCTTGTTTCCAATACTGCTTGGCATGTTTTCTTTTTCACACTATAAATATAGTTGTAAATGTTATGGATTTTTTCCATTTCTCTTCAATGTCACTAGTATTCACAAATTCCTCTCAATCAGTTCCTAAAAAAAAAATCCTCAAATCTGCAAAATATGATATCCCAAAATTGTACTGGCTTTGTCTGTATGATTAAATACTTGCTCAATATCTGCATTTGCTAAGTGAAATCAAAGCACTACATGATCACCTTTTCTTATGGGGCATAGTGTATTTGTGTGTATGTATGATTCACCACCATTCACTGTGGTCTTGGGTCATTTCTTGGACTTGTGATCAACAGCTATTACCCTCCTGGATGAGAGCCCAGAGCTCATACATGGCCCAATCTATGGATAATGATACAAACATACAGTTTCCAAAGAACAGTTCAATGATGAACTCTCTGAGCCATTTCCCAATTCCAACACTCCCATTTTCTTTTACTGGAGTTATTTTTTCCTTTCTTAGCTCAAGCTGAATATCATGTCTCTATCATTATGCAACAAAGTGCCCTTTTCTTTCTCCACTCTTCTCATGATCTTTGTATAACCCACAAACATGCTGTGTTTGTGTGTGTGTGCATGTGTGATTCATTACAGTCTTGGACCATGTGTTGGACTTGTGATTGACAATCATTACCCTTGTGGATGAGAGTTCAGAGCTCTTCTCTTGGTAATGGTGTCACCTCCTACACCCACACATGCTCAACTCATTGCCCAACAGACCAGGGTACCAGCTTCAAGTGTTGCAATACTTTTCAGCCTTGGATAGGAATCAAACTCAAGACCACTTACCACATCACTTACTACTTCAACAAGTGCATGCATGTACGAAATTTACCAATCTTGGATCATGTGTTGGTTTTGTGACTGATAGCTATTACCCTCCTGAGCTCATATATGGTCCGATCTCTGGGTAATGCTTTGACCTTACACACACACACCCAACTCCTTGCACCTCCAGAGTTGGAGTGCCAACTCACAGTGCACTGTCAAGCTGGTGTACTCGTGTTATTTATATCTGTGGTGTAAACAAGGCCTTAAGCAAGTATGACTGGGTTCAAATATACATATGTATAAAGTCTACTATCAGCACCCATTTAAGTGTGTGCCCCAGGAGTTGAGCTCTGATCTCTCACACATGAGGTGAGCTCATCACAACCAAGCCACCTAGGGTTTGTCATCTCAAGTCATAGTGCAGAACTGATATTATCATGTAGAAATTCATTTTAGTCACAACTTTTGCCCTTTTCATACAAATTTTAGTACCTTTTTATATCATCAATGGTGACATTCATATACTTATGTAACCTTATGCTTCTGAAAGTTAAGGCTTGAAAGTTGTGGTATATCAACCAAGTTTTCCCAAATATACAAAGCTTTTAGTTTTAATATGTATGGTATGAGGTCAAGTTAAAGAATTTCTTCACACTTTAAAATTATTGATTTCCAGTCATAAAAGTTTATAAAAACTTGTATCACATATTGATAAATTTACAAAAATAAAGACAAAACCTTATGTCATTTGCCTGTATCAAATTAACATTGCAATCCACTATGACAGTATTATAGTTCGTTTTTTGTTGATCCATTACATATAGTAATTTCCTTACTTAGACCATAAAACCAAGACCTGCAGGTAACCCATTATGATGCAACAAGTTTAAGGTAGTAGCATCAAACATAAATAAGGCGCACTTTGGAAGTTGATACCAGTAGATCGTCATCATAAAATTTAGTTTCTATCTGTACATTGCCACTGCAAAGGAGAAAACTTCACTGTAACACTTTCAGAAATTAGGAAATATTATGATACACATCTATTATCACATATATCTGTCTTATATATCCTTCTCTATTCTGTAATGGATTTGTCATTTACATGTAAATAAAAAAATTCTCAGTACCTTAAAATATCAGCAGGCATCATCTGAGACTCTGGTGCAGCTTCAATCAAACTTTGCCATGTATTTGTTGAATTGGGAATCACAGAACCAAATTCAAAGAACCATTCCTCAAGCACTCGACCCTGAAAATATAGATGATCCTTTAAGTGCTTAGGAAAATTCAAGGGAGTGAAAGGAAAATATAAGAGATTAATCAACACTTACATAAGGAATGTGGTACAATTAAGGATGGCTCCCATGAGAAAGAAAATAAAGTGGAAAAGAAACAGGGCACATCAAGAATTGTCACCCCACAACGCCCACATGAAGAATCGTCACCCCAGTATGCCGAATATCAACAGTGGAATAAAGATTACGTTAGGTTAGAGTTAGGTTACATTAGGTTAGGTTGAATGAGGGTTATGCTTTTGTTATCAACTTATACAACTGAAGAATTGTAAACCCAGGATGGCCTACATGGAGAATTGTCACTTTAGGAAAGCCCACATGCAGAATTGTCACCCTGTTGAAGACTGGGGTAACAATTCTTCATGTGATTCAAAGAAACAAAAAACTAAATATATATATATGTAAGATTAATATACAGCATTTGTATAATCACAAACTGTACCTTGAAAACAACTCTTTGTTCAAGGCGAAACTTTTCCATGGGTTGCACAGACGAAAAGGATATTTCCCGAGATACCGATTTACATTTTAATATTTTTCGAGGCACTCTGGCTTCATGTTCAATCTGTGGCACAGTGCTGAAATGAGAAGAACAATATTTTAGAAATTTGGTTTAATATTTAACACACCTACCATTAGAATTCCCATATTGGTGCAATGACTGCATAATGACAACAGTTTTTGAGGGGAGGTTTCTAATTTATTTCTAAGCTATTGTTCTAATTTGTTTCAGTAGATTTAGGTGTGCTAGGTTACTGCCTAATTTTTGTAATTTAACTGCTTTTGATAAACCTTGGAAACTTTGGACGATTAGAAATTTCATACCAATGTTCCTCCCTTTTTGACCATTAAATCAAGGGATGAGTGTACTGCTGGCTCATTCTGCTGTCATTTGAACTTATATTCAATACTATCAAGACTATTTTTTCCTTCTATGATCCTGTGTTGGAGAGAGGGGGAGATGAACAGTGCCACAATGTTCTCATCTGCAATGATGATCAATGAATAAGAGGAGCCAGGAGGAATCCAACCAGTATTGGGTTATTAAATGTGTGTGGACATGGTAGCCTACAAATGAAAAAAAAGAGAAGAAATTGGTAAGATGTTTGTAAGAAGAAAGAAGGATATGTAAGTGCCAAATGGAATGAAAGTCAAAGGACAGGGTGAGTTAAGTTTGGGAGCACGTTGAGCTGAGCGTTGAGTTCTGTGTGGGAGATGGGGGTGGGAAACTAGTGGTGCTGTTGGTAAGTAACAAGACACATGAGTGAATGACAGAATGGAGAGAAGTGTCATCCCTGCCTATGTGTAATCCTGCTATTACTGCTCCTAATCTGTTTTAATTCCAGGCTGTGTTTTGGTACACAAATTAGGTACATACTGGTTAGGGATTGATGGGTGGGGTAACCTGAGGTCAATTAGGCTGTTTAGCATGGGACTAGTACTTATAATTTTTTAGATTTTCATTAACAATTACTGTAGTTTCAAAAACTTGGTCCCCATTGCATATAATAATGTATCACATCTACATCTTTGTTCTATTTTCTGCTGCTACATAATCTACTCCAAACATGTTACTTTCTTTACCACCTTGTTACATGTCTTTTCACTCATGTCATCAGCCATTACCATGTACATACAGTATGTATGATACCAGAGCTGGGTACCTTCTGATCATTAGTTCATTTGTCTGATCTCATCAGAAGAGCAAGTGGTGACTGGGATGCAAAGATCGGATCATCCTTGTGAGTGGTGATTGGAACTTCACAAACTAACTTCCGATCACTGATCACATAAAAAATTACCATTTTACATTTACTATTATGACAATAACTTACATTTAAAAGCTCATGATTCTTTTTTTCTTAAAGGTCATTGGTCTATGTTGTCACGGCAACAACTGACTGCAGACATTTTCAAACCACATGTCTTTCAAATATCTTGATACACATTACTATATAGCTACCTCAATAAGCATCTTTACTTATAATATTAAATAAAAATTATTATAAGTATTGAGTAAATAGCTCAAGATTTTATTCTAACAATAGTTATTGATGACTTTAAATTAATTGTTTATTTACTTAGGAGATAAGATTCACCATCTGATGGTCATTCTAAATCAGCAGCACTCAGTATATGTTATTCTTTTTTTTTTTGGGGGGGGGGAGCACGAGGGGATCACTAATCATGGACAAATTTGTGAGTTTTAATGGCTGAATGATAGGAATAGAAGTACTTAAAAATCATCAGATGATCGGGATTGGATAAGTTGTCCAAAGTGATCAGTGATATCTAAATGATATCTCAAACATGTATGATACACATACAAGAACACAATAAGAAAATTGGAGGCAAGCCCAGGGCTAGAAATGAATTGATTTAATCTATAATTCATTACAGATGACACATTACCTTTAACAAGATATTGATTCTAAGGAGACGATTAAACATCATGCAAGTCTGGCATGCAATACATCTTTCTTCATGCCATAATAATCATCTGACCTTGTTCACATTCTACAATATCAGAACTATCTCATTCCTCTAGTTATTAACTTCTTCACACCTCTATTAGGCAAAACCTTAATAACTATACCAGACATATATAATGGACGATTTATTGACTAGAAACTTTGTATAAATCATCAAGTATTCCTATCTATGATACCTATATCAAAATGTGTACCTTAAGTCACTCAAAAATATACAATAGTTTGAAATTGTGCATGGCACTGAAAGGAAGACAAGTAAAAACAGTAATCTGAGGAAGTAAAAGGTAATGAACTGGTTGCTATGAGAATCACTGCTGGTGCTAGCCATATTCAGCCTTTTAACAGGTTGTTAGACATTTTTGTAGTTTTCTAACTAACACTTTCTTTGACTGGGTTGAAGACCTCCCTCTATCAACTACAACTGTAATTTCTACACCTTTTCACATTGGGAGAGTTGACAAGTGGCAATTGCTCCTCTCCTACTACCATAAGCCAGTGATACACAAACTGCCCCACACTAACACAACTGTTATTCCTACACCTTATCAAACTGGAAGAGTTGACAACTGGCAATCACTCCCCTCCCATTACCATAAGCTAGTGGCACACAAACTGCCCCACACTGATACATCAGAGAGATCAACTGGAAGGTCTAAGGACCTTTTCCAGTAACCAAGATTTTTTTTCACCTAATTGTAGCATATAAGCAAAAAGTTACACTTAAGGGGACCTGTCTTTTACTCTGCAATTGTCATGATTATTTATAAATTCATGTGGATTCCAGTCTGTAAAACTTGAAGCAACAATCATTATCTTTTCTTCAATCATTTCTTACCTCAAAATGCACTGCCCAATCACAGCAGTGCCAGGGGGTTACCAGACTATCTATGAAGCAAATCAAACATTCATAGACTGGCTAGCAAATACAAAGTTGGAGGTGTAAGAAAGCCATACGATACTACTACTACCTCAAAATGAAATGAAGGTGGAGTAAATGACGTGTCTCAAAATAAGTTGAATAAAAGTGTATTGATATGGAATGCAATTAGAATACTGCCCTATAATTCACAACTAAATAAACACAATCATGTGTTATATCATTTCAAACAATGCTATCTATGAGCTCAATCAAATACCATCAAAACACCACAGAATGAGTAAAACTGGAATTGTCCCTACCATTCTTGTATCTAAATAAAAACAATTAAAAATCATACTTACAAATCATCTGTAGACTGCCATAAAACCTTCCCCGTGTCAGCATCTCGAAGATTCATCCAATTTCTGATACACAGTTATGGAATATACCTCTATTTCAAACTTTACATATACATAATTGAAAGAACCAACCATGTAGCACATGGCCTGAAATTGAGTATGAGAATCACATACAGTAAATTGTATGGTACTGAGGATTATCACAAAACCTCTTAGCCTAAGACCTCATCTGAATATATATATATATTTTTTTTAGCAGAATATCAGTTCAGACCATTATCTATATATGGCCTCAGTAAAATTATGGGATTACTTATAATCAAGATAACCTTAACTCATTCTGCTAGAAGCTCTTCCCTCTGCTAAATGATATATGAAATTGGGCAGCATAAAATCAAACTAACCATTAAAAAAAATTCTGGTACAGGTAGCATCACAGCAGTGGAGGAAGATGTGTTTAATGAGTATTCACCCACTGTGGGGGTACAGGTTTTCCAGTCAGTACAACTTAAGGCAACATTTATTTCTATTATTCTGATTCTTACTTCATAGGGTGTAGAAATTATCTTGTCTTGGTGTGACAAATGATTCAGCCAGTAAGTCACTTAGTGAAGATACTTTTTTTTCTGGAAAGAGTGTGCACTGAACAGTGTAGTACAAGGTGTTCTGTGTCTAACTGAATGACCAACTCCTCACTCTGGGCAATATCCCTTGAATATTTGGCCTTACTTCTGATACATGACCTTCACACCATACATGAAGGACCTTACAATGAAAGCAACAAGAAACCAAACATATTCAGAACAGCTGCAGCACTGGATTTGGATAGGGAAGGAAACACCAATGTATGTTAAACAAATCACAAGAATAATACCACATGCATCCACAGTATCCAACAGTCAAGAAAACAGACATCCTGATAACAACACAAAACAAAGCACTTAAAATAGTAACTGACAGTGCTATGATAACACCAATAAGATATCTAAACTGAGAAACCAAAATATTTTCCATGAATCAGTAGCTACATGAGAATCATAAGCATGCAGTTTTATACAAGATCCCTTGAATTCAACTGACCTTCACATACTATACATCACATAAACACAACCCACAAATTGCAACATAAAAGCACAAGCAGCATTCTACTCAAACACTTACAATAACCTACATTTTCATGGGTGGGAAGTTGGTAGATGTGTGTGTAAGGTCACAGCATTACCCATAGATCGGTTATAAAAGAACTCTGAGCTCTCATCCAGGAGGGTAATAGCTGTTACTAAAAAATCCAACATGTGATCCAAGACCATGGTGAATCACCCCCCAATACTACACAATGCAAAAACATAAAAAAAATCTTGATTACCATGATTTTTACTTACACACTTTCAACTTCAAGAGAGAACCTAATTGTGTTATTTAGAGCAATGAAAAAGGTGGACTGAAGGTGAGAAATGATTCCTAGATCTGGGATAGGAAGGCATCACGAGGTCATGGGCATAAATTAAAAAAGACCACTTAAAAGAAGGATGTGAAAAAGTTTTTCAAACATACATAAACTCCTACAATAATCTAGGGAAGAAGATGCAACAAAAAATGAAACAATACATGCATTCAAATTGAGGTATGACTACATAGATATCATATAAAAAAATATTTACAATTAGGTAAATGCAAAACATTACTATAAAATTGGTCACATGACAGCCCAGCATGAAGAGAATCGCAGCCACAAATGTAAGCACAATTTTCCATCAAATCATACATTTACAGCTACCCCACCAACATGTGGATGTTAAGAAGCATGGATTTCCACATAAAAGCATCATGGAACAGATTGAAAGAGGAAATAATCCAGTCAGATACCACAAGTGAATTTTGAATTATTTTTGGTAAATGGAGATACAGAGCTGGAACCCAATAAGCACAATTCCAACCCCATATATTTCATGTAAGTAAATAGAAAAAAAATGAATAAATAAAACACAAAAGAAGTGAAACACTCACATGCTGGGTCAAAAAGTCTCAAACACACAGGAACTAGGAACACATGGACAGTAAATGACATGCCCACTCTGTCAGGCCACCTACCAAAACAATCACGCACATCTCTAAGGTCTGTACAACACTGTCAACATGCAGATATTTTCATGGACCCCCATACTCCTTGCCAATCTATTCTGATGCATCTTTTCCAGATTCACAAAATGTGTTTTTTACCAAATTATTACAAAAGTGAAAATGAATTACACAACCTTTCCTTTATGAAAACTACACTGTTCCTCTTAAGTCACCTTTGTTTCTCTCATTATAATAATGGTTATTGATTGGAAACCTGCAGCCCCACAGCAGCTGGTAATGGTCTTCTGACCCTCCTACAGATATCTGAGAAGAAACACTGAACTACTGTTTATACTGTATTAGTGTGAGATTATTTCTATGTCACTGATGTATAGTAGTTGAAGATGGGGAATAGTCACTAGTTGTCAGCTCTCCTTATGTGAAGAGGTGGAGGTAACACAGAGCTGATAGAGAGATACTGGGTCCAAGTTACAGACCATATGTCAGCCTTGACAAGCTGAACCTTCTGATGCAAGTGATGATGGATTTTGAAGATGGACAGAAAGACGAGTCTTTCTGATGTCTGTCTCACAAGAGTACCAGTGACAGGTATATATCACCATTTTCTTATCTTATTATCCTCCATATTATGATCCTGGCATACACCATACTTAGGATGCTGAAAAAGTTCATCCTTACTTCCCTATACATCAACTTCCAACAAATCACCTACTTATTCCACAAATCTCCAACAGGAGAAAACCTGGGCAATAGATTGATTGATTCCACCTTTGCTTTTGGTTTTCTCACTTCACTGACAACTGCCTGGGAGGGATTGACTGTATTCATAATGAAAACTAGCCATTGCATGGGGCAAAAATAATTGCTGTTGTTGGTTCAAGTTAGCACCTTGTGTATTTGACATGATCATCCAAGATCAGTACAGCTGTTATTTAGACTGTTAGTACACATGGGGAGCACTTTAATTTTTTCAAACCACCAATCAATCGCTGCTTCAAGTTTTGCTGACTAAAAACCTCACAACATCTGGCAATGGTTCTTAGTCCCTCCCATAAATCTCTCTTGAAAGAATCACTGGAGCGATGTATGTGTTGTATTACTGTAGGACTTTCAATGTCATCAACTGAAAGTAGTAGAAAGAGGGAAGCAGTTACTGGTTGTTAGCTCCCCTTGTGCTTAATGGGGGAGGACATACAAAGCTGATAAAGAGAAACCTTGGGCCCAGTCTGAAGACTAAGTCTCAGTCTTTACATGTCCACAGCTTGGTTCCCTACAGTAAAGAACACAAAAGAATACTAATGACAGTGCAAAACAAAGCCTTAAGAAAAATAACAGATGATTTTAAAATAACACCAATAGGCCATCTTCACTGAGAAACAGAAATCCTCCCATAGAACATCACAAGGAAATGAGAACACAAATCCATGCAAGTGCCCTGAAACCTACAAACAACATATCACTGCCTCAACCATAACAAAAAACCAAAACCTGCAGAATACTACTCATACATCTTCCAAAATCTACTTCCTGCACCCCAAAACATTTAACAGAAACACATACACACAGATTACAATACAAACACTACTCTTAAGGCTAACAAATTAATTACCAAATCATCCTTCACTTGACACAAGCTCAGAAGAGAAAATATCCCCAAGACACACAAGAATAACACAAGCCAACCTACACTCAAGTCATTACTCAGCACAAAACTGTCCTGGAAACACATACTACACATATGGAACAGAACATGTTATATTGCAGCAAAATGCAAACAAGATCTGAGGCTAAAGATTGAATGATTGATGTACACATAACATAGATCTATCTATATAGGGTTTTTTTTTACAAGTCAAGGCATACATCTACTCTACACCTATTTGTTGACCTTCCCATCTTAGCTTTTCATCCCTGCCACCTATCCAATGTTCAATTCAGAGACAATGGAGCAAGACACAGCACCTCCACACCAGGGCCTAACAGCTGAAGCTGGTTTACCCCCACATAATTACAGGGCAATCCCCCACCTCATCTACTTGAGACTTTACAGAACAAACAAGAAGAAATCTTTTTAGGTCACATATTTTTTTCATCAATTTATAGCCACATCTCACCTATCCCTTGCCTATCCTTTTCTTGTTCAACAGATTCCCTTGCATCCAATGCCCCTTTCAATCTGTCCATACACCCATGCATTCCAGTCTCTGCATGTTTTTATTTATTCTTTCTATATACATCCAAACCATTCTAGTATTCTTTGGTCAACCCTATCTGCCTACTCTAACTCCATTTCACCACCACCATACTTCTTAAACACTTCATCCCAGACATGTTAAGGCTCTTCCTTTCTGCCTTTTTTCAAATTCCAAGTCTCACTCCTGTAGTCTTATGGGCATTATCACCTGTACAATCCTCTGTTTGTGTTCATCTTCATGTACCTAGTCTTCATGACACTTGTCACTCTCCAGACATTTAGATACTTCCCTTACTCTATAATACACTTCCACCCCAACTCCTCCATCACCTGATGCATGTGACCCTAAATACTTAAAGCTCTCCACTTCTACCAGCCCCTCTCCCTTTAAACTTACCTCAAACTCACTGCAACCCTCACCCCTTGTATATCTGATCACCTTACTTTGGTCTAATTTACTTTTAGTTTTCTCTTCTTATATATCCTCCCAACTTTTGCCACTAACTGCTTCAGTCTATTATTTGATTCAACTACAAGTACAGTGGTTTATCTTCCACTATCACTTACCAGCTCCAAACTCCTGCCCAGCACCCTTGCATGTATCACCCGTACCATCCTATTCATATACATGTTAAATACCCATAAGGACATTACATAACCCTATTGCAGCCCCAGCTTCACCTCAAACTCTATTTCCTACACTCACACAAATTCTGATAATTATGTAAGAAATTAAGACTGTCATCAACAAACTTCCCCTATCGCATAATACCTATCTATTAACCCAGTCATATGCCTTCTCCAAATGAAAAAAAGCCCCATAGTCAATTCTCACATGTCTACCACATAAATTGGCCTATGCACCAACTTCCTTTTCCAGTCTTCTCCCACCACCACAGGTGAATCAGAAAAGGAAGTTGGGTAATAGGAGTAGTATAGAACAAGTTCTAGGGGGCACCATAAGAAAGGCAGTGTACATATTCCAATCTGCTTTCCCTTATTTCTTTTTTCAAACAATTTCTTCTCCTTCAAACTTTATCACCCTTCTCTAATGAACATCTACTTATCTTTTTCCTCTAATATTATCAATTCTTATAATTTTCTTTTACTGTTCTCTATCAGTAGCGTATATTTTGCTGCAAAGAAAATGTAACTCAGCTTTCACTTGTTATGATGATTCATGCAAGTGATGGACATCAAAGAGTATCCATTTCCATGCAACACATCCTATAAATCCATTACCACCCTTATATCTATGTGGGTGCACAGCCCTGAGGTGCTGACAGTCTTCAGACTAGGTTCAAAATCTACCTCTCTCAGTGTTGATCATATTTCTTTCACCTTTTCATGTAGGAAGAGTTGGCGACCTGTGACTACTCCCATCTACCTGCTCCTATTAGTTGGTACATTGTTAACAATGTATTTACCTACTTGTAGTATACAGAAAATGAGCAAAGCTTATTGGGTCCCATCTACTATTCTCCAATTTATCATATCTAGCCTCAAATTCATGTACAGTTCCTACTTCATTTATATCCTTGATTTCCAATTATCATATTGAGATTTCAACTCATGTTCTGTTCCAGCTTAGGCTATATCACCTTCTAACCTATTCCAAGTCATATGTGCCCCACACATCAGCCAAAGATGAGACTATCATTCAGGCACTGGGCGATATAGAAAGATCGATGCCATGTTAGCAACCCGGATGATTGGTCATGAAATCACAATGTGGGGTAGGTTGGAACCATACATGAATCTGAAGCTAGGTATGATGATTAGGAGAAAAAGAGATAGGACCCAATGACTGTTACTACTTTCCTGTATACTACAGTTGGGTAAATACAATATGACCAATGTACCTCTATCATCTCATCCTCTACTCCTAGCACCGGAATACTACTATTACAACTACTTCTGCTACAACTATAAAAAATAATAACAATAATAAAATAAACAATATCAAATAAATTGGGAAGAGGTACCAAAGAGACAATCCCAGTGGTTATGGCTAGATTCCTCATGATTACAGGTCTCAAGCATGAGATCTGAGGCAATGAAATGACAAGTTTGTTCATTTATTGCTTCAAGGTCCCCCCACCCCAAAACCCTGCTACACATACAAATTCTGTAAAAACAGGTGATAACAGGGCTCTGAGATCTCTTAATAAAGATCCTGAAACCAATCCAGCCTACTGTACAAGGCTGCATCTCCAGTAAAGGGGTGAGAGAAGATGGAGGAAGGGGGAATTCTGGGAGAGGAATTAAAGACTTCGGATCAGTAATACCAAAAATATTTACCCAAACAAATATAATCAAAACAGAATATATGTCTGATGGGTGAAGATGACAATCAAACACATTGATACGAGGCATGATAATTGCACTATCATGATCAACACTAAAGAAATAACTAACAGTCACAATAGAACTTGTACAGTGGGCCAACATCAAATGCATTTAAATACATTGACCCAAACATAGTAATGACATTAGATACCACAAATAACACCAATGACCTTGACATCAGCTATAGTGTACTGGGATAACACTAACATTCTCATAAACTGACATTGACACTGCAGACATTAATTGCCATAATCAACACCAAGGGGTCTGAATTGAGCAAACATGATGAATAATAAGAAGCACTGACGTATGTGTGAGTGTGTGTGGGGGGGGGGGGCAAAGGGGCAATGGCCCCAGGCATTCAATGAGATCATTTGGGGAAAAGAACTTAATCAATCTGGTTGATTTATGTTTACATATTCAAAATATCTTCCTTTCTTATAACATTTCTCAAGTTGGCCTCAGGCATCACAAGAACTCTGCACAACACTGGTCAGAAGAATACATGCATGGTAAACCAATAAGAAACAGGCATTCACATACACAGATCTAGACAGGGTAAAGACATTTATCATACAGTACGTATCTAAGATGTAACTTTAAATATAAATGCATGATAATAATAATAATAATTGTTGACTTGAATTCCACTGAACGAAACCCTGCAGCTCTACAATAGCAAGTCTCAAGCCATTCCCAGCCTGCCAGATAAACTATATGACCAAAGAATAAAAATACTGGGTCTGCCAACTTTGGAAGATTGAAGAGAAAGAGGTAATATGATTAGTGTTCAGGTCACTAAAGGGGATAGATTGCACTGATAGAAGAGACCTGATTAAAGATGGGAGGGCTTTAAGAGATCATGGATGTAAATTAAGACCACATGTTGAAAGGGTGTGGAGAAATAGTTTTCCATACAGATGTATAAACATGTGGAATAGCTTAGATAATGATATAGCCCAAGCCCAAACAATACACGAGTTCAAATCTAAATATGATAACTGGAAATCAAAGATATAGATTAAGTTGGAACCATACAAGAATTTGAGTATAATTATGGTAGAAAATTAGAGAATAGGAGACAGGATCCAAATGCTGTATGTGTGGGTTTCATGGCATATATATGTATGTATATAAATGTGAAGATTTGGAGTCTGGAATCCATATCTGGAAAAGAGTATAAATACCAGACTCGGGTTTATTGTGCCTGACATTTCAATTCTCATCCAGGAATCATTTTCAGGGGTATGATGGATACATGATGAGTACACAAATGTATATGGTCCATGGTGTAACATGTTCCATGACATATATACAAATGTGTACAATCTAATAAGCAAAACTGTGACACAAAGAAAAATGCAATAAAACTGATACCAAAACAAAACATACAATAAAAGCATAATAAAAACATAAACATAGAGAAAAAGTTTGAAAGGATTGGGGAGGAGGAAAAGTATCTGAACCCGCACATAAACTGTGGACAAAACATACAAATGAAGGGATAAATGGGCACATGTCCAAGCAGGTATCAAACGTATGGATATATAAACAAGCAAAAATTAACACAAAAAAAAAAACATACAAATGAAGGGATAAATGGGCACATGTCCAAGCAGGTATCAAACGTATGGATATATAAACAAGCTAAAATTAACACAAAAAAGCTATGAACAGGATAGACATTGGGATTAACAAAATAATCACCCTAGAGAAAATACTATTACTGAGAAATTAGGGAAATGCCTGAGGACTGGTGGTGAGCTGGACAATTCATAACCCTGTGATCAAATATCATAAAACCCTATACAAATAAGAAGTGAATGGAAACTAAAACCTGACCAAGAACCAGCTAAGTCAGAAAACTGCAAATACAACACACTCATGAAATAAACACAAAGAACACTAATAATGAGGATAAGAAGAGTTAAACCTTGAATAAAGTAGGGAGTGACGGGTGTCTGGTGGGGAACTGCAGGTCTGAGCCAAGTGATAACTAGGAATAAAATGTCGTATGGAAAATAAAATGGCAAATCCAAAAACGAGCCAATTGAATTAGAATAAGAAAAAGAAAAAGCAAAACACGTTGATATTGTATGTTTCGTTTTCATTGCATTTTTCTTTGTGTTACAAATTTGCTTATTAAATTGTACACATAATTTGTATGTCATGGAATGGGATCCTCTCCTAGTTATACCATGGACCATATATCTGTATTCACATCATGTGTCCATCATACCCATGAAGACAATTCGTGGACGGGAATTGAAACATTGGGTACAATAAACCCTTCAAATTGAGTCTAGTGTTTACACTATTTTGCCAATATATATATATATATATATATATATATATATATTACAGGTGAAAAATGTAATCACACATTTGCCAATCATGAAAACCACTGTTGGAGTATCTACTAAAGAGGATTGCAGTTAGCAATCGAAATATATTGATTCCCTGTCTCCAGTCTTTTTTATTCCAACAGTGGTTTTCATGTGATATATATATATATATATATCCACTCACACATATATATGCTATCCTGGAGCAACATAATTTGTTCCCACAGTCCTCCCATGCCAAACACAGCAAAATCGGACTAAGATGATTTGAACTTCCGATGATAAATAAATTATTGATAATTCATTTTAGCAAGTTTGCAAGGGAGGGGTGGGGAAGCAAATAATGTTGCTGGACAGGACCTTTATTAGTTTATACACCAGGAAAGTCTCTATACATATACATACACACACACAATGTATGTGTGTGTGTATATATATATATATACACACACACATACAAATATTTGTCCAACCTTGTGCACTCATATACCTCAGGTTAGCATATGCTTTCTTTAACGAAGGTATTTCTTGAAGATGAATAACTAAATTCCTAAAACCTACATACAACTGCACCTCACACCTGCTTACCACATGTGCTGCACCTGTCTATTAAGCAGCCCTCCCTGTGGTTACAGCAGCTGTCACATATGCCAAACTCAGTACAGTGTTTAGCCTAAAGCCTAGGTTTGCTTGTAAACAAAGCAATATCACTGCCCTCTTGTGCCGAAAAACATGTTCACGTCATCACTCATGGTACTATTTCCTCAGTTCTAGCAGATGCACGAACATCTTCTACATTAGAGCTATTACTACAGCAATATTAAATATGTAAAGGGATCTTAGTCTGTGTTTACATGGTAACCCTTGGCAACGGATACGAGTTGCAAGGGTCCAGACCCGTGAACTACGATTATTTCTAAAGTAAACCTTTCCAAACTATTATTCTTAAGGATACATTTTGAAGCCTTGGAGAATATCTTCCGATCTTGACAGCATGGTTCATGTGACTACAGCACTATTTCAAGTAAATGCAATACAAGCTCCTGTAGGTACACGCCTTCAACACTACGTTCACAGCGTCATGGCTCGTCGCCAACTGATCGTTGGTTGGTTGTATTCGCAATACCCATTCGTTCGTTTAGACGTCGTTGGCATCCGATAAAGCAGTGACTACATTTTTCAGTGATAAATCTGACAAAACAGGTATATGTGACATATTTGAATAAAAGAATTAGCGAATGAAATAAATTCATCAAAAGATAAGAAACATTCTATTAATTCTCAAGTATTTAACATTATGAGGTAATATCTATTTGCTCAATATTAATACATGTTTTTACAACGTATGAGAGACCAGTTACTGCAAAATAAATATATCATACTCTATTTTCGTGCTTATTATATCATAATTGTTTATATCGTGGGAAAATTATAAATATGAATGAGAGTTACATTTGAATATTATAAGCTGTAAAAACGAAAATTTATATATATATAAAAATAGCAACTTGACATTCACAGGAATGCCAGATCATGGCACAACTTTAAGATTTGCTGAATGAAACAATACTACGGCAGGAAAAGTTCTTACATTTAGCATATTCTTTACTGATGTCTTTATAAAACTGAAATTGCACTGCAAAGTGCTGCGTAACGGTAATTATAGTGCTACATTTTGTTCTTTTTTTAATCTACAGGATGGGCTCCGAGTCCTTGTGAAGGCTAAAACATAAATCATGTGGTTATGCATTATCCTGTTATTTGATTTTTCTCCATGTTCTGGAATATCCTCTGTTTTTATTTTATTGGAATATTTTCATTTCCTTCCCGACGATTATTTCGTGGATATATCACCTAAATTTTCCCTTCCCTAACAGGAAAATGCATCCAGATACAATATATTATTTTTCTTCTATATTCTATATCAGGGGAAGAGAGATATTAACCATAAGAAGTGTAAAACACATATTAGTTCATGCGCGCTGGCGTATGGCTATCACCTATCATGCTAATGACATTTTACTTCATCAAAAAATGAGTAAATGAATAAACAAATATATATGAGTATAAGCGAATAAACAAATATATATGAGTATAAGCGAATAAACAAACAAATAATTAAGTAAACAAGTAAATAAGTATATGAAATAAATAAGCAATTTAGTAAGTAAATACATAAATAAATTAACAAATAAATAATATAGAATAAATATGTAAATAACTCAAATAATAAACAAATAAATTGATAAATGAGTAAGGAAATACGTAAACAAATAAATAGATTAATAAATGAATAGACAATAAAATAATTATTCTTGCTGACTCCTAGCTGCTCCACTGGTCAAGAAAAAAAGCATCTTCTATAAAATTAATTAATTCTGGAATATACGAAATGACAAAAAGAAAAAAGAAAAAAGATAAATTCCAGGAAACTGAGCACACTTCCAATTTGCACACACTGCATATTTTCTTTACCGCTTTATATTTTTCTTATTTCTATCCACATGTATATGAAATACGAAAAATAAGGATGTCAGTGAATAGATTAATTATATCATTTATCTATTATTTATGTACGACGTGGTGAGAAAAGGTTGTGTACGTTGATTATATCTATGTATTATATATAGATATTTTTATATATCATTATAGATTGATATTATCATATATTATTATATATCGTTATTATCATATGTTATTTTATATCAACATTATCATACATTAATATCTATATCATGTATTGAATATACGATTGTATTCAGTTGCTGGCAAAGACTGGAAAAAAGTTAGTACAGCACGATGTGGAAGGAATTAATCGAGATGGATTGAACTCCCTTTGCTTTCAAAGGGATTACATATAGGTTAATTGTTATTTATTTATTTAAGGATTTATTTATTTACTTTTTCAGGCCATCCATGTTGCACTCCACATATCCTGGATCATGTTACTCCTTCATTCTCTTTTTCACTCGGTGGCGCGGTTGGTAGAGTCTCCGTCTGTCACTACTGCGGTCCGGGTTCGAATCCTGCCCAGGGCTGAAATAATTTCATTATCGCTGCGCTTCGAGTCGTTACTCCAACTCTCGTAGGCGGGGAGTTGGGTGTGTGTGTGCGTGTAAGGTCACAGCATTACCCATAGATGGGTCATATGAGATCTGAGCTCTCTTCCGGAAGGGAAATAGCTGTCGATCACGAGTTCAACCCGTGATCCAAAGACCAAGGTGAATCACACACACACACACACACACACACACACACACACACACACACACACACACACACTTTCAACGAACGGACGGCTTGAAGAACGTTCTGAAGAAAAGTGCAGATTGTGGATACCAACGCAAAGAGAAGTGCCTTTTTGTCTTTGCTGGGTGGGGGAAATTGATGGTGAGGTGGTGGGAAAGTAAGGAAAGTGGAGAGGGGGAGGGTTGGCTGGGGAGCTGGAAGGTAATGTGGTGGTGGAGGATTTGGCCCTGACGGGCCGCCTAATGGTGGACAAACGACCGCAAGACGAGCTGGATGATGACGACATGTCTAATAGGAATGTGAAGATTAGAGGTATAGATAGGAGCAATACAGTAGAAAGTGATGAGAATATTTTCAAGGGATTTAAAGAGGGTGGGGGGGACACAACCCCCCCCCCCCGACTGACAAGACTAGAGGAGAAGGTCGATAAGATGATCGAGGACTTGGAGCGTAGGTTCGGTAACGTTGACAGTATAATTCGAAGAATTGAAAAATTGCAACAACTAGAGAGGGCGAACAAAAACTTAACTAAGGAAATTGAAGAATTAAAACAACAGTTAAAAGAAGTAAAAGATGAGAATAAAGTCTTAAAGGAGAATAATATGGAGAACAAGGAGGGTTGGAAAAAAATTCAAGAAAATAGCAAGGTTGCATTCACTGACATAATCAGACAGCAAATGAATGAACAAACTGAAAACTCAGTTATTAAAGTGATGAGACAGAAGGAGAATATAGTAAGAGAATTAGCTGACAAAAAGAAATGTATAATTATATTAGGAATGGAAGAGAAACATAACCCAGATAGAACCACAAGAATCAAAGAGGAAAATGAAAAAGTAAGCCAATTACTAGAATCAGTTCAGGAAGATGAACCAGGAATTATGAAACAAACCGAAGAGAAATTTAGACTCGGAAAGTATAGTACAGACAAGACCAGACCAATTAAGATTAAATTCAAGTCACAAACAACAGCAGAGAATATCTTATCCAAAACAGGGAAACTAGCAACAAATGAACAATACAAAAAGATATGGATAAAAAGGGAAATGAATAAAGAGGAAAGAGAGGCAGAAAAGCAGAAAAGACTGGAAGCTAAGACAAAAAACGAGAACAGAACGGAGTCAGAGAAAGAGAGATTCTATTGGAGAGTAGTGAACATGAAACTAAGGAAGTTCGACATACAAAAGAAAAACATAAGGGAAACAGAGAATACAATGGAAGTGGCAGAAAACTAAGAGTGTCTTACACAAATATAGATGGATTAATAACAGGATTGAATGAGCTGAATGATTATTTGAAAGAAAAAGAACCAGACATAATGGGAATTGTAGAAACAAAATTAAAAGGCCCACTACCACCCAACAGTGTAGGACATGATGCATACAATTATTGGATTAGAAACAGAGAGAAAAAGCAAGGGGGTGGAGTTATGTTCCTGACTAAGAAGGATATAAACGTGAAAGGTGTCATATATGGAAAGAATACAGTAGAGATGATTATGATAGAAGTGGAAGACAGAGATAAGAAGAGCAGAAAATTTGTGATCAATTATGTGCCTCCGAAAACAGCCTCATGGGAGGAGAGTGAACATAAAAGTATGTTAGAGGACACAAAGATAACATTAAATAAAATAATGGAAGATGGAGGAAGAATAGTTATGATGGGCGACTTTAATTGCAAAGAAATCTGCTGGGAAGAAATGACAGTAAAGGGTGGTGATGACTCATGGGGAAACGCTCTACTTGAGATGATTATTGACCACATAATGACACAATGGATACAGGAGAACACTAGGTATAGAAATGAAGAAGAACCATCGAGACTAGACTTATTAATTACATCTGAACATAGAATAGTGGACAAGATTGAATATAAAACACCAATAGGTAAAAGTGACCACATATTGATTGAACTGGAACTTAATGAAGAAAAATATATCAAAAGAAATGAACAATATAGAAAAGGAAGAATGATGTATGAAAAAACAAACTTTGATAAAATAAGAGAATTCTTTCAACAAGAAAACTGGGAAGAAATATACAAAGAAGAAACATCAGTGGAAAAGAAATGGAATATTTTGACAACAATTTACAAAAAAAGGAGTGGAAAAGTATGTCCCAAGACAAAAACAAGAAAAAGAATATGTAAAATGCTGGTACAACAAAAGTTGTAGAGAGTTAAAAGATAAAAGAGACAAAGCCTGGACCAGATGGAAAAAAGACAGAAGACCTGAAAAATGGAAAATATATACCAGTTATAGAAATGAATATGTACAAACATGCAGAGAGGAAAAGAGAAAATATGAAAAAGACGTCATAGAAAAATGTAAAGATCAACCAAAACTATTCTACAGATTTGTAAACAATAAACTGAAAAACAAACAGGACTTAGAGAAATTAAGACAAGGGGGAGTTGAATACACTGAGGAAATGGAAATGGCGGAAATTATGAACAAACATTTTAAATCAGTGTTTACAAGGGAGAACATACAACCTGAAGAGATTGAATGGAAAGAGAAAGTCCCCCCTATAGAAAAAATAGAAGTAACAAAGAATGAAATATTGACACACTTGGGTAATTTTGATGTCAGAAAATCACATGGACCAGATGAAATAGCAAACTGGATTCTGAAAGAATGCAGAAATGAACTGGCAGACAAAATACATAGCATAATAAGCAGTTCCTTGAAAGAAGGAAAAGTTCCAGAAGATTGGAAAAAAGCAAATATAGTACCTATATATAAAGGAGGAAATAAAGAAGAACCTACCAACTATAGACCAGTCTCTCTAACAAGTACAATAGCAAAAATTTGTGAAAGAATTATCAAAAATAGATGGGTAAAATACTTGGAAAAAAACAACGTACTAAATCCAAGGCAATTTGGATTCAGACAAGGACGATCATGCGTCACCAATTTAATATGCTTCTATTCAAGGCTAATAGATATAATACAAGAAAGAGATGGATGGGCTGATTGTGCATTTCTAGACCTAAAAAAAGCTTTTGAC
>NC_134778.1:73469650-73472150 GCF_046742065.1 Oratosquilla oratoria
GTTCTCGTTTTTTGCCTTAGCTTCCAGTCTTTTCTGCTTTTCTTCCTCTCTTTCCTCTTTATTCATTTCTCTTTTTATCCATATCTTTTTGTATTGTTCACTTGTTGCTAGTTTCCCTGTTTTGGATAAGATATTCTCTGCCGTTGTTTGTGACTTGAATTTAATCTTAATTGGTCTGGTCTTGTCTGTGCTATACTTTCCGAGTCTAAATTTCTCTTCGATTTGTTTCATAATTTCTGGTTCATCTTCCTGAACTGATTCTAGTAATTGGCTTACTTTTTCATTTTCCTCTTTGATTCTTGTGGTTCTATCTGTGTTGTGTTTCTCTTCCATTCCTAATATAATTATACATTTCTTCTTGTCTGCTAAATCCCTTACTATATTCTCCTTTTGTCTCATCACTTTAATAACTGAGTCTTCAGTATGTTCTTTCAATTGCTGTTTGACTATGTCAGTGAATGAAACCTTATTTCCTTCTTGGGTTTTCTTCCAATTTTTACTTTCTTTAGCTATCGTTTCTCTGTTTTCTTTACTATTCTTCTTCAATTCCTCATTCTCCACCTTTACCTCTCTTAACTGTCTTTTTAGGTCTTCTATTTCATCAGTTAAGTTTTTATTCGCCTTTTCCAGTTCTTCCAATCTTTCTTGTAAAATTGTTCATATGACCTAACCTACTCTCCAAGTCCTCGATCACCTTATCAACCTTCTTCTCTAGTCTTGTCAGTCGGGGGGGGTTTGTGTCCCCCCCACTCTCTTTAAATCCCTTGAAAATATTCTCATCACTTTCTACTGTATTGTTCCTATCTATACTTCTAATCTTTACATTCTTATTAGACATTCCGTCGTCCTCCAGCTCGTCTTGTGGTCGTTTGTTTACTTTACGGCGGTCTGTTTGGACCAAGTCCTCTACTGTGTGTGTGTGTGTGTGTGTGTGTGCGCGCTCACGTTTGTATGATTAACCCTCTATATTCTGCAGTCTACATGTTTTCACTTTAAGTCATTTTACTCTGACCAAGGCTAGACGGTCATCTTCAGTCTAAACTACAAAGTTCCATTTGTTGATGAAGCTGATGGGTTGATGAAGCGAAGACAAAACAGACTTCGTCGCCTCTACATCGACGACAAATTACAGGTTCGGGAAACATGCTGTTGTCGCACATAATAACCCCAACAAAAGACAAGGAAGAAAGAAAAAGAAAATCTGTGGAAACAATGCACGACGCGACGCCCGCTTGTTGCTATCTGGCAACTATGCCGTATCGAACTGAGAATGTTCATGAAACCTTATGAAGCCTGGACCCTTTGGCAACTCTAGATGTATTTTGGATGGGGAATGTACGTCTGTCTGATTATATGAATCCAGTACACCAAACTCGACTAGCTCCAAAACCTTTCACCTTCAACGTAATGTTGAAATTATAATGATTTAAAGTCGAAACGACGACCCAAATACAGCCGACGGGGAAGTAAACACAATGTTGATTCAAACTGGAGAGCCCAGACAGCATCATCGAAATATTTAGGTAATTGCTTATACATATACCATCTGGGATAGATATATGTGCGAATGCATGTATGTATGCATGCATGCATATATGTGTATATATGTATGTATATATGTATGTATGAATGTATGCATGTATGGTATGTATGTATGAATGTATATATGTATGAATGAATACATATATGTATGTGTATGTGTGTATGTATTTATGAATGCATGTATGTGTATGTATGTATGCATGTATGTATGTATGTATATATGCATGATATGTATGTATGATATGTATGCATGTATGTATGTTATATATGTATATATGTATGTATGTACTGTATATATGTATGTATGTATGCATGATATATATGTATGTATGTATGATATGTGTGTGTGTGCGTATGTGTGCATGTAAAATGGTATGTGTGTGTAAACCATCATGTTTTATTCAGTTGAGAGCTCGGCCCTGAAGGGGTCAAAGAGTGAGGAGGAGGAGGAGGAGGGGAGAAGAGAGGAAACACCGGTGGTTGGAGGAAGAGGAAGGTCTTCGTAGACAATGGAGAGGGGAACTCTTTCTCTCTCTCTCTGATGTGTGTGTGAACAGATAATCAGAGAAAAAATGTGTGCACGCTCGCGTATGTGTACATGTGTTTTCATACAAAAGCGCGCGCGCTCGCGTACACACACAAACACACACATGCAAAGTAGACCACTTTGAAAAAGAAACTAACGAAGCAGAGCGCTTTCGTATAGTACCTCCTTGGTACTTTTCGCACTGAAGATGTAATATACGAAAGCGCTCTGCTTCGTTAGTTTCTTTTTCCAAGTGGTCTATTTTGCATAAGTGAACACACGTACCCGTGTTCTTGTTAGCACACACACACGCACACATATATATACATATATATATATATGATGTAAGCGGAATAGGAAAAAGCATACCTGCGAAACTAGTCAGGAATAAACTCAAGACTAAGACTCCTGTGTTTCCTATTCCGCTTACAT
>NC_134778.1:73484650-73487150 GCF_046742065.1 Oratosquilla oratoria
AATAAACAAAGAATTGGAATTTAGGTAAAAAATAAAAATATGGTTTTTGGTCTGGTAAACAAGAACGGATCATAATTTCCCAGCCACCTCAAGGCCACTGACTCATTTCCCAGCTACCCCAAGGCCTTTGACACCTCACCAAAGGAATCTGGTGAATGTCTTGCCATTTGGTTCAGTGCAATCTCTGCGTAAACACCCTCTGCTGAATAAAATCGTCTGGAACTACCTATATCACAGATTTTTAAATATTGAGGAAGTCATACACAAAAATAAACAAATTAATAAATAGGTAAATAAAGAAAAGATAAATAAATAAATAAAATAAGATCAAATTAAATGAAAACGAAAACGGGAGAAAAACTCTTAAGAACATAAGAATGAAGGAAACTGGAAGAGACCATAAGGCCTACACAAGGCAGCTCCATATCCATCACCACCTGTCATCCCCATCCATAAACTTGTCTAACCGTTTCTTAAAAGAACTGATAGTTTCAGCGCTCACTACATGGTTACTAAGTCTATTCCATTCGTTGACCACCTTATTAATAAACCAACTCTTGCCTATTTCCTTCTTAAATCTAAATTTGTCCAGTTTAATTCCATTACTGCGAGTCCTGCCTTGTTGTTTTAATATGATAACCTTGTTTGCATCACCCTTGTTAAAGCCTTTGATCCACTTGAACACCTCTATTAGATCACCCCGCACTCTGCGTCTTTCCAGAGAGTGTAAGTTAAGGTGCCTAAGCCTCTCTTCGTAAGGCAAATTTCTGAGTCCATGTATTATTTTGGTCATTCTTCTCTGTACTGATTCTAGTGAATTGATGTCCATTCTGTAGGACGGAGACCAAAACTGTACCGCATAGTCAAGGATGGGTCTAACTATAGCTAGATAGAGTTTGATAGTTACCTCTGCACTTCTATTCGTTACTGTCCTAGCAATGAAACCTAATGCTCTGTTAGTTTTATTCCTGGCGCTAATGCACTGTTTCCTGGTTTTAAGGTCCGGACTCACTAGAACTCCCAAGTCTCTCTCGCACACATTTTTCTCTAAAAACGTGTTATCTAAGCTGTATCTTTTTTCGGGGTTGTATAGCTTTATTCCTGGCGCTAATGCACTGTTTCCTGGTTTTAAGGTCCGGACTCACTAGAACTCCCAAGTCTCTCTCCCACACATTTTTCTCTAAAAACTTGTTATCTAAGCTGTATCTTTTTTCGGGGTTGTATAGTCCTACGTTTAACACGCTATACTTAGAGATATTGAAGTTCATTTGCCATTTCATCGACCATGTGAACAATTTGTTAAGATCATCCTGCAGAATCTCTGCGTCATCTCCTGCCCTAGTTAGGCGTCCTATTTTAGTGTCATCCGCGAACTTACTAACATCACTATCTACCCCATCGTCTAAGTCGTTTGTATACATAATGAACGACAAGGGACCCAAAATCGAGCCCTGGGGAACCCCACTAGTAACATTGTTCCACCTGGATTTTACTCCATTTATGGTGACCCGCTGTTTTATATTCCTGATCCAAGCTCTAATCCATTCTAACACTTTTCCTCCTATGCCATGGGCTTTGATTTTATTTAGTAATCTCTGGTGTGGCACCTAGTTGAACACTTTGCTAAAGTCAAGGTAAATCACATCGTAATTATCATTGTTATCTGATGTCTTATATACTTTAGTGTAAAAGGATAGAAGATTAGTCACACATGACTTACCCTTGGAGAAACCATGCTGTGTTTCACGAATTAGATTATGTTTCTCGATGTGTTCTCTGAGTCTATTTACTATTATTGATTCAAGCATTTTACCTATAACCGATGTCAAACTGATTGGTCTGTAGTTGCATATAGACGATTTATCTCCCTTCTTAAAAGCAGGAACAACGTTTGCCTACCCCCAAGCAGTAGGCACAAAACCAGTGTCTACCGATTTATTAAATATTTCAGTTAACTGGTCGTAGATTTCAAATTTACATTCTTTAAGCACTCTCGGAAAACATTCGTCTGGACCCGGGGATTTTGTAGCTTTAAGTCTTTCAATCTGCTTGACTCCTGTAGGAGAGAGGCCAAACGCAGAGTATGGGATCCAATATATTTGACGTTTCGCCCAACGTAAAATATATCGGATCCCATACTCTGCGTTTGGCCTCTCTCCTACAGTGCTGTTGCAGTCGTTGCTGCTTTTACTCATCTGTTTGACTCCTACTTTACTAATACTGATATTAGATAGTCTACTTTCTTCATCCCCACTGTAAATCGGATCGCAGTCAGGTACCTTATATAACCTCTCATTAGTAAACACCGAGAGAAAATATTTGTTAAACTCCTCACTCATTTTTCCTCCGATGTTATCATGACATTTCCATCGTTTTTAATTGGGCCAATTCTTTCTTTATTTTTTTGTTCTATAGAGATGAAAGAAACCCTTAGGGTTGGATCTTGCTTGACTGGCAATCTTAATTTCATAGTTACGTTTCGCTGTACGTGTATTCTTTT
>NC_134778.1:73492150-73494650 GCF_046742065.1 Oratosquilla oratoria
TGTGTGTGTGTCTGTGTGTGTGTGTGTGTGTGTATGTGTGTGTGTGTGTAATCATTTACTCCCTTTAATCCTCTATCTTTCTTCCTTTCTCTCTTCCTTCCTCCTCTTTCTCTCTCTATTTATTATTCACTAACCCTGCCTGCCTTCCTTCCTTTTTTCTATACCCTTCGGTCCCCCAGTCCCTTTACAGTATCTCTCTCTCTCTCTCTCTCTTTCTCTCTGTCTATCTATCCATCTATCTCCCCCTCTCTCTATCTTCCCCCCGCCCCCCATCTATCTCACTCTCTGTTCGATTGCCCATGGCAAGAAGTGTAATTTGGTCGACCGTCATTTTGCACCGTAATTACTGAACAGGAGCCATTGTCTTTGGGTCAGGCTATGATTAGACTTCAGAGAAGGAGGAGGAGGAGGAGGAGGAGGAGGAGGAGGAGGAGAGGAGGAGGACCTACCCCTTTGTCTACTACGTGTAGACTCAGCACAAGGCAATGAAGGAACTGTGACTCTGTGGGGAGGTTAACTAACTTAGGGCGGTATTCTTAAACCTTGCTTAAGCTTGACCATGAGCAATCTAATACGTATTATTTTGCTACTAATGTTCTTGTGGGACACACTGATCGCCCTGTTTATTAATAGAATATCTACATAAAGAGGTTCAAAGGGGGAGCATAACCCAATGCTTTAGTGAAGTCTATAAACAAGGAACTACGATCAAGAGTCCATCAAAGGTAGTCTTCTCTTCTTCGCATTTAATGAGAATTATCTTTGTTATCTTATCTTTTAAAAAAAACAACAACCTGATGTAACAGTGCCTTGTTTGATTGGGATCAGTGTAACCACCCGAAGTACCTGAAGAACACACTGACACTAACCTCAAGGTTAGTGACACAAACACTTCCTTAGTGAAGGGAATGGATACACAGCTGACGGTAACTGCACTAAGGCCTTGTTCACACTAGCGGTTTCAACCGCCACAGTTTGAACCGCGCCGGTTCAATTACAATGTAAGTCAATGGAGGCGTTCACACACAAACATGCAGTTTTTCCTTGACCATGCGGTAGCGCCGCGGTTTCGGCGCGATTCAAGCCGCTAAGACATATTTATGACAAACAGAAAATACAGATTTATTCGAGACGCTTCCAAAGGGGACATTCATAACTGAATAAAGTATAATGGCATGGAAGGTGATTAAATATGAGATGTGGGTTTCTTGAACAAAATTAGAATTAAGAAGGAAATAGTCAAGAATTGGTTTATCAATAGAATGGTTAACAAATGGAATAGACTAAGTAGCAACATAGTGAGCGCTGAAACTATTGGTTGTTTTAAGAGACTATCAAATAACTTTATGGATAGGTATGACAGGTAGTAAGGGACATGGAACTGCCTAGTGTAGGTCTTATGGTCTCTTGCAGTCGCCTCCATTCTTAGGTTCTTAGGATCGTCGAGAACCGAGGAAGAAGATGGTTCACTTCATTCATTTTGTTTTGGCTAAAGTTAGGCGATTTTATTCAACTGTGAGGGGTACCTGTTCCTCCATGGCCATTTTAGGTCATTGTAAAATCGATTGGAGCCTTAGTGTTCTACTTGTCATGCACTACAACTTTGTCCCGATTAACCAAGTAAAATTAACTTTATACCATGACGATCACCATCATTGAAACCTAGCCTTCCTTCAGAAGGTTATTATACATTTTATACAATGTATATTAACCTTTTGAAGAGCAGTATGCATCGTGGCGTATAATTAATTTTGCTTCGCTAATCGGGACAAGGTTGTGCGATTGATAAAGTAGAATAGTGAGACTCAAATTTATTTAACAATAAGACCCATGTGGCGCTGTGGTTTCTATTAATAGAATAGCTTCTCATTAATACATTTTTCGTGAAGGACTTCGTGGCAATTATCATATTTCTGAAATGGTCTGTTACCTTAAGAATACAATATATATATATATATATATATATATACATATATATATATATATATATATATATATATATATATATATATATATATATATATATATATATATATATATATATATATATATATATATATATATATATATATATATATATATATATATATACATATATATATCCATTGATTTGGATTATAATTCAACCGCGGCGGTTGAAAACGCTAGTGTGAACAGGACCTTAAGTGACCGCAAAGAGGACAACAATAAATTGAAAGTCTGAAGGTCACGGATGTTCTATCAATAATTGTTCAGCGTCTGACAGGAGAGCCTAAAGCTCAAGGACTGAGGGGACCGAAACATTGAGGTCACAAAAGAAGGTGAGGAGGACGAGGAGGAGGAAGGGGAGGAGGAAGAGGAGGAGGAGTCTTTTCAGAGGCCGAGGTCAAACAAGGTCACTTGGGACGCCTGCCTCTGCTTCTGCAGTAAAACAAATTAACCTTTTTTTTTTTTTTACTGTTGAAGGCTTACATGGTTCTCTGGGTCGTGTGATACTTTCAGGGCAGTGATACCAGTAATA
>NC_134778.1:73507150-73527150 GCF_046742065.1 Oratosquilla oratoria
TATACATAAATATATATACATATTATATATATAAATATATATACATATTATATATGTATAGATATATACATATATATACATATATAGAGAGAGAGAGAGAGAGAGAGAGAGAGAGAGAGAGAGAGAGAGAGGGGGGGAGAAGAGAGTAAAAGAGAGAGAGAGAGAGAGAGAGAGAGAGAGAGAGAGGGGGGGGGGAGAGGAGAGTGAGAGAGAGAGAGAGAGAGAGAGAGAGAGAGAAAGTCCAAACTCTATTCTAGACTTTACCTATGACAACGATACTAAGTTTTCCGACCTCTCCCCCCTTTCCCCTCCCCTACTCTTCCCCCTTACCCCTCCTCTCCCCCCGCCCCTCAAGAACCCTATTTATGATTCTGAATCCCGTTTGCAAACCACCCTCCTCCTTCCATGAGATGTTTACACGCTAATCTTCCTCTACTACAAGCCACCCTCCTCCTTCCATGATATGTTTACACTCTAAGGCCGGCCACACACGTGCAGTTTAAACTGACAGTTACAACTGTTCTGTTATAACTGTCAGTTGAAACTGCACGTGAGTGGGTATATCAGTATCACACACGTGCAGTTTAAACTGACAGTTACAACTGTTCAGTTACAACTGTCAGTTGAAACTGCACGTGTGTGGGTATCTCAGTGATACTGAGATACCCACACACGTGCAGTTTCAACTGACAGTTATAACTGAACAGTTGTAACTGTCAGTTTAAACTGCACGTGTGTGACCGGCCTTACTCTTTCTCTACTACTCCCAAGCTCCTCTGAGTCGCATAGAATCTTTTGGCAGCAGCTGGAACGAAGTGCTCGTGGAATGGCGCTCCGAGTGGAAGGAAACGACTTCGTCGATTTTTTTTTTTTTTTAACCTTTTTTGCTCCCCAAAGGTTCTTTTAAGGTAAATGAAAGATTCTATCGGTTGCATAAGTAGATTAATGAAGAAACAAACAAATATACGAATAAATAAGTGAATAAATAATTAAACAAAATAGATAGATAAAAAAATACAAGAGTAAATAAACACATAGATAATAAACAAAGGTAAATTAGTATACATATATATATACGTATATGTACCTATACATACATATATATATATATATATATATATATATATATATATATATATATATACATATATATATATATATATATATGTGTACATATATGTGTGTGTGTGTGTGTGTGTCTGTGTGTGTGTGTGTGCTCGCGCGCGTATATATATATATATATATATATATATATATATATATATATATATACATACATATATCCTATTAATCTCCGTGCCAATCCAGGAAACGAAAGGATTATGTAGCCTCTCCCAATTAATCCTCCTCCGTGCCGGTTGGCACTTATCTTCTCCTTATTTTGCCTGCCGTCACGCGATTCCATTCAGCTGCGTGGCATTATCATCATGAGGCCCTCGCCCGTCCGTCCAAGGGACCCAATCAATATAACAATTATCCGCCATAGGAGCAATCACTCCCACAGAAGCAGAAATCAATGGACTTGATCGTCTCTGCGTGATGTCGCCCGTCTCCTCCTCCTCCTCCTCCTCCTCCTCCTCGTCCTTAATCCTAAGATTCTTTGAAACGTCTTCCTCTTCTCCTAGGCAACTACCGTACCTTTTTCTGTCGGAGGTAATCGGTGTGATTTCCTTTCCCAAGGAGAATCTGGAACTCTCTTTCTCATTTATATCTTATTGATTTGGATACACCCTCTCTTTCTCTCTCTCACCCCACTCTCTCTCTCTCTCTCTCTCTCTCTATATATATATATATATATATAAATACATATATACATATGTACAGTATATATACATATATGTAGATATGTCATATAGAATGATAGATAAGCGCTCGGAAGTTGGATTGCAAGCATAACAAAAAGAGAATATATATATATATATATATATATATATATATATATATATGTATATATACATATGTACAGTATATATACATATATATACATATATGCAGATATGTTATATAGAATGATAGATAAGCGCTCGGAAGTTGGATTGCAAGCATAACAAAAAGAGATTTCAACGAGTCTTTTATTATGCAGGTGTCCTATTCCTTATTCCCATATGTATCTCTTACTCTTCATCTATCTGTTCAATTATTTATCTACCCATTTATTCAATTTTTTGTTTTGTTTATTTACTTATTTAGTTATTCATTTACTTATTCACTGTTATCTTCCTGGATCTCGTATGGACGTTTTGACGTCACGGTATACATTGTCAGCAGTTGATCTCCTTAACAGCAAAACAGCAATACATAAACAAAGGCCTTAATCCGCTTTGTAATGGAAGTGGTCGCATCAAACACTCTCTCTCTCTCTCTCTCTCTCTTTATTTACTCTACACGGAAGGAAAATACGAAAAGAAGAATTCCTTCGTCTCTCCATTCCATCCCAATTCGTTGCCTTTTACGAGGGACAAGAGACACGGTGACAATATTGTTGTCCCCCACCACAGAATTCTAAGGATATACGAAGAGATAAAGTCACAGAGATTGGAGAGAAGGAGGAGGAGGAGGAGGAGGAGGAGAAGGCATTTGAGAAGGGCAACAGGGATAATAGAAGTCAAGAGTGATTCAGCATTCCTTTTTGAATAAAGATTATTCTCCAGTCATAATAGAATGATACGTGACTGTGGTCCGTAGGGGTGATTTTGAAAGGCCACTAAGTATTTGTCCCCTCAATTCTGATTCTCCTTACGATTGTTCTACAGCAGTTGTTGCAGCCATTGTTCTTCACCCACGTACATAATATCTTGCGTTCTACAGGTTCTTGTTTCATATCATACTTTCTTTTTTTTCTTCTTCTTTTCCTTTTCTATTTTCTTTTTCTTTTTTCTTTTTCTCTCTTTTTTTCTTACTCTATTTTTTTTCTTTTTTCAATTTCTTAAATTATTTAATTCATGTCCTACTTTTTTTTTCTTTTTCTCTTTTTCCTTTCTCTATTTTCTTTTTCTCTTTGTTCTTTCTCTATTTTATTTTTTTATTTTTTTATTTTTAATCATTTAATTATTTGGCAGTAGTACATCATTCTTTGTACACTCTTATGGCGATCATCGTGATCATCACATTTTTCTTTCATTCTTTCGTATTCTGCCGATCATAAATCACTCCTGCGCCATTCCAAGGACACCGATTTTATTTTTTTATTTTTCGCATTTCTTTACTGGGAGGGAAAAGAACATCGTCACTGTGTGTCCTTATATGTGTCCTTAAAAGCGACTATGTAAAGGGACTGAGGAATCTACTCGCTGAGTTTATTTTATTTGTCTATTTCTTCATCTATTTATTCATTCATTTACTAATTCATTCAAATATCTTATCTATTTATATATTTATTTGCTTATTTATCTATCTATTTATCCATTATTTTTATCTATCTGTACATCTATTTGTTTATTTTTTCATTTATTTATTTTTGTCACCCTTGTAAAGGGGGTAAATGCCATTGGCATATACATAGGCTTACAACCAAATACATTCCCAGGGTGTCTACTAAGACAACCAGAATAAAATCAAATTGTCACCCTTGAGGCTGACCCTAACTCCTCTAGGGGAGTGCCAAGATGACAAGTGCCACTTGGCACGAAGAGAGGGGGTGGCAGTGTCTTGAACGGGTCCTATACGATCAATATTATTGCGCAATATTCCTTATTGTACAATATTATTGACCACTGGGAAGACACCATCTACCATTTGGATTGTGACCGGTAAGGGATTCTAGGGATTATCGTCTCTTGTTTCAACCGTCGCGAACTATCCCTACACTGACAATAATATTGTGCAATACGGAATATTGCGCAATAATATTGATCGTGTAGGGCCCGCTTTACATAAATAGCTTGCTTGAGGCCAGGCGATTTTATTCAACTGAGGATTGTAAAATACCGTGGCGGAAAACCGAATCTGATACACAACTATGCATATATACAATTCCTTGTTGAGTATACAGTGCACTTTAATACATAGCATTTCTCTTGTAATAATTGTGATTTTTTTTGTAATTAAGATTTTATTCATACGGCAATGAGGAAAGACAGGTCTACATACTCTCGATGCATTGTGGGTCTTTATGGATGTCAAGATATGTTAGACTTTATTTACGTTCCAATGTGCTACTGCGTAATTTGATTTGTTTGGGAAACTCTCCCTCCTATCTAGAGTCTATCTCAATGAATCTATATTTTTTCTAGTTGTATCTTAACTTTAGTATTTATTCTAGATACTTCCAGGGGATTTCGTTATCTGAGAAAAACAGAATTAAACACATTTCAATCCTTCTTCGGTTATAAGAACTTAAGAATGGCGGAGACTGCAAGAGACCATAAAGCTTGCATTAGGTAGTTCCATGTCCCTTTGCCACCTGTCAATATCATCCATAAAGTTATCTCATCTCTTAAAACGATCAATAAACTCTTTCTCTGTGTTTTTTCGATTTTTGTGTTCAATTTGATTCGGCTGGTGGCAACCATCTTTGCAATCAGAGGCTTGGTTTGGAGGTTGGGGGTGAGGGGGGAGTGGAGGCAGAGGGGAGTGGGGAGGAGTGGAGGCAGAGGAGAGTTGGGAGGAATGGAGGCAGAGGGGAGTGAGGAGTGGAGGCAGAGGGGAGTGGGTAGGAGTGGAGGCAGTGGGGAGTGGGGAGGAGTGGAGGCAAAGGGGAGTGGAGAGAGTGTAGGCAGAGGGGAGGCAGAGGGGAGTGGAGAGGAGTGGAGGCAGAGGAGAGTAAGGGGAGTGGAGGCAGAGGGGAGTGGGGAGGAGTGGAGGCAGAGGGGAGTGGGGAGGAGTGGAGGCAGAGGAGAGTAAGGGGAGTGGAGGCAGAGGGGAGTGGGGAGGAGTGGAGGCAAAGGGGAGTGGGGAAGATTGGAGACAGGGGAGAGTAAGGGGAGTGGAGGCAGAGGGGAGTGGGGAGGAGTGGAGGCAAAGGGGAGTGGGGAAGATTGGAGGCAGGGGAGAGTAAGGGGAGTGGAGGCAGAGGGGAGATTATGGGGGGCAAGAGGCAATCAGAGCCACTTTCCGGAGGAACAAGGAGGTAATGAGTAAGGAAGAGGGAAAAGGAGGTAAGGATGTCGCGACATCATCTTCAGGAGGCAACAGGAAGGAGGAGGAGGAGAGGAGGAAGGAGAGGAGGAGGAGAGGAGGAAGGAGAGGAGGAGGAGGAGGACTGAGGAGGAGGACGGAGGACGAGGAGGAGAACAGAGGAGGAGGACAAAGGACGAGGAGGAGGAGGAGGAGGAGGAAGAATAAGAGGAGGAGAAAGAGGAGGAGGATTCGGGAGGTGATTATGGTAACAGTCGTCTGTTTGGCCTCGGGGTGGAAAAAAGGAATTGGTAATAATAATTGGTAATCGGATAGTTTGTCCTTCGGCCTCGCGAAGGAGGGTGGAACAGGTTGGGATCCATTTTAGTTGTCTTTTATTTTATTTGTTTTTTTTTCATAAAATTAAATTATTCTATTTCATCATTTTATTTATTCATTTATTTCTCTATCTATTTATCTATTATTACTATTGTTATTACTATTATTAATCTATTTATTTATCTTATTTATTTATTTATTTATTTATTTATCTATTTTTTGCAATAAGTAGTTCTTCTATCACTGGATTACAAGATCATTTTAAGGAGGGGAGCAGAGCTGCGTGCCTGTGGTCCGTAAGGGTGCCACCAAAACCACTAGATCATTGGCTTGCGCAGTCAATAAGATATAATGCGGAGCTGCGTTGGATTACAGTCACAACAGTGAAGCTTGCATGCCGACAAGAGGCTCTTCGATCAGCCACGAGGTGAAATGCTGAATGATAGATGAATAAATAATTATTAATGAATAAAGTAACAAATAGATATAGATGTATAAATAAGTAAATATATACATAGGTAGATAAATTAATAAATAAGTAATTCGATCAACAAACTAATCATTAAATAGATAAATCAATAAGTGTATATATATATATATATATATATATATATATATATGTATATATATATATATATATATATATATGTACATATATATATATATATATATATATGTATATATATATATATATATATATATATATATATGTAAACAAACAAATAAGTAAATAAGTAAATAGATTGTGAGATGACTAAACACATGACTATATACCACATGATACGGTGAGGACATATTTTGTATAACTTCATTGTTTTCTTTTTACAACAAACAGGAATGAAGATTTGATTAAATAAAATCGTCAACAAAAGAAATGCGAGGATTTCACGCCAAGATATAATTAGGTACAAAAAAAAATCCCTGTGTGTGGTAGTTGCAGGATTCGAACCTGTATTTGGGTCGTGTTAACAATGACCGCTAGTATCTGGACTATATCAGATAGTGATCAGAGAGTTACAGGTGGGAAAATGGGCGGATGTACTCAAAATCCAATTGAATAAAGTCGTCCTACGCGCAGGGGGCGGAGCTTACGAATGACGTCACGTCGCCATGTCCAGGTCGCCATAGATACTGATCTCACACAAGCGAGAAACTGAAGTAAAGAATGTAGTTATCTAATTCTCGTCATTTTTTACCCTAAATTGGCATATTCCAACGCAAGTTAACTTCACCTCAATTCCTATATTTACATTTTCAAATAACGACGACTATGAAAAAGGAAAAGAAAATACAAAATGGAACCCCCGTAGATATCTTCTCTCTAAAGAAAAAAAAAATGAGTATACTAATCTGAAAGGGTCAAAGTCATAGACAGGTGGCAAATTATTAATAGTAAGAGAATTGGCTCTTGCGAAAGGTAATCGCACATAAAAAAGTATAAAACGTTTAAGAAAAAAACATCTAATATTGCGTGGTCTACTAAAGAGGGGAGACACGTAGCCACTGAGCTCAAAGAGCGACAGAAAATGGAGATTCAATATTGCTGCGTAGTTGAAAGTCAATTTCACCTCTCCTAGAAGGTTTGTTTGTTGCTTCGTATAAAATAATTGTTGTAGGAAAAAATACATAAAAATTATCATTCATCATACTTTGTCAGAGATGACAGAGCAAGTACTATTCATAAAACAGGAAGTGATAGGATGAGAATTGCAATGGCAACAATGCACTAGGAAAGAAAGCTATACAATTATTTCAACGGGACAGTTAGGAGGAAGAATACAGCCATAAATCCCACAATATAGATAGAATTATGATATTACGTAAGCTATGGAGGTTACATATTTCTCGCTGTCGTAAATTTCACCATAATATACATAGCACGTGGCTTGCAAATATTAATTTTATACGATCTCAGTAAAATATATATATTTTTTTTTTCAAAGAAGTAAAGGTATTGATCAAAAGAAAGACGATTTGAGCCAAATCATCTCCTACTATCAGAATGGCTTGAGGATAGAATATAAATTATTAAAGGAATATTTTTTCCAACAAAAACATCAAGCAAGAAGACATGATATGAAATAGATAAGAAGATCAATACAGCCTTTTAGTTACTTCAAAGAAAGCTATGAAAGAAGCTGGTTCATCGTCCAGTCGAAGACTTTGGGATAAATTTGATCAAAGAATATTGAAATAAAAGCTAACAAACATTTTTGTATTGAACCAAGTTTCGGTGATGTTTAATTATATACATATATCTTTCTACATTTCCTTTTCCGTTTCTACATCCTTCTCCACTTATCTTTTTCTCTATATATATTTAGTGACTGTGGCTAACTCTTTGCCTGCCACTCTTTATCTCTCTTGTTTCCTTTCTTGCCCGTTTTGAAAATGTAATATGACCACCGGATCCATAGTTTGTGACACACCGTGACGACATCGCAAGATTGTTGTATCTTTTCCAAGGCTGAATATCGGAAGGATGTGGTTGATCTTGTATATGCTTATGCTTATACTTATGCTTATACTTATGTTTATGCTTGTGTTTATCATTATGTTTATGCTTATGCTTATGTTTATGCTTATGCTTATGTTTATGCTTATGATTATGCTTATGATTATGCTTATGTTTATGTTTATACTTATCTTTATGCTTATATTTATGTTTGTGCTTATGTTCATGCTTATGCTTATGTTTCTGTTTCTGTTTATGTCTGTATTTATGTTTATGTTTGTCCTTATGTTTAAGTTTATTTTAATATTTCTGTTTCTATTTCCGTTTCTGTTTTTTTTTCCAATTACAAAACTGAATATTTAATCAAAATGCCTTTCCTTGGACGAGACCTAGTGGCTTTTTACGTACTGCCATGATAATTCACAAGAAGTACTTTTATCTTTACCATTAATCCTAACGAAAGGCAAACTTTAAAAGATATATATATTTTTAAGACAGTTTTTATGAGTAAATTTGAAAGTGTTCTTTTTTACCATTTAATTATACAGCTGTGACATTAGACAATTCTTTTAATCCCAAAAAGTGGATGTACTGCTATAAGAATATTAAAACGTAAGAGAATACAAGAGACCATGAGGCCTACATTATGCAGTTCAATGTCCCTTACCACATGTCATCCCTGTCCATAAAGTTACCTCATTTTCTCAACCAATTGTTCAGCGGTCACTACACGGTTACTAAGACCATTCGTTAACCGCTCCGTTTATTTCAGCTGTCGAGAGACGATTTAATTCATCGCCGAGGTGCCTGCCCCCTCCAATAGCGAAGCTGGGGTATAGAGTCGACTGAATAATGGATTGCATGACGTTGCGTCATGAGGGCTAGGCCGGCCATGCACGTGACGCTTGATATTCATCGGAATCTTTTGTTCTCCGACGCGAATCATGCACACATGCACACACGCACTCACACACACACGTATGCACGACTTACTCAAGTGCACATGCATACACACACACTCATTCATGCACGCGAGCAAGCATATATCCTGTATGTATACAAGTACGCCTGTAGGTATGCACATATAAACACACGCACGCACACACACACACACACACACATACACACACACGTATCCCGCACATATACAAGAGGGCATGCAAGCATGCACGTATAAACACACACACACACACACACACACACACACACACACACACACACACACACACACACACACACACACACATACACACACACACGCACACACACACACACACACACACACACACACACACACACACACACACACACACACACACACACACACACACATATAAATGTGTATATGTATATATATATATATATATATAAGTATGAATATGTATATGGAAATAGACTCATCCGCTACAGAGTAAACTGTATATTTCGACCACTAGCTGTGGACCTCTTCAGCAGTTACAATTATTGGGTACATAGACAATAACATAAATAAAGAGGAGAAAGCTACAAAAGGGGAACTAGGTAAGCCTCAAGTTACGTGCCCTGAGTGGGGTCGGAAGTTTCGTCCTCCCGAGATGACCTCACTCAAAACAGTTTGAACTCGTGATAGATTTCATAAACGCCTAAACATTGTGAAGCACTTTATATAAGTGATACAAGTCTCATTCATCTATCAATTCATCTTTTTATCTTTATTCGACTGAGGGGCGGATAAAGAAATATAGGGGACATCCATGGCTTGAACTCAACCAATGGCATGATCCCGATCTTGCTGTATAGAGTCCTCGGGTGTGGATTCTTTGTCGAGGAATCCCTGGGAGTCATTATGTATCATATCAGAACCTCCTTGATGGTCTCAACAGGAACCAAGTAGTCTGCCTTACCCTCACACGCTAGATAACGCTCTCCAGTCACGTGATTTGTCTCCAGGAAGGTGACCATGTTCACAGGATCATCTCTTAGTCTTGGATAAACCGTATATATATGAGGACACGAGGGATAGATCGGGAGTCTACCTGAGAGATCGACAAGAATGATTCATAAGACAGAGAGGAAGACGTCGTGTGGCTATACGATAACATGACCATCAATTCTGTGAATTGATTGAAATTATTCCCAATATTTCTAACAATATCTTCGTAACATGTCTGAACGTTGAGTCGTTACGAATTCAATCTGTTTCTTATTATGTGTCCAATAACTTGAATGACATTTGGATTAAGTACCAAACTTAATAAATCAATTTAATTGATTAATTTTGCAATCGAATTCGCTACTAACGCTTTCCCTGTGGAGGTTAGGATTTCCCTCACCTGAATAGAATTATTTGGCGGAAACTAGAGAAATATGAAAGACGACATAAGGGAGGACAATCCTACAGAGAGAGAGAGAGAGAGAGAGAGAGAGAGAGAGAGAGAGAGAGAGAGAGAGAGAGAGAGAGAGAGAGAGAGAGAGAGAGAGAGAGAGGAGAGAGAGAGAGAGAGAGAGAGAGAGAGAGAGAGAGAGAGAGAGAGAGAGAGAGAGAGAGAGAGAGAGAGAGAGAGAGAGAGAGAGAGAGAGAGAGAGAGAGAGAGAGAGAGAGAGAGAGAGAGAGGATTAGACATTTTCCAAGGTGTCCTCCCGGTGACCACGAAAAAGAAACATAAATAACAAAAGATTGTTTAGAGAAAAAATAGTTGACCTTCAGGCTCCAGATGTGACAATTGCATGTCCTTCCGGCGAAGAAGACGAAGAAGAAGAGGAAGAAGAAGAAGAAGAAGAAGAAGAAGAAGAAGAAGAAGAAGAAGAAGAAGACGAAGAAAAAGAAGAAGAAGAAGAAGAAGAAGAAGAAGGAGAAGAAGAAGAAGAAGAAAAAAGAAAAAGAAGAGGAAGGAGAAGAGGAAGAGGAAAAAGAAGAAGAAAAGGAAGAGGAACAAGAAGAGGAAGAAAAGGAAGATGTAGAAGAACAAGAGGAGGAAGAGGAGGACCAGGAAGAACAGGAAGAGGAACAAGAAGAAGAGGAAGAGGTAGAAGAATAAAAGGAAGAGGAAGAAGAAGAGGAAGAGGAACAAGAAGAGGAAAAAGAACAAGAGGAGGACGAAGAAGATGAGGAAAAAGAAGAAGAAGAGGGAGAAGAGGAAGAAGAGAAAGAAGAGGAAGAAGAGGGAGAAGAAGAAGAAACGGAAGAAGAGGAAGAAGAGGAGGAAGATGTGGAAAATGAAGAAGAGGAAGAAGAAAAGAAAGAAAAAGAAGAGAAAAAGAGGAAGAAGAAGGGGAGGAGGAAGAAGAAGAAGAAGAAGAAGAAGAAGAAGAGGAGGAAGAAGAAGACGAAGAAGAATAAGAGAAAGAAGCAGAAGATAAAGAAATGAAGAGAGAGGAGAATAGGAAGTAGTGGAAGTAGTGAAAGAAGAGGATGAAGAGGAAGAGGAGGAGGAAGATAAAGAAGAAGAAGAAGAGAAAGAAAAGGAAAAAGAAGAGGCAGAATAAGAAGAAGAGGGAAAAGAGGAAAACGAAGAGGAGAAAGAAGATGAAGAAGAAAAGGAGAGGAAGGAGAAGAAGAGGAAAATAAGAAGAGGAAGAAGAATAGGAAGAACTGGAAGAAGAAGAAAAAAGGAAAAAAAAAGAATAAGAATAAGAGGAAAAAGAAGAGGAGGAAAAGAAAAAGAAGAAGAAGAAGAAGAAGAAGAAGAAGAAGAAGAAGAAGAAGAAGAAGAAGAAGAAGAAGAAGAAGAAGAAGAAGAAGAAGAAGAAGAGGGAGAATAAAAAAGAAGAGGTGGAAAAGAAGAAAAAAAAAAGAAGAAGAAGAAGGAGAGGAAGAAGGAAAGGAAGAAGAGGAAGAATAAGAAGGGAAAGAAGAGGAAGAGGAAGAAAAAGAAGAGGAAGAAGTGGAAAGAAAGACAGAAGAATAAGACATGAGACGAAGGCCACGGAGGAGCCGAATAAAATGGTCTAGTGACAGCCACATAATATACAAAAAATGGACGCGTTCAAGAATTACATATATCTATACTGGTTGCCGGTTAGTGATTTTATTTAACTCCAGGGGCCTCAGACCTGATTCAGTCATGAATGATGTCATTTCGTATATTCATTCCATCTGCCGTTGAGCGATTTTATTAATTTGAAGGAACAAATTCCCCATCCCTATTTGTTCACCAGCCAAGAGGATAAGACATTTTTTCTTGTGCAATGTTTGTATCGCATTTATTCGGCTTAGGCGAATGTTGGGGACCTAGATGACGTCATCAAGGACTTGTCATGTCTGCTGGTACTTGGTATGTGACGTGGGATTCCCACGCGTTTCCTCGCCTCCCGTGACACTCCGTGCATGGACGCATCGTGTAACGTGTGTGACGATGGCTTGGCAGAGAGTGTGAGGGAAATTTGCTTCGTGATATCGTCCATGTGTCTCCATGTGTATTTGTGTGTTGAGGCTCTCTTGCCTTGTCTTCCTCTTTCTTTTCTTCTTCTTCTTTTTCTACTACTACTACTACTACTACTACTACTACTACTACTACTACTACTACTACTACTACTACTACTACTACCACTACTACTTTTTTCTTTTTTTATTCTTTTTCACTTCCTTCCTCTTCCCATTTTTGTTGCTATTATTGTTATTGTTATCATTGTTATTCTTCTTCTTCTTTATCTTATTATTATTCCTCTTCTTCTCTTTTTTCTTTTTTATTATATTTTTCTAGTGTTGGTTCATATGCCTGCCAGGGGTTCCATCATGTTCTTCCATCTGGTTCTGCTGTGGATGACAGCCTCCTTCTCCTCCTCCTCCTTATCATCATCATCATTCCTCAGTTTCCTCTATGTCTGGCAAGCCAATTCTTCCTCCCGGGGGTTTCTTCATCTACTCCTTCCCATCGCCTTCTTGGTATTCTTCGAGATCCCTTTTCCGTCCGTCATAAATCATCAGCACCCTTTTGTAAATTTTCCTTCTATTCTCTCCGGATATCCTAACCACTTGAACTAATCTGCTTCAGTCTGGCTCTATTCTCTCTTTCTTTATTTATTCATCATTCAGTTTTTGGTACGGATACCGAGCTAGCGCATAAGCAGAATACTCATCTCCCCATAATGGCAGGATGGGTAACGCACAGGAGAGAACTTTCGGTAAGGGCAAATTCCAATTCCTTTTCTTTTATTTTCATTCCTTTTTATTTTTCCATCTGTTTTGTTTTATTTATTCATTTATTTATCTATTTGTTTGGTTCACCTTGTCCCTCCAATCGTGGTTCTTGCATAACAACATATGAATGAAGGAGAATATAATAGACCATAAAGCTTATACGAGGCAGTCCCATGTCCATTGCCACCTATTAAATTATTCACCATCCATAAAGTTATCTGACCTCTTAGCATCCAGTTTTCTTTTCCATATATTAAGAGGGGAGTCAGCACGATGTTCAAGATAAAGTTAGTTTTAAGTGGTAAGTTTACATCATTAATTATAATTACTATAATCGTTATTATATCTATTATCATTATCATATTTATTATTATCATTATTATTATCATTATCATCATGATCATCATTATCATCATCATTATCACCATCATCATTATCACCATCATCATTATCACCATCATCATTATCACCATCATCATTATCACCATCATCATTATCACCATCATTATTACCACCATCATTATTATCATCATCATTATAATTATCATTATCATTATTATCAACATCATTATCATTATTATCATTATCATTATCATCATCATTATCATCATCATCATCATTATTATTATTATCATCATCATTATTATTATCATTATCATTGTGAATAATACCCTCATTCATTATGACTTTTTTTTTTTATAAGTTTTCTTAAACGTCCCTTTCGTTTACTATCTGTCAGGTAATCACACTTCCATGACATTTCAAAATTTCTGTGTTCTTCCTATCCTTGACCCCTACAGTGATGTTAACTTCTTGTTCGTTCATTCTATTGACTCTTAACATTTCTGTGTTTTCAGCATTCATTCTCATGTTCCATGTAAAAGAAAATATATTTTTAATATCTCCAATTTCCAAAATATAACGTCTGAATTAGCCATAATTGTCTTTTTTATCTTTTTTCCTCTCTGGCTTCCTTGAATTCTCCAGCTACTTTCATATATGATAAAAATAGGAGCGTGAGGGAATATATTTCATTGCTTCACGTCCAAATTCACATAAAACTAATTTTTTGGTTCTGTTGATTCTGCCATGGGGGGAATGAACTCTGCCATGGGGAAATGACATCTAAATCCCATGCCGGTCCCAAGCCCGGATAAAAGAGGAGGTTTGTCATCACAGGCCTAGCAAGCCAGTGACGTAAAAAGACCTATTTGCTCGAGAAACTCAAGGGACTGTTGACGATCTATCAGGGGTCATAAGCAGAGGTCATAAATCTAATCAATAATTTTCTTCCATAAACCACCACAATCCCTCTCAGAGTATCGAACCTTCTGCAGATCAAACAACATCATATAAAGACTTTGATTCTCTTCCCTGACCTTTTCCATTACTACCCTACATAAAAAGTAAATAAATGAATAAATGAATGAATGAATGAATGGATGAGTTAATGAGTGAATGAATGAATGAATAAATTAGTAAATGAGTGAATGAGTGAATGAATGAATGAATGACTGAATGAATGAGTGAATGAATGATTTAATAAATGAGTGAATGAATGAATTAACAAATGAGTGAAAGAGTGAATGAATGATTGAGAGAATGGATGAATAGATAAATAGATAATATAGTTAAGTAAATAAATTTAAGAATAAGAAGTAGACATTTTTTTTAGCCATGTTGCCCCTCTCTCCAGCCTAGCTCTAGCCCTTCCCTCAATTATTCTCTCACATAACTTTGTGATGTGTAGGACCTCACATTCTCCCGCATCCCATCTCCCTTTGAAGTTTAACACAATGAGGGCTGCTTCCCACTCCCGGGGTAATTTCCTTTCTCTATATACAAACAAGACTAGGATCCTTTGTTGGATTTTTGTCCCTCTTACCTTTGTTAATTTTATAATTATTTCATCCATTCCTCGAGTTAACTATTATTCATTTTCACTAAATCCCTGCCCAATCGTTCTTTCGTTTTTTCATAATCCCCTTCCTGCTGCTGTTTTTCTTTTAGATTTCTTTCCAGATCTCCAATCTCTCCTAATATCTTATTCAAACGTCCTTTAAAGTATGCTGTCCATCTCCCATCTACGCCACCTTAATCTATTCAGCATTTTTCTTTTTTCCCGTAAAATGTCTGTCAAATCGTCTAATGCCTCCATCAATGTCTCGCTCTGTGTTCGATCTATTGTTTGTTTGAATTTGTTCCCTCCATTTCATCCGTGATGACAAGAAACAAAAGCACTTAAACAGTGACTGAAATTGTAGATATTTATTTCGTACCAAGAAGAATAGAAACAGCGATTATGATAACTGCATGAAAAACTAAAACAACAAGAACAAGAATAACAATAACAACAATTACTATAGAAAGAATAAGAACAAAAACAAGAACAATTATGACGACGACGACAATATTGACAAGTCAGATTACTTGACGTTCGGTCCCAAGTTTTAGCAGTTACTTAGATAAACATCTCAGCAATAAACTGTAACACCTTTCTGTTCTTATTTATACATCTATCTATTTGTTCCTTCACCTTGATGTGTTTACTTATTCATTATTCGTTTTATTTTATTCTATGGTTTTGTCGTAGAAATAAAAGTCTACTTTTGACATCCTTTTACAATGTAAACTACAACAACAACAATAACAAAAGGAACAACAACAACAGAAACAACAAATGCAAGAACACGAGTAAGAACAAAAACAAAAATAAAGATTAGGCCAATTGCAAGAAAAGAACCAAAACAAAAACAAAAAAGACATCTACAAGAACAAAATAAAGAACGAAAAGAATAAAAAGAACGACAAATACAAGAGTAGGAACAAAAACAAGAACAAGAACAGCTACAAAATAACAACACCATTGAAGATCGACGACTTCGCAGGCAGACTGCCGGTCCATTTTCATAAAATATACAACTCAATCGACCCGTCAACAACTTCCATTTTGGTGTGACGTCATATCGTCGTTCAGTTGCTTTCTCCGCTACGCATGTCTCTGTTTTTCTTTCGCAGTTCCTCATCTTCTTATTGCTGCTGCTGCTGCCGCGCCGCTTTCGTGGGTCCGTTGACATCAACCACATGGCCTCCTGAGCTCACTTATGAACCACACCTCAGCTCACAATTTCTAATTTCTATTTATTTTTTAAATTATTTGTTTATTTACTACATATGTATTTTTTTGTTAATTAATCAATTGATAAATTATTTTTTATCTATTCATTTAACTATTCATTCGATATTTTTTGAAAAACAGTTGTAGATTTAGGTAGGTGAGGTTAAGTTATATGAGACTACTTTAAGTTAGGTTAACTTATCTATATCGATTTACCTATTTATTCACTTATAATTTTTTATGAACACTTGTGGATTTGGGTTTAGACTAGATTAAGTTAGGTTTATATAACTCAGGTAAAATCTCACGGAGATATTCAAGGAAGCAACTGCTAAGATTGAGTCTCTTGTTGTCAGATTTGATAAACTGCGTCAAAGATAAGTGAAAATGTGTGAATTTGTCTCAAGGCCCGTTGATTCCTTACTGTAAATAGGTAAATAGATATGTGTATATATCTATAGACAAATATATAATAAAAATAAATGAAACAAATAATTAGATATATATAAACAGTTGATTAATCAATTAATCAATTAATTAAAACATACAAATAGGTAGATAGATAGATAGATAAATATATAATTAGCTAAACAAGTCAATACAACTATAAGTAAATATGTAAATAACCGCTATATTTTAGAGTATATCTATCTATATCAAATCTATATGCCAAGGTCTCTTTCCCCCTTATAAGGGAGGTAGCCAAGTCTAGAGGCAAGTACCCACTCCCATCCACTTCACTCCCACTCATTCCACTCCCATCCACTTCACTCCCACTCATTCCACTCCCATCCACTTCACTCCCACTCATTCCACTCCCATCCACTTCACTCCCACTCATTCCACTCCCATCCACTTCACTCCCACTCATTCCACTCCCATCCACTTCACTCCCACTCCCATCCACTTCACTCCCACTCATTCCACTCCCATCCACTTCACTCCCACTCATTCCACTCCCATCCACTTCACTCCCACTCATTCCACTCCCATCCACTTCACTCCCACTCATTCCACTCTTATCCACTTCACTCCCACTCATTCCACTCCCATCCACTTCACTCCCACTCATTCCACTCCCATCCACTTCACTCCCACTCATTCCACTCCCATCCACTTCACTCCCACTCATTCCACTTCCATCCACTTCACTCCCACTCATTCCACTCCCATCCACCACTCTCTCCTCCCTCTAATCTTATCTCCTCATGGAGCTTTTATAGTATATAAGATTTATTATTTGTCAGTAGGCTACCCGTAATATCTAACGGAACCAACTCTTGAATGATTTTTGTATTGTTTAATTGAACTTCTTACTACTATCATTAATATTATCATTAATTACGACTGTTGTCTTTCTGTTAATACTACTACTATCATTACTATTACTATTGCTAATTTTGAAAAAAATGAGAATATCAAAGTCATAGTTAAAAGGAATATTGTTATTAATATTTATAGTGTAATTATCTATCCAAGCCAGGCATTGACATATTTAAATAATTGAGTATAAACAATCCTTTATCACTGAATTAAAAATTAAAGTATAAAAGCAGCCTCAGTATCAATTAAAACCTTATGTCAGAGTGTCATGTGTATTCGTAGTCACGCCATGCAACATTTGGTATTTCTTGTTTTTTCAATTATTCTATTATTGATGAAATTATCTTAATTATTTGAAATGGAAATTGTAAAACGAATGTCAACCCAGCGTTATTCATAACACTTCCAAAGTTAAAATCCGCTATCATTCTAAACTCTCTGTTTCGTCTAAATATTTCTTTTTATACTAAATATTTTACGCTTAAATGGGACAGGTCGTATATGCAGAATAACACATTAAGTTAATTGATAAATAGTCAAACAAAGAGATAAGTAAACTACTAAATATCTGAATAGATAAATTCTATACAAAGATAAATAAATATACATAAACAAACATAAAAAAAAAAATAAGCAAATAAATTGAAAAATATTAAGTCGACATTCGCCCAGTGAGTCTTCCGTCGCTGCTTCTGCTGCGACAGTTTATTTACTTTCTTAGGAACGGGGTGGAGGGTGGAGGATGGGGGGTGGCAGGAAGGACGAAGAAGTCCAGAGGTGGTCGGTACCTGTGTCCAGGTCGATTGGGTCACGTGTGCGGAGGAGGAGGAGGAGGAGGAGGAGGAGGAGGAGGAAGAAGAGGAGGAAGAGGAGGAGGAAGAGGAGAAAGAGGAAGAGGAGGAGGAGGGCAAGGAGAAGGACGAGGAGAAAAAGAGAGAGGAAGAAGAGAAGGAAGAGGAGAAGGAAGAGGAGGAAGAGGAAGAGGAAGAGGAGGGAGTGTGTATCACGGGAGTGAGGGAATACACGGAATAGATGGGGAATAGAGGAGGAGTAGGGGGAGGAGGAGGAGGAGAAAGAGGAGGAGGATGGGAGGGAAGCGAGGGAAAGAGTTAGACAAGGGGTATGGCGAGAGTGTGGGTACACACGGATGAAATGGGGAATGGAGGAGGAGGAGGAGGAGGAGGAGGAGGAGGAGGAGGAGGAGGAGGAGGAGGAGGAGGAAGAGGAGGACGAAAAAGAGGAGGAGGTTGGGAGGGGAGGACAGTGATGGGAGGATCATAAGAGAAGGAGGAGGGGCAAAGACGAAAAGAAGAAAGAAGATAGACAAAGGAGGAGGAAGAGAGGGATGATGAAGGAGAGGATGAGGAAGGGGACCAGGGAGAGGAGGAAGAGGAAGAAGAGGCAGAGGGTCATAATGAAGTTGGAGAGGGAAAAGAGGAGGAAGAGGAGACGAAAGAGGAAGAGATGAAGAGGTGGAGGGAAGAAATGAGGATTAGGAAGATGAGGAAGAGGGGAAGTAGAAGGAGTAAAAGGAGAAAAAAGACGTAGATGGAAAGACTCAAAGTGAGGAAGATGAAAATGAAAAAAGAAGAAGAAAAGGAAATGAGGGGAAGGTGAGAGGAGGAGAAAGAGGAAGCAGAGGATGAAGTTGAGGAGAATAAAAAAAAAGAAAGACGAGGTGGAAGAGAAGGAAGGGAAAAGGGCGAAAAAGGAGGAGGAGGGGAGGAGGAGTAGGAGGAGGAAGAGGTAGAAAAGAGGAGAAAAAGACTAAGGATGATGATAAGGAGAAGGAGTATATGGAGGAGAAAGAGGAAGAGGAGAAGTTTGAGGAGGAGGAGGAAAACGAGGAAGAGAAAGAGGAGAAAGACAAGGAGGAGGAGGGGAAGGAGGAGGAGGAGGAGAAGGGGGAGTAGGAAGAGGAAGAGGCGAAAAAGAAGGGAAGGAAAAGAAAAAGGCGAAGGAGAAGGAGGAGAAAGAGGAGTAGGAAGACGAGGAGGAGAAAGAGGAGAAGGAAAACGAGAAGGAGAAAGAAGATGAGGATGAAGATGAGGAGGAGGAGGAGGGAGAAGAGGAAAATAAGGAGGAAAAAAGGGGAAGGAGGAGGAGGAAGAGGAGGAGGGAGGAGGATAAGGAGGGAGGAGGAGGGAGGAGGAGAATGAGGGAGGAGGAGGAGTAAAAAGAGGAGGAGGAAAAAGAGGAGGAGGAGGAAGAAAAAGACAAAGAGGATAAAGAGGAGGAGGAGGAGGAGAGAAAGAGAAGGAAAAGGATGATAAAGAGGAGGAGGAGGAAGACGAGGAAGAGAAAGAGGAAGAGAAAGAGGAGGAGGAGGAGGAGGAGGTAGAGGAGATTTGCTGTCCATAATTCGATGTTCCTGTGTGGTGCCATTCAAGGGGAGGAATGTTGCTGCTGCTGCTGCTCCTCGCTGGCCATCCATCCAGCCAGCCAGTCAGCCAGTGAGCTACCACCGTCACTCTTCGCTGGTCAATACCAAACAAGAAGTCGCCCTCTCTCTGTCAACGCGAGTCGAGTCGAGTCGAGTCGAGTCGAGTCGAGCTTGATGTGATGACGATGACGACATTATACACCCGAAC
>NC_134778.1:73529650-73537150 GCF_046742065.1 Oratosquilla oratoria
TTATGGATCCCCAAGGTGGATGAAGAGGCTTACAGGCCATGCATGTCCCAACCGGACCCCTCCGGAGAGCGTAGACGCCGAAAACGAGACTTGTCGATAATAATGATAACATTTGTTCCCTCGAATATCAGTGACGAGAGTCCCACTGCCCCACAGTGGCTGGCAACGCTCCTTGGGCGCTTCACATAATTTCTCTGGGAAGAAACGTTTGACTGCTCTCAGTGTTGTATTAGGAAGGAAACAGTCATCGGTTGTCATGTCTCGTTGTGCGATAAGGTGTAGGGAATAGTCGAAGTTGATGTAGACCTTAGGCTCAGTCCGGAGACGGAATACCAGCCTGTAAGGGCTGCATCTTCGGATGTTAGTGAGGGCGTTGACGGCTTCATGGAGACGATTCTCTCTGACGTCCGCCTCACAGGACCACCACTTACAGGGATCCGCCGTTGATCTCAGCCTCAGTGACAGTTTTGTGACAGTTTTATTAAGTCAGGTGGAGTTTTGTATCAAAGATGAAGATGTGGTAGAGTGCTGAGGTAAACATAGAGATCTGTATGAGTTTTATTTCTGACGTTTCGTCCTTATCAGGACTTCTTCAGATCGTGGACGAAACGTCAGAAATGAAACTCAAAGGCCGCTTTCACATCAAGGTGGCACGTCGCACGTGGCAAGTGGCACGTGGCAAGTGACGAGTGGCACGGTGATTTCAGACCAAGGTAGCACGTCGCCACGCGTAAACGTCTCTGCTATGCAGTTCCATGCCTTGTCTTGTTCGTCCTTCAAGGTGCACTGAGGTGATGTTGTGGCATACAGACATTTGTATTTCTTCACAGCTTCTACAAATTTTATGTTAAATAGTTCGTTGTCTGGAAGAGGTATACTCGTAGCTGTGCACGGGAGCAAGCACAAAAGTCAACTGACAACAAAAAGACAACTGTTTCCTACAAGGCTGTGCATCCCTCTCACATGTGCTTGCGCAAATCTGTCTAGTCTCTTGAAAGCTAATCAGCATGTGTCATACATCCAAAAGTTTTATTGTATATTTTGCTATTGGAATATAATATATAATACTACATCGTCTGATAATAAGTTTGGAGAAGTGACAGTACCATTAAATTTGGCATCAAACTCCGGGATGGCAAGTAACACCCTTAAAAAAAAAAAAAAAAAAAAAATGAACATGTTCAATGTTGGAGCGGCATGCAAGTCGCACGTGGCTCATGCGACGTGTCACGCCACCTCTGTGAGAAAGGTTTCATAGATTTCCTAATGTTCGTTATCAAGTGGCGTGTTACTTGCCATGCCACGTGCGACGTGCCACTTTGGTGTAAAATCGGCCCAACAGTTCTCTGTGTTTACCTCACCACCCTGCCACTCATCTGCCTTCCACACGTCAACATAAAGAACTATGTCGATCGTTGGTATTGAATAATAATATTATTGAACTGGGCACATTAATCCTGTCGTCTCGAATGATGCTCCTTTCGTTTTGAACCAAAAAACAAATGAATACAAGTCGTAAGTACAAAAGAAAACTTAAATCGAGATAGATTTAAACATTTCGCAGCAAAAGGGAGGTTCCCTTTAGCTCCATACCTTTTAAATATTTTGTTAGCAATTACCAACTCTTGTGTTGTTGGTGAGGTCATGGGGGGCAGCAGGATGGAGGGATATCAAAAATTAAAAATTATCATCATTCTTATCTTGTGTGGAGGTTAGTCACAGTCATAAGAGAATGCTGAGTGATAAGAGACTTTGGTGCATACAAATGCCTGGCAGCGAACAGAAAAATAAAAGACAAAAGTACGAAAAATAGTTAAAATATAAAATAAAATAGCAAATAATAACTCATGATTCTAAATATACAGAAAAAATACCAAGAAAAATTATAAATATATTGATGACCGAGCGCTTTCGTCTATTCAGACATCCTCATGGTACATGAGGATGTCTGAGTAGACGAAAGTACTTGGTCATTAATACATTTATTATTGTCCTTGGTGGTTTTTCTGCATATATATAGGGTAAGTCACTTGTGACTAATCTTCTATCCTTTTACAATAAAGTATATAAGGCGTCAGATAACAATGATAATTACGATGTTATTTACCTTGACTTTAGCAAAGCGTTCGATAAGGTGCCACACCAGAGACTACTAAATAAAATAAAGCCCATGGCATAGGAGGAAAAGTGTTATAATGGATTAGAGCTTGGATTAGTAACAGAAAACAGCGGGTCACCATAAATGGAGTAAAATCTAGGTGGGGCAATGTTACCAGTGGGGTCACCCAGGGCTCGGTTTTGGGTCCATTGTTGTTCATTATGTACATAAATGACTTAGACGATGGGATAAATAGTGATGTTAGTAAGTTTGCGGACGGCATTAAAATAGGACGCCAAATTAGGTCAGGAGACGACGCAGAGATTCTGCAGGATAATCTTAACAAACTGTTCACATGGTCGGTGAAATGGCAAATGAACTTCAATATCTCTAAGTGTAGCGTGTTAAACGTAGGGCTACACAACCCCGAAAATAGATACACCTTAGATAACACGCTTTTAGAGAAAACTGAGTGCGAGAGAGACTTGGGAGTTCTAGTGAGTCCGGACCTTAAAAACAGGAAACAGTGCATTAGCGCCAGGAATAAAGCTAACAGAGCATTAGGTTTCATTGCTAGGACGGTGACGAATAGAAGTGCAGAGGTAATTATCAAACTCTATCTAGCGATAGGTAGACCCATCCTTGACTATGCGGTACAGTTTTGATCTCTGTCCTACAGAATGGACATCAATTCACTAGAATCAGTACAGAGAAGAATGACCCAAATGTTACATGGATTCAGAAATTTGCCTTGCGAAGAGAGGCTTAGGCACCTTAACTTACACTCTCTGGATAGACGCAGAGTGCGGATTGATCTAATAGAGGTGTTCAAGTGGATCAACGGCTTTATCAAGAGTGATGCAAACAAGGCCATCATATTGAAACAACAGGGTGGGACTCGCAGTAATAGAATTAAACTGGACAAATTTAGATTTAAGAAGGAAATAGGCAAGAATTTGTTTACTAATAGGGTGGTCGACGAATGGAATAGACTTAGTAACCATGTAGTAAGCGCTGAAACTACAAGTTGCTTTAAGAAACGTTTAGACAACTTTATGAATGGGGATGACAGGTGGTGATGGATACGGAACTGCCTTGTGTAGGCCTTAAGGTCTCTTGCCATCTCCTTCATTCTTATGTTCTGATATATATATATATATATATATATATATATATATATATATATATATATATATATATATATATATAATCGATGAAACGTGACTGTTACTAAACGCCTATTGAACAACATTCGTATAATAGAGAGACGATATACGTAGCATAGAGGGACAGGGTACCTAGAAAGTGTACCTAACGTTAGGTGTCATGTCCGAGCTTTGGGGGTGAGGGTGGGGCGGGGTGGGGTGAGGAAGTCCTTTAAAGTGGATAGTCTCTCCAACAATATTTCCTTGGCTCCATTTTACCCTACACCTGCATGAGCCACTGCTGCATCACGTGGCTTCTTCTCTGGACGTCGCCAGTCGATTTCATTCACCTTCGTGACGTCCCTAAGAGAGTGTAAAGGTTGTTAGTCTATTATATATTATCGATTAATCCCGTCCTCATGGATGGGATTACTTTTTATCTTATTCTGGCTACCCCGCCTTTGTCGAGTAAGCTCTGTTCGTATCAAGTGGCAATACAAATTTGACTCTGAAACCTGTCAGGTTATTTTGTTCATATATGTTGTGGCCTCTCAGTAGTGAGGGGGGCTATAGCCTGACTCGGGTTAAGTTTGCCTCGATTAACGTCCTCCGTATCAAGGGGAACTTTTTCTTTTTATTCCAGCTGCTGCTATGTAATCTTAACCATCTGCATGGCGTCCCATCGATAGAGGGAAGATTAACCTCTGCTTGGATGGACACTCTTACGAACTGGGCTCAATTTATTTCTATTTTATTTTCGTTGCCACCAGAGTATTTTATTCGTCTGCGTGTTGTCTCATCGAGTCAAGGTTAATGTAACCGTTAGCACGGTGACGATTAACCGTTTCGTCCTCTTGTCCGTGGCCCGGTTAGATCAAGGTCGCAATTGATTTTCGATCGTTTTCCCCCTCAGGGAACTTCGCTTGGCACTCGTCTGTGACAGTGTCGTGTTTGTTTATGTGGGTCATAAAGGGAGCCCCAGCTCCCATATCTTTCATTGGAGTGTGTGTGTGAGGGGGGGGGGTGCATGGGGATGTTATATGTTCTTATAAGTAAGTCTTGAGAAGAGGTTGATTAGTTGGTGAGGTTAGGACATGTTAGGTTAAGTTAGCTTAGGTTAAAATTTGGGGAATATAATGGAAAAATAATTACTGAAATAAGAGGGAGGGGGTATTCTTTGCACAAACACTACTTTTAAGAAGGAAATGGTTCTTTTGTCTATCCTTGGTGTGTGTGTGTGTGTGTGTGTGTGTGTGTGTGTGTGTGTGTGTGTGTGTGTGTGTGTGTGTGTGTGTGTGTGTGTGTGTGTGTGTGTGTGTGTGTGTATGTGTGTGTGTTTGTCTGCGCGCGCGCGTGTGTGTGTATGTTTGTGCGTGTGGGGCTGGGAGGGAGTACGTGGAAATTATTGATATGCTCAGAAAACTTAACCCTCTACTTCCCAGATATTTCTCAGAGCCGAATAAAATCGTCTTGTATTAACCAGAACAAAATCACTAAAGATGTTTAGTTTGCCTCGGTGACGCCAGACGATTTTATTCAATATGAGAGTAAGAGATCTTTCACGAGAGTCGTCGGCCTGTGTCGCCGGACGCATTTTTCTGAACTGCGACTGCACGTCCCCATGGTGAGGCGAACGAAATAGCATGGCGACAGATAGAACATAAAGAAACGTACCACCCGACACGAAAGGAGTACGTGGGGAGATAGATAATAACTCAATTCACTGCCGAGGAAGGGAAGAGGAGGGAAGGGAATGCGCAGAGAAATGAAATAGCCTGACGCTAAACGGAATAATAAAAAAAAGTGCAGCTGAGTATGCAATGGGTTAATCTATATAGTACATGGTCTAACCCTTCCACTGCCAGTTGCGGTTGCCATGGTGATGAAAAGACCAGCCCGCGGGCAGACAGAGGGAAGCCGCCGCCCCGCCAGGTAAGTGGAAGGACTCCGTGCCGTTGTGACCTCTCATGTTCCTTCGATCTCGCTCTTGAGAAGCAGAGTAGTGGCGGTCATGAGCGTGACCGGCGGGGTATTAGTTATCGACCAGGTGTTGCACACACCCACTCACACATAGACGCGCACACACACACACGTGCGCATACACACACACACGCATACACACACACACGCACACACACACAGCAGCCGCAGCTCTGTATACTCCCTTTCCACCCTGTGAGGCTCATCAGAGATGCCTCCGAGCTGAAGATTTTTGGGTTAAATGAGAAGATCAGTGTGTTCTTTAGTCCTCTGGGACTAGGAAAGGTGTCTTAGCAGGCGTGAGGTGGAACTGAATTACCCAAGTAGTTCCTAGGCTCGAAAGCATTGGCCTGTAGAGAACAAAAGCCTACAAGAGAAATGAACGCTTTAAAATGTAAATCGCTGAATAGAATTACTTGGCGATCGACAGAACAAAATCGTTGAGGAGGAGTAAACGTTTTACGATTGTTAAGCTGCCATTTAACAACCAAACCACTTTGTCTTTTTTCATATCTTTCTTATTTTTTCATAATTTTGTTATTTTTATAACTTCGTTCTACTTCGTAAATTTGTTCGAGTTATCAACAAGTGATTTTATTCAGGTTTAAATCCACAGCCGAATAAAGTCGCCTGGCTTTAGACAAATTAGAAAAAGAATGCACGGTAGCGAAAGAAGTACATGCTATACAGTCTCGTAGATTAATTATCGAAGGTAGGAATGAGTAGTTGGGACCGAAATTCGTGGAAATTCTCTTGCGTAAGCTATCCCTCAGCATAGGGGTAATCAAAATCACCGCTATAATTCCTGCTTCTACAATTGAATGGACATATAATATACTAAAATTGTATTTTCTAAAGTATTTAAATACATTCTATATATGCAATGACATTTTTATAAACAGAATATCATCAATCCCTTCGGTATCATGTAGTAGTTTACCTTTTACCCTGGCTGTCTACAGGTGGTCGATCAGCTACTATTGAATAGACATAACTCTAAAATAGTATTTGTTCAACATTTGGTATATCTTATATATATAAAGACATTTTTATCAATAGCATTCCATAAATCCCTTCCGTATTCTGTAGTATTTTTCCTTTTACCCTGGCTGTCTGCAGGTGGTCGGTCAGCTACTATTGAATAGACTTATAATTCTAAAATAGTATTTGTTCAACATTTGATATATCTTATATATATATAAAGACATTTTTATCAATAGCATTCCATAAATCCCTTCCGTATTCTGTAGTATTTTTCCTTTTATCCTGGCTGTCTACAGGTGGTCGGTCAGCTACTATTAAATAGACATATAACTCTAAAATAGTATTTGTTCAATATTTGATATATCTTATATATATATATATATATATATATATATATATATATATATATATATATATATATATATATAAAGACATTTTTATCAATAGCATTCCATAAATCCCTTCCGCATTCTGTAGTATTTTTCCTTTTATTCTGGCTCTCACATTTAGTAGTGAAAAGGTTAACGTGAAATACATATTTTCCGTACATCGTAATAAAAATTATAATGAAAATAATAACAAAATCAATGATGAAAATATATGTTTATCAATGAAATTCCAATACTGCAACAGGGGCTTGAGGTCGTGTTCGTTTGCATGTTGGAATTCGGGAGCGGGGACAAGAGAATGGTGAATCACTAATGTCTGGGATCCTGTGAGACTGGAAGGTTTCAACTTCCCTGTGGAATATATATATATATATATATATATATATATATATATATATATATATATATATATATATATATATATATATATATATATATATATAATACTTTTTTTCAGAAGCGTTGGTGAAATTGACGCACGTACGTTATAAGACAAACTTGGGGCCTAACGGGAAAAAAAATATATATATATTTCATTGCTACATTTGATAAAAAATGACGAGAAATTCAACCTTCTAGGTAATTTTATATCTTTTCTGTTATTTTCCAACATGAAGTACCATGACCTAACTTAACATAATCTAACTAATTCCCCAGCCCTTCAGGACAAAATATCTGTATTCCCAAGCGGACTGCTTATACCGCTAAATATAGAATTCGATACACGATACATATAAACCGCGTTCTCTCTTGATGTTACTTGAAGACTGTTTTGATGCCCTCTTTGTCGCAAAACAGAGCCGCTCTGTGTCATGTAGGGCGCAGGCAATGTCTCTGCATAGATGTAGAAAGTATGTCCGCGTGCGGGAGATCGTAGCTAACCAGTGACGTCATGTCGCTCTGT
>NC_134778.1:73542150-73544650 GCF_046742065.1 Oratosquilla oratoria
TTTGAGTCTATTCCTGACCGGTTTCGCTCTATGTTTCTTCAGAGGAATGAAGAAGCATAGAGCGAAACCGGTCAGGAATAAACTAAAAAACTCGGAACTAGACCCGTGACTTCTTTTTTCACCTTTATACATACATATATATATATATACATGTATATATATATATGTATATATGTATATGTATATATATATAAATATATATATATATACACATATACATATGTATATATATGTATATATATATATATATATACATGTATATATATATACACATATATATATATATATATATATATGTATATATATATATACAAATCCTACAACTTTTTCCCGGTTCGAGAGGTTATTTCGTTTCAGTTGTTCCTTGATTACCTATTTTGCTGGATCTTTTATTTCATTACTTATTGTCTTATCTCTTAATCTCTTTTCAAGTTGACTTCCTCCTTGTTTGTTTTCATGGCATCTCTCTCTCTCTCTCTCTCAGTGTACACTTCTCCTCCCTTCTCCAAAGACCCTCTCCTCGATTCGCATACTGACGCACTCCTGACGGTACTCAACGTTATCGATTGCTTTTGTATGTTTCCTTTCACCCTGTGTACTTAACCTCTGTCACCGCCTTTGTCTTAGGACTACAATGTGCCTCGAATGCATCACCTCCTCCTTACTCATAGATAATTTGATGCAAGAATATTATTTTACTTAGCAAATGCTTGCACCAGGGATTGTTGACCTTTTTATAATGTACCCCAAACTGCTGTCTTGCTGTTTATTATTATTTTTTATACAGATAATCTGCTGCAAGACTGTGGTTTGATCAAGCAAATGCTTGCACTAGGGATTACCGACATGTTTGTAATGTACAACTTTTTTTTTTTTTTTTTTTTTTTTTTTACTCTCCTAGAAACCACTTTAACTTTGAATTATGCCGCCGGGCATACATTAATTACTAACAATTTTAAGGTTTGGGATCCCATTTTTTAGCTACAGTGGCCTCTTAGGGGGAGGAGGTGGGTATCATGGGCCTCAGATTGAGAACTATTTGCCTACCATCATATGTTAAAAATCTTCTCTAAGATGTAAGTCAACGGCTTGGCCATTCGCTTGATTTAAAATGTCGACATTTCACCTGTTTCTTTGTTTCTTCCTGAACTTCACCTTTCCTCAAGATACTTTCCATGAATATTTTCTCAATATGTTAAACATTAAGATGAGATCATTTCATATGTTTTTTTTTCTATAAAAAGTAACCAAAATAACTTTAGCCAATCACCGACGACTCCTGTAAAAGGGGCGGAGCTTAGAGACTATGCTGCTAAGCGTTTACTTGTATTTTTTAACACCTTCCTTATGTTTTATGACTTATATTTTCATTTCAGTTGCCGCTTAGTACTTTTATTCAGATAAGAGAAACCTCCTTTACACTAAAATGGTTAAACTTATCTCCATTAACCCTTTAACTAAGGTAAACTTCTTCCCATGCAAAGAGTAAAAAAAAAAATCAAGATTAACCGTTTTGCTATGTACTACGACTGGTGTCTTTGTTCAAATTGCCGCCAGACGATTTTATTCATCCGAGGGGGGATATACTGTATCGAGTTTCAATGACTGGAAACCCGCAGCCCAAAAGTAACCGGCAACGATCCGCGGGCTTTCTTATAGATTTCTCTAGTAATATACTTTGGACTTGTCTGTGTTGTACTAGTATGGGATTGTTTTTGTGTCATCAGATAACTGAAACAGGAAGAGGAGGAGAAGAAGAAGGAGGAGGAGGAGGAGGAGAAGGAGGAGGAGGAGGAGAGGGTGTTGATGGAGTTTTGAAGACGAAAGATGGGGAGATATTCCTATCTGACCCCCATCATATCTGGTTCCTTAAATACCATGTAATGAATAAACAACAGGACAGAAGGAAATGTCCTTATGCATGACGTCAAACGTTCGTGAATGAAGCTTTCATGGCAGTCAACTAGACATAGGCTTCATGAAGCGTCGACGCAGTTTCAAAGCGACGCTTTGTTTTGGCGGTTTATGAGTCGTTTGATGACGTCGAGTCGTCTGGTTCGAGATACGACAGTATCAATTTAAATCCGTCGTCTTCTGTTATAGATGATACAAGATCCGTTCGCATATGTTGGAATTCATCAACGGCCTTGAGTGATAAGGCAAGGGTTTTTAATAAAACGTCTGTTCTTTTTTTCGTGTCTGAATCCCATGAATATGGTGTTGAACGACATCAAGTTTATTTTAGTTAAAAGAAGACGGTTGTATTCAATCGTTCGATGATCTTGTAGACCAATATTTCCCAACCTTTTTTTGACCATGACCCACCTAATTACCCCCAGAATCCTGATGCCCCCCTCCCATGTGGCGATATATAATTTTTATTTAAAAGATAAACTCCGTTTCAAGTGAACAAGGTTTACTTTGATTTAATTTTTAAACTTTTATTTTCTACTTAAAATTTAAAGTTAAAGTTTGTCAAATGATAGGAGTAAACGATCTT
>NC_134778.1:73549650-73552150 GCF_046742065.1 Oratosquilla oratoria
ACGAAGAACACAACAATCTAATATAGAGGGCCATTTACACGGACAAACGGTTTGTCAAACAAGCGTTTGAAGTGATGTTTGGTCGTGTGAATGGGGTATTTGGTTGTCAAACGCGTTTGTCAAACTTATTTGACAACCAAATACCCCATTCACACGGTCAAACATCACTTCAACCACCTGTTTGACAAACCGTTTGTCCATGTAAATGGCCCTTTAGACTCCAAATCTACTCGATTAATCCCTTTCGTAACGGGTGATACGTTTCCATAAACCTTGTCTGTCGCCAGGCTATTCTATTCGTCCTCTATCTCGATCAAATTGATCTCGACCCTATTTAACAGGACAAAAGTGTCGTGTAAGACATGGGTTTCTCGAAGTCGGGTCCGCGGGCCCCAGGGGTCCGTGAGAACCATCTGGCAACACTGGTGGAATGACCACCACGGACAATGTACATCCAGCGTCCGTCAGGGGTTTATATATCACAAGTCGTCAGGTAAAAGAGACTGATTTCTATCATCTTTTTGTATTGATTGCCACTGCAATTATATTTCTATTGTTACTTGTTATTTTCTGTTTGTTTATGTCCCCTTTTTGTGTCAACCAGCTATGTGAGAAGGTCCTCTATTTATTTTCTTGGTTTAAAAAGAAGTTTAAGAACTCGTGGTGTAAGAGACCAGCTGAGTCTAAGTCTCTCAAAGTCTTAGATAATCTACCAACTAATACCATGTTAGACACTTCTCCCAGAATAACGGTAAAGGAAGCGAGAACAGAACAGTTATCCGGGTAATTGCTATGCAACGTAAAACAACAATATTCTGAAAAAAAGAAATAGGAAGGGAAATATTTGAACATATATACATACATATACCAAGGACATTTTTCCCCTTACAAGGGAGGTAGTTAAAGTCAAAGGCATAAATCCACTCCCACCCATTTCATCCCCACATACTCCACTCCCATTCCCCACCCCTCCCTTCCTCCCTCTTTTCTTGGCTCCTCTTGGATAACGGGAAAAGAATATTTTAAGCACCTGAAATTTGCGGAATTGGCTGATGACTTGCAGAATATGCTGAACGAGTTCAACAAAGAAAAATCTAAAGATGAATAGGAGTAGAGCCAAAATAATGTTCAACTCAAGTTCATAGTAAAACAGGAATATTTGGATTTTGAAGAAATTTAAGAGTATGTTTATTTGGAACAGATGCTTCAACTTATCAAAAATCGTGAAAATTAAAGATGGTTGGAAAATATTCGGTAAATATAAGATCATCATGCAAAATCTCTACCTCTATGTTTGAAACGAAAAATCTTCAATCAATGTATAATCCCAGCTATGATCTATGTATAAAAAAAAATCTTATTTTTAGGATTTTTCATTGACTGTAAATCGATCCACAATATTTACTCATCTGAAATGTCAGTTCGGCCGTTATCAGTCTAGAAGTCCTATCTACCTATCTATCTATTTATCTATATTATCTGTATTTTTTCTTTCGTCCTCTTTCCTTACCACCTCCACCGTTCCCTGTCTTTCATCAGAGCTATCGACTATTGGCTGTAATTCTTCTTTGGTGTGTCTGTGTGGGGATGGGGCGAGTGTGTGTGTGTGTGTGTGTGTGTGTGTGTGTGTGTGTGTGTGTGTGTGTGTGTGTGTGTGTGTGTGTGTGTGTGTGTGTGTGTGTGTGTGTGTGTGCGTGTGTGTGTGTGCGTGTGCGTACGTTCGTGCGTGTGTATAAGTGTGGCGTGGTATGTGTGTATAATATACCTTGGTCTTCGATCACGTGTTGGACGCGTTGGACTCTTGTGTGTGTGTGTGTGTGTGTGTGTGTGTGTGTGTGTGTGTGTGTGTGTGTGTGTGTGTGTGTGTGTGTGTGTGTGTGTGTGTGTGTGCGTGTGTGTGTACACGTGCGTACGTTCGTGCGTGTGTATAAGTGTGGCGTGGTATGTGTGTATAATATACCTTGGTTTTCGATCACGTGTTGGACTCTTGTGTATGTGTGTGTGTGTGTGTGTGTGTGTGTGTGTGTGTGTGTGTGTGTGTGTGTGTGTGTGTGTGTGTGTGTGTGTGTGTGTGTGTGTGTGTGCGTGTGCGTGTGCGTGTGTGCAGGAGATGGTGGGGATGGTAACAGTAGTATCGATGGTAGGAAGGGCGCACTTCTCCTTTCTCCATCCACAACGGTCTTATGTCGATTCTTGTTCCGTACCCGCACAACCAAATCCCGAAAATTCACACACACGCACACACACACACACACACACACACACACACACACACACACACACGCACACACACACACAATTCATTCCCAACTTCTGAACACACTAACTCTTTTCCATGCACCAATCCAAACCCGTAATAAGGACTGATATCTAGTTATTTCTGGATGTCCCCAGACGATTTCTTTCAAACATGATTCTATGGAAAGACAATCTCTGCTCCTCCCTCCCCTGACTGGCTGATGCAGTCGAGCCCTCAGTGCAACAGCCAATCAGAAGCAAG
>NC_134778.1:73559650-73564650 GCF_046742065.1 Oratosquilla oratoria
AATATGTCATTGTCTTCCAGATGTTTTACCCATCTATTCTTGATTATTTTCTCACAAATTTTGGCAATGGTGCTTGTTAGTGATACTGGCCTATAGTTGGTGGGTTCTTCTTTGTTTCCTCCTTTGTGTATTGGTACAATGTTAGCGTTTTTCCAGTCCTCGGGTATCTTTCCTTCTTTGAGTGAGCTGTTTATTAAGATGTGTATTTTGTCTGTTAGTTCTTCTTTGCACTCCTTTAGAATCCAATTTGCAATACCGTCCGGGCCATGTGATTTTCTGACATCCAGCCTTGATAAATGTTCTGATATTTCCTTTAGTGATGCTGTAAACTCATTCATGAGGGGAGATTTCTTGTTTTTGTCTATGTCACAATTCGGTATTTTCTCTCTGGTGAAAACAGATTTAAAGTGATTGTTCATGACTTCGGCCATCTCTAAATCTTCTGTGTATTCTATGTTTCCTTGGCATAGTTTCACCAATTCCTGTTTGTTTTTAAGTTTACCATTCACATACCGATAGAATAGTTTGGGTTGCTCTTTGCATTTGTCTATAATATCCTTCTCATGGTTCCTTTTCTCCTCTCTTCTCACATTAACATACTCATTTCTATAGTTAACATAAATTTGCCATTTGCTTTGTTTTTTGTCTTTTCTCCACTTTTTCCAAGCTTTGTCCCTTCTGTCTTTTGCCTCACTGCATCTTTTGTTGAACCAACATTTAATGTACTCTCTCTCTCGCTTTTGTCTTGGTACATGCCTGTTTACCCCTTCATTGTAGTTTTCCATCAATATATTCCATTTCTCTTCCACTGCTGTTTCTTCCCTGTAAAATATTTCCCAGTTTGCATTCCGGAAGAATGTCTTTAGTTTTGTAAAGTCTGTTTTGTTGTACCTCAGTCTTCCTTTCCTATGCTTTTCGTTCCTCTCTATGTCTATTTCTTCCTTTAGTATAGTTTCGATGAGTACATGGTCACTCTTTCCAATTGGTGTCTCATACTGGACTTTATGCACTATTTCAGGCTCTGTTGTAAATATTAGATCTAGTTTCGATGGCTCTTCATTATTTCTGTACCTTGTGTTTTCATGGACCCATTGGGTCATTGTGTACTCCATGGTCATATCTAGCAGTACATTGCCCCACGAGTCATCTCCTCCTTGCACTGTCATGCTGTCCCAACAAATTTCTTTGCAATTGAAGTCCCCCATAACTACCAGATTACCCTTACCCATTAGTATCTCATTGAGTGATTTTCTTGTGTCATCTAGCATTTTTTTATGTTCAATTTCTTTCCAAGCGCTTGTTTTTGGAGGCACATAAGTCACCACAAACTTTCTACTTTTCATATTCTTGCCTTCGACTTTTATCATGATCAATTCAGCATTACCTTTGCCCTCTGCAATTTTTGTCACCTTTAGGTCTTTCTTGGCCAAGAACATGATTCCCCCTCCCTGTTTCTTGTCCCTGTTTTTTATCCAGTAGTTGTATAAACCTTGTCCGATAACAGTGGATGGTATTTCACCTCTTAGTTTAGTCTCTACAATTCCCATTATGTCTGGTTTTGCTTCTAACAGATAATCATTGAGTTCGTTCAGTCCCGAAATTAGTCCGTCAATGTTGGTATAGGCCACTTTTAATTTTCTTCCTTCTCCCTGGTTTCTTCTTCCCTTGTTTTGTTCGTTTTGAAGCGCCATTGTCTTAATCTCAAGTCTATTACTCTCCACTGGAATTCTTTGCATTCTGTCTCCGATCTTTTCAAGTTTTTTTCCTTTGCTTCTTCTCTTAGCGCCCTTTCTTTTTCTAATTCCTCAGTACTCATTTCTCTTTTTATCCATATCTTATTGTATTTTTCACTCTTTGCCAAGTTACCTACTTTTTCAAATATGTCTTCTACTACCACTTGTGACCTTAGTTTTATCTTTAGAGGTCGATTCCTATCCTTAGTATAGCGACCAATTCTGTAAGTCTCTTCTAAGTCTGTGCCTGAATCACTATCTCCCCCTGAATTTCATTAAGGATTTCTACTGCTGTCTCTTTTTCTTCTTTTTCTCTCATGTACCTCGCCAATCCTTGTTTTTCTTTAAGCCCATAAACCACAATACATTTCTTCCTATCTACTGTGTCCCTGACCCAATTTGCTTTTTCGTTAATCACTTGAATGATTGTGTCTTTTGCATTATCTTGCATTTGCTGCTTGACTATTTCTTTGAAAGCAATTTCTTTATTTTCAATATTTTCTTTCCACTTTTTAATTTCCTGGATACTGTCCCCACCTAAGTTTTCTTCGATCTTTTGTGTCAATTCTTGGAATTTGTTGTTCACTTCTTGCTTTAGATTTTCGCTATTATTATCATTAGTTTTCTTCTTTTCATTTTCATTCTTCAGTTCATTTATGTCTCTTTTCATTTCTTTAATTTCGTTTGTAAGATCCAAGTTAGCTTTTTTCAGGTCAGAAATTTCGTGGTTAGTCTTAGATAAACAATCAATTAAACCAATTACCTCTTTTCTTAAGTCCATGATTTCATTTTCCCACCGAGTCCTATTTTTGCTCATCTCTCTCTCTATCTCTAATAATCTACTTAAGTTCTTTCTTTCGTACTTACCAAACCCTAAGAATTCATTGTCGTAACACGCGGCGCTTTGTTTATTGTTTACATCGCGTTTCAGTGTATTGCCTCGAGATGGCTCTGATTCGCAACTGGCTTTCGAGTCGTTTTCATTCATTTTTGCTAATTTCGAGTTAACACAATTAACTAGCACTGCATAGATACCATTTCGGGCACTCACGTTCACTCCCCACCCCTACAGTACAAACCAGGTTTTCCTTTTTCGTCGTAAATCCTCTCCTCCTTGGTCGCGCGACGACGAGCGACGACGAGCGGTGTTGCTTCGATGAGCGTGTGTGTGTGTGTGTGTGTGTGTGTGTGTGTGTTATGTGTGTGTAGCGTTCGTGTTGTACTAGTGTGGGTATAAATCTATGTCATCGGCTGGGAGGAGAAGCGGAACAATTGCCTGTATTTTTAGCTCCACACGTATGGGAAAGCAGAACGACCAACGATGGGTATCTGCTTGTTCCGTTACCGAATTGAAGGGAAAGGTTGACATGAGAGTCCGTCACCAACTAACTCCTTCAATTCGGTGATCCCCCCTTCCTGTTGCAATAGGCATGAAACTCAACAAACACATATGCTACATGTCGTGTCTGAAGAAATGGAAATTAACTTCTTCCCTCTCGATTGTCATTTTTCTTCTGTCGCCAGGGTATGCAAGTCATGAATTGGCCTCCACAGTCACTTCCGCCGGCATCAGCTCCAAAGACCTCAGCATCACCACCCAGCCTCACTCACGGCATCACACTTCACCGGAGCACTGTCGTCTTCGATCACCGACGGACCGCCATAGGTAAGGAAACATGGTACTCCCACATCCTCGGTAGTGAAGGGGTAACTATATGATACAGTAAATGCAAGGGAGTGAAGAATGGGCCCGTTGTGACATCATCTTGGATAATTATCTGCCCCGACTTGAGGTCTTGGTCGAGTACTTGGCTCGGACGAAACGGAACAAAAAACAAAACAAAAAAAAAACACCATGACAGAGGAAGAGGAGGAAGAGGAGGAGGAGAAAGAGGAGGACGTAAATAAAGAGAAACGTGATGACTAGAGAGACAAGGATTAGAGGACAATGGAGCAGAGAAGGGGGAGGTGGAGGAAGAGGAAAAGAAAGAGAAAGGAGAGGGAAGAGGAAGAGAGGACAATGAAGCAGAGGAGGAAGAAATGAGAAAAGGAACAAGAGGGAAGAAAGGGTTGAAAAGGACAAAGATGACGATTAGGAGAGGAGGAAGTGCAGTAGGATGAGAAAAGGAGAATGACGGAAAAGGTGTAGAAGGAAGAAAAAGAAAATGAAAAGAAGGAGAGATGAGAGGGCAAAAAGAAAAAGAAAATGAGGAAGTGGATGAGGAGTAGTAGGAAAAAGAGAAGAAGCAGAAGGAACAGGAGTAGTAGGAGGAAAAAAGAAGAGCAGGAGGAGGAGTAGAGAGAAAAAGAGAAGGGGAAGAAAGAGACACTACCACCACGACAACGACGACGACGACGACGACGATGACAAAGGTGCCTGGCGGCCCACACATCCTGTTTCACACGAGAATCGCAGATCCGACTTCGTTCGCCGCCATCCTATTGATGGATGGCCACCACCAACTCCACAATTCTTAACCCAAGGAGCTGGGGGAGGAAGTCCGAAGAGCAGAAGAGAGGGAAGAAGAGGAGGAGGAGGAGGAGGAGGAGGAGGAGGAGGAGGAAGAGGAGGAGGAGGAGGAGGAAGAGGAGGAGGAGGAGGAGGAGGAGGAGGAGGAGGAGGAGGAAGAGGAGGAGGAAGAGGAGGAAGAGGAGGAGGAGGAAGAGGAGGAAGAGGAGGAGGAGGAGAGTGGTGTCAGGACAATAAAGAAGAACAAGATGATTGTTAAATGAGAAAATGGCGGGTTTGGTAGTGTTGCAAGAGAAGGAAGAGTTCACGACAAAACTAGCTTAGTTTTCACCGAGGTAGCTTTGGGAGTCGAACTCGGGCACTCGTCTTACGAAGCGAGACCGAAAACAGCCCGCAGAGAGCCGCAACAATTCGAACAATGACGGAAGGCCTCCATGACTGTACAACATTTCGTTTGTTACCTAAACGAGTTGTCTTCCTTGAAGTTAATGGTTGACGGTTATTAAATGGCATTCCATTCCGTTGGTATCTTTCATGTTCCCTCCTTTTTTATTTTATTTTTTCTTCGTTCTAATGTGTCCATTTCGTGTCAATATTGTTGTTCCGTATTTTTTTTTTCTTGAGTCAACTTCCTCGGGTTCAAAATTGAATAGATCAAGAAGAATCAGGGACGATATCAGGATTCAGTCAAAATTTTATTTACAACGAGACTCAGATTCACCCATTCACTTGCCGAAGCACACAGAGTTTGAAAACACACTCAATAATGCAAAACAAAAATGTTGTACATGGTCCTG
>NC_134778.1:73567150-73682150 GCF_046742065.1 Oratosquilla oratoria
TGTGTGTGTGTGTGTGTGTGTGTGTGTGTGTGTGTGTGTGTGTGTGTGTGTGTGTGTGTGTGTGTGTGTGTGTGTGTGCGCGCGTGTGTAAGGTCACAACATTACCTATAGATCGGGATATATACGAGCTCTGAGTTTTCATCCGGGAGGGTGATAACGAGAAAAACTTATACCCAAGCAGGTTAAGTTAACAATTTACAAAAATATTTTAAGATCAGTTCTAACATATGGGTCAGAAACATGGACATTGACAGAAAGGCTGAAAAGTAAGATACAAGCAGCAGAGATGAGAGTACTGCGAATAATAAAAGATGTAACAAGGTGTGACAGAATAAGAAATGAAGAAATAAGAAGAGAGCTGGAAATAGAGCCAATATTAGAATATGTAGAGAAAAGCCAATTAAGATGGTTTGGCCACGTCATGAGGATGAATGAGCATCAGTACCCATTAAAATACTACCAGTGGCAGCCACAAGGAAAGCGTCCAACAGGAAGACCCAGGAAGAGATGGAGAGACGGTATCAGACAAGCCATAGAGTCAAGAGGAAGAACTATGGAAGAGGTGGAGAGTGTGCAGCTGTATGCTGATAGGGACTTGTGGAGGGACTTCGTGAGGCATCATCGCTGACAGGGCATCGCCCTACCTGGTGTATGGTGAGAAAGGTGAGAAAGGGTGATAACTGTTAAAGGCAAGTCCAGCACGTGATCCAGGATCGTGGTGAATCACACACACACATATGTATGTATATATATATCTATATATATATATATATAAATATCTATATATATATATATATATATATATATATATATATTTATATACAGGGTGTCCATAAAATCTGTGTACACTTTGAAAAAATTATAACTTTGCAAGTATTTGTTCTATAAAGAATCTGTAAAAAGTGTTAGAAACCTTAATTTACCTAGTTTTTGGTACAATTATTGAGCAATTCTTCACCACAATATTTGTAACAATTTTTGGAAAGTTAAGTAACATTTCTTTTTCAGAATCACATGTGACCCATGGCTTCAACTGAAGAAAAAGTAAAATATATCCTTTGGTTGGCTGAACTGAAGTCTACTGTTTCTGTGCAAAGAAAGTTTAGCACGGAATACAGTAAATAACCACCTCATAGGAACTCTACTGCCAAATGGGTAAACATAAGAACATAAGAATGAAGGAGACCGCAAGAGACCATAAGGCCTACACTAGGCAGTTGGATGTCTATTACATCTGTCATCCCCATTCAAAGAGATAGGGTATGTTCTTGATAAGCCACGGTATGGTAAGCCGCGTGCCAGCAACGAATGTGTTTCATCCAATTGTGTATGCAACCAAACCTAGTTCATTAGAAGATATGAAAGCTAAAATAACTTGTGTGCTTTCGGGCGTTACTCTAAATCAGATGGCAAATGTTTTTTAGAGAACTGTAAATTCATGTTATACTTTGTATTGCTAATGATGGTGGATATGTGGAAACCTAAAAAAAATATATGATAAAATGCTAAAAATATAGATTGTCTTCTTTCTAATAATTTTTGCAGATTCTTTGCATCACAAAGACTAGTGAAGTTATATCTTTTTCAAAGTGCACATGGACTTTATGGACACCCTGTGTGTGTGTGTGTGTGTGTGTGTATAATATATATATATATATATATATATATATATATATATATGTATGTATACATATATACAGTATATATATACATATACGAATATATATATATATAATATATACTCGTGTGTATATATTATATATATATAATATATATACATATATATACATATACATATATATATATATATATATACATATATATATACATATATACGGTATATACAGGTGAGGAGGAGGAGAAGGAAGAGGAGAGGAAGGAAAAGGAGGAGGAGGAGGAGGAGGAGGAGGACGAGAACGCATGAACACGCCAAGGCGCCGCTCCGTCTGCGTTCGTATACATTGGGGGCAAATGTTGATTGTATGTGGGACACCTTCGAGTGTGCAGAGGGCGTTCGCGCGTGCGTTCGTACTCGATCACTCCGATGAGGCAATACTTGACCAGGATCTAGATGGCATATGGGGGTGACATTGAGGAGCAGGAGGAGGAGGAGGAGGAGGAGGAGGAGGAGGAGGAGGAGGAGGAGGAGGGGGAGGAGGAGGAGGAGGAGGAGGAGGAGAGAGTGATGTTTATTGGGAATCAAGGAGGTTAAGAAGAGAACGTGGAATTTCGTGGTCATTCCTACGCAAGGTTTCGTTACCATCAGACACGGTCGATTTGGAAACGAATTAATTTGATCACTTTGGGCTATTTTTGACAAATAGATATAACTACAAAATTGCTCTGAGTCTTGATATTGTGATTAGATCTCTCCATCTGTATCTAACTAGTCATCAAAAGTTTAACAAAATCATCAGTTCCTGTAAATGTTAAATCTATAATTACACAGGCGGACAGATTTCGAAAGAGATAAGACTTTACAATATTTTTTTTACATGATAAACTGACTAGATTTCCGTAAGAACATCTCAACAATGTGTCTCTAACATTCGTATTCTAGTTTAACTTCTCTTCGTTCGTCATTCTGCCTCCCACTGTATGACGCAAGAGTAATTTGACATCTGGAATTTTGTATAAAAAAAAAAAAAAAAAGTAGCTGAAGTCGTTTCTACTCCAGCGAAGTCGCAAAAGCAAGTAGCATGCTAGCGAGAAATGCCGCTATCTTTATGTGTTTTATTCTGGCTGCTACCAGGTGGCTTTATTTATAAAAGAAAACCCTGGCTTGATTGATCACTACCGATATTTTGTCTGCCTCCATCCCATTTCATTCAGCTGAAGAGTCCTCCCGGTAGTCGTAGCCTTTTTTTTTTTTCTTTGAAGAGTTTCCTTCATTCGACTCACGAATGCGGGAGCAAGAGGGCCCACCGTCACATGAGAAGTCAGTCAGAGAGAATCCCAAAGTGACCTGCAAGTTTTATTGCCAGGAAGAACCCACACAACTAGAAAGACAGAGAGCGAGCGAGCACGGGAGAGAGAGAGAGAGAGAGAGAGAGAGGAAAGAGAAATAGATGTGTGTGTGTGTGTGTGTGTGTGTGTGTGTGTGTGTGTGTGTGTGTGTGTGTGTGTGTGTGTGTGTGTGTGTGTGTCTTTGCATGTTCGTACGTGGACTGCTGTACACATGGTCTCAGTGCATAAAGGGACGTTTACTCACGTTTACCATTCATTTGCGTGGCACTAGCACCTCCTCCCCCTCTCCATGAACCCCTCCCGTAGCGAGAAGCACTTTGGCTTCATCTTGGCGAAAGGTTTGTCAACATTGGCACGCTATGCTTGTTAGGCTTCGTGGCTGGTTCATGGGACTTTGCGGTTTCCCATTCAGTCTGCCATGAGTTCCACAAGAAGAAGAAGGTTGAGAAATGGCGATCTGGGAAATGAATATCAACCGTTTCGTCAGCGAAGGTGAGAGGGAGGGGAGGGGAGGGTGGGTGGGGGTAGGGGGTTGTCATGGAAATGAACACAACATCCTAGCGTAAGCATTAGAACCATAGCTCCATTTGCTACCCTGTAGGTGTCACGCAGATGTATAGAATATGCTGACGGCAGAATTAATTAAAGGGAAGACATCACCGGACACGATCACACGAGTTTGGGAACAAATGAAGTTAAGTCTCTCAACCAAAAAGAGGTCAGCTCGCATCGCAATATACACTGACGACATGACGTCATGAGAACGTGTATCCGCCGACCAACTCACGAAGAACCCGAATAATTTATTCCCCTCCAAGAGTGAACAGACCTGTTCTTGTTTAGACCCTGTTCTGTACCACACCTAGAAACGCTGGTACATGAGAGGACCCCTCCACATATGTCGTCTTCCAGTTCGTACTCTAGGCGTCCATTCCAGTTCACCATAGCTGGATGTCAGTCGACTTACTGTGGATGCTTTGCTTCCCCTCTTAACCCCTCACCAGCTCCTCTACCCTGACACAATCCTTTTCTCACACATCACCACTCCTGATCCTCCGTTTCGTGGGATAATTCCCCAGGAATGAGGATGCTGGTAGTCATCACAGATTGAAACCCTGCTCCCTCAAACTGAGCCCATCTTCATCGTCAATATAAAACTCCTTCATCATGCTATGGGATGACGGTTGGGATCTCTCCCCGTTTCGCAAACACTTTCCAGAGGAGCCTCGCCTGGCTCCCTCCCGCCCTCAGCATTGAAAGTACAAGTCAAGGGTAGATAAATCACTCAAACCTCGACTCTGAGAGTCTAGTGGAACCGCACAAGAATCTACATGTTACATAACAAAGCCAAGCTGGCCCAACCCCTCAAACCGTGGAAGCTCACAAAGGATTACAAAGGAGGAACATGCCGACAGGAGACCTTTTGGTCCATAACTAGGTCGGATGCCATGGGCTCTGTCCCGGATGTCGCCAGGTGATTTTATTCGGCTTGAGAGGTACCTTTGGTCGTTGGAATATTATTTTTATACTTGGGGGTTATCCGTCGCCACCTTTTAATTTACGTTTTCACACATCTGTTTACGTGAAAAAAGTTGGAAAATAGTTTTTAAAAGTGGTCAGGTTGAGTAAGGTTAGGTGAGGTTAGGCTAGCCTGCATAAACAATAAGTTTTGTTAAAAGAAACCCTTCACAAATTACAAAAAAAAAAAAACTAACCCATCTAACCTAACCTGACATAGGTGGCCACACCTAATGAGTTATCGGTCAAGACATCTACAAGTAACGTATTGGTAAAAAGCGAGTGTCGTGAGTTCCTTAAGGAGATGCTTCAGAATCGCTGATCAAGGAAACGAATATCGACTCTCTTTTTTTCTGGCGAACGCTAAACGATATCCTCCAGCTCGCGAGGGCCTCCCGAGCGCTGCGGGGCCGGAGAAAGATGGGGGTAGATGGAGGCTCCGACAGCGTGGGAAATATATGTATGTATGTGTGTGTGTGTGTGTGTCAGAGAGAGGGAGAGAGAGAGAGAGAAAAGAGAGGGAATAGAGAGAATGGGAGAGAGAGAGAGAGAGAGAGAGAGAGAGAGAGAGAGAGAGAGAGAGAGAGAGAGAGGGGGGGAGAGAGAGAGAAGAGAGTGGGAGGGAGAGAGGGAGAGAAAAGAGAGAGAGCTAGAGAAAAGAGAGAGAGAGAGAGAGAGAGAGAGAGAGAGAGAGAGAGAGAGAGAGAGAGAGAGAGAGAGAGAGAGAGAGAGAGAGAGAGAGAGAGAGAGAGAGAGAGAGAGTGTAGGAGTGTGGTGACTTGCGGGGTCCTCGATGACCCTCATGATGGGGGTTGGGGGTTGGCCGCTGGCCTCCCGTGCAGTGACTTGGCTGTCAACCTGTCATCCGAGTTCGAGTGGGACCTCTCGACCTCTCTTAACCCTCGGGGAACACCAGAGGAGGACGAAGAGGAAGAGGAAGAGGAGGAGGAGGAGGAAAAGGAGGAAGAAGAGAAGGGAGAGGAGGAGGAGGAAGAAGAGAAGAAGAGGAGGAGGAGGAAGAACAGAAGGAAGAGGAGAGGGAGGAAGAAGAGAAGGAAGAGGAGAGGGAGGAGGAGGGGAAGAGCAGGAGAAGGAGGGTAGATATGGATGGACCGGGGAAATGGCGAAGTGAAATGGTGATGCCCTGTGCTGGTTACGGCTGGTTGGACAAAAAAAAAAAAGAAAAAAAAGAAAAAAAAAATCTTCTTTGATTTGGACGCGTGTTTTCATGCTCACCTTTTGAGATACAAATTTATACATCTAACCATCTACCAATATATCTACCTACGTATCTGTCTTGGTATGGGCATTTATATATATATATATATATATATATTTGATGAATGGTTTAGACAGATGAGAGACTGGGTGGAGGAAGAATAAGCGAAGATGGGCTGGAACTCTTTATTGCTTATACGTTTCGACCGACTCGGTCTTCTTCAGTAAGCTGTCTACAAACAGTTGGACCACACATTTATACATCCGAGGATGGGAACAAGGACAGGTCACCCCGCTGGCTGTCTGGGGATTCCCTTTCCCGTATCATGCATACGTTTCCCAATTGTATTTATAATTAATTTACTTGTTGCCTTTGACAAACAAACAAAACCTTCTCTGTCATTGATATTTTCATAATAATTAATGTAGGCAGCTTCAACAGTCTTCCTCATGTCTCTCCTTAATCCCGTGTGTAAAACCTCGACTCCATCCCAGTGGGGCAAATGTCCAGATCGGTCAGCCTGTTGGACGAGTGAGTTGGACATCCTGTGTGACCTCAAGTCTCGTTTGTGCTCAGCTATGCGTTTCTCGACGCCTCGACCTGACTCGCCGTAATACGAAGATGAGCAACTACCGCAAGGAATGCGATAGATGGTACTGAGGGCGTTTTGGGACAGTCCTTTTTTATTCTTGGTCTTGACGATTTTTCCAATTTTGGAATTGGACGTCCTTGCTATTTTTATCCCACTCTTCCCAAGAAATCTGTCCATGCCTTCAGTTTTTCTAGAGTTAGGAACCGAAATGTACTGTACCTTATTATCCTCGGACGATTGGACATTTGGTCTCATGAAAATGTTCTTAGCTACTCCTTTCAGCTTTTTAATCATTCCCCCTGGATATTTTAATTTCCTAAAGGCATTAGTTATGTAGGCTAATTCATCTTCTAAAAATTCCTCACTGCAAATTCTAAAAGCTCTGAGGAAGAAGCCTATGAGCACGCCGGTCTTCACTCGCTCGCTGTGTCCTGAAAAATAGTGCACAAAGTCATCTCTGTTGGTAGGTTTTCTGTACACTGAGAATCTTACTCCTTCATCCCTCCTGTGCACCAACGTGTCAAGGAATGGTAACTTGTGGTCGTCTTCCATCTCTACAGTGAATTGTATATCTTTATGGACTCTATTGAGTCTATCTAGCTTATGTCCAATGTCGATATTCTCCGGTACTATCACAATAACGTCGTCCACATACCTTAGCCACGTGGTGCCTCTACCCATCATCCTTCTATATTCGTCTTCCTCCAACGTTTCCATAAAAAGACAGGCCAGCACCGCAGAAAGAGGACTTCCCATGGCGAGACCTCTGTGTTGTTTATATTCTTTACCATTGAACGTAAATACACCGAATTTCACATAGGGATATAAGTTTAACATAATCACTCCTGGGAACTGGTAATTCGTCATTGCTAAGACTGTCTATGACTCTCTTGGCGGCAACTAACGCCTCCTCCACGTCGACATTTGTGAATAAGGCCTTCACATCATAACTAGCTAACTTCTTACCATGGAAATCTAAATCATTCAGCCTGCGGATGAGGTCAGAGGAATTCCTCAAATGAGCGTCACTTATAGATCCAAGGGTTCCAGAGAGTGGTTTGGCTAAACGCTTGGCCAACTTGTGCGGAGCACTCCCGATCCCTGAAGTTATGGGTCTCATAGGTATTCCTGTTTTGTGAACTTTTGGGAGGCCGTGCATCAAGGGGGGTCTCGGGGCCTCTTCCAATATAGAAGGATGATGGGTAGAGGCACCACGTGGCTAAGGTATGTGGACGACGTTATTGTGATAGTACCGGAGAATATCGACATTGGACATAAGCTAGATAGACTCAATAGAGTCCATAAAGATATACAATTCACTGTAGAGATGGAAGACGACCACAAGTTACCATTCCTTGACACGTTGGTGCACAGGAGGGATGAAGGAGTAAGATTCTCAGTGTACAGAAAACCTACCAACAGAGATGACTTTGTGCACTATTTTTCAGGACACAGCGAGCGAGTGAAGACCGGCGTGCTCATAGGCTTCTTCCTCAGAGCTTTTAGAATTTGCAGTGAGGAATTTTTAGAAGATGAATTAGCCTACATAACTAATGCCTTTAGGAAATTAAAATATCCAGGGGGAATGATTAAAAAGCTGAAAGGAGTAGCTAAGAACATTTTCATGAGACCAAATGTCCAATCGTCCGAGGATAATAAGGTACAGTACATTTCGGTTCCTAACTCTAGAAAAACTGAAGGCATGGACAGATTTCTTGGGAAGAGTGGGATAAAAATAGCAAGGACGTCCAATTCCAAAATTGGAAAAATCGTCAAGACCAAGAATAAAAAAGGACTGTCCCAAAACGCCCTCAGTACCATCTATCGCATTCCTTGCGGTAGTTGCTCATCTTCGTATTACGGCGAGTCAGGTCGAGGCGTCGAGAAACGCATAGCTGAGCACAAACGAGACTTGAGGTCACACAGGATGTCCAACTCACTCGTCCAACAGGCTGACCGATCTGGACATTTGCCCCACTGGGATGGAGTCGAGGTTTTACACACGGGATTAAGGAGAGACATGAGGAAGACTGTTGAAGCTGCCTACATTAATTATTATGAAAATATCAATGACAGAGGTTTTGTTTGTTTGTCAAAGGCAACAAGTAAATTAATTATAAATACAATTGGGAAACGTATGCATGATACGGGAAAGGGAATCCCCAGACAGCCAGCGGGGTGACCTGTCCTTGTTCCCATCCTCGGATGTATAAATGTGTGGTCCAACTGTTTGTAGACAGCTTACTGAAGAAGACCGAGTCGGTCGAAACGTATAAGCAATAAAGAGTTCCAGCCCATCTTCGCTTATTCTTCCTCCACCCAGTCTCTCATATATATATTATTTTAGATATCGTGTGAGAATTTATACATATGGAAAATAATAGATGCATATTTTATATCATTCAGCCTTGACGTGGTTTTCTTCAATCTCAATCCCTCGTGATCTCTCCAGTCTGTTAATTATAGAACAATTTAGTTACTCCTTTCAATTTCGTTCTCTTAAACTCTCATTTACGTTTTCTTTTATCACGATTCCAGATTGGCAACGATTCTCAATAGAATTATGCTTTGGCGCCATTTGAACGCTCGTATACATATTGCATTCAACTATAAAGTCTTAAAAGGATATTAATGATCTGAATTAGGGTTAAACTCCAGGATCACGCAAAAACACATTTTTCATTTTTGCATTTGAATTTTTTTTATGGAATTGTTACATTGGGTTAAGCTAGGGGCTATTAGACAACGTAAGTATTGGCGTCATTCTGAAATTTTACCTGAATTAGTAAATATCAAGTATGTTATCCACATTGATATTGGTTACATGTGCAAAAGACAATGTGTTTGATAGTTTTAACCCAAATAAGACATTTTATCTTATTTGTATTTACTCCGAGAGTTGACACCTTGACGTGGTGGATAGGCTTGAGAATCTTAACTACAAAAGCTATGTCGATAAAGAGGAAATCTCTGAAGGGTTACCTATATCGAACGGGTTTTGTAAGAAAGATGAGACAAAGAGCAGCTCGTACGCGCATACAGTCGCAGGACCCATTGCTTACTGACACGTCCCTGATGGCGAACAGGGAAATTCCTCATAATATGGGGTACCGTTATAATGCCGGCGTGGACCATTGGGTACCCTATGGATATGTAGGGCTCCACCGAACATACTGAATAAGGCGGCACCAAAGAAATATCTCAGCAGAAACCAGTTGGCAGGAAGGTGAGATTACTGCCATAATTCTTTCATAGCAAAAATGTAATCTCTACCCCCCCTGAGGTTGTCATTGGTATATTAGTTGCGCCCAACGTTGCCTCTGCACATTTCTATTAACTAGAATGGCGTGGGAATTCCTGCGAGTTCACAGATTCCCTTTCTAATTATTGATAATACAATCAGCAATACTACATATTAGGATAAAAAGTAAATGTCATATAAATGTCATATGAAATAGTATAACGTTTCTATTTGCATAAAATATATTATAAATATAGACAATTAAAGGAGTCATGTGAAATACAAATTGAATAGTGAAAGAGCCATTATGACAAGTTAAATATATATAAAATAAGGCTTAAGGGGTAAAGAAAAGTAAAACTGAATAATAACGCCGCGTAAAATATAGAAATTGTCAGACAAACCAAACTAGGTTAGAAAGTGTGGTTAAAGTTACATTTACAACAATAAGTATTAGTATAGATAAGAAAAATTATGGAACAATGGAAGATGAGAAGAAAGACGTAAAGTAGGTGATAAAATACAAGATTAAAAGAACTCTTGCGTTTTGCGAGAAAACTTCTTTTTGAACTCCACAAATAAGTGACTAAGGACGTTTACAATTATATTTTCTTATATCAAGAACACTATGTGAGCAGAAGGGGTGGCCACCCACTAACTACTAGGCCAACAACCTAACCAAAGTATAGTTTCATTACCCTTACGGGTATGAAATGGCTACTATTGAAAATAAATACTGGAATTAATAATCTATCTAAGACTAATCCTCCTTTTTGTGATAAAAGGCTAGTTTACTCATAGATCCATTATATGTATCTTCTTACCTAAGCGCGATGCCTTTGTTTAATTTCAGAATAAACAATAACCAATCAGGTGATTAGTTATTCATGACAGATGCGTGAAAGTAAGAAAGTTGTTGTCAAAAACTTGTTATCGCCGTTGTACCTTTGCACCAGGGGCTGTTTGAGGAGAGCGGTACATCTGGAAGTGTTCGAATGAATTGACTTTTCAGAGAAAGACATTTTCGCAAAAAGCAGAAATATTTTAAAATTTTATACTTTTATTTTTATCTTATAAGATATACAGTTTGAATATGTGATTTGTTAATAATTTTTATATCTTTTCTATCGTTATATAAATGATCAACGTGTTAATTTTCTCGACTTAATTTATTATTTTACATTTTTGCATTTCTACAACACAAATAACCTCATTTTAATTTTTTTAGTGTAAATTTTTATTTAGATAGGGTATAATATGAATGGAAAACAGTACTGTACTCACTAGTCATACTTCTAAGTCGACAACATTGAAGTTTGACAATAATGGGCACCGCGGAAAAGGTAAACAACTCAATGCTTTATAAATTAATCTTTCTTTTAGTTATTAGAAGTAGTGCTGTGTTGGTGATACTAGTATTTCTGTCATTGGGTACAATATTGCGACGAAGAGGTGGTAAGAAGATTTGAGGGAGGGCAGGAGAAAGTAGGGGTAGTACAACTAAAACTGGTTAGGGTTTTCTTCGATATTCTCGAGTCAAACAAGGATGCAGCCTCACAGAATGAAATACTCTCAAGGAAAAACAAGAACCATATTAACACGTTTATGTTTAGGAAGCCACCCAAGTCTAAGACAGTACCAATATAGAAAAGATCTGGCGACAGATATTGCCCTAGATGTGACCGGATAATACAGGTCACCTGCACTAACTGTATCCTACACCGAACCGCACCAACTATCCCCAGACAAGAACACAATATTTCTTGATTGATTGATGTATGGGCCTGTCTGGTGGCCGTTGCCGGCTTCTTGGGAGCAGTGGGTTTCCTGTAAGGGAGAACTAGGCCACCGGTCTCTCTAATTGCCGAACAAAACCGATAAAATCCGAACAAACCAACAAAACCCAAACAAGGGCGGTTTTTGCTCAAATGCACACTTCTATATATATATGGTTGCATTATTTGAACTATTCACTTTAAAATGTGTGATTTCCATGTAATATGATCAAAGAGAAGTTATGTTTTTATCCTCTGCAAAATTACCGAACACAGCTACGATTCGTCCAGCCCGCCGTCTATGATCACTGGTGGTATGGATCAAACTACACTATTTTAAGTTTCTTACTGTTGTGTTATTAGTGTAATAGACTGCATATAGTTGAATTATTTTAACTATTTTCTTTAAAATGTGTGATTTTCATGTAATTTGACCAAAGAAGTTATGTTTTAGCCTCTGCAGTATGACGTAACACATTTTAAAGAAAATAGTTGAAATAATTAACTATATGCAGTCTATTACACTAATATCACAATAGTAAGAAACTTAAAAGAGTGTAGTTTGATCCATACCGCCAGTGATCATAGACGGCGGGCTGGGTCGAATCGTAGCTGTGTTCGGTAATTTTGCAGAGGATAAAAACGTAATTTCTCTTTGATCGTATTACATGGAAATCACACATTTTAAAGAAAATAGTTCAAATAATGCAACCATATATATATATAGGTGTGCATTTGAGCAAAAACCGTCCTTGTTTGGGTTTTGTTGGTATGTTCGGCTTTTATCAGTTTTGTTCGGCAATTAGTGAGACCCTAGGCCACCAATGTCCAATAGGTTGATTGATTAGGCCAATAATTTTGCCAAAATGGATTCAATTCCAATATCATGCAAACTGAGACTCGTATTTCACTTCACTCTTATTTGCATTTGAAAGATTTTTTGTTTCTATGGAATAGTTATGTTAGGTGATATTAACCCCTTCGTTACCGACCCATCAACCTTATGTAAACAAATGTTTCAAACCATCCCACGAATGGCTGGAGCCATTCCACGTGGGTAGAAATAACCCAGAAACTGAGACCTTGAGAGCCCTCAATACACACAGCTTATAACTGTGACACGTGCGTGTCGCGGGGAGCACGCTTGGTTCCTGGCGGGTGCACTCAGCCGTGACACGCAGGTGTCTCAAAACACACATCCGGTACTCAAGGGGTTAATTAGGTTACGAGCTATTGGACAACACAAGTTTCATGTTAAATATATGTTGTGTTAACACAGTGTTTCATGGAGTTGATTGAAACTACACATGATATTTTCATATACATGAGTGATAATAATAAGAGGTTTTTGTAGTATATATCCAGGGTTACAGACCTTGATTATGAATCTAGTGGGGGCAGGGGATCCAGATCAACTCCACACGTAAGGCGTTGATAGGTTTCGGAGCTGGACAGTTCCAGCAGAGATAAACCTCCATGATATTTTCATTGCATGACCTTCTTAATAGGTGTGTTGTTGGTCACATCATAGTAATAATTACTACTATTACTGTAATAATAATTTTAATTTTATTGTAACCGATTGTATTTTATTTTGCAGATGGAAGTTGAGGTGAAGAAGGGGGAGGGCTATAAAGCCTACTATACTCACAAAACTGAAAATCTCCTTTTTATTATATCCGAGAAAATGCAAGATCTAAGAAGATTGCAAGCTCAAAGGAATGAACTGAATGCCAAAGGTGAGAACATTAGGATTGTCAGTTCTCAAAAGATTTAATAGTCATATAAGGTGTGGTATAAATAATTTTAGATATAATAATGCACATGTACTAGAAGGAAGTGAGGAAAATATACTTTGTTTTTCTTCAGTTCGCTTGTTGCGGGAGGAGCTCCAGCTTCTACAGGAACAAGGATCCTATGTAGGAGAAGTTGTCAAACCCATGGATAAGAAAAAGGTTTTAGTTAAAGTACATCCAGAAGGAAAATTCGTTGTTGATATTGACAAGAACATAGATATCAATGATGTCACTCCAAATGCTAGAGTTGCATTGCGTAACGACAGTTACACCCTGCACAAGATTCTGCCAAATAAGGTAAGGGCATATACTGTTAAGTGTTTGTTTGAATACTACAAGAGAAACAACCATTGTATTACTTAGTATGAATGATCAATACCTCTTTTGTTATGAATTATTTGAATCTTAACCATGAAGCAATGGTTAGACTAACTAGACTTAACTTAGGTGTATTTTGTGTAATATATACTATATGTATACTGTGAATGTATGTGTGTGTGTATTTATTTACCAATTGTATACAGGGTTAGAACAATGCTCATGGAAGCCCATTTCTTGTCCTCAATTTGTCAAAAGATGCCTTTAATTATTTTAGTGTGTGCTGGTGGCATAAGAGCTTGGGTTGTTTCAATGTCACAAGCTTGTAAAAGACGATGGGAGAGGAGATGCCAGTGGGGTACTTTAATTAACAGAAAAATATATATAGAATATTGGATGGAAAGAAGTTGAAGTATGTGAAAGAGTTAGCAAGGTTTGAGCTTTCTTTGGTGATATGATACTGTCCCCTTCAGGCTGTACCTTTAGGTGGTGAGGCTTGTGATACTCTGTAGGTGCTGGTTGTCTGTCCAGATTTATTTCCTCTAAGGGCAGTGATCCTTTTGGAGATCTGTCTTGTATTAATCATCTTTGCATTGCCTCTTAAACATTGTCATACACAATTTAAAATGATAATTTATGTATTGTGAGGACTTTTCTTAATATACAAGGACTTGTTTGGAAGTACTATAATTTTACAGTTAATATCTTAGAACTTTTTACATATGGCTTGCCCATGTAATTTGAGGTTGACAAGTACCGGGTATTGTCTTTTCATTACAGGTTGATCCTCTTGTAAGCTTGATGATGGTTGAGAAGGTTCCAGACTCCACATATGAAATGGTTGGTGGCCTTGATAAACAAATCAAGGAGATCAAAGAGGTTATTGAGCTTCCTGTTAAACATCCAGAGCTGTTTGATGCTCTTGGTATTGCTCAGCCCAAAGGTGTACTGCTTTATGGACCACCAGGAACTGGTAAGTGAAAACTTGTAAGAACTTTGATAATATCATAACTATGTAGTTTAATTAACTTTGATGAATTTCATTAGTCATTTTGACTTCTTTGTGTTATAGAATGGGTAAAGGGATGACTGAATGCATGCAATATGTCTGTTGAAAAGGGAAGCAAGTGCAAAAGATAAGAATGAATGGCTGAAATGATGATGTAGTCTTAAGGGATGCTCTTCAATGCAGCTTTATAGAGGAGTGGATGATGAGGGGTTCACCATGTGGTCAAGCAGTGGGGGTAAGCCAGCTTTGGATGTAAGATCTTGCTGTCCAAGAGCTGTACCTCTCTCCACTGCATTCGACCTTAGCAGTCTTGTGGGGTATAATGGTCCTTCATCCCCTAAGTGCCAAGATGGAAGGGGCAGATTGATGGTTTTTTGTTTTTTAAATGGGTATCTGTTTTAACTTGGCCATACCATTTATAAGGAGAAAAGGGCGTTCAGTATGTATGTATGCATATGTATGTATATATATATATATATATATATATATATATATATATATATATATATACATATATATATATATATACACTCACACCCAAACTACATCTATGTTTGTTGTTTTTATTTTACAGGGAAGACTCTACTTGCTCGGGCTGTAGCACATCACACCGATTGCACCTTTATTCGAGTATCAGGATCAGAGCTTGTCCAGAAGTTTATTGGGGAAGGTTCTCGTATGGTGCGTGAGTTGTTCGTGATGGCAAGAGAGCATGCTCCCTCTATCATCTTCATGGATGAAATTGATTCAATTGGTTCATCCCGCATTGAATCAGGCAGTGGAGGAGATTCTGAGGTTCAGCGAACAATGTTGGAGTTGCTCAATCAGCTGGATGGCTTTGAGGCTACCAAGAACATCAAGGTTAGTGTCTGTAGGAAGTTAGTATTGAAGTTATAGTTGGACATGGAAATTGTTGGTACACCTCAGTAAGTATAATTGGTTGAGACAGATAATCAGTCACCTTTGTATTTCTGATTGGAGAGGGAAAACATGTCTACTTGGGCATACTAACAATAAGTGTGAGTGGGGAGGGTGATTGTAAATAAATGAGGAAATGATACTTCCTAATAGGGCTTTTTCTTGTCTGAATGTGTTTTGGATGCGTGAGGGATGTGTATGTGCCATGGATGGGCCACTTCCTATACAAGGGGGAAAGGGCCTTTTTGGCATAAGTACGTGTGTATAAGCTGCTCATCTTTATTTTATCCCTGCTTGTGTATATGCCCCAATATACCAACAACATTCATACCCAACTGTACATATTTGTGTTCCACTTTTGTTGATTACATGTCAAACCCCATTATAAAAGGTTTCAAAAGTAATACTAATTTTATATGCAGGTCATCATGGCTACAAATCGTATTGACATCCTAGACCCAGCTTTGTTGCGTCCAGGACGTATTGATCGCAAGATTGAGTTTCCAGCTCCTAATGAGGAAGCTAGATTAGATATCCTTAAGGTAAGTTTTATTGAATGTTTTATTGTAGATTAGTTGTGTAGGGATTACATCTGGTTACATGAAATTTGAAGGGAGGTATAGGACTGTAAGTGATAATATTCTATGGTTAGCTACAGTGAATTAGAAAAGTGTAATATGTTGGATGGTAGTAAGGGAAGCAAGTCAATCTATCTGGCTATATATGTATACCTAGGGCTTTATCCCCATTACAGTGGGGGTAGCCAAGTCAAAAGGCAAGTACCCACTCCCATCCACCACCCTTGCTTCCCTCTCATCTTAGCTCCTCATGGATGAGAGGTCATTCCTGTATCCCACCCACTGCACTGACTTAAAAGCAATGCAGCAAGACATAGTACATCCATAGCAAGGGCACTTAATTTAGTTGGTGATGAAACAACAACAACCCCCACCTCTCCATCCCCCTCTTGCAGAAAAAGAGATGACAGAAATCCCTTTAGGCTGTCAACATATCATCCATGTGTAACCATTTCTTACCCCCAGCCCCTTCTTTCTTTGCATCACAGTATCACCTATACACAGCTATTGTCCATTCACCCCTACCTCCTGCCATCTCCCTTATTTGCTCAACAGACATTCACCTTTTGCTCAATGCCCCTCTCATCCTATCCATGCATCACAGCATTGTCTATGCACAACCATTCTCCACTCATACCTATCTTCTGTCCTCTCCCTTCCTCAACAGACATTCCCCTCTTTCCCAATGCCCCTTTTATCCCCATCCATCCGTCTCATCCTTGGTCATCCCCTCAAGTTCACTCCCTCCACCTCTGCCTTTCACAACTCTTTTAATAATTTTTCTTCATTCTTTCCATGTATCCAAACCATCCCAATACTCTTTCATTGCCCCCTATCTACCATCTCCTTTTCCACCTCACCTCATATCTCACTCTATCAAACCGTTACCATACTTCTTGGACAGTTGATCTCCAATACATCCATACTTTTCCTCTCTGCCTCTCGTAAATTCCAAGTCTCTACCCTATACAGTGCTATCAGCACAATCACCCATCATATAGTGTTGTATCTATTCCCAAATGCTCATTTCTCATGACATTTTTTTAATCCCCAAGACATTTACTTGCTTCTCTCTGTATACAATTTACTTCCACCACTCCTGCCTTTCCTACCACATGTGACCCCAAATACCTAAAGCTATACACTGAGAAGTCAAGGCAAAAGAAAAGGGAAGCAAGTAAATGGTGGAAGTGAAAATGTCATTAGAAATAGGTGTCTAGGGATGAACACAGAGATCATATGAGGAAATGGTGGTACCCAAAACATTTTATGGAGCAGAAACCTGAGCAGTTGGTGTGGATGCATTGATGTCCCTGAAGGAAAAACAAATGGTAGTGGGATGGGTGAAGGGTGGATGCACTTGTGTGTGTTGCCTCATATACAATAATGCATTTTTATGGTCATTGTAGTCGTAAGTGTGGATGGAGTAAAGTCACACAGGTTGTAAATTAACAACCATCTTTATTTTAAACAAATTAAAACATTTACATTTAATTCAGAGATGATATATAATTCTATTTCCTGTCTTGTATAGATATACTTACCTGGGGAAATACTATAGAAATCCTAACTTCAAAACAAGGGGAGACAGTAAATTTTTAAAGACTTGTTTAAGGTAAAAAGAGCATCCCTGGTGCTGGCAAGTTTGGTAATTATATTTATGTAATTATAAATCAGGAAAGGTGCTACATTAAATGGGGTCCTTCCTCCCATTTTCTGACAGGGAGGGGTGATGGTGCAGGAACCCTTCATCTTTTCTTCCCCCTCCACCTTTTTTTTCGTATTTTTCTTCCATAAAGTGTTGGTGTATTTTTTAGCCTTTGATATATGTATGTATGTACGCCCCATATAAGGGCCATTGTATATCTATCTTATCTATATACCAAGGGCTTTATTCCCCATTATAAGGGAGGTAGCCAAGTTTTTATACACCCATTCCCAACTACCACCCTTTCCTCACTCTCATCTTAGCTCCTCATGGATGATGGGTCATCCTTGTCTTCAGCCCCGCTCTGGGTCAGTATACAGTTGATATGATTTATTTTTCTCTTCACACACAGATTCATTCAAGGAAAATGAACTTAACCCGAGGAATTAATCTACGCAAGATTGCAGAGATGATGCCTGGAGCATCTGGTGCTGAAGTGAAAGGCGTTTGCACTGAAGCTGGCATGTACGCACTTAGGGAGAGACGTGTACACGTGACTCAGGAGGACTTTGAAATGGCTGTGGCCAAGGTTATGCAGAAGGATTCAGAGAAGAACATGTCCATTAAGAAGTTGTGGAAGTAATTGTTCATCATTCAGATGTACAGCAATATTGGAATAGTTCAGTAGCTGACTACTGGCTTTATTTTTATTATTATTAATTATTTTTTTCTTCCTATGCTTTACGTGGATGAATGTATAAATCACACTTGAAGGGGTTGGTGTGTACTGTAATGTTAAGAAAATAAAATTATTGACATCATGTTTGTGTTTGTATTATAGGAAAGACACTTTACCTAGGTCATTTAAGAACGGTGTAACAATGAAGGAAGGGGATAGATTGTGTGTTCATATTGCACTATCAGCAATGAATGTTTTATGAGCAAAATTAGCCCCTTTACTACTAAGGGGATGCCATAGAAGTAAATAAGAGTGAATGGTGGTATGCACATACCATATACCAAGGTCTTTTAACCCCTTACCAAAAAAAAAAAAAAAAGAGAGAAGTAAAGCACAAGAAAAAGGAGGCAAATAGGACAATAGATATAAAATGGGTAAGAGTATGACAGAAAATTGGCAAATCAAATGGAAAAGAGCGATGGTGGACTGGCTGTCTAAAGGAGGGTAGAGTGCCTGTATAGTTCCATTTTACAAGGAAAAAGGGTACAAGTGTGAGTGTAGTAGTTTCAGAGAGATCAGTTTGTAAAGTGTAGTCGGGAGGGTTTTGATTGAAAGGATTAGGAGAGTAATTGGTGAGGAGCAGTGTGGGTTTAGGACAGGTAGGGGTTGCATAGGTCAGAAATTTGAGGTAAGGCAGATATGTGAGTTTTAGGAAAAGGTTTGGATGTTTCTTGGGCCTTTATGAGTTTGGAAAAGGCTTATGACAGTAGAGAGGTACTGTGGGAGGTATTGCAGATATATGGGGTAGCAGGAAAGGTGTTAAAAGCAGTGAAGATAGTAGTAGAGCCTGTGTTAAAATTAAAAATGGAGAAAGTGAGTGTTTTGAGGTAAAGGTGGTACTTTGCAAGGGATGTGTTATGTCACCTTGTCTGTTCAATTTATACAGTAGATGGTTAAAGAAAATGGAGATAAGCCAGTTGTTGTTTGCTGACAACACTACACTTGTAGCAGGATCAGAGGAGGGATTAAGGAAGTTAGTGATGGAATTTGGGGTGTGCAAAAGAAGGAAGTTGAAGATAAATGTGGGTAAAAGTAAGGTGATACGCACAAGGGGAGAGGACGGCATCAAATCGGAAACATTAAGGAAGAGGGACAGGAGGAAGTGGATAGCTTTAGATACTTAAAGTGTGAATGTAGCGGGGAAGGGAGTAGTGGAGGTGGAGGTAGAAAGTAGATTGAGAGAAGCAAGTAAATGTCTTGGAGGGATGAAGGAGTGTAATAAGAAATAGATGCTAAGAAGGGATTGTACAAAGGGGTAATTGTGCCAACAGCACTGTATGGGTCAGAAACATGGAACATGAGGAAGAATTTAAATATTTTTGAGATAAAATGGCTGAGAAGTGTGGTCGGGTCACTAGACTGGATAGAGTGAGAAACAAGGAGGAGAAGGGAGTTGGGAGATAGGGTTGAGAAAAAGAGTATTGAGATGGTTTGGATACATGAGAAGAATGAGTGAAGGAAGATTAGTAAAAGAGGTGTAGAAGGCAGAGGTAGAAAGAATGAACATGAGGGTGCGACCAAGGATGAGATGAATGGATGGGGTAAAAGGGGCATTGGGAAAGAGGTCAATGTCTTTTGAGAAAGGAAGGGAGAAGAGAGAAGATAGGGGTGAGTAGAGAATAGTTGTATATGGATGATACTGTGATACATGGGAGTGGGTGGGTGATGGGGGAGTATGTATGAATGATATTTTGACACAGCCCAAAGAGATTTCTCCCTGTCTTCTCTTTTTCTGCATAAGGGGACAGAGAGGGGGGTACAATGTCACCTAGGCATTATGAGTTGTGAGCAGGTACATGAGGATGCTGGAGTCAGCGTCTTGATTAATTTTGTTGTTGTAGTTATACACGAGTTACCCCCGGAGTCTGTGAACTGCTTTGATCATATTTTCTGTATTTATTATTACTCAAAGTAAAAGAATGAATAATACAGAAGTGACTTCATATCTTATAGTGAGAGTAGTGATGAATTGTACATATGGCAGTCAATCCTATGTGTGAGAATTTAATTTGTACTGAAGTGGTTAAATGAAGCAGCCTTGCTGTGGATGTGCTGTGTCTTGCTGCATTGCTTCTAACCCAGGGCAGTGGGCAATATGCAGTGATGACCCATCAGCCATGAAAAGAGGGAGGGAGCGGTGGTGAATAGGAGTGGAGTATATGAGGATGAAATGGGTGGAACTGGATTTATGTCTTTGACTTTGGCTACCTCCCTTGTAAGGGGAAAAAGCCATTGGTAAATGTATGTACAAGGGAGGTAGCCAAAGTCAAAGGCATATGCACTTACAAAACCCACATCTCCTTTCCCAGTTTCACCTTCATCCATATTAACCTTGAAGAAACCTCCTTCCACTCCACTTCATTTACTAGTATAGCCACCCCTTCTCTCTGTCACCCTCTCTTCACTCCTGAGAACCTCCCAACTACACCCCTAAACTCACGCTTGCCCTTCCCTCTCAACTTAGTTTCACTCAAAGCCAACACATCCATCTTTCTTCTCACAAACATACTACCTATCTCTTCCCTTTTACTCTCATCTGTACCACATCCATGCACATTAAAAGACCCAAACCTTAGGGTGCTGGTTGGAAAACTCCTAGACCCTCTTATGCCTTTACTTTTTTTTAGGAATGTCCCCTGTGGAGCTACAGGGAGAAGGATGCCTGGTCCCAATCCCCGTCCCATTTTTCTCGCCTCTTACGATCCAAGTGGGAATACTTGGTGGCAGCATTCTTTTCCCCACCACAGGGTAGCCGAAACAAGGAAATGAAATTTAGAGAAATGGTACAGGGCAGCAAGAAGGGGTTGGGGAACAGCACAACAGAGGGACAGTAGCAGTGTAATGAAAGTTTCATCATTTCTCTGTGAGTACAGTCCTCCTCTATTACAGACAAAATGGCTAGGATATTTTTTTAGGCAGTTTAGGGCTTCTTTTCTGTAAGTGGGATGGGGAGAGTAAACACTGAAAAGGTCTTATACATATAGGCTGCTGCCATACTGTGTTGCTCCATCATTCCACCACTGGGTCTACACAATCTGCCATGCAATATATGACTAATAAGGGTTTCCAAGATATCATCTGCCCCTTATGACACAGTCACCAGAGGACTTTTAGCTGTTCGTTGGATGTTGTCAGGAGAAATCAAATGACAGTGTCAGTTTCTGTTACCTCCTCACTCACCATCAACAGAGGGGAATCCAACCTAGGGGCACCACAAATTGTGGGAAAGGCATTGGTTTACCTTTAGCTCACTTTTAAAGCCTGCTTCAAGATCTTTCTTCTGTAGATATGAAATAAGATGGATAGGGCTGCATGGCCCAGAAGTGCAGGAAAGGAAAACCTGATCCCTTCTACCAAATAATGATCTGACAATCTACTGTCCTCTCTCCAAAATACATTTAGATCCTCTTTTCCAACCCTTTTGGTTATCACTACACTGTCCAACAATACCTTCTGAATTTTCCTCCCATCCATTACATTGGGGTCCATGCACACTTATGCTTGGCTATTCAGCATTCACAATCATTTCCAATTCAATATACACCTTGCAACTTAACCTATGTTACTGGTCCTGGAGCCGCAGTGTCTACTTCGTGGGACCACCCCCCAACCCCAGGAGTTGGGGGCCAAACGGCGGCAACCAGCCCTGGCCACCAGCTCTACGCAGGTGGCACCAATCCCTAAGAGGAGCTACGACTGCTGTGGCATTCCTTGGGGAGACGGGACTGCTCGGACAGACAGTCTAGGGAACGACGACAACAACAACCACCTATGTTACTTCTTGCCTGACAAAGTTCCACCTTTACCTCAAACCACTCTCTCTCCATTTCTAATCCTAACATGCTCCACTATCGTAAAAACTCAACTGCTCTTAACAGCTTTCCTCCTATCCCATATCCTCACTCATTTTCTTAGCACTATTCACTGAAACTACCTTTCCCTCCCTATCTTCCTTCACATTTAGCAACTCCCTATAATACTCTGACCATCTTCCTCTCACTGCCTTCTCTTCCATTATCATCTCTCCATCTGCACCTTTTACCTTTTCTTCTCTACTTGATTAGCCTCCTCTTCCTTTCTTTCCAAAACATCTTTTTATTACTTTCAAAATTTTCTGTCATATTCTTACCCCATTTCACATTTGCTCTCCTCTTTGCCTCCTTTATCTTCCCTTTGTGATATGGTTTAATGTCATATACTCCCCCCCTCTCAGGAGGCTAGGACAGTGCCCCTCAGAGAGGGCTTTTGTAGTGTTGTACCCTTCATAATTCCCTTGTATTTTGTAACCAATCTGTGAAAGCTTGCTTCTTCTCTTCTCTGACCTTCTTTGCTTCCTTGTTTCACCACTCACTACCCTTCCATTTCCTCCTTGTTCCACACACCATGGGACTCCCTCCTTGGACCATCCCCATTCCTAGTTCTTTTCTATTCTTCACTCCTCTCTCAGCTTCTTGTACTCCTTTCTTTCTCATTTAAGCAGTTCACTCCAAACACCTCCCTACCTTTTGTCCTTTTCCCCTTTCTCCACTCTCAACTTATATTGTGTTATATCGCCCTGGCTGTTCAATTTATACATGGATGGGGTGGTTCGAATGGTAAATGCAAGGGTAGTGGGTCAGGGATTGGAGATGGGTAAAGAAAATTGAGAAAAGTGGAAGATGAGAGAGATGTTGTTTGTTGATGACAGTGCTTGCAACAGGACCAGAGGAGGGATTGAGGAAGTTAGTGACAGTTTGGAAAGGTGTGCAAAAGGAAGTTGAAGATGTGGGTAAAAATAAAGTGATGAGATGTACACGAAGAAAGTGGCAGCAGTGAGTATAAAGGGAGGGAGACTGGAGAAGTGGATAGTTTTGGATACTTGGGTGTGAATGTGGTAGGAAGGGGAGGAGTGAAGGTAGAATGTAGAATGAGAGAAGAGAGTAAATGCCTTGGGGGATTAACCCATTCAACTCCGATGACAAGATGTCTTGTCATTTGGTCAAATAAAACAAAAAATCATAATAAAACAACAAAATGTTTGATGATCAAACAGCACCAGAAAAATATGACGTCATCAGTCCTCCTCGAGGAGGACTGACGACGTCATATTTTTCTGGTGCTGTTTGATCATCAAACATTTTGTTGTTTTATTATGATTTTTTGTTTTATTTGACCAAATGACAAGACATCTTGTCATCGGAGTTGAATGGGTTAATAAGGGTAATGAGAAATAGACATTTGGGAATGGATGCTAAGAGGAGATTGTATGGAGTGATTGTGCCAACAGCACTGTACGGGGCAGAAACATGTAACATTAGAGAGGAGAGGAGTTCGAATGTGTATGAGATGAGGTGCCCGAGGAGTATGATAGAGTGAGAAATGAGGCGAGGAGATGTGGGTGGAAAGGGAGTTGGGAGATAGGTTGATGAAAGAATATTGGGATAGTTTGGACACATGGAAAGAAATGAAGAAAGATTAGGAAAAGGTGTGGATGGCAGAGGTGGATGGAGTGAACATGAGAGGTTAACCTAGAATGAGATGGATGGATGGATGGGGTAAAAGGGGCATTGGGAAAGAGGAGCGTGTCTGTTAAGGAAGGATAGGAGAAGACAAGATAGGGGTGAATGAAGAATGGTTGTGTATGGATGATGCTGTGATGCATGAGAGGGAGTGGGTGGGGGATGGGGGGTGAGGGAGTATGTGAAAGAAATGGACACAGCCCAAAGGGATTTCTCCCTATCTTTTCCTGCACGAGGGGATCACCGATTTAATGTATGTAAAAAAAAAAAAGCAAGCCAGCATCCTTGTGATGCCTACGTAGGCATCATTGTACTGAAGCAGTTAAGCACTTTCCCATCACTTCTGCCACTCCTTCCCATACCACTGCCAACACCCTACCCATTACACCAACTCATCCTTCATTTTTATTTCACTTAATATTAATACATCCTTGTTACACACTACCCATCTTTCCTTCTACTCTCTTCCTTGCTCATTTAACAAGACCAATGATTAGTGTTATTGTTGTAGACCCACACCCTCTCATGCCTCATCTTGTCATGAAAATATAGCAGAACCCCCCTCCCTGATTGCTCCATTTTGCTTCTCTGATAACACAATAGCACCATTCTTACCCCACCACAGCATCTTTGGTATAAATGTATGAAATCTTTATAGTTATCCTGAATGTTAGTGGATCAAGACTTGGACTATACCCATAATTCACCTTCACAATACACATCTAGGATAATAGATACATGCTTACTTAGTACATCTTTATTAATAATTGAAATTCTAAAATAATGTTTCAGGGACATTTATATACAAGTAAACTTTGCGATTGCCACTCCAATCACCATTACACCCTTATAATTATGAATTAATTTAGTGATCATCTTCCTCGTATCCATCAGGCAGAGCATTCAAATGGGAATTGTGGAAGAAAGATTTCTGGCCATCACCCCATGGGAAGCGCTGGAATAGAAGCATGGATTACAAAACTGCATTAAAAAATACATCCAGTGAATAGCACATACAACTAAACTAAATGATACAGACTCCTTTATGGGGCAATGAGTTCAAACTTTCAAAAGTTCGCAAATTTAAAGCAAACAACAGTCATGCCCCGCCCCCCTCTGCCAGTTCAATTCCTCAATCTAAAATCAATCCATTGCCTCTTGTTGAAGACCCAGTCACCAGTGTACCGACTGAAGATTGTGATAATGTCTGGAACAGGTGATCAAATGACATCAAGGGATCTCGTCTCTCATGTAGTGGTTGCATATTGGATGAATGATAGTTTCCCATGCTGCTTCTGTGTTAGTGCAGACAGGAGTTTTAATATTGGCAAACTTTCAGTGGCTGTATTAATTCATCTCTTCACAACCATGCTCCACTCATTCCCATCTCCTGACCTCTCCCTTTCCTGCTCAACATTTCCCCATTTTACACTCAGTCCACCTCTGCTATCCATACATACATATACCAAGGCTTTTTCCCCCTTACAAGGGGGGTAGCCAAAAAGAAAAAGGCATAAAATCATTCCCACCCATTCCATCCCTGAATACACTCCACACCCCTCCACCCTCCCTCCTATCTTAGCACCTCCTGAATGACAGGTCATCCCTGCACCCTGTCCACTGCCCTGGGTTAGAAGCAGTGTCGCAAGACCCAGCACATCCACAGCATCTGCTATCCACTTTTTTTTTGTTAGTTCACCTCAATAGTGTCATATGATGCACCACTTAAAAATAATTAGTCTAATGGTTCATTTGTCCCAGGATATATTGCCCTGCTTAAGAATCTAATTTAGTAATGACCCACCTTTGTGCGCATCCTCAGGTGCTCGTATGCTACAAACTCTGGCCTCTCATGACCACCTTCCATCTCATGGAGATAGCAGTTCAGCATACACAAGGCAACACCTGGAATGGCCACCAGGTATGACAGGAGCTTCCACTGCTTTGCACCACCTAGAAAAAATAAAACAACACTGTACAATGAAAATTAGATACAGACATATATACCAAAGGCTTTTTCCCCCCACCAGGGAGGTAGCCAAAGAGAAAAAGGCATAGAAATCACTCCCACCCATTCCATTTCCCATATATTCCACTCCCCTCCACCCCCCCCCCTCTTATCTTGGCACCTACTGGAAGACAGGTCATCCCTGCATCCTGTCCACTGCCCTGGGTCAGAAGCAGTGTCGCAAGACACAGCACTTCCACAGCAAGGCCACTTCATAAATTCGGCAACCCACCCCTCTCCGTCCCCTCATGCGGAAAAGGAGGAAGATGGGGAGAAATCCCTTCGGGCAGAGTCATATTTTTTCTCATACATACTTCCTCACCCCCCCATCCCCCACCCACTCACCCTCATCTATACACAACCCCTCTCCATTCACCCCTATCTTTGTCCTCTCCCGTCCTTCAACAAACATTCCTCTATTTTGTAATGCCCCTTTCACCCCATCCATTCATCTCATCCTAGGACGCCCCCTCATATTCACTCTTTCCACACTTCTTTTACTAATCTTTCTTCACTCATTCTTTCCATGTCTCCAAACCATCGTAATACTTTTTCATCAACCCTATCTCCCAGCTTTATTTCCACTCAGCTCTCCTCCTCGCCTGCCCGTTTCTCACTCTATCCAGCCTAGTAACCCCCATCATACTTCTAAGACATTTCATCTCAAAACACATTCAAAAACTCCTTCTCTGTTCCTTTCTCATGTTCCATGTAGCATCCATTCCCAGATGTCTATTTCTCTTTACACTTTTCAATCCACCCAGGCATGTACTTCTCTCAATCTACATTCTACCTCCACCTCCACTCCTCCCTTTCGTGCCACATTCGCATCCAAGTATCTAAAACTATCACTTCCTCCAGTCTTTCACCCTTAATGCTCACTTCCAGCCTGCTGTCACTCTCTCCCCCTGTACATTTCATCACCTTACTTTTACATACATACACACTGAATGTACACGAATTTTGTCCCCAGTGCAGATATTAATCTTTTTTCAACCACATTAACTTTTTACTTTTAATTCCATGTCATCACAAACGAGACTGACAATGCACTCGTCGGAAACATATACGGAAACTGATACGAAGTGAAGCCAAGGGCTCGAACCTCAGCTCAGACGCATCAAAGTAACCGTGACAAACCACTGCTCCATCAAGAGAGATATAAGTTGAGTACAATTCCTTATATTTGTATGCTCGAGCTACATACATATACACAAATTTTGTAATCAACCCATCCCCGCTATGATGGTACAATGATAGTATGTGCACGTGGGCAGGTGTTATACTCACACACTGAATGGTCCCCAGTGCAGATATTAATCTTTTTTTCAACCACATTAACTTTTTACTTTTAATTCCATGTCATCACGAATGAGACTGACAATGCCCTCGTCGGAAACATATACAGAAACGGATACAAATATAAGAAATTGTACTCAACTTATCTCTCTCTTGATGGAGCAGTGGTTAGTCACTTAATTTGATACGTCTGAGCTGAGGTTCGAACCCTTGGCTTCACTTCGTATCAGTTTCTGTCAATAGGCATTGCATAATTCTATTCAGAGATGCTAAAATGTAGACAAAACCTTTATGTTCTACATAGAAGACCACAAAATGTTTAAAAGCATAGTTTCAGATACTTGGGTGCGAATGTGACAGGAAAGGGAGGAGTGGGGGTGGAGGTAGAAGGTAGATTGAGAGAAGCAAGTAAATGCCTTGGTGGATTAAAAAGTGTAATGAGAAATAGACATCTAAGAATGGATGCTAAGAGGAGGTTATATGAAGGAGTGATTGTGCCAACAGCAATGTACGGGGCAGAAACATGGAACATGAGAGAGGAAGAGAGGAGTTATGTGTTTGAGATGAAATGTCTGAGAAGTATGATAGGGGTTACTAGGCTGGATAGAGTAAGAAATGAGGAGGTGAGGAGGAGAACAGGGGTGGAAAAGGAGCTGGAAGATAGGGTTGATGAAAGAATATTAGGATGGTTTAGACACATGGAAAGAATGAGTGAAGAAAGATTAGTAAAAGAAGTGTGGAAGGTGGAGGTGGAAGGAGTGAATATGAGGGGGCATCCTAGGATGAGATGGATGGATGGGGTGAAAGGGACTTTACAAAAGAGAGGAATGTCTGTAGAGGAAGGACGGGAGAGGACAGAATATGGGTGAATGGAGAAGGGTTGTGTATAGATGAGGCTGTGATGCACGAGGGAAAGTGGGTGAGGAAGTACAGGTAATCCTCGTTTTACGCGGGTTCACATTAAAGCGGTGTCCAAAACTAGGGGGTATTCCTCACATTACACAAATTCCTCAGAGTAACGCGAAATCCGGAAAGTTAAAATACGCGGGCTGCGATTTAGTTCCGTAAGGCAGCCGCTAGGTGACGCTAGCTGATTCCAGCCTCCGCATCCCTCTCGCCACCAAGCTCATTGTTTACCAACGCTTCGTTGTGTCAGCATCTCTGTGTTCATCAAATCATCAGTGTTCTTGTTTACCATGGCTCCCAAGCGCCCAGCGACATTTCCAGCCTGTGATGGTAGGCAGAAGAAAGCAAGGAAGACATTGACATTGGAGCAAAAGCTGGAAGTTCTGGACAGGTTAGATAAAGGGCAGAGAAACAATGTGATTGTGGCGGCAATGGGCCTCAGCGAGTCTACGGTGAGGACCATAAAACAAAACTCCACCAAGATTCGTGAAGCTGCCAAATCAGGAACGCCTCTACAAGCTAACAAGTCATCATATTCTCGCCCTATGGAGATGGAAAGGATGGAGAAGATGCTTGCAACTTGGATTGAGCATCAAAATAAGACTCGTGTGCCGGTTAGCTTGGCGCTGATTAAGGTGAAGGCGCTGTCTATTTATGACAGCATTGAAGGGGACAAGAAGCCTTTTTCTGCCAGCAACGGGTGGTTTAATAAATTTCAAAAAAGGCACAGTTTTCATAATTTGAAGTTGGTTGGGGAAGCTTCTTCAGCTGATGCTCGAGCTGCAGCCGAATTCCCAGAAGAGCTCAAGAAAATTATAGAAGACGGGAATTATTCATCAAAGCAAGTGTTCAACATCGACGAAACCGGCCTCTATTGGAAGAAACTACCCAACCGCACCTACATCTCCAAAGAGGAAGCTTCTGCCCCCGGATTCAAGGCATCTAAGGACCGCTTAACGCTGCTGTTGGGGGCCAATGCAGAGGGCGACTACAAACTCAAGCCAGCACTTGTGTATCACTCAGAGAATCCTCGAGCCCTCAAGGTAAGAGTTGTAAAACTAACCTTATTCCATGTTACCATTTTCTATGCAAAAGATTGTGCGAATGAATTTTTTAGACCGTATAAAATCTTACGTTTCTTTTTTTTTGGCCAGGGTTACGACAAGGCCTTTCTGCCAGTGTACTGGTACGCCAACTCGAAGGGCTGGATGACTGGGGCAGTGTTTGGCGATTATTTCAAGAATAAACTGCACAGGGAGCTGGAGGTGTACTGCAACAAAGAAAACATCCCCTTCAAGATCTTGTTGATTGTGGACAACGCGCCAAGTCACCCAGCATACCTGGCCGATATCAGCAACAACATCAAGATCGTGTTTTTACCGCCAAACACGACCTCGCTCATCCAGCCTTGTGACCAAGGGATAATCTCGACATTCAAGGCGTATTATCTACGTTCAACATTGGCGAACCTTGTGAAAGTGACGGAGCAACAAAACATCTCAGTCCGTGATTATTGGCGGCAGTTCACGGTAAAAGATGCTCTAACCTTCATCAAGGATTCGTGGAGTGAAGTGCCAACATCATGCTGCAATGGAGTCTGGAAAAAATTGTGTCCTCAATTCGTCCACGACTTCAAAGGATACAGCATAGACGACAATGTAGCCAAGGCCAACGTTAAAAGTCTGCGTCTAGCACAGCAAGTTGGCTTCGAGGATTTGGAAGAGGAGGACATCGACAACTTGCTTCAGTCTCACACACAAGAGCTCTCCAATGAAGATTTGTTTGACATCGAGAAAGAGAGAGAGTGAAAATGATGGAGGAGAAAGAGGAAGCAGCAGCAGCAGCAGCATCACCAGGACCACAGCGAGCCCTCACAGCTGCCAACTTGTCTGAGTGTATGGACTCGTTGATGCATGCAATGAGGGTCATAGAGGAGAATGATCCTAATGTCGAGAGGAGCAGCACCATCATACGACGTGTGATGGAGAACATGGCTTGCTATAATGCTATGTTAAAAGAAAAACAACAAAAGACAAAACAACAGCCGATCACAAACTTCTTCCGACAACGCACACCAAGTCAGCTAACCAGCGAATCGGAGACAGGCACCGAATCGGAGATGGACGCTCCCGATGACCCTGCCGCCCCTGCCTCACCACAAACATCACACACACACACACCGAGTCCGATATAGCGCGCAGTGACACGTCAGGGGGTGAAGCCTAGTTAGGAATCTACAATAGTACACAGCGAGCGGTGAGTGTTGTGTTGTTGTCAGTATGGAAACGTGTGAGAGCAACATCTCAGCTTGCGGGATGGTTTCCTGACCCATGATTTTTTTCATTGTCCAAGGGTAATTTTATTTTCATAAAAGTAAAATAAAAATGAATGTAGAAAAAAACTTGAAAGAAATTTATTCATCCTTGAATCGCAATAAGCTGCCGCTACAACAACAACAACAGCGTGCAGATCAGCAGAGGGACGCTACTTATCAAGGCGTAAAGGCCAATTAACCCGTGATCCCATATGTGGTGGTAAATCAACAACAACAAGGCAGGTCAGAGGTTATATGCTTAGCTCGTGGCTCAGCTGCAGGAAGGATTATGGTATTGGAAACACTTGTAACAGCAAAGTAGTGAGTGAGTTTAATTCCTCACATTACGCGAAATTCACATTACGCGCTGCCTTTTGGAACGCATCTAGCGTGTAAAGTGAGGACTACCTGTATGTATGAAAAAAAATTTGATGCAGCCCGAAGGGATTTCTCCCCGTCTTCTCCTTTCCTGCAAGAGGGGACGCAGAGGAGGGGGGGTCGCCGAATATATGAAGCAGCCTTGCTGTGGATGTACTGTGTCTTACGACTGCTTCTGACCCAGGGTAGTGGACAGGATGCAGGGATGACCCGTCATCCAGGAGGTGCCAAGATAGGAGGGAGGGAGGAGGGTGGAGGGGAGTGGAATATATGGGAAATGAAATGGGTGGGAGTGATTTCTATGCCTTTTTCTTTTTGGCTACCCCCTATGTAAGGGGGAAAAAGCCTTTGGTATATGTATGTAATAACCACTTCCTAGAGTACTCTTATCAAGTGGCGTGGGTGACTTGTCTGTAGTTCAGTACAGGGTTTGAACATGTTCAGCATACTGCCATAATCCTAGCCACAAAAATTCTGAGTACAGCTGCTGTACCTATATGTTACTTGCCTGTCCTTAGTATGACCCTTTTCAGGTCACATTGTAGAAAAAGGTTTCTAGTATACTCCAAGTTTTTGCATCAATGCCAAAATCCAGTATCAACCATTTCAACACCCATTTACAGAGACTGTAAAGTATTGATGCCTGCTCATACCGAAAACTTTTACAACATTGGCAACGTTATCTTAAAGGTATTTGTGAAGTTTCGTCTCGCCTGCTCACACTGCAATCTGTACATTTTTTACATCAATATTACAACTTTTCTTACTTATGTTTCTTGCCAAAATTAATATTAAGGGAAGGTGAAAAAGTAAATCCTGCAACTTCCCTACTACCAGCTATTTTGTCCCACCCACTTACACAATTTGTATATTTCTTGGATCTTTGCTACAACTCCGACAACTTTTCTACATCTCGTTTTTTCCCGGATATTGACATTAAGGGAAGGTGAAAGAATAATTACTGCAACCTTCCTCTACCCACCATGGAAGCAGTCATGGCTGTCCAATATCCAAGATCTACATCTGTTGCCGCACACAGTTTTAGGTTAGGTAAGATTAGGCTAGGTAGGTTGTTAGAATAGGAAATCATAAAAACATGGTAAATTTCTATAATTGCACACCTGCGCAATATAGCATTAGTAAATTAATTTTGTGAATTATCATACATTCATATACGCTTTTCGGTATTTTAGAAGTGCACAGCTACGCAATAGACAAGCATTAGAAAATTAAATAATCTTGTAAATTACAATACATCAAAGTAATATACGTTTTCCTTGGCAGAAATCAACAGAAAAAGTTGCCAAGAATAATACACAATTGAACAGGGCCACTGACTACTTTAGATGCCATCTTGGTTTCGATAGATTCAGAGGACCCTGATTACCTCTAGAATTACAGGTACTGCATTACCAAATGCAGCTTAGAACAGGGTATTTATTACTTTAATTTCTTTGACTTCCGCACATATCACAACAAATATAGTGTCAAGCAGCCGCATTGGTTCCATTCATGGGTATTGGTTTTATCAACTCTTCCTGTGCTTGATTTCTGACAAGAAAAGCATATTATGTTGATGTATTAAAATTCATAACACTAATAGTTACTTTCCTAATGCTTTATCATGTAGGTGTGCATTTCTAAAAATTTACCCTCTTTTCTTAGCAGAAATCAATAACAGTTTAAGTTGCTAAAATCAATACACTAATGAACAGAGCTGTGGCAACTCCTCGAGACATCTTTGCTTTATTAGATGCGGAGGTCAAAGAAATTAAAACCTGATAAATTTGTCTTCCAACCTAACCTGCATTTAGTTACGCAGTACACTGTACCTGTAATTCAAGTGGCTATCAGTCGTCTTTGTAGTGTGCACTTCTTCAACCTCCGCATCAAGCAGTCACTGCAGTTCTGTTCAATTAGTATATAGCTTTTAGCAACTATTTCAGTTATTAATTTTTGCCAAGAAAAACATATATTACATTAATGTATCACATTTAAAAAAATATCTAATTTTCTAATGCTATATTACATGGGTGTGCAGTTGAGAATTTGCCCAAAATAGTGGGTCATGCTCTCATCAAAAATGGCACTTCAGTATTGGATAGCAGCAAGGTTGCTTGATTCATTTTCTTCATCAACCATTAATATTTATTTTTGCAAGAAAAGTTAGAAAAGTCGGAGTTGTCATAATAGATGCAAATATACAAATTGGTGTGTGAGCAGGCAAGACGAAACTTCACAAATTACAATTTCAGTTTTAGACTTATCAAAAGTTAGAATACAACTTTCATTTGTATTATTCACAATATTTCATGGTTAGGGTTTTATTAATTGCGGCAAAGGTCAAAGGGATGGCGGTTCGAACCCTGCCATGCTACAAAGTCCTCTGTGAAGGGCACCATACTAGCCTTTTGATTGGGGGAAGTTTGTGACGTTAAGCCATATCACCATTGGTTTTGGATATCAATCGTACCAAAAACCATTTATGGTATATTTTGAGTAACTGCTAAAAAGTATTTTAATTTACCCAATTTCCTCCAACAAGAAAAAAAAAATAAAATAAAAAAATAAAAAATCTTTTTTAGAAGTGCACACCTACGCTGTATACTTGGTGTTGTTTTGAGGTTGATCCCTCACAGTCACGGCGATCCGCCGCTGAATCCGGTTTTGGCATCCCTAGCTAGTAGGTCCACTTGATCCGGGATGGAGTTTGAGGCTGCCCGACAGTTGTCTGTATAGCCTGGTACCGGTGGTTCATCAGGTAAGGACGTTAAGTATCTGTCCAGGCCAGCCTTAAATGTGTCCACCGTGCAGCCCGTTTTGTCTCTTATTTGTTTAGGGAGTGCATTGAAGATCCTTGGCCCTTCATGCCCCAGGCTGGCAGCAGGTAAAGTTTTGATTCGCTCTGGGGCTTTGGTTGGAAGGGTTCTTCTTTTGCACTTTCGCCCTGTTCGTTTATTGTATTGTGAGTGCAGTGTAGAAGAGTTTGTGGGGTCTGGTGTATGCTTTTCTAGGATCTTCCACAGGTAGATGGCTCTGTACCGGTCTCTCCTTCTTTGTTGGGAGAATAGATTGAGTTCCTTGAGGCGGTCCCAGTAATTTAGTTCCCTCATCCCCTGGATCTGACGGGTGAAGCTTCTTTGAACTGCTTCCAGCCGCTGGATTTCCCCTTTTTCATGAGGCGACCACAATTGACTGCAGTAGTCTAGTGTGGGTTGGACCAGGGCCCTCCATAGGGTTAGCATAACCTGTGGTTCCCTTGATGAGAAGGTACGGAGTACCCAGCTTGCCATTCCCTTGGCTTTCTTTATTGTTTCATCAATGTGATGATGAAATTAAATTAAATAATTTTGTAAATTATAATACATCAATGTAATAACTTTCTTGGCAGAAATCAAATCAGAAAATATTGCTAAAATCTATACAGCAACAAATGAAGTTGCTCTGACTCCTTTAGATGCAATCTTTAGTCCAATTGATTTGGAGGCCAGAGACAATGACGACCTAAAATTTCAGGTACTGCATTACTAAATGCTGGTTAGATTAGGTAGATAGGTAAATGTCCAGTTGTGTACATGGACGCAATATAGCATTAGAAAATTAATTATTAATTTTGTAAATTATAATGTATCAACGTAATGCAATTTTTTTGGCGGATATAAGAAACAAAAAAGTTGCTAAAACAGATTTCATAAGTAACAAAGACACGCCGGATGAATGGTGTGCCATGTTTGTTACGATAGATGCAGACATTGAAGAAATGAAAGGATGATAAATTCGTCTAACCTAACGTGTATTTAGTAAATCGGTACCTGTAATTTAAGGTCATCTGGATCGTCATCGTCATTGTCATCAATGTTGGCGGCCTGTTCAATCGCTTGCAGGGTATATCGGTTTTTCATAGCTTGAAGGAATGCACGGATTTCAACTCCATAGCATTCCTTCAAGAATATATACCTCGCGAGGTACTGGTGGAAGTACCGAGGGCATACACCAGGCCTCAACTGGACTGGGCAGACAACACTTGACAAACGACAAGAAGGCATTCCGATTCTATGCTAGCGACTTCGGTCGTTAGCATATTTGTTTGTAGCAAGGTATTTTTTATTTCTGCCAAGAAAGCTGCACATTACATTCATGTATTGTAAATTACAAAATTAATATTTAATTTTCTAACGCTATATTGCATCCATGTACACACCTGAACAAATACCAGTAGATAGGTAGGTTAGGTTAAAATAGAGGAATTTATCATACTTTAATTTCTTTGGCCTCCACCTCTGCAACCTCTCAAGCAACCGAAGTGGCTATGTTTGTTGGATTCTAGCTTTTATCAACCTTTTCTGTTATTAATTTCTGCCAAGAGTGTAATAACATTGTTGTACTACAATTTAAAAAATTATTTAATTTTCTACTGCTACATTGCAGAGGTGTGCACTTAAAAAATTTACCTAAAATATTAAAAAATATATATCAGAAGAAAGGGATACAGCTGAAAATCTTTGCTTGAAAGACCAATACAATTACCTAACCAGGTAACCCCGAAGTACAATCCTTATAGTTCTCCACTCAAAACCAAAGGTTATTTCAATAATGCAATGTGGATTTTGAAGTTAACTTCTAATCAATACATTTAACATTTAATCATAATCTCGGAAAATATAAATCAAGGTCACTTTGGTATTCATATGTACTAATAATATAAAAAATTAACAATGTACTATATATTCCTCCTTACAATGAACGTTATTATTATACTTCATCCAACATGGTAATACTAATTTGGTATGAAAGTATCGAAACCGTATTTGTTTTCATCCGACCAGCCTATGACGAAATACATCTCTGATGGCCAACCGGTTTAAACAAGTACCAAATATTTAATATATTTCATACGAAAGAATGATCAAAAACAATCAATAGCCTACTCACCTGCATGGGCTCCTGCACCTTCAGCTGCAGCAGCCCTGATCAGGGAAGTAGAAAAACTACGACGAGCGAGATTTGCCAGAGTCAGTGCCATTTTCCTTTCTGAGGTCGGAGTCACGTACGAGCAGACTTGATGGGAAATGAGGACATCGCATCAGCTGATCACTGAAATAATGATTTAGTTTTAATCGCTTTATTAAGTACAAATATGGATTTTATATATACAATTATATAATTTCTTATAAAAATGAAATTTTATATTTGTGATTATGGTAAAATGAAACATAGAAGCTACTTTGACTTTTTTATACGTTTAGCACGGAATGAACAAATTTTGAAAACACCTTAAATCTATTTTTATTTTATTTTATTTTAGCTTTCAAGTCTATAGGTTCTGTCACGCATATTTAGAATATATTTACTAGTTACTACCTACAAAAATCGAGTACTGTTCTAATGATTTGTAAGATATTTACTTTTGAAAAGGTAATTTACAAAATTACATCCACGAAATAATTATTGAGAAAAATAAAAGGGAATAAATATTCAAGATGTACAAAAAATAATGGAAAATTATATAATGTGTAGGCTAATCATAGACATGTTTAGACACTCCATGTTTGGAAACGGTGTCCATATTTTTTGGGGTATAGTATAATAGTGCATACTAAGTGTTGAGAACATCCGTAGTCCATTCTGCTCCTGATTCTTCAGATTTTTTTGTTAATATTTGGAGAGTTGATCATATTTATAATCTGAACATTTTACTTGAAGTGCTTTTCTTTCAGAAATTTTGCATGTACTAGTGATGGAGTGTACGCTTTCTGTACGCAAGCTTTTTAGGCGTTCTACACGAACCAAGTAAATACACATACAAATACGGAGCTATATTAATTTTCCTTGGCAAGCGAAACGGATTGCGGGAGAATGCAGCATATTAGCAAACTTCTGGTAAGCAACTGCCTGGCTGGCGGTCAATAGTCATGAGTCAATAGTATACATTCATTCTTTTTTATCATTATTATTTATATTATTATTTTTAAGAAATCGTAACTCCAACGGCTGACCACCACGGCTATTTCTTGAGATGAATAAAATATAGTTGTGACATCGAGGAAAACAAGAACGGAACTCACCAGGGCATGGTGCCTGCACCCTGGAAATCCGCCCTCCATCCATCAATGTCATGAAAGAAGACAAAACAAATAAACATGTTATAATATTGTACTGCAAAGAACAAATTATTACAGAATTGTATAATAACATTATATTAACTTTACATAATTATTTTGTTGTACTTACCCTCGATAGCGATGGTATTAATGCATTTGTTTGTCAAACTGAATTTGATAGCAATCCCAGAGACAATTTCCCCATTCACTTCCCCTTTTGTGCATGGCAACCCCCTCTCCTCAAAGCGGGAATTTTTTTAATGTTTCAATTGAATTACAATGCTAAGCCATCCACCCCCCACCCCCCAAAAAAGACCACATAAATAAATTTATCGAGAAACAATATTGCATATTGATTTGATATCTTCGACTAAATTGCTATAATTATTTATTATACTGAAAGATATCCGCTGATGAAATGTTAAATGTTCGAAATCCATTTATTTGTTTATAGATATAATAAACACGGAAAGGACTAAGTAAAACAATAATCCGTTTATATTGATATATAATAAACCTTAAAATAATTATTTACAGTGCTGACACCATATGAAAAAAATACCAAAGAAAAAATAAAAACACTAAAATTCCCGTTTTCTACTTTTAGTTAATGGAATCTGATCCTCTTTCCGACCCTTGGCACCTTTGCCAGACTCTTTCCAATGGGATCTACCGTTTCACGCTCACTTGAGCATTTCAGTGTCCTTCTTCCTCGTAGCCTTCTGGGAGAGCATTGCAGTGAGAGTTATGGAAAAGGGATTTCTTTCCCTCACCCCACGGGAACCGCTGAAAGAAAATGGTTCCTCTGAACTATGACAAGAATTTAGGGGGAGCGTGGCTTGCTATGAAATATTATACATTTCCATATAATGTGAGGAATCTGAATACAGAAATAAAACTTCCATCATTTTGTCCTGGCAGAAGAAAACCTATCAAATAAAAGATAATTATGATTGTCAACTTTATAATATATATATATATATATATATATATATATATATATATATATATATATATATATATATATATATATATATATATATATATATATATTATACTTTTGTGTGTGGCGTGCTTTAGGAGAAAACTGAAGGGGAATCACACAAATGTTGAGAATTTATGAGAAGAATAGAGTGAAAAAGGTTAAGAATCTCTGTCTTATCACGTTCATCTGCCCCTTCATAGGTCATGAATTCTTCACAATTCACAATCTTAGTATCATAATTTATTATTGTCACTGCCGTTATTGATGTCATAAGGCCTTCATTTTTCATTGCTAGTTTCGTATATAACTCTTCTACACTCACCAGATTGATCCCTCTAATAGTACTACATTCACATTTATCCCTTTTTTTTCTTTGTAAAGTGAAACTATACAAGTGTTATCCTCCATTTTTTTTTGGCAAATTCCCCTTCTTTAGGCACACATTAAACAACCCCACTAGCCAATCCACTATGTGTTCCTCCCTTCGGTAGACATTTCATGTTAGACTGATCTTTCATTTCCATCCTTTTCTATAGTCCTGTAATTTTCTCTTTCCATCATAGCGATGAAATTTCTAGTCGCTTTGATTTTTTTTTCTATTTGACTCTGATGTTATTTATTCTTTTCGTCGGCTTACTCTATTTTTTTCAATTTCATTTCCATTTAATTTAATCTAATTTGTCTTTATCATATTTAGTCAAGTTTTACCATCTCTGATTTTTCTACCTATAGCATTTTTACTTCCATTTGATCGTATTTCATATCATTCCTTTCCATTTCATTCTAATCTGTTTAATTCAACCTTATTTAGTTTCATATTATTCAATATGTTTTATCTTATATTCTATTTTGTTTTATTATGTTTAATTCAATTTTACTTTTTTATTTTGTTATATTTTGATTTGTTTTATTGCACTTAATTTTGCTTCATTCCAATCAATTTTAATTTATCTCATTTCATTTCATCTCATTATGTTTAATTTGATTTTACCTTTTTATTTTGTTATATTTTTATTTGTTTTATTGCACTTTATTTTGCTTCATTCCAATGCATTTTAACTGATCTCATTTCATTTAATCTTATTTTGCAGTCGACTTACTAAAGAGCCATAGTGCCCACCTGCTCGACAAGGGCAATTGAGCGCCTCGGACCTCAGCGAAAGGTTCTTCCCCTCTCTTCCTCTCCTCCAGTGCCCCCACTACCATTGACACTGCCCGAGTGTCACCTACCTTGTTGCGAATCCTCAGGTGCTCGTACGGGACGAACTCGGGTCGTGGGTGACCCCCCTCTGGTTCATTGAGCCAGGCGTTGAGCATGCACACGCCCACGCCGGGGAGAGCCACGATGTAAGAAAGCAATTTCCAGTTCTTCATGGCCCCTGGAAAGACGAAGAGTCCGGACTGATCTCATTGAGGTATTCAAGTGGGTCATGAGCTTTCATAAGGGGGATGGAAGACGCAGAGTTCGGGGTGATCTAATAGAGGTGTTCAAGTGGATCAAAGGCTTTAACAAGGGTGATGCAAACAAGGTCATCATATTAAAACAACAGGGCAGGACTCGCAGTAATGGTTATAAACTGGGCAAATTTAGATTTAAAAAGGAAATAGGCAAGAATTGGTTTACTAACAGGGTGGTCGACGAATGGAATAAATTTAGTAGCCATGTAGTAAGCGCTGAAACTATCAATTGTTTTAAGAAAGGATTAGACAGCTTTATGGATGGGGATGACAGGTGGTGATGGATACGGAGCTGCCTAGTGTAGGCCTTATGGTCTCTTGCAGTTTCCTTCATTCTTATGTTCTTATGAAGGCAAGGTCGTCATATTGAGACTGCAGGGCAGGATTCGTTGAATTGGATTCAATTCGACAAATTTGGGTTTAACCCATTAAACTCCGATGACAAGATTCTTGTCATTTGGTCAAATAAAACAAAAAATCATAAAACACCAAAATGTTTGATCAAACACCAGAAAAATATGACGTCAGTCCTCGCTTCGCTGCGAGCGAAGCGAGGATTGACGTCATATTTTTCTGGTGTTTGATCAAACATTTTGGTGTTTCATGATTTTTTGTTTTATTTGACCAAATGACAAGAATCTTGTTATCGGAGTTTAATGGGTTAAGAAGGAAATAGGCAAGAACGGGTTTACCAACAAAATGGTTAGCGAATGGAATAGACTTAGTAACCATGTAGTTAGCTCTGAAATAATCGGATGTTTTAAGAGATGAGATAACTTTATGGATAAGGATGACAAGTGGAAAGGGACATGGAACTACCTAGTGTGGGCCTTATGGTCAACTCCATTCTTATGTTCTTGAATATTACAGAAACAGAACCAAGACTACAATAATCCATACTCAACAGTTCGCCCTCAACTGATTAAAAGCGCCTGGCGACAGTCATAATAGAATGTTAAAACTGCTACAAAGGCGACAAAATTAGTTGGGACATCAGCTGTATAAAATTGTTTGACGTCAGCTCAAAACAAAGTCTCCGAGGTAGAACTCGGGCACGGGTCGTCCTCTCTTATGGAAACCTCTGAAATCCCAAAATTCCAAAATTCGGAACGAAAACGCCTATCGCAAAATACATCAGAATGTTATAATCCTCTTTTTTTGTATCATTATGTTTTGTTATTAATAACCATTATTATTACAAAGAGGATATATAATTTCTTCATTATTACTAGGAGGACATATATTTTCTTCATTATGTTTAACTTTGGTAAATATTTCTTTCATTGTAGAAAGCGTGTTGGCTTGACCCGCCAACAGTGCTTCATAGTGTTAATCCAATCACTTTCAATTACTATTAAAATAGGCTACATAGATATACCGTTTCGAACTTGGGAGCAGTTGGTCGTGAGTTCAATTTCCGGGAACTACTGCATGTTCCGTTGGTTCCCGACGTCCCTAGCCAGGCGAAGAGGTGACCCAAACACCGGCGGCGGCGGCAACAACAACAACAACAACAACAACAATAATAAAAATAATAATAATAATAATAAAAAAGCCAGGCAAAGAGGCGACCCAAACACCGGCAAAAAAAAAGGCTTGTCGCAACTGACAGGTCCTACCCGGAGTTTCTCACTTCCCACTTCGTGGAAGTGAGATGATGAGTTTGAATTTATTTTGCTGCAAGACGCTTGATCACGCGACCTCTCCTCTGGTCACGTGACCAATCGCTCACCTTAGGTCAGCGTCATTGGACGTGAGACAGAATTCACATTACTATCAATGAAAGCAGACACCTACAAGAGGCTCCTTAGAAGCCGGACCGAACGCTATGCTGTGATATATGCCACCATCATAGATGTATGTATAACTTTGTAACTCACTGTGATACACCAGATACAACTACAAAACGACCTCCGAAGTGTATTGGTCTAGTCACTCGCACTGGTAATGTTGTTCTCGCCGCATGAGTTCGAGTCCTCGGGCGCACATTTCTGCATGCACCTAGATGGCTTACAATTAAAGTGCATTGTGGTTGATAAAAATGTGTGTGTGTGAACATATATATATATATATATATATATATATATATATAATTTTCTCTAAGCTTTTTGGTTGACTACAGACGCCAACAAAAATGTGATAAAGTGTTTTCACCATAGGGAACATTCCCAATTTTAGAGACCCTCATTCGAGAAATCCACCTGAAACAGTCGACTGTGGCCAACTTGTTAGGTGTGGAGTTTTTTTTAGTCCCAGACGATTCTATTCGGCTTAGAATAACTGTGTTGAACAACGTCTTTGACCACGATGTCTTGAATTGGCCACACTTTTATTTTAACTTCACGAAGGAGCAAAGCCTTTGATTTCCATGGCCCAATTGTAGGGTTTCTTCTGTATGCTTCCAAGCGATTTTGTTAACTTTGGGTAATCCACAGGAAACAGCTGATCGACTGAGTCGTCGTTGCTTATTGTTTGTTTAATGAAACAGCTGATGAGCTGAGTCGTCGTTGTTTATTGCTTGTTTACTAAAACAACTGATGAGTTGAGTTATCGCTATGTATTGCTTGTTTACTGAAACAGCTGATGAGTTGAGTTATCGCTATGTATAGTTTGTTTACTGAAACAGCTGATTAGTTAAGTCGTGGTTGCGTATTGTTTGTTTACTGAAACAGCTGATCGATGGAGTCGTTCGTCCTTGGAGTGTTGCCTATTGACTAAAACAGCTGATTCGTGAAGCCGTAGTCGTGCGTTGCAACGACCAATAGTCGACATTGGATGTTGTTTGTTTACTAAAACAGCTGATCGAGTGGGCTGTCAATGTCCTTTTTTGCTTTCTTCTTTTCTTCTTCTTCTTCTTCGTCTTCTAGGTTTGCGGAGCTAGTACCTGCTTAGATCTCAGCCTTGCAGGTGATCCAGAACAGTTCATACGTATGCCACTGTTATTAGCGTTGGCTCCCTGCTCGGGGGCAGGAGGGAGGCGGGGATGGATGGATACCTCTCCACCGCAGGCGTCGCCAGGGTGGGGGTGGGAGTGCCACCTACAGTTGTGGGGTGGGTACCCCCTCTCCCTTTGTCTTTTGTTTACTAAAATCAGCTGATGGGTCAGACGTGTTTGGCACGTGCTGTTTGTGAACTACAAACGATCACGTGATCACCACGGCTGGCACGGGTTCCCTACATGTCCTGCCAAGTATTTCGGTTACTACGAGGCTGGGCGCACGTGTCAAAAGGCGAATTTTTGTTCATGCCCGTAACAGGCGATTTCAGTCAGGCAAGAGAAAGATGTGATCAAAGGGACCTAATTTGTGATGAAGTCAGGTGGCGCGTATCCTTCTGCGCGTGCAAACGCACACACATTCCATTATATGAACAATATTTTTAACAAAAACCTGATACGCCCCAGATTGGAGTACACTGCAGTGTGTGTGTGTGTGTGTGTGTGTGTGTGTGTGTGCGTGCGCGCGCGATATTCACCATGGTCTTGGATCACGTGCTGGACTAGTGATCGTGTGTATGTGTATTTACCTACCTAGTTGTATTATACAGGAAGGGGAGCTATATTCGTAGTGACCCGTCTTTGTATCTCGCTGCATCTAGTTTGTTCTTAAATTAATGTATGGTGTTTGCACACACTATTGTTTCGTCCAATTTGTTCCAGACATCCACCACTCCGTGTAGAAAACTTTTTTTTTTCAGGTCTCCTCCATAACTATCCTTTTTGAGTTTCTTTTCATGTCCTCTTGTTTTTGTTTTATCCCACCTTCTTAAGTCTTCTCTGTCAAAGACATCCATGTCTTTCAGACGATTCTGTAAATGTCCAATAGATCTCCTCTTCCTCTTCTTTGTTCCAGCGTTGGTAGTTCCAGTTTAGACAATCTTTGTTCGTATGTTAATTTTGAAAGTATTGGGGGCATCTTTGTCGTTGCTCTTTGGATTCATTCTAATTATATATATATATATATATATATATATATATATATATATATATATATATATATATATATACTGTATATATATATATATTATACTGGGTATCCATAGTGTCGCAGCGTACTCCAATCGCTGTGACAGTGTAACTAACATTTTCTCTACCATTACCTCATTTAAGTAATTAAAAGCCGACTTTATTGACCTTAGTAATTTATAGGTTTCTCCATTTTGTTTGTATGCTTGTCTGGGGACATGTCCTTGGTGATCATTATTCCTAGGTTCTTTTCCGATTTTTTTTTCTTTCTACCGATTCTATATTGTCCTGATTTTTATTTTTACTTTTCCAAACTCTATTATACTACATTTCTTAATGTTGAAGTTCACTTCACACTTTTAGCTTCATTCCCAGACTTTGTCCAGGTCTCCCTGTAGCGATGCACAGTCTTTTTCTGTACTTACTTTCTTTAGTAGTTTTGCATCGTCTGCAAATAAGTTCATATAACATTCTACACCTCCATCCATGTCATTTATATATATATGGCAAACATTATCGGAGCTAATACTGAACCCTGTGGGACTCCACTTATCATGTCTTCCCAGTTCGAGTTTTTATCTCTAAGCACCACTCTCATTTTATTCCCATGTAAGAAATCTTCCATCCATTTCAATAATTTTCCTTGTACACCTGTTGCTTGGAGTTTTCTTGATAACTTTTTGTGTTACTTTGTCAAACGCAATCTGCCCATCCGCCCCCTTCTTGCATTATACCACCTTGAATAAACAGCTGATTTACGTGTGTGTTTTTGTGTGAATAGCAAATATATTCAAATAGTAGCAACCAATATGTTTTTAGTCTCTGGGAAAAAATAAGATAGTGGAATAGCCAACATTTTAAACCGATGATACAAAAGTGCTATTCAAAACTACGAAAGGAGTGGATACGATCGACAAAGAAGACTTTCTAATGTTGGATAAGAAATAAATACATGAGAACTCAGCAAAAAATGTCTGGGTGTGATTTCTTAAAGATTACCAATACAAGGATAAATATTTAAGGATATCAAATAAACATTAGGGAATCCTAGACAGTGTTCAGTTTTAGAAGACATTATTTCAAGTTACTAAAAATATATGCAGACATTTAACACATAACTAATCTTATCAAGTGTTCTATTCATCAATATTCGTGTAGCTGGAAACAGGATATATCATAGATTCAGCATATCATGAGAGGCTTTAAATTTTTCTATGGGAGAACAGTATAAAAAAAAAGTATATTTCCCCCCTTTCTCTTCCATTTTTTCTGTTGGTGAGGGACAATCGTTTTCTATGATTGTTGGCATAGGCCTCCGGTTTGGTTGGCCGTTCTCCATCATGACGTCTCGTCGTCCATGGCTACCGATCGGCATCATAGTCAAGGAATTCAGTTGTCCTAAGATCACTTGAAAATAACCTAAAAATAGCTAATTCGCACTATGCTGCCTTTTAATGCTCATATACCTATGTGTAGATTTTTAGTTACAAGATGAATATAAAAAATCTACTGCATTGCCAACTGAGTTATCAGAATTTTGGTAAAAAAGAAGAAAAATGTACATTATTTACTAAAGGTAAGGACTATTTTCGTTTCATTATTCTCATTTTTTATATATCCTACTCTAGAATTATAAAATAGAAATAAATTAATAAATATATTAATAATAAATAAACCAATCAATAAATTGATATACAAGTAACAAGATCACATCGGAGTAGCATATAACACTGGCTATATACTGTTAGCTAACTTTGCTTCTCTGTGACGTCACCAATCATGAAATACACCCGCTATGACGTCATTTTCCTTGGTAAGAAAAAAAAAATGGCGTATTGTCCCCCATATAGTGCTGCTACATAACCACTCACTCATTTTTTCTGTCATGAAAGCCATTTTGTTGAGTTGAAGTTCATACACAGAGAAAAACGGTCTCTCGATCGATGAACACCCAGTTTTGTTCAGTCAAACGGGGATAAATAGAAGCTAGTGAGGTTTGGCAAAATGCCCTGAGTCGACGCATCTGCAAGAGTAAATTCTTGGCGAGCGGGTCTCTTCCCCGGCTCCGTCACCACCCCAACCCCCAACCCCCGCCCCCACATCCCACTGCAGTTCGGGTGGCGTCTTGTTTTCCACACAATATTTCGGCATTATGGTTCTCCATTCATCCCACGTGCCATTGTGATTTTTAATAGTATGCTAAGGAACAACATTGTTTAAATGAGGAGCTGTTTCATGAAATGGTCGATGGGGGAGGGGGGGCGTAGTTCAAAGATGTAGGCAATGTTTCGATCGTGGGAAACAGTTCGAAAACATGCGCGACATGACGTCATATCTGCATGCCCCGCCGTGCCTCCGTTGAACATCAACTCTCATGCGACGCTGTTTTTGGAGCCTAACCTAACTCACTGGCAACCCCGTTATTATGTTCCTGTATTAATTTATCAACTGGCTATGCGTATCTGGTGAAGTAAATAATACCACGATCTATTGTCTCAGCAACAACGAGTAAAAATATTACAGACATTCTCCACTGTATTCTCTATACCCCTTTCAAAATCTTCTAATATAGAGATTGGGACTTTGAAGGGAACGGAAAGGAGGGGGAAGAGGAGAAAACGGTGAGAAGTGAGTGTGAGAGCTGTAGAGGAGCAGGAAAAGAGAGGAGGGAGGGAGAGGACCAACAAGAACAAGGTTGGAGAGGATCAGGGGAGGAAGAGAGGAGGAGGGTGTTGGGGAGTGAGAGGGGCAACAAGAAGGGAGGAGAGTGAGTGGTGAGGAACTGAAAGGGATGAGAGTGAGTGGTGAGGGAGTGGGAGGAGAGTGAGTGGAAGGGAGGGGAAGAATGCGTTGTCACGGTGAAGGAATAGGCTGAGGAAGAGGGAAAATAGATGCAGGAATGGGGGAGGGGAGACAGTGTGGGTTACATGAAAGGGTGCCACGAAAATGAATCAAACAACCTGTTGAAAGGAAGAGATTAAATATCAGTTGGGAGTATATGGTACTAGCCATCGCCAGGCGATTTAATTCAGATCGAGGAATCGCTTGCAGTGCGCGCCAGCTAATTTCATCCGTCCTCGTCCCGTGCCGGGTCTTGCCGTAGTTCTACAGTCTGGCCTGTAGCACACCTTTCCCATTCGAACGCACTCATACACATATGCACGGGTAGACTGTGCAAACTTAGGCAAGGGTAGTAACTTTCATAGGTATAGTATGTGTTCTGCATACCTCCAGACTGTTGGAGAACGTGGGGTGGGGTACGGTGGGGGGTAGGTGAGAGGGTGGATGGGAAAGAGTGGGGAGGTTCGGGTAGGGGGTAGGCGGATACGTATTACATTGCAACTTATGTCCACAGTCATTATTTTAATACTGTATATATGTCTTTATAGCTTAATATTAATCCAAGCATATAGGAAATAATACGAGTGAATTTATTACCCACATGTTGATATGCAATAGTTTATGGCTAATGAGCTGACCGTTTTCCTACCGAGGTTGCCAGCAAGAGCCCAACATGTCGTACAGCAACAATGCAAGCAATGCAGGACGTATGATGATACCTAACTTATCTCTAAGCAACCTTGAACACATTCCATATCTAGGTTACCACACGGTTATACAAAATCGGTTGGCATTACTGAACATAGCATACAATGTTCTGTCGCTACGAGATAGATTGATCTAGATTTATTAGATTTAAGTCATTAGTCTAGCTCTGGGTTTTGTCACACATGAATAAAATTGTCTGGTATCGCTTACATCAAATATACACCTTTGGCATGGAAATGGTAATTTTGTAATTATCTACCACTTGATGTAAGATGAAATTATAATTTCTTACTTCATAGACTAGATTTTATATTCCAAATCTTACGTTATGGTGAATTTGCACACAATGACAATATGGTATACCTGACATTTTTATCTATTATACTTTGTTTTCTTCCACGTCATCTGCGCTGCATAAGACTTCACATATCGGTGCACAAACCAAGCAGCATTTGTGAGACTTCGTCAAATGATGCGTCATTAACTGATAACATAATTTTTCACTACTTGGCCTATGTTACCACACTTATTTTCGTTTTAATGTGACGAAACACATACTAATGAAGTTGAAATAATGCAGCCACAGAAAATCGTACACTCACTAAATTTACTCTGTGTACCTGCTTAGAAGGCTTCCAATAGGCCTTAGTCACTTCGCTGGGGGTAGTTCTTGGCCGGCTGGCGGTTATTTCTTATTACTAGGAACAAAAATCAGTTAAATATAATTCTTTAAAAGCTTATTCGATTTTTCATTACCTTCGTGGACTTCTGGACCAATGGCACTCGCCCGGGCGAGGCTGGTTGAAAAGTTGCAACGAGCGATTTTAGCTAGTGTCAACGCCATTTCTGTGTCTCCCTGACTGGCGTCCCAGAATTGCATAGGCCGGGGCTATATTTAGGCGCATGCAAGCAAATGCGCTTTGAAAAGGATAAACAGTTTTCGAAACAAATATGTACTAAAATATTTGTTTCAGAGAAGATAAAATGCAAATATTTATTTAGAATCGTACAGCTAAGTATATTCATACTTATTCACTACATCATAACCAAAACTATTTCCAATTTGTTCAAGGCGTCATGATAATTTCCTTTGATTAAGATTACATTTGTTCAGAATACTATTTAGAAATAAGACAAAAATTCATCATGATTAGAAAATAAGATAATAATGTGAAATACATATCGACTGTGCAAAGTTGTTTAATTCTAAAGTGAGTGATATATTTTGAAGTGAGTGATATCTTCTACTCACTTTATCATTTTTCACAATGAATATGAATTAATTTTATAAGTCAAAATACAAGTAATTACAAGACAGCTGAATGACCACAATGTTTACTAGTTGTAACTTGCTTTCGTGCAAGCACAAGCAAGCAGCCTTCAGCGAGCAACTGCTACTACGTCACAGGCCGAGTGGATTCATAATTACTTATCAACGCATGGATTGTAATAAGATAAAACGCAGCACTCTTCCTTACTTATTCATGCTGCAGAATATTCACATATTCTGATTTAATGTCTGTTGTATGTCACCTTATGTAGTGTCCGTTCTTACATACTAGCGGAGACGTCAGAAACTGAACAGACTCGTTTGGTGTTACATGGATAAAATCAATAAAGTTAATGATGCAATTTAATGGGATAATCGAGATGGATTATGATACATTGAAACCAGAAAAAGACAGGGATTTCTATAAGCTGAATATATCTGGCATTAGCTTAACAATGAAAAAATACTCTCAAGAATAGGGAAATCATCCTACTGTAAGTAAATTTGAATATCTAAGGAGTAATGGAGGATCGCCAATTATAAGTTGATATATTTGAATTTGCATGACTGCAAGATTCCATAATATTGATTCCATTATATTTTTAATTGTGTTTGCAGAAATAAGTGAATAGAAAATAAGACATATTCTATGCAATCTGCAACAATTTGCAGAACGATTAATGCGTTTAATTGGAAACTGTGTGTGTGTGGGGGGGTATTTCAAGCATATAACTTGATAAACTTCTAAATGGTTCATCTGCTCCTAATATACAGGACTCGTTTTGAGATCTGTTAAAACATAACGAGCTGGCTACACCAACTATGTTGGGTAATTATTTATTCATTTAGGTTATAACAACTTTATTTATAGATTTGGTCATGTATGAACTCAGATCTCTCATCCAGGAAGGTAATAAATGTCGATCATGAGTCCAACACGTGGTCCAAGACTTTAGTTAATCACACACACACACACACACACACACACTTCAACGAACGGATGGCTTAGAAGACGTTCTGAAGAAAATTGAAGTTTCGTGGATCCCAACGCAAAGAGAAGTGCCTATTGTATTTACAGGGTGGGGGGGAAATTGCTCATGGGGTAGTAGGAAAGTAGGGAAAGAGGAGAAGGGGAGGGATTGCTGAGGGAAATGGAAGGAAATGAAGAAGGAGAGGACTTGGCCCAGGCAGACAGGCGAAAGGTAAACAAACGGCCCCCCGGCCAGCTGAGCGACGATGAAATGTCTAATAAAAAATGTAAAGATTAGAAGTATAGATAAGAGCAATACAGTAGAAAGTGATGAGAATATTTTCCAGGGATTTAAAGAGGGTGGGGGGGACACAACCCCCCCCCCCCGACTGACAAGACTAGAAGAGAAGGTCGATAAGATCATCGAGGACTTGGAGCGTAGGTTCGGTCATGTTAACAACATTATACGGAGAGTTGAAAAATTGGAAGAACTAGAGAAGGCGAACAAAAACTTAACTAAGGAAATTGAAGAATTAAAAAAACAGTTAAAAGAAGTAAAATATGAGAATAAAGTCTTAAAGGAGAATAATAAGGAGGGTTGGAAAAAAATCCAAGAAAATAGGAAAGTTGCATTCACTGACATAATCAGACAGCAAATGAATGAACAAACTGAAAACTCAGTTATTAAAGTGATGAGACAGAAGGAGAATATAGTAAGAGACTTAGCAGACAGAAAGAAATGTATAGTTATATTAGGAATGGAAGAGAAATATAACCCAGATAGAACCACAAGAATCAAAGAGGAAAATGAAAAAGTAAGAAATTTACTAGAATTAGTTCAGGAAGATGAACCAGAAATAATGAAACAAATCGAAGAGAAATTCAGGCTCGGGAAATATAGTACAGACAAAACCAGACCAAGATTAAATTCAGGTAACAAACTACGGCTGAGAATATCTTATCCAAAACAGGGAAACTAGCAACAAGTGAACAATATAAAAAGGTATGGATAAAAAAGGAAATGAATAAAGAGGAAAGAGAGGAAGAAAAACAGAAAAGACTTGAAGCTAAGGAAAAAAACGAGATAAGAACGGAGTCAGAAAAAGAGAGATTCTATTGGAGAGTAGTGAATATGAAACTAAAGAAAGTCGACATACAAGAGAAAAACAAAAGGGAAACAGAGAACACAATGGAAGTGGCAGAAAACTAAGAGTGTCTTACACAAATATAGATGGATTAATAACAGGATTGAATGAGCTGAATGATTATTTGAAAGAAAAAGAACCAGACATAATGGGAATTGTAGAAACAAAATTAAAAGGTCCACTACCACCCAACAGTGTAGGACATGATGCATATAATTATTGGATTAGAAACAGAGTGAAAAAAGAAGGGGGTGGAGTTATGTTCCTGACTAAGAAGGATATAAACGTGAAGTGTGTCACATATGGAAAGAATACAGAAGAGATGATAATGATGGAAGTAGAAGATAGAGATAAGAAGATCAGAAAGTTTGTGATAAATTATGTGCCCCCGAAAACAGCCTCATGGGAAGAGAGTGAACATAAAAGTATGTTACAGGACACAAAGATAACATTAAACAAGATAATGGAAGAGGGAGGAAAAATATTTATGATGGGCGACTTTAATTGCAAAGAAATCTGCTGGGAAGAGATGACAGTAAAGGGTGGAGACGGCTCATGGGGAAACGCTCTACTTGAGATGGTTACTGACCATACAATGACACAATGGATACAGGAGAACACTAGGTATAGAAATGAAGAAGAGCCATCGAGACTAGACCTAATGATTACATCCGAACCTAGAATAGTGGACAAAATTGAATATAAAACACCAATAAGTAAAAGTGACCACATATTGATTGAACTGGAACTTAATGAAGAAAAATATATCAAAAGAAATGAACAATATAGAAAAGGAAGAATGATGTATGAAAAAACAAACTTTGATAAAATAAGAGAATTATTTCAAAAGGAAAACTGGGAAGAAATATACAAAGAAGAAACAACAGTAGAAGAGAAATGGAATATTTTGACAAAAATTTACAAAAAAGGAGTGGAAAAGTATGTCCCAAGACAAAAACAAGAAAAAGAATATGTAAAATGCTGGTACAACAAAAGTTGTAGGGAGTTAAAAGACAAAAGAGACAAAGCCTGGACCAGATGGAAAAAAGACAGAAGACCTGAAAAATGGAAAATATATACCTGTTATAGAAATGAATATGTACAAACGTGCAGAGAGGAAAAGAGAAAATATGAAAAAGATATCATAGAAAAGTGTAAAGATCAACCAAAACTATTCTACAGATTTTTAAACAATAAACTGAAAAACAAACAAGACTTGGAGAAATTAAGACAAGAGGGAGTTGAATACACTGAGGAAATGGAAATGGCGGAAATTATGAACAAACATTTTAAATCAGTGTTTACAAGGGAGAACATACAACCTGAAGAGAACGAATGGAAAGAGAAAGTCCCCCCTATGGAAGAAATAGAAGTAACAAAGAATGAAATATTAACACACTTGAGTAATCTTGATGTCAGAAAATCGCATGGACCAGATGAAATAGCAAACTGAATACTGAAAGAATGCAGGAATGAACTGGCAGACATAATACATAGCATACTAAATAGTTCCTTGAAAGAAGGAAAAGTTCCAGATGATTGGAAAAAAGCAAATATAGTACCTATATATAAAGGAGGAAATAAAGAAGAACCTTCCAACTATAGACCAGTCTCTCTAACAAGTACAATAGCAAAAATTTGTGAAAGAATTATCAAAAGTAGATGGGTAAAATATTTAGAAAAAAAAAAGTGTTAAATCCAAGGCAATTTGGATTCAGACAAGGACGATCATGCGTCACCAATTTAATATGTTTCTATTCAAGGCTAATAGATATAATACAAGAAAGAGATGGATGGGCGGACTGTGCATTTTTAGACCTAAAGAAAGCTTTTGACAAAGTACCACATAAGAAGTTGCTTAAGAAATTAGAAACTGAAGGAGGAATACAGGGCAAACTACTAAATTGGATGGAAGACTTTTTGCAAGAAAGAAAAATGAGAGTAGTGATAAGAGACCAGCACTCAAAATGGGATGAAGTAATAAGCGGTGTTCCGCAGGGAACAGTTCTGGCCCCAATAATGTTTGCTATATATATTAATGATATGGATGAAGGAATTGAAAGCTATATGAGCTTCTTTGCAGAAGATGCAAAACTACTGAAAAGAGTGAAAACTGAAGAAGTTTGTGAATCACTACAGAGAGATCTAAATAAAGTACAGGAATGGAGTAGGAAGTGGGAGATGGAGTTCAATACAAAAAAGTGTAGTATAATGGAATTTGGAAAAAGCAAAAACAGAATAACAAGAGCATATAAATTGGGAGAAGAAGGAATAAAAAAAGTAGAAAATGAGAAGGACCTGGGAGTCATTGTTATGAATAATATGTCACCTGAGAAACATATAAATAAGATTTTTGGAGAAACTTATAATTTAATAAGAACAATCAAAGTTGCATTTACATACCTGGATGAAGAAATGGTGAAGAAAATTCTAATCACCCTGATAAGACCAAGATTGGAATATGCAGCAACGATATGGTCACCAAGTACAAAAAAATGTATAAAAAAAAATTGAAAGAATACAAAGAGCAATTACAAAATTGGCACCTACACTCTCAAAACTATCATATGAAGAGAGACTAGAAAAACTTGAACTACAGACACTAGAGCAAAGAAGAGAGAGAGGAGATTTGATAGCTATTTACAGAATCATGAAAGGCATAGAAATTACTGATAGAGAGAATCTGATAAAATGGGATGACAGAAATACTAGAGGACACGGAAAGAAAATAAAAAAAAGACAGCTATAGAAGAGATTTGAAAAAGAACAGCTTTCCTCACAGAGTAATAGACAGTTGGAACAAGTTAGATGAGAAAGTGGTGTGTGCAAAAACAATACATGAATTTAAAAATAGTTTAGATATAATGAGATATGAAGACGGGACCCCACGAGCATAGCTCCCCTTCCCGTAAAATACAACTAGGTACAACTAGGTAAATACACACACACACACACACACACACACACACACACACACACACACACACACACACACACACACACACACACACACACACACACACACACACACACACACACACACACACACACACACACACACACACACACACACACACACACACACACACACACACACACACCGACTCGGTGGCATAGTTGGTAGAGCGCTGAACTGGGAAGCAGAAATGCTCCCAGCACCCAGTTCGAATCCTGCCCAGGGCCGAAATTATTTCGGTATCGTTGTGCCTCGGGTCGTTACTCTGACTCTCGTGGGCGGGGAGTTGGGGGTGTGTGTGTGTGCAAGGTCATAGCATTACCCATAGATCGGACCTACGAGCTCTGAGCTCTCTTCCAGGAGGGAAATAGCTGTCGATCACGAGTCCAACACGTGATCCAAAGACCAAGTGAATACACACACACACACACACAAACAAACAACCACCAAACCCAAGACCAGTATGGATAAGCCAATACAATAATGGCCGTGTGATTAGAAAAGTGAATGGTGCTACTATAGCGTGAGGTCTACCGCCATAAGTCGCCTACCCAGGTGCATCCTGAGGTCTACCACGTGACCCGCGTTCCTCCTCCGGGACGCGAATTTTTTTTTTTCCCACGAGACTTCTGGACCCCAATATTAACTCAATTGCATTACAGCCAATCAGAACGCACCTGACTTTCATACGTCAGGCATCATACGCGTTTACGTTTCGGATGAATAGAGGGAAGAGGGGAAGCGGTCATAGCAGAAATTAAAAAAAAAAAAATTAATGTGCAGAATTATCATATCATTCCCCTATAGTAGCGTCACCTTGTTGCCATGCCCCTTCACTACGGGCCTCTGCAGACACTGGATGCCTTGTGCAAGTCTCACGATATATCACGCTATTTATACATTTCTATGTGTGTTGTAGAAATACGTTTGGCACGAGTAGCCAGAGTACGAAAAGTCCCGAACGGCTGTGTATAACCCAAACTTTCACGCCCTAGTCACTTCCATAAGATGACGCCTACGTGGGCGTCATGAGGATTGCAAGTGTGTACGCGAGGATGCCGATATGGGCTTCTTGATTATATTTATTGTAGTCGTGCCTGCGTGACCCCCATACTCTCTAAACAAACTGGCTTCATCATATTTTCTATGGTTATCAAAATTCACGGGTGAAAGCTAATGCTGCCAGACGTGCGATGTGACCCGTAGTGAAGGGGCATGGCAACAAGGTGACGCTACTGTAGGGGGAATGATATGATAATTCTGCACATGAAAAATGTTTTTAAATTTCTGCTATGACCGCTTCCCCTCTTCCCTCTATTCATCCGAAACGTATGAAAGTCAGGTGCGTTCTGATTGACTGTAATGCAATTGAGTTAATATTGGGGTCCAGAAGTCTCGTGGAAAAAAAAAAAAAAAAATCGCCTCCAGGACGCTCCCCTCACCTGTCCATCAAACGTGTCCTGTCCAAATACACCAAAAACGTGACCTGACCTAACCTAACCTAACCTATTTGTGTCATTCTTAGAAGATGTACCTAGTGTGTATAGCTAGAATAAATGTATGGAAATATATGATAACAAGTTTATTTTTACATTTCTGCCTTTAAAATGAGTGTAATTAGAAATCCAATTAGCAGTCTAAGTCATTCCTAGGATATGTACAAAATATGTGTTTATCGCTAAAATAAAAGTATGGAAATGGTAGACCTCACGGTTTAGTGCTAACGAGAGGTAGATCTCACGCTATAGTGTTAACGGGAGGAAGATATCACGCTATAGTGTGGTAGACCTCACGCTATAGTAGCCCCAAGTGAGTGGATTAAATTTAAATTAAAGAATACTCGTCAGAGATATTATATATATATATATATATATATATACATATATATATATATATATATATATATATATATATATATATATATATATATATATATATATGTATATTTATATATACATATATATATATATATATATATATATATATATATATATATACATATATACATGTAAAAATGTAAGAGGCTAGTAGATAAGTTAAGAGAAACAGGGGTAGATGGCGAGTGTTGTATTTTTGTGGTTTGGGTGTTTGTAAAGAGCACAGTTCACAGGCGAGGGATTGCATAAGTTCGCTCTCAGCGTTATATTTTATAAACAATGGCCGGGGGCCTGATACCCATTGATGACGTGTACATGTTTTGTTAACTTGTAAACTGAAGGTTCGAGATTGCTTTGGTAAACAATATTGTATATAGACTTATAACAACGAATCTCATTGGGGAAAGGATGGAGGAGAAAAATCAATTGGTTTACGATTGTAAGATCACGCAAATTCACCTCGGACATAACATACGTGTTCTCGGGGAAGTCCTTGAGTGTACCTCTGAGAAGAACGTTGTAATAGAATTTATTCAAGAGAGATACAGAAGGAAAAATCTATATTTACTTTAACCTCGTTTGAAGACTAATCACTTAAAAAAGTGAAAAACAAAGACAGTGGTGAAAGTTGGGAGAAAGTGAAAAGGAGATTGATATACACACACACACACACACACACACACACACACACACACACACACACACACACACACACACACATATATATATATATATATATATATATATATATATATATATATATATATATATATATATACGTGTGTGTGTGTGTCGATTTGTTTGTAGTCTGCATTGGGTTTGGAGGCATTGAGACAAACGAAGTTGTGGTTTGTTTTCTTTAACATCTCAAAGCATTACACTAAGAAAATACTGGCCGTTGCCAATGGTGCTATTTAACATATAAACTAAAATGGTGGCTGTTGCCAAATAAAAAGGTTATGTACAATATATTTTCTACTATCTACAGCTTAATCTACTTCTACAATGTACAATACATGAACTGAGTATGGACACTCAGTATTCATGCATAGATTTTCTATATACAAGCATGGAAAACATAGAAAATTATATCGGTCGTATGACGACTTGCAGTTAGCAATGGTGGCTGCAGGTGTTCTACACACGCGTCCACGCTGGATATCTAAGTGACTGAACATTTCATTCAAGCATCTTGCAACATGTGTGTGTATTTGTATACAGTATATATGATTCGGTTTAACGTCGAGAATTTTCCGTGTCAGGAGGCTAGGACGGTGCCCCTTACAGAGGACTTTATAGCTTGGAATATCACTTACCATGGTCTTAGTCCAACTCGATGGCGGCAGCGTTCGAACTGCCGTCACCTCGATCTCCGCCGCAAGTAGCGACGCTTTAACCCGTTCGGCTATCTTCCACCCCCCTTCAGTCTGGCGGCTTAATCCACGGGCTTTATGGCTAATGACAGGCGAGACACTGAGATCACGCTCACCAATCAATAGCATAACATAAGTAGCCATGATCCTAAATCAGCATTTCTCAGCATGTCTCAAGGAACCCTTGAAAAAAGCATATCTTTCTCATTTTATTTTCATCGTATTAATAGGTTAGATAGGATGATGTCTATATTACATTATTATAATAACCAAGGATATGTCGTGCGTATTTAATCATATTACGGATATGAAATTAAATGAAAAATCAAAAGTGCATTAGGTTATCTCACTTGTTCTCGCGGAACTCTAGAGTATACATCGACTGTTTACGGAATGAGAGGTACTGGCGCGCGTACTCCTCTGGAAGACGCGCACTAGGCTCCTGGAGTGGGATGGTGTGTCACAGACTCAAAACCAATACAATGAAATAATCTACTGTAGCCAAAACTAGGCGGTTTCGTTCATTTCTGGAGGAATGGAGTGTTCTTGTAATGAAAGGATCAAGAGAGGGTGATTTTGACAGGAGCTCTTTCTGTTTAAAATTTGGTTATTGCATTCAGTTTGGGGTTGGAGGTTATTTTGATAAACTACTCGAGCACCCCCTTTTATTATCATCATCAGCATTATAAACACAGTATATATATATATATATATATATATATATATATATATATATATACATATATATATATATATGTATATATATATATATATATATATATGTGTGTGTGTGTGTGTGTGTGTGTGTGTGTGTGTGTGTGTGTGTGTGTGTGTGTGTGTGTGTGTGTGTGTGTGTGTGTGTGTGTGTGTGTGTGTGTGTGTGTGTGTGTGTGTGTGTGTGTGTGTGTGTGTGTGTGTGTGTGTGTGTGTGTGTCAAGTGATTTTGTCCAACTCCTTAGGGGCGGGATTTGTGGTTAAAGGATGATGTACATGTTTATATATTTATTTATTTATTTGTGCAATTATATATGTTCATATATTTCCTCATTTGTTTATTCACTTATTCTATTGTTTGTTCATATATTCATTTAATTATGTATTCATCTACTTATCAATTCAATAAGTTAAAATCAATTAATTTATCTATCTATCTACTCACCCTGTGAGTGGGGTAGAAGAATACTGTCACCGGGTGTTCCTACTTGAGTCGTACAAGACGAAAAAACGGGACGGGGAAAGAACTAGGCTTCCAACTCTCCGTGGCCCCAAAAAAGGATCCCCCCCCCCAAAAAAAAGGGCATAAGCGGGTCTTTGAGGAGTTTTCCAACCAGAACCCTAAGGTTTGGATGTTTTAGTGAGCGTAGATGTGGTACAGATGTGAGTGAAATGGAAGAGATAGGCAGTATGTTTGTGAGAAGAAAGGTTGATATGTTGGCATTGAGTGAAACTAAGTTGAAAGGGAGGGGTGAGTTTGAGTTTGGGATTGTAGTTGGGAGGGTGTCAGGAGTGAATAGCTCAAAAGTTCACGTGAATGTTTCACTGTCTCTTCTATATTTCTCCGTATGTAAAATCTAAGAACACCATCGTGTTCACGACATAATAATTTATTAAACCACACGTTTTATTGTAAGCTTGCTATAATGACATATGCATATATCAATTAATAATAAAATGTTGTATAAACTGTAATATCTTGTCATCTGAATTATACTCGCCGTAATTAATACATTTATAACCCTTTTGGGAGATAGGGTTCATGAAAGAGTATTAGGATGGTTTGGACACATGGAAAGAATGAGTGAAGAAAGACTAGTAAAAGAGGTATGGAAGGCAGATGTGGAGGAAGTGAACATGAAGGGACGTCCTAGGATGAGGTGGATGGATGGGGTGAAGGGGGCTTTGGGGAAGAGGGGAATGTCTGTTGAGGAAGGACGGGAGAGGACAGAAGACAGGGGTGAATGGAGAATGGTTGTATATGGATGATGTTGTGATGCATGAGGTGGAATGGGCAGGGGGATGAGGGGTGAGGTAGTATGTGTAAGCAAATTTTGACGCAGCCCGAAGGGATTTCTCCCCGTCTTCTTTATGCATGGGGGGACGGAGAGGGGGGGGTCGCCGATTTAATGAAGCGGCTTTGCTGTGGATGTGCTGGGTCTTGCGACACTGCTTCTGACCCAGGGCAGTGGACAAGGTGCAGGGATGACCCGTCATCCAGGAGGTGCTAAGATGAGAGGGAGGGTGGAGGGGTGTGGAGTGTATTCAGGGATGGAATGGGTGGGAATGATTTTATGCCTTTTCTTTTTGGCTACCTCCCTTGTGAGGGGGAAAAAGCCTTGGTATATGTATGTATGTATAACCCTTTTGAATTCTAAATATAGTAATATTGTAGTACAACCCTTCATTGTTCTATTGCAACATACCAAATCTGGCTATCTTCCACAATAGTTGAGAAAAATGGAAAAAAGGTAACACAATGTACTAAATATTTTTTTTAACGGGAGGATGAGCGCGGGAGTGGAGGTAGCTCAGTCGCAGTCCTACCAACCTATTGGAGCTGTGCCACGCAGATCGAGAGAGATTTCCTGAGTGAACAGACTGTAGTAAGTGAAGAGATAGGTAAACGTGTGGTGGAATGGAAGGATGTTTATTGAAGGTTGATGTGGATGAAGGTGAAACTGGAAAGGGAGATGTGGGTTTTTGTAAGTGCGTATGGGCCTGGTAGTGAGAAGAGTGTAGAAGAAAGGGGGTCTTTTTGGATATACAGTATTTAAATGAATGCATAGAGGGTTTAGGGAGAAACGTCAATGTTGTGATATTGGGAGATCTTAATGCTAGAATAGAAAATGAACCAATAGACGGAGTGGTTAGGAAGTAAGGAGTTCCAAGAAAAATACGTAGTGGAGAGATGATGGTGGAGATGTGTCTAGAAAGAGAGTTGATAGCAAATACAGTGTTTAGGAAGAAAATCAAGCATAAGTACACATGGGAGAGGGTTGTGGATGGAAGGGTGGTAGTTAGGGCTGTAATGGACTACATAGTGGCAACCAGGAGAACAGTAGGAAGAGTTTTGGGTGTACATGCACTAAAGGGAGAGAGTGGGGGAATATCAAATAATTTTTTGATGAAAGGTAAGCTGAGAGTGGAGGATAGATGGAGAAAGAGGAAAGGATAGAAGGAAGGGAGGTACTTATAGTAAACTGCTTAAATGAGAAAGAAAAGGAGAAGGAGTAAAAGAAGAAGCTGAGAGAAGAGTGGGAGGGAGTGAAGGAACGAGTAGAACTAGGAATGGAGGAGGAATGGGGATGGTTCAAGAAGGGAGTCACAAGGTGTGCGAAGTTGGTGTGTGGAACAAGGAGGACGGGAGGAAATAGAAGGAAGGGTAGTGAGTGGTGGGATGAGGAAGCAAAGAAGGGTGTAGAAGAGAAGAAACGAGCATTCACAGATTGGTTACAAAATAGGGCGAAAGAATCATATGAGAGGTACAAAGAAAAGAATAGAGAAGTAAAGCATATGATAAAGAAGGCAAAGAAGAAAGCAGATGTGAAATGGGGTAAGAGTATGGCAGATTTTCTTTAAAGTAATAAAATATGTTTTGGAAGGAAACTAAGAGAGGAAGAAGGGGCGAATCAAATAAAGAAGGAAAGGTAAAAGGCGCAGATAGAGAGATGATAATGGAAGAGACGGCAGTAAGAGGAAGATGGGTTGAGTATTTTAGGAAGTTGCTGAATGTGAAGGAGGATAGGGAGGGAAAGGTAGTTGCAGTGGGAAGCGCTAAGAAAATTACAGTGATTAATGAGGAAAATGGAGGTGAAATAAGGAAAGATGAGGTGAAAGCAGTTAATATAATGAGAGCAGGTAAGGCACCTGGATTGGATAGGTGTCATGCGGAGTGTCTAAAAAGGGGAGGTGCATTGATGGTGGATTGGCTGGTGAGGTTATTCAATGTTTATTTAAAAGAGGGTAAAGTGCCGGAGGACTGGAGGAGTGCTTGTATAGTTCCACTTTACAAAGGAAAAGGGGACAAGTGTGAGTGTAGTAGTTTCAGAGGGATCACTTTGTTGAGTGTAGTTGGGAAGGCTTATGGGAAGGTTTTGATTGAGAGGATTAGGAGAGGAACAGAGGGAGTAATTGGTGAGGAACAGTGTGGGTTTAGGACAGGTAGGGGTTACGTGGATCAGATTTTTGTGTTAAGGCATATATGTGAGAAAGCTTTAGGGAAAGGTAATGATTTTTTTTGGGCCTTTATGGATTTGAAAAGGCTTATAATAGGGTAGACAGGAAGGCTCTGTGGGAAGTATTGCAGATATATGGTATAGAAGGAAAAACTGTTAAGAAAAGTCAAGATTTTTACGAGAGTAGTAGAGCCAGTGTTAGAAATAGAAATAAAGAGAATGAATGGTTTGAGGTAAAAGTGAGACTTCGCTAGGGATGTGTTGTCACCTTGGTTGTCCAATTTATACATGGGTGGGTTGGTGCGAGAGGTAAATGCAAGGGTAATGGGTCAGGGATTGGAGATGGTTAAAGAAAATGGAAAAAAGGGAGATAAGCCAGTTGTTGTTTGCGGACGACACTGCGCTTATGTAGGATCAGAGGAGGGATTAAGGAAAGTGGTGACGGAGTTTGGGAAGGTGTGTGAAAGAAGTAAGTTGAAGATAAATGTGGGTAAAAGGTGATGAGATGCACAAGGGGAGAGAGTAGCAGCAGGCTGGAAGTGAGTATTAAGGGAGAGAGACTGGAGGAAGTGGATAGCTTTAGATACTTGGGTGCGAATGTGGCAGGAAAGGGGGGAGTGGAGGTAGAATGCAGATTGGGAGAAGCAAGTAAATGCCTTGGGGGATTAAAAAGTGTAATGAGAAATAGACATTTGGGAATGGATGCTAAGAGGAGATTGTATGAAGGAGTGATTGTGCCGACAGCACTCTATTGGGCAGAAACATGGAACATTAGAGAGGAAGAGTTTGAATGTGTTTGAGATGAAATGCATGAGAAGCATGATAGGGGTTACCAGGCTGGATAAAGTGAGAAATGAGGAAGTGAGGAGGAGAGCGGGTTTTTAAATGGAGTTGGGAGATAGGGTTAATGAAAGAGTATTGGGATGGTTTGGACACATGGAAAGAATGAGTGAAGAAAGATTAGTAAAAGAGGTATGGAAGGCAAAGGTGGAAGAAGTGAATATGAGGGGGCGACCAAGGATGAGATGGATGGATGGGGTAAAAGTGGCATTGGGAAAGAAGTGAATATCTATTGAGGAAGGGAGAAGACAGAAGATAGGGGTGAGTGGAGAATGGTTGGGTATGGATGATGCTGTGATGCATAGGAGTGGGTGGGTGATGGGGATGAGGGAGTATGTGTGAAGGATTTTTCGACGCTTGAGGGGACGGAGGAGGGGGTCACCGGTTAATGAAGTGGCCTTGCTGTGGATGTGCTGTGTCTTGCGACACTGCTTCTGACCCAGGGCGATAGGCGAGATGTAGGGATGACCCATCATCCAGGAGGAGCCAATACAAGAGGGAGGGAGGGGGTGAATGGGAATGGAGTATATAGGGATGGAATGTGTGGAAGTGGGTTTATGCTTTTGACTTTGGCTGCCTCTCTTATAAGGGAGAAAAAGCCGTTGGTATATGTTTTTATGTATTTACTCACCGCCCACACTCCCATGCAGTGGTGAGAAACCCCTGGTAGGACAAAATCCTCTCAGTTGTGGTAAGTCACTGTCTTCTTTTTTTCAGACCGACGTTAGATCACCTCCCCACCTAACCAGGATTGTCGGGAACCTACTGGGTTACCGCGCTGCTCTATTTATCTACCCACTACCTTATCTTACCTCTCTACTTAACCTCTAATCTTAATTCTCCTTCCACTAGATAATGACCTCACAATCTACAGCCCTCTCTACTGAACTTGTTTTTGTCCAGAACTCTTCCAATTCTCCTTTCGGGTTCCACTACATGATTCTGTCTCGACTACCCGCCCACCCGCAACCCTGGCCCACGTAAATTTGTGCTAATTATATTTCTTCATAAACACTATCATTATTTAACTTTATATACACAGCAATAAGATCTTCCAACACCACTTCCTTTTCCTCCCAAAACTCTTTACACATTCATTTGCCGTTGTTGTTCCTCTCGGCAGGAATCAGTTACATGCACGGATTCTAGTGTTGTTAAAAAAAATGTTCCCCTTGGGATCGCGCGCTTGTCCTCGTGATGTATCAAGCCTGTTTTCATAGGCTGCTTTTGTAAGACAATTGTTTCCGGCACGTCATTCGTCGGGCCACAGCTGAAGGTAGACAGTTGCCGGCAGTGTAAGAGGCCCAATGTTGATCTACTACATTATCTGTCTGATTGCCCAGAAATTGCGTTCCTGAGAAGACCAACACTAGAATCCTGTGAGCCGACCCTGCCGGTTACAGATTACATGAACTGCGTGGGATGGCAGCATTGCATCACTAATTTTCGAGGTGTTGGATCTTTCTGGATAAATCATCGTCGCATTTACACAAATCATGTAAATTAATAAACAATAAATGTCGAATTAATCATCCGCATAGTTTCGGTAACACTGCACCCATTTTGTCATTCATTGATTGTATCACTGCAACAAGTCAATCATTAGGGTGGCCAATTAGCCCTAAACCCATGGGAGCCTCTTTTTGCAAGGATAAGTAAAGATGATATTGATATGTTAGTAAAATTCAAAAACATAAATTCTCATCTTCTCTTCCTAAGCTGCTGAACAGTTACTTTAAAGTCCCGAATCCCTTTCTATAAAAACATACTACAAATATTTTCTGGCAAACTCCAGGCAATTTTATTCAGATGAGGACGGGATATCGTACACCAGGGGAGGTTTCGCTATGATGACGCGTTTTACAAATTTGTTTCAACCCAACGCCAGACTATTTCATTCAGCTTGTGCGGGGCCCCGTATTGAGGGTGGTATTTTTTAATTGAAATAGTTATTACTATTTTTCATATTTCAGTCTCGTCTCAATTCTTGTTTATGCAGCCCATTAAAATGTTATTGAACTGCACATTTTAAGTTTTGTTTCCTAACTAATCTGTGCCAAATAAAAAACAAAAATACTATAGCATATTCTATTGACTAAATGAGCATAATAGGATGAAAATGTAAAAAAAAAATAGTGAATAAAACCTATAACAATATTTGACGATTTACTGAAATGTAAGTCCTGACGAACAAAACCAAACAAGTGAAGAAAGAAACAATTCAATGATTCTACACTTTCTATAGTATTTATTTTAGTACTTATATGGAATACGTGAGAGGAAAGTGAACCAATTCAATCTTTGATAAGGATTGACATTACAATATTTATTTAATTAGAGTTAAAAGTGAAAATATTGTGTAAGATTTAATGTTTATAGATGTGTGTAATTATACCGACTTTACCTGACCGAGCTGTATAATTTTGTAGTGCATAAGCTAGTCTCAAAACACTTTAAAAAAAAAACCCCAAGATTAATGCAATGGAAGATTTGCGTGACCATGGAGGTGATACTGTATTGTTAAATGAGATTGAAGCTGGAGGGGTGCTTTTATATGATGATGAAAATGTCACTTTTGGAATGACTGATTTACCTGGTCTGGATCTTCTGGATCATACAGATTCAGCAACCGAAAATAATGCTCTTCTCAATCAGACAAGGTATGATATTGAAATTTTGTTTGATTAGAAGTGTGTGCTTATGAAATTGAGATATATCTAGGAAGAATATTGAGTAAATTTATCAATATTATCTTCCCTCAGCTGATCACCAAATAATGTTACAAATACATGTCTGACACCTCAACACTCAGTTCAGTGTTCTGTTTTTATTAGATTTTCCTAAGTATCCAACTGAAGTACAGTCTATTAACCTGACCCTCCAACTTAGGATATCCCTAAAACTTTGACTGAGGCTGTATTCTCTGACCCCTTTCCTACGGGTTGCCAGACAACCCAGGAGCTTTCATCCTAGACCCCTATACTTAGCTTTACTGCTATTCCTTAGCTGATAACTGTTACCCCCACATACACGCATACATAATTTATCTTCAAAAACTTTTCCAGAAATGTATAAATAGATAGGTAGAAGAATAGAAAAGAATAAGATGCAGAGATAGAACCTTATATTATATAGTCTTTAATAAAATCCTGGGATTAATTTAATCAGACACAACCACATTATCCTTAGTTGTCACTAATCCTAACACCCAAGAGAAATTCTTATACCCGCCCTAAGTATGATGATACCTTTACAGATTTTATTTTAACTTTTGATAAATGATTGATGGGTTGGGGTGGGTGTATGCCTTGGCTGGCTGCCTCCCTTGTAAGGGGGAAGAAGCCTTTTGGTATATAGATAGATTGTAATTAGCAATTTTATTCAGCAGACACGGGGTCTAGATTAGCTGAGACACTGTTTTGTTTTGTCTGCCCCTCAGCTCAATGAAATGTATAAAGTAGTGTCATTGTAGAAAGTATACAACTCATGACATGAATTAGTACACTAGTATGTAAGGCATGAAACAAAAATTCACCATGCACATAAGGGCCTTTGGCTCATGTAGATATCTGATCTTGTGGTATTAAAATGGTGTGGTTCATTTACCTGGTAGGGCCACCAATTATTAGTATTGGATCTGTTAAAGTAGCTCAGGTGTAACTAGGACATGCCAGCCTAGGTTAGTGATTAATGGGTAGATAAGTTGAGCAGAGTGAACTAAACACAAAACATGAGCAAAAGATTATCCACACTGAATTGACATGTACAAGAGAATGTGGGGCAAGCAGTAGTACATTGTATATACATATGTGTATGCATATACATATGTGTATGTATATATATATATATATATATATATATATATATATATATATATAGGATGATGGATGGGGTAAAAGGGGCATTGGGAAAGGAAGGGAGAAGACAGAAGATAGGTGTGAATGGAGAATGGATGATGCTGTGATGCATGGGAGGGAGTGGGTGGGGGATGGGTGGGTTAGGGAGTCTGTGTGAATGATATTTAATTGCAACCCAAAGGGATTTTCCCCTTCTCTTTTTCTACATGAGGGAACAGAGAAGGGGGTCACCATTTAAATGAAGTGGCCTTGCTGTGTCTTGCTGCATTGCTTCTGACCCAGGGCAATGGGCAAGATACAGGTATGACCTATCATCTAGGAGGAGCCAAGAAAAGAGTGAATGGGAGTGGAGTATGTGGGGATGAAATGGGTGGGAGTAGATTTATGCCTTTGACTTCAGCTATTTCCCTTGCAAGGGGGAAGAACCCCTTGGTATATGCATGTACAATATATATAATATAGATACAAAATGCATCTTGTCTAATATAACTGAATTGGTTTATTACAGTGATGACCCATGGATGCCACATAATCCCATTGGCCTTACGTTTGTTGAAGAGAAACAGTCCAATTCCAGAGATGATGAGGATGAGGAATCAAACAGCAAAGAAGAGGAAGGGCTTGCCTTTATAGGCTGTGAATCTCAAAATTGTACTTATAGTTACACAAAAATCTCACCTTACAATTCCTCTGATAAATCATCAATTTTCAATTCAGCTGATAGTTTGGAAAAAGGTACTATTAACAGCCCAAAAGTAAAACCAGCCCCTTCCACTCAAGAACTGACTTTAAGGTCAGCCATGCCACAGGTAGCATGTAGTACAAACTACAAGACGTCAAGTGTTGTTCTAGGTCAAACAGATGACACAAGTTCTACAGCCAAAGTATCCAAAGAATATCATGAGGTAAAGGATTATAAGTTTGCACATCAGAACAAAGCATCTTCCAAACAAGTGAAGGTTTCAAATATGAACACACTTCATGTTCTGAAAAGCAGTTGTGGAGACTTGGAGGCACTGGCAGATGGACTTAAAGCAGGACACTCAAAGCAGGTAGTTAACTCTAAGATTGTATGTGGGAAATACCATCCCATAATAATAATGATAATAATAATAAGAATAAGAATAATAATAATAATTGTTGCATTAAGTTTCACTGAGTGGAAACCCACAGCAGTATATTGGTTGGCATTGGTTCTCTGGCCTTCACATAGATCTTTTTGGGGAGAACTTTTTTTTTTTTTTTTTTTTTTTTAATGGGACTGGTTCTGTGTCAGCAACTGAAAGTAGGAAGAGGATGGGAGCAGTCAGAAAATGTCGGCTCACAATGTAGAAAGGAATAGGAGATACAATTGAAATTGATAGATCTTGGCCCTGGTTCATAACCAAATGCCATCCACTCAGGGCTGCTCCTCCATATAGAGGTGAAGGGATTGACAGGTTTTTCTATATGCTCAAACCACCCCACTATTCTTTGATCCCAAATTGAACTTGGCAGTCATAGATGGTAATGATTTCAATTTTGTTTATGACTGCTCATAGACTTTTTTTTTTTTTTTAATTCTTCCAAATATTGGGGAGCATGGGTGCCTCTTCATCCACAAGCCAAGATATTTTTTAAATGGTGGGGGGGGAAATGGATGTGGGATGGGTAGAGGGTGGGTGCATGCCTTGGCTGGAGTTACCTCCCATATAAAAGGGAAGAAGCTTTTCAACATATAGATGGAAAGTGTATATTTTATTATAAATGTGTTTAGCGCTAAGTTTTGCTCCAAGGGGTACATGGTGTAGTTTTCCTGAGATTTTTTTTTTCTCTGTGTCACCAGATTCCAGTTATTGTCAAAACAAAGCAAATTTCTGTAAAAGATAAAAAAACTAACCACCTGGATGTTAAAGAAGAACCTAGCAAACTATCACTTCACTCCAAGAAAGCTGTTATACCAAAGAGGTTTATATCATTTCCAAGCATGTCTTCTGTTGAGGAAGATTCAGATGTGGTTGAAAAACCATTGGAGGGACCCAGCAGTAGATGGCCCTCACAACCCCGTAGTTACAAAGGAGCAAGATCCAGAGAATCGGCTCAAGCAAGGAAGTGCGTTAGAAAGGTTAGTTTTACCATTTATCTCAAATGTAACTTTTAAGCATCATCTTTTTTGGCTTCTTTTGTCTGCAGTTTATGATTCAGGTCCAAGTTATTAGAATATAGGATTTAGTGTATTGGTGCATGGTGATTCAATTGAAGATATGTGAATGTGCTTATGTGAATTAATTAATCTTTTATGAAGCATTTCTAAAGTATTGAATATAACCATGTTTTTTTCAGTTCCATTTGCAAGCAGATACCGATGGGGAGACAAGTGGAATGGGATCTTCAGTAGATGAACCTGTAGAATCATCCACAGAATCTGCTTCAGAAACTACAGCACCCCCAACAGCTTTCCTTCAGCCCAGGCCATCAGCTTCAAGAGTACCTGTTACTTCAACAACTACTGTCAAGGTTTTGCATTAGTTTCTTGAATAAGATTTTACCCAGTATTAGGTACATAAATAAGCAAGAGTCAGTATTGGCCTATTAAGCCAGATGACCAACTGATAAAAGGGAGGGTGGAGGGGAGTGGAGTGTATTGGGGATGGAATGGGTGGGAATGGTTTTTATACCTTCGTTTTTTTGGCTACCTCCCTTGTAAGGGGGAAAAAGCCTTTGGTATATGTATGTATATATGCACCAAATGATTGATTGAGTGTTTTTTTTATATTTCATTGTCTGCGGTATTGGCTGCATGTTATTGTGGCAAAGTGGCATGCAGTTGATACTTTAGGGTCTATATGAGGCGCCCCTACAGACCAGAGCCACACATCATTTTGGCTGTGATAGAGGAAAACTCTGTTCATAGAGAAATGATGACACTTTTATACTATGACTGTCCCTCCGTTATGCTGTCCCCCAACCCCTTGTTACTGTCCTGTACAATTTCTCTGAATATTCATTTCCTTTTTTGCGGTAGAGGAAAAGAATACTGCCACCAAGTAATTCCACTTGGATCGTAAGAGGCGAGAAGAAAGGGACGGGGATTGGGACTAGGCATCCTTCTCCTTGTAGCCCCACAGGGGACATTCCTAAAAGAAAAAGCAAAAGAGGGTCTGGGAGTTTTCCGACCAGCACCCTAACGTTTGGGTCTTTTAATGTGCGTGGATGGGGTACAGATGAGAGTAAAAGGGAAGAGATAGGTAGTATGTTTGTGAGAAGAAAGATGGATGTGTTGGCTTTGAGTGAAACTAAGCTGAAAGGGAAGGGTGAGTGTAAGTTTGGGAGTGTAAGTGGGAGGTTATCAGGAGTGAAGAGAGGGCGAGGGAGGGAAGGGGTGGCTATACTAGTAAGTGAAGAGATAGGTAAACGTGTAGTGGAGTGGAAGGAGGTTTCCTCAAGGATAATGTGGATGAAGGTGAAACTGGGAAAGGAGATGTGGGTTTTTGTAAGTGCATATGGACCTGGCAGTGAGAAGAGCGTAGAAGAAAGGGAGGCTTTTTGGATAGATTTAACCATTTCCATACGGTGACGCCTACGTAGGCGTCATGAGGAACAAGTGGGTACGTGATGATGCCGACGTCGGCATCTTGATTATATTTATTGTAGTCGTACCTACGTAACCTCCATTCTGTCTAAACTGGCTTCATCATATTTTCTATGGTTATCAAAATTCACGGATGAAAGAGAACGAATGATTGAGCACTGACTTTATTTTTTATAATGCGATTATTATGACATAACATCGCGCGTCGGGCAGCTAATGCTGCCAGAAGTGCGATGTGCCCCGGAGTGAAGAGGTTGAGTGCATAGAGGATTTAGGGAGAAATATCAATGTAATAGTACTGGGAGACCTTAATGCTAGGGTAGGAAAGGATCCAATTGATGGAGTGGTTGGGAAATGTGGAGTTCCAGGAAAGAATCGTAGTGGAGAGTTGATGGTGGAAATGTGTCTAGAAAGAGAGTTGATGATAGCAAATACAGTGTTTTGGAAGAAAGTCAAGCATAAGTACACATGGGAGAGGGTGGTGGAGGGAAGGGTGGTAGATAGAGCGTTAATGGACTATGTAGTGGTAAATAGGATTATGATAGGAAGAGTTAAGGATGTAAATGTGCTAAGAGGAGAGGGTGGGGGAATATCAGATAATTTTTTGGTGGAAGGTAAGTTGAGAGTGGAGGGTAGATGGAGGAAGAGGAAAGGGACAAAAGGTAGGGAGGTGCTTAGAGTGAACTCTTTAAATGAAAAGGAAAAGGAGGAGGAGTACAAGAAGAAGCTGAAGGAGGAGTGTGAGGGAGTGAAGGATAGAGTAGAGTTGTGTGTGGAGGAGGAATGGGGATGGTTCAAGGAGGGAGTCACAAAGTGTGCAAAGATGGTGTGTGGAACAAGAAGGACAGGAGGAAATAGAAGAAAAGGTAGTGAATGGTGGGATGAGGAAACAAAGAAGGTTGTAGAAGAGAAGAAGCGAGCTTTCACAGATTGGTTACAAAATAGGACGAGGGAGTCATATGAGAGGTACAAAGAAAAGAAAAGAGAAGTAAAGCAAAAGGTAAAGGAGGCAAAGAGGAGAGCAGATGTGAAATGGGGTAAGAGTATGACGGAAATTTTGAAAGTAATAAAAAGATGTTTTGGAAAGAAATTAAGAGAGGAAGAGGAGGCGAATCAAGTATAGAAGAAAAGGTAAAAGATGCAGATGGAGAGATGATAATGGAAGAGAAGGCAGTAAGGGGAAGATGGGCAGAATATTTTAGGGAGTTGCTAAATGTGAAGGAGGATGGCGAGGGAAAGATAGCTGCAGTGGGAAATGCTAAGAAAATAACCGTGATGAGTGAGGAAAATGGAGGAGAAATAAGGGAGGATGAAGTGAAGGCAGTTGTTTAGATGATGAAAGCCGGTAAGGCACCTGGTCTGGATGGATGCCATGCAGAATGTCTAAAAAAGGGAGGTACAGTGATGGTGGACTGGCTGGTGAGGTTATTTAATGTTTTCTGGAGAGAGGGTAGAGTGCCAGAAGACTGGAGGAGTGCCTGTATAGTTCCACTTTACAAGGGAAAAGGGGACAAGTGTGAATGTAATAGTTTCAGAGAGATTAGCTTGTTAAGTGTAGTTGGGAAGGCTTATGGGAGGATCTTGATTGAGAGGACTAGGAGAGGAACAGAAGGAGTAATTGGTGAGGAACAGTGTGGATTTAGGACGGGTAGAGGTTATGTAGATCAGATTTTTGTGGTAATACAGATATGTGAGAAAGCTATAGGAAAGGGGAAGGATGTTTTTTGGGCTTTTATGGACCTGGAAAAGGCTTACGACAGGGTAGACAGAAAGGCACTGTGGGAGGTTTTGCGGATATACGGGATAGGAGGAAAGCTTCTAGGAACTGTCAAGAGTTTTTATGAGAGTAGTAGAGCTTGTGTCAGGATTGGAAATGGAGAGAGTGAGTGGTTCGAGGTAAAGGTGGGACTTCGTCAAGGATGCGTTATGTCGCCGTGGCTGTTCAACTTATACATGGATGGGGTAGTGGGAGAGGTAAATGCAAGGGTGGTGGGTCAGGGATTGGAGATGGTTAAAGAAAATGGAGAAAAGTGGGAGGTGAGCCAGCTGTTGTTTGCGGACAACACTGCGCTTGTGGCAGGATCGGAGGAGGGATTGAGGAAGTTGGTGACAGAGTTTGGGAGAGTGTGTAATAGAAGAAAACTGAAGATAAATGTGGGTAAAAGTAAGGTGATGAGATGTACAAGACTAGTAAAAGAGGTATGGAAGGCAGATGTGGAGAGAGTGAACATGAAGGGACGTCCTAGGATGAGATGGATGGATGGGGTGAAGGGGGCTTTGGGGAAGAGGGGAATGTCTGTTGAGGAAGGACGGGAGAGGACAGAAGACAGGGGTGAATGGAGAATGGTTGTATATGGATGATGTGATGCATGAGGTGGAATGGGCAGGGGGATGTGGGGTGAGGTAGTATGTGTGAGCAAATTTTGACGCAGCCTGAAGGGATTTCTCCCCGTCTTCTCCTCTATGCATGGGGGGGGACGGAGAGGGAGGGGTCGCCGATTTAATGAAGCAGCCTTGCTGTGGATGTGCTGTGTCTTGCGACACTGCTTCTGACCCAGGGCAGTGGACAAGGTGCAGGGATGACCCGTCATCCAGAAGGTGCTAAGATGAGAGGGAGGGTGGAGAGGTGTGGAGTGTATTCAGGGATGGAATGGGTGGTAATGATTTTATGCCTTTTCCTTTTTGGCTACCTCCCTTGTAAGGGGGAAAAAGCCTTGGTATATGTATGTATGTGTATGTCATTAGTATTATTATTTTATTTAATTATTAGTTGTTGCTATTATTCTTTTTTATTATTTATTTATTTATTGAATTTTTTTTTTTTTTTGCAGAAACGGCGTGGTGGCTGGCCAAAAGGAAGGAAACGCAAACCTGAGTTACCTGGTGCTAAACCACCAAAGGCACCACTGACTGCATATGTTTTGTTCCTTAATGAGCGTAGGAAGTATTACAAGCAGATCAGGCCTGACCTTACATTTGGAGAGGTAAGCATGTTTTATCTCTTACCCTCTCCCTTTCCTGCTCAGCAGGTCCTCTTGTATCCAGTGCTTTTTTTCAACCCATCTACCTCATTTTCAGTCTTCCTCTCAATTTTACTCCATCTCCAAATGCCTTCCATACTCTTCTTTTTATTTTTATTTTTTTCATTAATTCTTTCCATATACTCAGACCATTTTGACATTCTTTGATCAGCCCTATCTGCCAGCTCTTTCCACTCTACTCTTTGCCTCACCTCTACATTTCTCATTCTGTCCATCCTTGTAACCTGTACCATACTTCTTAAACACTTCCTCTCAGATATGTTTAGTACTTGCCACTAGTTTAAATGATATTTTTTCTTTGTGTGAAAAGAAAGAAGTAACATATGTAATGATTGATAAATTTTTTGCTTATTGTGTATTGAGTTGCTGCCATGAAGTTATTGATTTATTAGGTGACCAAGCTGCTGGGTAGTGAATGGTCTGCAAAAACGGCAGACCAGAAAGCTGCTTACGTAAGCAGATCAGAGCAGGACAAACGACGTTACAGAAATGAACTTCAAGCATACAGACAGTCTCATGACTATCAGCTCTTGCTAAGAAAAAAGAGAATGAAAAGTAAGTTATATTTTTCTTGATGTCCTTTCTTTATCATCCGATATTCTCTCAAATGTCCCTGTCTTCTGTTCCAGTCTCACTTTTGTCAACAGCATTCTTGATGACGCTTCTCTCCCCCACGTATTTATCTATCTTGTCACCAATGATACCACTCCTCTCCCTTATTCTCTCGCTATTCCTGACCCCTCACCATGTTCCCAAACACCAGGTCAGTATTCTCCTTTCAGTTTCATTTTACTCATTGCTAACACATCCTTCTTCTCTCAAACCTTCTACCATCCTCTTCCCTTTTGCTCTCACCTGTGCTGGATTTACACCCATTTGATGACCCAGTACTTCATTCACACACATTTAATGATCCAATTAATAGGATTTTGGGTGGAGTCTACCTCCCTTAACTTCTTATGCCATGACTTTTCATACATACATACATACATATACCAAGGCTTTTTCCCCCTTCCAAGGGAGGTAGCCACAAAGGGAAAGGCATAAAAACACTCCCACCCATTTCATCCCTAAATACACTCCACACCCCTCCCACCCATCCCACCCAGTACCTCATTCACACACATTTAATGATCCAATTAATAGGATTTTGGGTGGAGTCTACCTCCCTTAACTTCTTATGCCATGACTTTTCATAAAAAGATTAAATGAGATATACCTTGATCAGTCACTCTGACCCATTTAATTGCCATGTATGACATGCATGGAACATGATGGCAGCATTCTGCTTCACCACCACAGTGGGATAAAGCCATGGTAACATAATTTGAAAATTAATTTTTTCAATATTTCTAACAGACTTTGTTCGAAGAAGTGGAGGAACAACCGAAGAATCGTCAGATTTTACAGATGAAGTTGATGTAAGTAGGATTTATTAATTTTTGGAATGTTTTCACTTATATTTGTTTCATAATCTATGCAATAATGAACATGATAGTTTCTGTGTAGTATTTTAAAATTACATGTTAAGGTAGTCAGACTCTGATGCTCAGTCTTTTTATCTGTATTTAAATGGCATTGTATTCAACTGCATATGTGCCTTAGATTTATTAGGGGTTAAGTCTGCCGTAAATGAAAAGGCATATATTATGTACAGTAGATTTCCAACAAAGGGTTCCTCAGCCTTGCCAAAAATAGTTGGTCCATGAAGACCCCAGAATTAAAAGCCATCATAAAAGGGTAAATTAACATAAAGATGGAACTTCAGACTTCCACTCTTTGGAAACAAGGAAGTCTGAATGGCTAATTTTTATTCACAGGATGATGAGAGTGAGGAATTATATTGCCGAATCTGTGACCAGTGGTTTACATCTCTTCACAACAAGAGAGAGCATCTGTATGGTCGTCAACATCTACAGGTATTTCCTTGGAATGTTTGTTGCAGTAATTTCATTTTTGTTATCATCATCATCATCATCAAAAGGAAATCATGCTAAAACTTATGGCAGGTAACTGCAGTTTTCATCTTGAAGGTCTTTTTTCTTGTCTTCTTAATTTTTCACACGATAGGATGAGGAGGTAGGGTCACTGAGTAAATGAAGAGGCTGGCCCTGCTGTGATTGTGCTGTGTTTTGCTGCATTGATTCTGACCAGGGTAGTGGGCAAGAGACAGATGACCCTTCATCCACAAAGAGCAAAGATGAGAGGGAAACAAACGAGTGGTGGATGGTGGTGGAATGGTTGAGAGTTGGTGCATGCCTTGGCTGGCCACCTCCCTTATTAGGGGGAAGAGGCCCTTGGTATATAGATAGATAAAGTCATGTTGGAGAGAAGAATGCCATCACTGTGTTTCCATGTGTCATCCCCTTTCAGTATCTTTCTCCAAAGAAGATCTGGAAGGAAGATTCCATCCAGAAACCTATTAATTGGTCATTGAATCTGCATGCATGTAGGACTGATGAAAGCAGAAGGCAGGATATTGGTAGTGTATGTGTGTGTGAGAAGAAAGATGGATGTGTTAGCATTGAATGAAATTAAACTGAAAGGGAAAGATGTGTTTGAGTTTGGGAATGTGGTAGATAGAGTGTTCAGAGTGGCAAAAGGATAAGGGATACCAAACATCTCATTTTGCACTGCCCTGCCTTAGCTATACCCAGTTAAGAGTACAGTATTTTCTCCTTGAGTGATCTATAGGTCTGTCCATAAGCTAGTTACTGGGGAACTGTGGGTCTTCTGCAAGAGAGACAGATTGATTGATTTGATTGATTACATGTAAGATACAATTCCTGTATTACAGGCTATCACTGGGGAGTACCAACGTGAGAGATTAGAAGAAGAAGCAAGAGAAGAGGCAGCTACAGTGCCTGTCGACAATCCTAATGAGTGTTCATCTTGTGGAACGAAGATTGTCAGTGGAGCTGGTATGCTGTACCACCTTTGTATAATGTCAGCTGTGTACTTGGAATACTAATACACTCTTAATATATATATATTTTTTCTAACACAGAAGTGTTTATTGTAGATTACAATTGTTTGGCAGACTCCAAGAGTGTGGACTTATGCACAGGATGCTGTGATAGGAAAATGTGTCCACGTCAACCTGCCCCATGCCACGATGAAGAAGAGGACCACGATGGGGATGAAGAAGATGAGGAAGAGGAGGAGGATGAAGATGATGATGAAGAGGAAGATGATAGCAAAGAAGAAGTGGAAGAAGTGGAACAGATAACAGAAATTCCAACCATGACTGATGCAATTGAGGGTATTATGAATAAGATGCTAGGTGAGTAATTATTGAATATCATTTTTAGTTTTATGTGGTCATGTTATTGGGATCTGTTATTGGTGGTCTGTTGAGGAAGGATGGGAGAGGACAGAAGACGGGTGAATGGAGAATGGTTGTATATGGAAGATGTGATGCATGAGGTGGAATGGACTGGGGGATGGGGGGTGAGGTAGTGTGTGTGAGCAAAATTTTGATGCAGCCCGAAGGGATTTCTCCCCGTCCTCTCCTTTATATGGGGGGACAGAGAGGGGGGTCGCCGATTTAATGAAGCGGCCTTGCTGTGGATGTGCTGTGTCTTGCGACACTGCTTCTGACCCAGGGCAGTGGACAGGGTGCAGGGATGACCCGTCATCTAGAAGGTGCTAAGATGGGAGGGAGGGTGGAGGGGTGTGGAGTGTTTTCAGGGATGGAATGGGTGGGAATGATTTATGCCCTTTCCTTTTTGGCTACCTCCCAAAGGGGGAAAAAGCCTTGGTATATGTATGTATGTATGTTATTGGGAATTTTGTAATACATCTACAGCTTAGTCATACAGCAAAATTAGTACATACATACATACATACATATACCAAGGCTTTTTCCCCCTCACAAGGGAGGTAGCCAAAAGGGAAAATGCATAAAATCATTCCTACCCATTCCATCCCTGAATACACTCCACACCCCTCCACCCTCCCTCTCATCTTAGCACCTCCTGGATGACGGGTCATCCCTGCACCTTGTCCATTGCCCTGGGTCAGAAGCAGTGTCGCAAGACACAGCACATCCATAGCAAGGCCGCTTCATTAAATTGGCGACCCCCCCCCCTCTCCGTCCCCCCATGCATAAAGGAGAAGACGGGGAGAAATCCCTTTGGGCTGCGTCGAAATTTGCTCACACATACTATCTCACCCCCCATCCCCCCGCCCATTCCACCTCATGCATCACAACATCATCCATATACAACCATTCTCCATTCACCCCTGTCTTCTGTCCTCTCCCGTCCTTCCTCAACAGATATTCCCCTCTTTCCCAAAGCCCCCTTTACCCCATCCATCCACCTCATCCTAGGACGTCCCTTCATGTTCACTTCCTCCACATCTGCCTTCCATACCTCTTTTACTAGTCTTTCTTCACTCATTTTTTCCATGTGTCCAAACCATCCTAATACTCTTTCATCAACCCTATCTCCCAACCCCCTTTCCACCCCTGTTCTCCTCCTCACCTCCTCATTTCTCACTCTATCCAGCCTAGTAACCCCCATCATACTTCTCAGACACCTGATCTCAAACACATTCAAACTCCTTCTCTCTTCCTCTCTTATGTTCATGTTTCTGCCCCATACAGTGCTGTTGGCACAATCACTCCTTCATATAGTCTCCTCTTAGCATCCATTCCCAAATGTCTATTCCTCATTACACTTTTTAATCCACCAAGGCATTTACTTGCTTCTCTGTCTACATTAAAAAAGAGAGAGAGAAAATATTATCTGGTTTTACCTTCATCTGCTCTGTCTCCAGACTTTTATACCACATCTTGCAATAAATCCATGCTTTCTCTCTTACTCTGTATCACTTTCTCTTTGTCTCTCTCAGTCCCTCTGTCTTTCAGTCTCTCTCTCTCTCTATATATATATATATATATATATATATATATATAATTGAAGGTGAAAGAAGTTGACGAGGAGAAATGGGAGAATTTTACGCCTTAACGTTTCGACCCGCTCGGTCTTGATCACAAAGCTAACAACTCAAACGTAACCGGATATTTTATACACGGACGGGTCATCTTATGGGATGCTTCGGAGAGCTTGTTATTTTATCTGCGTATTCTTTTATTATTAATAAGCTTGTGGCTTTTGCTAAACATATAAATCCTTCTCTATGGTTAATGTTGTTATTAGTGTTGATATATGCTGCCTCAATTGTCTTCCTTAGTTTCTTGGATGATCCTTTATTTAATACGGTTGTGTTGTTCCAGTCCGGAAGGTGACCATGTTTATCCACATGTATTACTATGGAGTTAGATGATCTATGGGCTTTTACGTCATTTTTATGTTCACAAATCCTTTTATCAAGTCTGCGACCAGATTCACCAAAATATGAAGAGGGACAGCTTTTACACGTGATTTTATAAAGAATGCTGTTTTTGTTAGTGGGATTATTGTAGCTATGTGTGACCAAATGTCCTACTTTTTTACCTGATTCCTGGCTATTTTGATACCCGCTTTTAGAAGAAAAGTGTCTAGGTATGAATTAACATTAGAGTTTGGTACTGTGATATATCTGGTTTCATTATTACGTTTATTATCATTCTTATTTTTATTTTCATCTTTACTTTTGTTAATTATTTCTTTGGCTTTCTTTTTCAACCTACATAAGAGACCTTTTGGATATTTGAGTTTGATGAAAGTCTCAGTAATATGTTGTAATTCAGGATCTAGAAATTCTTTACTGCATATACGAAATGCTCTGAGGAAGAAACCTATCATAATACCTGTTTTAGTTCTGTCATCATGTCCTGAGTAGAAGTGTATATAGTCTTCTTTATTGGTGGGTTTCCGGTATACTGAAAATTTCACATTTTTATCTATTCTATGGATAATTGTGTCTCCTCGTCAACTTCTTTCACCTTCAATTTTATTTGTCATAATATAGTCAATATATATATATATATATATATATATATATGTATATCCTTCCCTCCAGTCAGTGATACTTGAGGCATTAAGTATTATCATCATCATTATTATTATTAAAAGGGCTACTTTGAGCTTTTTAACTTAAGTTTGTGTGTTTTTTTCTGAACAGAACGTGAAAGGGAAATAAAACAGCTAAAGAAGAGTTTACAGGAATCTCAGCAACAGCACCAACATCTTTCCAAAGTTCTTCTTCAGCTTAAAGAAAAGGAAAAACTTCACATTCAAGGTTTTGGGTCCATGGAGAAAGAGAAAAACAATTTGCTCTCGCAGGCAGATAGGTTATGGATGGTTCCGGCACTATTTGGCATCACTCCGCTTGATATTGTCAACCTTCCTCATACACAGAACCAAGAAGATAAGGATAAAACATAATGAAATGTACTTATATGCTTTTGGATGCATGGATGTAGTATATATATATATTTTTTTGAGTGCATATGTGTTCAGTTCGAGAAAAAAATAATATTGAATTCAAGTTGAATGGATAATGTGGGATAGGATACTATGAGAATAACCTCAGTCATATACACCACAGTTTGATAAATAGGTACCATGGTGAATGGGAGTGGAGTTGGTGGAGATGAAATGGGTGGGAGTGAAATTATGCCTTTTGACTTTGGCTACCTCCCTTGTAAGGGGGGAAAAGCTCTTGGTATATATATTTACTATGTACATATATTAAGCACCACACGCATACTTACTTCTTCTCCATCCTTTCCTCCCCATCCTCCTCATTCTCTCCTTTCTTGCTCTCTCTTTCCTTTCTCCTTACTCTTTTTCTCTCATATCTTTATTCTCTCTTTCCTTCTGCCTCTCTTTTCTCTCTCTTTCTTTTCTCACCCCTTGCTTTCTTCTCACTCCCCTCTCTTTCTCTATCTTCCCTCCCTTTTCTATCATTCCTTGTTCCTTTTGCCCTTTTTTTTCTTATTTCTCTCCCTCACACATGATCTCTCAACTTTTTTTGTCATACAGTCCTTCTTTTTTCACTTACCCTTCTTACCTTCCTCCCTCATAAAACTTACATCTATGCCTGTCAAAATGGCCAACTTCAATCTTCCAACTGCATGTGTGGGGGGAAGAGTTGGAAGAGGGACCAACAATGAGAGTTTGCACATGATGGTCCTGTGAAAGCTATGTCAAAACATATCGCATCCATGCCACTCACCTTAAGGGTTGCCAGTCTGTCTTTGGACTTGGCTAAAGCTCTCTTTGTTCCTCTCTCTGTCAGCTTCAATTACTTTTCCTCCAATTATTTCATGTAAAGAGAGCTGACAATAACTGAGTGCTCCCTTTTTGGAATGCTGACAATTAGTAACTGCTCCCTTCCTCTCCTACCAGACAGTGATATAGAAACAGTATTCCATTAGCAGTAACCAATGCTTCTATCCTTGGGTACAATATAGTATTGAAGAGATGGATTCATAGAAGAGGTACAGGAGAGAATTGATGAGGGTAGCAGAGTAGAGGGATAATAGAATTTTATTTTAAGCTGATGAGCGTTATTTCGTTTTATTTTATTTATTTCTTCTTTTAGTGGAGATTAGTCTCCATTTGTAAAAAGTTGTTGAGTGACTTGGTTTTTAAGGATGTCAGTACATACCAACATACATGCATTCCATACATATACCAAAAGGCCTTTTCCCCATTTAAGGGGGTGGCCCAAGTCAAAGCATTACACCCATTCTTCATCTATCCCACACCTATCCAAGACCCATGTGTTGATGAAGGTCATCCCTGACTCTCACACTGTATTTGGGCCAGAGGTAGCATAGCAAGACATGACAGTTTCACAGTAGGGCCTGACACCTGAAACCAGTTTACCCCCAATGTTTCATTACATGGTGACTCTCCTTCCCCCTCTCATCCACTCAAGAATTTATTGAGCAGACAAGAAGAAATACCATCAGGCTGCATCAGTTTCGTATCAATTCACATACAATAATTGGTTCACCTCCCACTTCCTCCCATTCTCACTCGCCAGCTTGAAACCTGTGCCCACCATCCTCGTGTTTACCAACTGCACCACAGTCAGTGTACGTGTTGAACAACTATGGTGACATTACACAACCCTGGCACAGCTCCACCTTCCTCAAACCATTCACTCTCACCATTCACTATCCTCACACAATTTTTTTTTTTTTTTTTTTTTTTTTTGACAAAAAAAACTTCTTGCATTGTTATAGCTTTGTTATGGAAATTTGACCCACATGTCCTCTTCCTTTCCTAAGCCCACACTGTTCTTCCCTGATTACTCCCTCTATTGCCCTCCTAATCCTGTTGTTTAATACCATCTCTCACCCACAAACAACTAAAATCAGGGGACAACAAATGAGTTCTTTTTTAATGTGTGTGGGATGGGTGAAGTATATGTATATTCTTTGACTAGGCCACCCTTCTTAAAAAGGGCAAAGAGCTTTTCAGTATATGTTTATTGTGTGTATGTATGTGTGAGTGGTGAATAGTTGTGAATGGAATATGAATTAATGTAGTCCGAAGTGATTTCCCCTTCGTCTTTTAGATTTTCGCATGAGGGGATGAGGAGGGAGGTTTGCTGTGTGATTGAAGTGGCTGGCTGTGCTGAGGATGTGCTGTGTCTTGCTGCATTGCTTCTAACCCAGGGCAGTGGGCAGAGTACAGGGATGACCCTTCATCCATAAAGAGCTAAGATATAAGGGAAACAAATGGGTGATGGATGGGAGTGGGATTGGTGGGGGTAGGTGCATGCCTTAACTGGCTACCTCCCATATTAAAGGGAAAATGCCCTTTGGTATGTATGTGTGTATATATATATATATATATATATATATCATACAATCCATGACCGTATATATATATATATATATATATATATATATATATAATTAAAGAAAATGGAAAAAATGGGAGATAAGCCAGGTGTTTGCTGACAACACCGCTCATAGTAGGATCAAAGGAAGGATTAAGGAAGTTAGTGATGGAGTTTGGGAAGGTGTGTGAAAGAAGGAAGTTGAAGATAAGTGTGGGTTAAGATAAGGTGATAAGATGTACAAGAGGAGAATGTGGCAACAAATTGGAAGTGAGTATTAAAGGGAGAGAGACTGGAGGAAGTGGATAGCTTTAGATACTTGGATGCAAATGTGGTGGGAAAGTGAGGAGTGGAGGTGGAGGTAGAATGAAGGTTGAGAGAGGGGATTAAAAAATGTAATGAGAAAGAGATATTTGGGAATGGATGCTAAGAGAAGATTGTATGAAGGAGTGATTGTGCTGACAGCACTGTATGGGGCAGAAACATGGAACATAAGAGAGGAGGAGTTTGAATGTTTTTGAGATGAAATGTCAGAAGTATGGTAGGTGTTACTAGGTTGGATAGAATGAGAAACAAGGAGGTGAGGAGGAGATCGAAGGTGGAAAGGAAGTTGGGAGATAGGGTTGATGAAAGAGTATTGGGATGGTTTGGACACGTGGAAAGAATGAGTGAAGAAGGATTAGTAAAAGAAGTGTAGAAGGCAGAGGTGGAAGGAGTGAATATGAGGGGGCAACCAAAGATGGGATGGATGGGTGGGGTAAAAGAGACATTGGGAAAGAGGGAAATGTTTTGTTGAGGAAGGAAGGGAGAAGACAGAAGATAGGGTTAAGTAGAGAATGGTTGTGTATGGATGGTGATGTGATGCATAGAAGGGAGGTGGGAGAATGGGGGGGGCGAGGGAGTATGTTTGATATTTTTGACGCAACCCAAAGGGATTTCTCCCCGTCTTCTCTTTTTCTGCACAAGGGGATAAAGAGTTGGTATATATATATATATATATATATATATATACACACAGGTGGTAATGGACATGGAACTACCTAATTTGGGCCATATCTTTTGCAGTCCCCTTCATTCTTATATTCTTATATATATATATATATATATATATATATATATATATATATATATATATATATATATATATATATATATATATATATATATATATATATATATATGTTCAGGTGGGCACCATTAACCAAAAAGTCAACATTGTTAATCGTTACTCAGTTAATTCAAGAAGAATGTAAAAGAAGTTACCATTAATCTGTTTATCTGTCACATCACTGGCAGTAGCCATGATGCTAAAAGACTCACCAATGGTTTCCTGGCATGCTTTCTTGGGAGATGATGGTAAAAGTGAGCTCGACAAAGTACAGCTACTTGAATCTAAGGAAGCTTAAGCTTAGCTTTCCCACAAAAAGAACCTGCCTTCACCCTCTCCTCAAACTGTATGAACTTGGCAGTATGCGTTCTCTTCATGTGCTGTTTGAGATTGTTCAGACTTGACGTGTGCCCCTTAATTAGAACAGACTTGGGTAGGCACACCATGCAGTTGAAAATCTTTTCCTTTTTCTTGAGAAAGTAGTAGTCCTCCAATTGGGTTTTGAAATAAGACATGCTTTACAAAGCTTGGTAACATGCAAAAATGGTTGAAATTGGGATATTTCTGGAATTAAAAAAAATAAAATATAAAAAATTATAACCATATTGATGGTAAACCTTCATTTTCTAGTTTGAATTTTATGTGTATAAAGGTCTACAATGAATATTGGTTGGATTTTTTGTCTTTGCTAATAGTGACCATTACCCAACTCTTACCTTAAAGGTCAGATATCAACAGATATACCATTCACTAAAAATCATCGTATTGCTCGAAAAAGTACTTTTTAAAAGCATACAAATAAAGTTTTTACCTATTACAGAAGAATTTATTCAGAAAATTCACTTTTAATTGCGCCTCGCATACCACTTTTCCGAAGTCTAGATATTCAGAATAACAATATTGTTTGTTTGGCAACTGTGACGTCACGAACGCGGAATTCCCCGAACCTTTCCCGAAGCGCACGGGCGGAATGTTTCGAATAGCAGACGACGCAATGAAATGAAGACAAAACTGTTTTTTGCCAAATTTGGCAAAAAACAGTTTTGTCTTCATTTCATTGCGTCGTCTGCTATTCGAAACATTCCGCCCGTGCGCTTCGGGAAAGGTTCGGGGAATTCCGCGTTCGTGACGTCACAGTTGCCAAACAAACAATATTGTTATTCTGAATATCTAGACTTCGGAAAAGTGGTACGCAAGGCGCAATTAAAAGTGAATTTTCTGAATAAATTCTTCTGTAATAGGTAAAAACTTTATTTGTATGCTTTTAAAAAGTACTTTTTCGAGCAATACGATGATTTTTAGTGAATGGTATATTTGTTGATATCTGACCTTTAATGGGTGGAATCAGACGGACTAATTGCATTCCTTTGATTTGAATTTAAATATGTGTCACTTGAGTAACAACTTAAATCAGATAAGAAACTGGTCTCTGTTAAGTAGAAAAAGCAACAACAACACAAAAATAGCAGGGTACAAACTCAGTATCAGTCAGACAGAAAACGAAATTATTTATGCAGAAAAACAAAATCGCTACAGAGTGATAGACCCCAATGATAGAGATGGTGAAGGACTCTCATTTTCTTTTGCTTTGAAGTTTTTGGACAAGGAGAAGGGGCATATATTTGCACAAACACAAACTACAATAAAACAAGCATGCAGTCAGGCAAAACTCCCACCAGCCCCTTATTAGCATAGCTATCGCACGTCAGACCTACTGTATATACTGTTGGTGAGCTTATGTTGGCAAAAAAGGAAATGTGTCGTGTGCTCCAACTGATATATCTTTATACTCTTTTCGTTTATTAATTTTCTGTGACTTATCGATCGAATCACAGAAAAAAAATTCACTATAAAATAATACATGTTCATTTTGTTGGAAAGTGTTAAAATGACTTGTCCAATTATATTGTCATATTTTCATAAGAATATGTACTAAAAATCTGAAAGTAAGGGAAAGTTTATGTATGAAGTTAATGGACTCTTAATTGAAGTTGCCAATTTAATGGAAGTTAATTAGTCCATTAATGATTTTCAAAGGTGACTTAAAAGTTAATCCATTATTAAAAGATTTAACTTTGTTAAATAATGATTAATGGTTTAACGGACTGGTACCCAATTCTGATATGTATATACATACATATATCAAAGGCTTTTCCCTCCTTTTATATATATATGTATATATATATATATGCACACACACCAAGGGCTTTTCTCCCCACACATACAAATAATCAAGCTAGAAGAAAATCAAAGAGCAGCCACCAAAAGGGTCCCAATCTGGTAGATATAAAATACATACATTGAAAGACTAGAAAAAAATGGGACTACCAATTTTGGAAAACTGAAGAAAAAGAGGTGATGTGATTGTGGATTTTAGAGTCCTAAAGGGGAGAACAAATCAGAAAGAGATGATCTCTTGATATGGGACAGGAGAACATCAGGTGGACATAATCATAAAGTAAGAAAAAAAAAAATTGTCAGGGATATAAAGAAATACAACTTTTTCACACATATGCATAGACCTGTGGATTGGGTTAAAAGTCAATGTAATGCAAGCAGATACCATAAATGAATGTAAGGAAAAATAAAATAAATGGAGTTCAGGAGAGGGGACCTCATGACTATAGCTCTATTTTCGTACATTACAATTAGGTAAATACACAAATATATATATTATGCACTTAAAGATTAATCATAAATTCATTTCTTACATAAGTATAGACTGACTACATGTTTAAGGTGTTGTAATCAGTACATACCCTTCCTAGAATATTTTATAGGTCTTCCGTTATTCTTGATAACCTGTTGTAAGTATTTTAGAAAACTGTCAGCCAAGTTTTTGTAGCTTTAATTCATCAGAATTAGTCCAAGTATGCAGGCTTCAAATTTTAGGATGAAGTATCTGTGTTTGAGACCCCTTTTGATGAGAACCCACTAGTTTTCAATGGGGTTAGTCAGGAGAGTTGTCAGACCAGTCTTTAATGAAGTCCATACACTAACCTTTTAGTTACTGCTTAATACTTTTAGCAATATGACAGAGAATACCATCCCACAAGAAAATTTAAGTACCACACTTCTCAAAACTATAAGGTAAAAAAATTCACACCAGCTCAGAGTACTTTCTTTAGTTTATCATTTCATTTTTGGGTATTATACAAGGTCACCAGCAACAGACCATTAATGAGTTTGGGTTCCATCATGCTGTTGGTGAACTTGGGGTCAAATTGGTCATTTCCAAGGCATCTATACACTGTAAACACTGCCTCATCACTCCAAAATACATGTATATATCTGCAAATCTCAGGCTCTATATTTCTTAGAAAAATCAACTCTTCTAATGCTGTTGCCTTTGTACAATATACAGTGACACTCCACCAAGAAATATGAGGTTTTCATACTTAATTTCCCATGCTGAAAGATTTGGATCCTAACTTGCCTCTTGATAATTCTCAAAGTTGTGAATGAAGCCTTACATGGCATATAAGAGCAAAGTTTGGGAATTGGTATACAGGTTTCTCCACTGTCTCCCTTTTGCTGAATGGGTGTAAGGCCATAATTTCATAGATTTCCTTTATTGTTTTATCTGTCTCGGACAAAGACACATTTCCCATATAATTACAAGGTAATAGAGGTTTCTTCCCCCACCTTATGCCACAAATGCACAGAACAGAAATCACTTGCAATGGAAAGTTAACCAAAACTGAGAGCACAATTTCATCAAGAGAACCACTCACTACTGATGCCCTTTGGCAACTGAAAAATACTTGCTGTAGGTAGCAATGTCTGCCTATAGCACTCACAACAGAAAACTTCAGGATTAATGGCACAAATGTGAACTTTGATATATATATATATGTATATGTATATATATATACATATATATATATATATATATATATATATATATATATGTATATGTATATATATATACATATATATATATATATATATATATATATGCCTTTTTATGACAAAACTTGAGTCACATGATTGTATTTGTGACTGATCTTTTGTTGTGTACTGTATATACAATAATCTAAACTCAAACCTTGATATGACAGATTTTGGATATAATTTATTCCATTTGTAGCTAGACAGATTTTAATGAATGGATGTTTCCTCCACTGCTTGGCGCTATTGTCCATTGACTTAGGAACATTGGTAGTCATAACAAGTATTCCAAGTTTTCTACAAACAATTCACTCAGACCAGCAAGAAAATTATGTTTTCAATAGAAAAAGCTTGCAGAACATATAACTTTTAGCAATGGCATTCCCACCCTGTTCAACATGGAAAACAAGACATCTACCCTTAAGTGCATGCTGGAGAAGTTGGGCCTTATTTATGAAGCACATAGTATCCAGTACTCATAGGCCAAACAACATGAGCTCTCAGCTGTCATGTGGGAAGGTTATAGCAGTTAGTCATGAGTCTAAAATGTGATCCAAGACCATGGTGAAATAGACTTCAGTATACTGTAATGGAGTATGCAAATGGTAGTTACATAGTTACAAGTAAGCAAATGAGAAATTTGAGACTAATGATAATTTTTGCCACAAATTTCACTGACTGGAAAACTGCAACTCCACAAAAGTTGGCAACAGTCCTCAGGCCCTCCCATAGATCTCTGGAAATAAATATTGGACTGTTGTCAGTTTGAGACTCTGTGTCATCAGCTTTTATAATTAGTAGGAGGGGAGCAGTTGCCATTTGTCAGTTCTCCTTGTTTGAAAAGGTTGAGGAAATACAGTTTGAAGACTGGGTGTTAGCACCTCAGGGTTGCACTTCCAGATGAAGGTGAGGGTGTTGATGAGTTTTGAAGACAGGCAGCAAGGAAATAATGTTCTCTGATGTCTGTCTTGCAGAACCACCACATGCAGGTACACATTGTTGGACCCAGTTTGAGACTATCTGACCTAAAGGGATTTCTGGACACAGAATCAAATTCTTTCCCAAAATGTATTTAATTTATTTAATTTATTTATTTATTGTTTCGTTGAAATTGATCAAATTTAACATGTGGAACTTACATTCTGACTTCACCAATCTTGTGTCTAGAAAATAATTTTTCTGCAAATATGTGCATGCTGGACTTGTTTCCTGGCTATGCACATTGAAAAAAAAATTAAGTTCATGGCTTACAGTTGCTGTATAAAGGAAGATATTGTATCAGGCACATTTTTGGCCATTTGCAGATGGTAGTGTTTTCTTCTAAATATGTATATGTATGTATGTATGCATATATATATATATATATATATATATATATATATGTGTGGGAGCTTCTAAAAATGTTCATATATATATGTATACATATATAATATATACACATACATATACATACTATGCATGATTAATAAATATATTGTGTATGCCTAGTGTGTTACTGTTCAATCCTGGACAGAAAAAACTGATACATTCTTTTATGAATAATAGACGATGTAAATGGTTCACTCTTTATGTAAATATATAGAATTATCATAATAAGAATAATTAAAGGACAAAACAAAAGCACATAATATAAAGACCACTTTTGTTTGATCCATTAATCCTCTCTTGTACTAAAGGGATACCACAGTGCTGAATGAATCACTTTGGTGACAGCTTTAGATACAGATGCATCAATATAATAATTTTTTACCTCAAGTTTATCTAAATAGAAAAAAAAAACAAAAAAAAACGGCCCTACAGTGGCTGCCAACAATCTTCATAACCTCCCACAGATTTCTCTGTGAAGAGACTTTGGACTGTTGTCTGTGTTGTAGTCTGGGACTCTTTGTGTGTTGTTAGGAGAGAAGAATGATCAGCAGTTGTCAGCTCCCCATCTGCGAAAAAGAATTAGAAATACAGCTGAAGTTGGTAGATATTGAGCCTAGTCCAGAGACTGAGTGTCAGCCTCTCTGGGATGCACCTCCTGATTTAAGTGAGAGGGTTGATGTATTTTGAAAATGGACAGCTTCACTGTCCATCTTGCTAGACCCCAATATACAGGTACCCATTATTGGTCCCTGGTTTCCTGGCAGAATTATATTAATCAATTGTGCTATTCTCCAGCTTCATGGAGTTTGAAGGTGAATACTTTTAAATCTGTGGTGTTGAATCGAAAGGAAATTACTGGATGAAAATAAATTGGGATTTAGTAGTGTGTATTGTATAGGTAACTCCTATCCCTGTACAAAGTACAAGTACAAGTCTGGGAAGCACATTTGACACTTTTTTAAGGTTTCATCACACTGCAAATGTTAATATGGCAAGAGGACTTGCTGATAACATTAATAATTCTATCTCTCGTAGTTGTCCCATATTGGCTTATTCAGCATGTCTATGGAATACGGAGTACATTGTATAAGACCTCAGTGCTTTGGGATCTGTAAAACAATAGTGGACCAAGAGAGTTCAGAGTTTGGCATGCATAGAGTATTCAGAGGTTGAAATCCCTTTTATTTTTTTTTCTATGATAGATTGGTTCATAATAATCACAGGGATGAAGCTACTGGGATTGCTTGAAACAACTGGGCTTCACTCTCAACAGAGAAGGAACAGATATAGGATAGTATCTGGAAATTTCTGAAAAACATTGTACTCCACAATATATGCCTATGAGAATGAAAGGACCAAAAGGAAATGTGGCAGAAGTACCTTGCCAGCATGTACATCAGGGCAAATCATGATGGGCCAAGGATATTCAATGATCTCACTAAAGAAAGTCGGAGAAGTAAGGTGTTCAGTGGATATCTTCAAGGGAGCTGGACAATTTATGAGAACACTACCTGATAAGCTGGCAGTAGCAGGTTATGCTGTCAGCTGCTGAGCAACCACAAATTAATAAAAGACTAGCTGTATCAAATATCAAGAGATATCAGGGACGGCAGCATCGCGACTAAAGTATGAGCCTCTAAACTCGACCAAGTAAGTAAAGTGCATCTTCCCTGCCTCTGTCCATTTTAGCTGAGGTCAGGAAACTCACCTGGTGGAATTGATTAAGTGAGGTTGATTCAATTGGTCTGTCAAATGCATAACAAATTGAGTGTTTGGTATACCCCCAGAGTTTGCCTTTTTTCTTTATGTATGTATGTGTATACCTTTCACTGCACTACTTGTCACTTTCAACATACTAAGCCTAGCGGAATTAGCCTTCCAACTTTAATTCACATTTTCACCCCTTTATGACAATTATTTCACAATAAGCTATCACATGTGGAATGCCCCACATACTTTCACGAATTTATTGGAACCATGCAAAAAAGCATTTCGGCAAAGTTAAGTTCATACTTTCATGAGAAAAACCCTAAAATAATAAAAAACAGCAATCGACTGCAACAGTAATCATATATAGGAGAGAGACTAAAAGGACAGTTTGGGATCCAGTATATTTAACGTTTCGACCAGTAGGGCTTCTTCAGAAATAAGTGGACAAATATCTGACGCATTATACAGCCCGATTTTAAGGGGAGAAACATGAAACTACTAGTAGTGTAAAAACTTCAAAGCTTGCGCATCTTGCTTGTTATCTCATTAGCAGAATTGATAGAGTTTTATTCAATGTAAAGAATCCATTATTTTGGTTGATATTATAAATAGTAGATATAAAAGCAGATTCAAAACATTTACATTTCATAGTATGATTTTCATATTTTATCACCTTAGAATTACTCCAGTCAGCAATGTGGCCTGTATTGAATCTAACAATGGCCTTATTCACATTACAAGTTTTCATATCATGTTTATGTTCCAGTATTATTTTGTCAATACTACGGAAACTTTAACCACTATAAACCTTGTTGCAACCTGAGCATGGTACACAGTAAACACCTTATGCCTAATTTCCTTTTTAATAAGATTGCCAACTGTTACTGAGCTGGTTTTCACATTATTACCGGCCTTGTTTAATAAAGAGGAAATATGATCTGCAGCAGAGGTAGGTAGTATAATTCTCTTTGTACACCCCTCTTTCTTTGTTCTTTAGAAAAAAAAATTGCTTTCTTCTTGACTTTCAGGATATATGAAGGAGAGTATTTAAGTTCAGTGAAAATCAACGGCAGTTTCCATTTTCATGCGAGTTGGTGCTTAGATGATTATATTGCGCATTTAAATCATTCACATCTTTGAAGGTTGCAAAATAACACTTGGTGGATGCATTTTACTATCCGCGTGTACATTATACTAAGGTGACTTGTCTAAGTAAGTAGAAGGTTAAAAACAAAAAGAAATGTTGAAAGACGGAAGTCAGAAAAAGACTGTTCAGAATAAAGTTGGCATGATAGACTTTACAGGCCTGCATGATACACCTTTCTGTCGTTCCACTTATAATTCTAATGTATGACGAAATAAATGGACGCGTTTAATTTTTTTTTAGAATACAGCCAATAAGCGCTTTTAGTGTTCCTGCGCTTAGCGTTATAACACTGGCAAAGAACATGTAAACAAATCAAACGTGGTTGTGTTGTTTCTCTTCGAGATTCGAAAACTTGCAGGATGCCGTTCTTTATTAGGGAAAGAACGCAGAAGAGAGTATGTGCTCTTACTATTGCTCCCTCTACAGAGAAGTCTATTCCACCTTGATATTACACATATAAATATAAGTTGTTGAACTTGTAGTATCGCTGAGAGTCTCACGGTGTAATTCGTATTTCGATGTGATCATGTGAAAACTACTCGACCTAGATTTGTCAAATTTGAAGCTTGTTGGAAAATGTTAGAACTATTAGTACTGTAGGTAAAAGGAAAACATTTAGATGCGCGTTATAGATGTAGTAGGAATTACTTGGAGCAGCAAGTAACATTGGTATACTCATAATACTGTAACATTTGTATACAACTTTAAAAAACTGTACCGCGTTGATGATAGTATCATGAATATTCATTCATTCACAACCACTATCCACTCACACATCTCATACACTCCTGTATCTGCTTGACAGGGGTAATGAATATCAAGCAGGGAAGGGAGAGGCCAAGATAGGTGTAAGTGGAGAGTGATTGTGAATGAATGAAAAAGTTAAAATGGATGCAGCTCAAAGGAAGAAGGTGGGAAGGTAAACTAGCTCTGACCTGGATAGTGGGTGGGGGACAGGGATGACTATTTAGAGAGAGCTAAAGAAGTTTGTCAGCTTGAGTGGGTGTCAGTTCAAGTGGGCATCATTTTGAGTGAGCAGTTAGGTTAGGTTATGTTATGTTACCTTAAGTTATTGAACACACCAGAACCTAATTCCACATGTATTCAGTTATCATGTCATCAACATAGCTATACCCACTCCACAACCTGAAGACAGTATTTACAGGTAGGGGCACTGTGAGTTTGGAACTGATGCCTGCTTGAAATGACCAGCATTTGGAGCTAAGACATAAGTTACAACACGTGGATGTTGCATGGGTGAAGGGTGGGTTGCCTTGACTAGGACCCCCCCCCCTTTTTTTTATATAATGTGTATATATCATAAATACATTTTTTTCCTAAATGTCTTAAAAATTGAATTTATGAATCAAGATGATGATATTGCCATGATTTCTTTAAGTTTTCTAAACCTACTTCTATCTACAGGCTGTCTCGGGACCTTGGGAATGCCATTAAACCCATTAATTATTTTTAAATACCAGTACAGAAATACAGGTAATAAGAAAAAGTAAGAAAAACTTAAGAAAAAATTTAACTGCACTTACATTGTTCAGCTGGCTTCTTCCACTCTCAAAGTGAGGATTCTTCATACTGTACAAGATGATTATTTACATGGAGGACTGGGCTACAAGGCTGATGTATTGACTGGCTACGGGTCTTATGTCAACAGGCTTGGTGATGTCTGGGGTCTTTGGTGGGGTGGAATTCACCAGATTACTGCTCATGACAGGCACATTGTCTGGAGCAGATGAAGGGCCTGGTAAAGGAAGCAGTCTTGTCACACATTTTCTTATAAAGGTTCTGGATCTTCATTTGCTTCAAGTATTTTGGCTTCTCCTTATTAACCACTTCACTCCGGGCCAAAATCTCGCGGGCAGCATTAGCTGCCAGACGTACGATGTTGCGTCATAATACTCGCACCATAAAAAATAGTCACCGCTTATATCGATCGTTCTCTCTTTCACCCGTGAATTTTGATAACCATAGAAAATGTGATGAAGCCAGTTTAGAGAGTATGTCAGTTACGCAGGGACAACTACAATAAATATAATCAAGACGCCGATATGGCAGCCTCGCGTATCCACTTGCTCCCCATGCCGCCTACTTAGGCGGCACCGTATAGAAGGGGTTAAACAGGCCTGTATGTTATACACCTGCATTATTTGCAGTTCTGAGATGAAAGAGCGCTGCTCCAAAGCAGTGATTAATTGTTCTGTCTGCTCAATTATCCTGTCGAAGGAGATCTCAGTGGGGGGTCATCATTTTGCTTGTCATCGTCATCACTCTCCTCGTGCTGCTCATGCTGGAACTCCTCTGGTGTCGTAACCATTCTCACTATATCTGCTGAAGATAACTGGTGGGCAACAGGAGCATCATCATCAACATCAAGCCACCAGGTCTTGACGCTCAAGTTTCTGTGCCACTGAACTGGTGTATTCTTTGGCATACTCCATAATATCCCCCACAGTCTGCTTTGCCTTGGACATATGGAAACCAGTGAAGTCAGCATCTAATATTCCGCCAAATGTGGGAATGACATTAAACCCTATGCCTATTGCCTCAATAGTAAGTTGTGCTGCTAAACCTGGGATTCCAGTAAATGCCCTGCCGTAAAATCGGAACTCAACCTATAGTGCTCTTTTAAACATGAGTTGGTTTTCATCACAAAAATGGATTTTAAAGCATTTCTGCTTGATAGGGTTATTAAAATGTTAACAAAACATGATGGCAAAAAAAAAAAAAAAAGTTGGGAGCCATCAAGTGGCCAAATAGACAGTGCTCTCAGATCAACATTTATAGCACTTCTAAGCTACCAGAAGAGGCTGGACGACCGTGTTGTGAACAGCTGCCCAGGATGTAACACTTCACCCCATACCATACAACACATAATGGAAGACTGCATTATACACAATCATGCACGCAAACAACACAACATACACTCTATAAAGGATTTGTGGGAAAACCCAGTTTCGGCTGTGGCCTTCCTTGGGGAGACGGGACTGCTCGGACAGACAGTCTAGGGAACGACAACAACAACAACAACATTTATAGGGATGTGTCCATTTGTTATTAATTATGTAATGCACCACTCTTGTGAGTCCAGAAAACCTCCAACCCCCATGGAATATCACGAGGTAGTCTTCAGTTGTTCTGACAGTTTATGGTTATTTTTTTCCATCCATTTTGATATAACTTCTGTGTGATGTGTGCAGTAGCAGTTTTGTTTATGAATGAGAACACCATAAGCTGTAGCAATGTTCATTCTTCCATAAGGTGCTAAGATTGGAATAGTAATGAATGGGTTTTGGTAGATGTGGGATGGGTGTGTGCTATGACTTGATCATCCCCTACACAAAATTTCTTGTTTTTCATCTTTGCTGCTTCAGTTGATCTTTTACCATCTCAGTAAAGATACCATACATTGTTCTGTAAGATGTATTTAATTTTTGCTTACTGTTCTTTCAGCGCAAGCCACCTTCAAGGCCCAGAAATCAAAAAGGTTCTTTTGTTGATAAAAGTGGAAAGAAACCTCCAGCAAAATATTTAGATGAAGAAATTTCAAGTGATGAAGATGAAGATTTTAGTAAAAAGAAGAAGAAATTTTATGAACAGAGTGATGATGAAAGCTCTGAAGAAGAGCAAGAAACTGCACAGGAAAAGAAAGTAAGACTTGCCAAACAGTACCTCAAAGAGCTTCAAGCTCAAAGTAAGTGCTTTTTCTATATTTTTGAGCAAATTAGTAAATATCCAACTCTCTCACTGTCTCTCTTGCTCTCACTGATGGAGATACACCTACACACACACAAGTACAAACAAGTAAACACACGTACATGCATACATCCTATTTCCTTTTATTTCCCATAATTCCTCATCTTTTCCCTTCTTTCTCTTGTCTCTATTTAACCCCCTACCACTCCCCCTGTCCTCCCTAGCACATACCATCCTTTTGATGCTCTTCTCTCATTCCCCTGCCTTCCTCCATCCTTCTATCATTCATCCTTATCACCCAGTGCCACATTTCACCCATCCCTCAACTATTTCTCCTCCATCATCCTACCACTCCTCTCATCCTCACACCCCTACCTCTCCTCGCTATCTCTATTCCCCTGCCACTTCTCCCCCATCCCTAACCCCCTACCACTCCTTCTCTTTCCAATCCTCTCCTCCGACTCAAAAGGGTTTAATGTGTCACAGTTAACCTTTTCCATACTGGGTAGTACCTCTTTCTGGTTGTTACTTGGCTGCTTTTCATCTATGTGTAGTAAACTGGAAATGTGAGATGATTGTTGTGAATGGATTGAAATTGAAACAGGTAAAATATTTGAAGAAATAGATAACAACAATTATTATACTATCTGGTGAGAAAATGTAGTAACACATTTGTAAATCACAACTAACACCACAGTTGGATGAAAGAAAGAGTTGAGTAAGCAAAACTACATATTTTGATCGCTAACTACAATACTCTTCAGAGGATTGCAGTTAGCAATCGAAATATATAGTTTCGCTTACTCAACTCTTTCTTTCGTCCGACTATGGTGTTAGTTGTTATTATACTATGTAAGACCTTCACACAAAACTAGACTAAGAGTTTCATTAGGTTATTGCCAAGGTTTTCAATGTTGTAAACTTATAAAATTACATAAATTCTTTATTTTCATGTGGACTAATGAGGATTTTTGTATTATAGAAGCTCAAGAAAAGGAAGATGAAGAGGAGATTGAAGATGAAATTGGGCAGAGACTGGAGGAAGAGGTTTTAGAAGCAGCTGGCAAATTACAAAAGACTGTAGCTGATACATTTGTAAGGGCAGATACAGATGGTATTCATGTTCTACGATGCAAGCAGCACAAATTGTCAATTACCTGTGTAGTAGTTTCAAGTGATGATCAAACTATATATTCAACTTCAAAGGATTCATCAATTGTCAAATGTAAGTTGAATTTAGTAATAATATGTGTGGAGGTAATGTTCTCCAGTGTATCCTTTTCATTACATCACACAAGCCCAACCAACTGAATGCAACAAAAAACTACACCTGCATTATATTACTCAAACATCTACAACAACCTATCACTAGCTCCAGCAACTCATCCATACAAAAATATATTCATACTCAGATCACAAAACAAGCATTTTAAACTGACTGTCAAACTCCTTAATCCATCAAGCCCCACCAAACACTAGCCTTACAAAAATATCCCTCCCAAGAAAAACGAACCACACTAGTACAATTATGTTAAGATTACCATAAATATATTACACACACACACACACACACACACACACTTTCAACGAACGGACGGCTTGACGAACGCTCTGAAGAAAAGTGCAGATTGAGGATACCAACGCAAAGAGAAGTGCCTTTTTGTATTTGCAGGGGGGGGGGAATTGCTCGTGAGGTAGTGGGAAAGTAAGGAAAGAGGAGAGGGGGAGGGATTACTGGGGAAATGGAAGATAATGAGGATGTGGAGGACTTGGCCCAGGCAGACGGGCGGAAGATCAACATGAAACGACCACCGGATGACGAAATGGCAAATAAAAATGTAAAGATTAGAAGTATAGAAAGGAGAAATACAGTAGAAAGTGACGAGAATATGTTCCAGGGATTTAAAGAGGGTGGGGGGGACACAACCCCCCCCAGACTGATAAGACTAGAGGAGAGAGTTGATAAGGTGATCGAGGACTTGGAACGTAAGTTAGGTAATGTAGGCTCCATTCTACAAAGAATTGAAAGATTGGAACAACTAGAGAAGGCTAACAGAAACTTAACTGAAGAAGTAGAGGACCTAAAAAGACAGTTAGGAAATGTAAAGGAGGAGAATGAGAAATTGAAGAAGAATAGTAATGAAAACAGTGAGAAAATAGCTACAGAAGCTAAAAATTGGAGAATAACTCAAGAAGGGAATAAGGTTTCATTCACTGACATAGTCAAACAGCAATTGAAAGAACATAATGAAGACTCAGTTATTAAAGTGATGAGACAGAAGGAGAATATAGTAAGAGAATTAGCTGACAAAAAGAAATGTATAATTATATTAGGAATGGAAGAGAAACATAACCCAGATAGAACCGCAAGAATCAAGGAGGAAAATGAAAGGGTAAGCAGTTTATTAAAATTAGTCCAGGAAGATGAACCAGAAATTATAAAGGAAATGGAGGAAAAATTCAGACTCGGAAAATATAGTACAGATAAGACCAGACCAATTAAGATTAAATTCAGGTCACAAACAACGGCAGAGAAAATTCTATCCAAGACAGGGAAACTAGCAACAAATGATCAATATAAAAAGGTATGGATAAAAAGAGAAATGAATAAGGAGGAAAGAGAGGCAGAAAAGCAGAAAAGAATTGAAGCTAAGGCAAAAAACGAGGAAAGAACGGAGTCAGAGAAAGAGAGATTCTATTGGAGAGTAGTGAACATGAAAATAAAGCAGTTCGACATACTAAAGAAAAACATAAGGGAAACAGAGAACACAATGGAAGTGGCAGAAAACTAAGAGTGTCTTACACAAATATAGATGGATTGATAACAGGATTGAATGAACTGAATGATTATTTGAAAGAAAAAGAACCGGACATAATGGGAATTGTAGAAACAAAATTAAAAGGCCCACTACCACCCAACAGTGTAGGACATGATACATACAATTATTGGATTAGAAACAGAGAGAAAAAACAAGGGGGTGGAGTTATGTTCCTGACAAAGAAGGATATAAACGTGAAAGGTGTCATATATGGAAAGAATACAGTAGAGATGATTATGATAGAAGTGGAAGACCGAGATAAGAAGAGCAGAAAATTTGTGATCAACTATGTGCCTCCGAAAACAGCCTCATGGGAGGAGAATGAACATAAAAGTATGTTAGAGGACACAAAGATAGCATTAACTAAAATAATGGAAGACGGAGGAAGAATAGTTATGATGGGCGACTTTAATTGCAAAGAAATCTGCTGGGAAGAAATGACAGTCAAGAGTGGTGATGACTCATGGGGAAATGCTCTACTTGAGATGATTACTGACCATTCAATGACACAATGGATACAAGAGAACACTAGGTATAGAAATGAAGAAGAACCATCGAGGCTAGACTTAATAATTACATCTGAACCTAGAATAGTGGACAAGATTGAATATAAAACACCAATAGGTAAAAGTGACCACATATTGATTGAACTGGAACTTAATGAAGAAAAATATATGAAAAGAAATGAACAATATAGAAAAGGAAGAATGATGTATGAAAAAACAAACTTTGATAAAATAAGAGAATTCTTCCAACAAGAAAACTGGGAAGAAATATACAAAGAAGAAACATCAGTGGAAGAGAAATGGAATATTTTGACAAAAATTTACAAAGAAGGAGTGGAAAAGTATGTCCCAAGACAAAAACAAGAAAAAGAATATGTAAAATGCTGGTACAACAAAAGTTGTAGGGAGTTAAAAGACAAAAGAGACAAAGCCTGGACCGGATGGAAAAAAGACAGAAGACCTGAAAAATGGAAAATATATACTGGTTATAGAAATGAATATGTACAAAAGTGCAGAGAGGAAAAAAGAAAATATGAAAAAGATGTTATAGAAAAGTGTAAAGATCAACCAAAACTATTCTACAGATTTGTAAATAATAAACTGAAAAACAAACAAGACTTGGAGAAATTAAGACAAGGGGGAGTTGAATACACTGAGGAAATGGAAATGGCAGAAATTATGAACAAACATTTTAAATCAGTGTTTACAAGGGAAAATATACAACCTGAAGAGATTGAGTGGAAGGAAAAAGTCCCCCCTATGGAAGAAATAGAAGTAACGAAGAATGAAATATTGACACACTTGGGTAATTTTGATGTCAGAAAATCGCATGGGCCAGATGAAATAGCAAACTGGATTCTGAAAGAATGTAGGAATGAACTGGCAGACAAAATACATAGCATAATAAGCAGTTCCTTAAAAGAAGGAAAAGTTCCAGAAGATTGGAAAAAAGCAAATATAGTACCTATATATAAAGGAGGAAATAAAGAAGAACCTACCAACTATAGACCAGTCTCTCTAACAAGTACAATAGCAAAAATATGTGAAAGAATTATCAAAAGTAGATGGGTAAAATACTTGGAAAAAAACAACGTACTAAATCCAAGGCAATTTGGATTCAGACAAGGACGATCATGCGTCACCAATTTAATATGTTTCTATTCAAGGCTAATAGATATAATACAAGAAAGAGATGGATGGGCTGATTGTGCATTTCTAGACCTAAAAAAAGCTTTTGACAAAGTACCACATAAGAAGTTGCTTAAGAAATTAGAATATGAAGGAGGAATACAAGGTAAATTGCTAAATTGGATGGAAGACTTTTTGCAAGAAAGAAAAATGAGAGTAGTGATAAGAGATCAGCACTCAAAATGGAATGAAGTAATAAGCGGTGTCCCGCAGGGAACAGTTCTGGCCCCAATAATGTTTGCTATATATATTAATGATATGGATGAAGGAATTGAAAGCTATATGAGCTTCTTTGCAGATGATGCAAAATTACTGAAAAGAGTGAAAACTGAAGAAGATTGTGAATCACTACAGAGAGATCTAAATAAAGTACAAGAATGGAGTAGGAAGTGGGAGATGGAGTTCAATACAAAAAAGTGTAGTATAATGGAATTTGGAAAAAGCAAAAACAGAATAACAGGATCATATAATTTGGGAGAAGAAGGAATAAAAAGAGTAGAAAATGAGAGGGACCTGGGAGTCATTGTTATGAATAATATGTCACCTGAGAAACATATAAATAAGATTTTTGGAGAAACTTATAATTTAATAAGAACAATCAAAGTGGCATTTACATACCTGGATGAAGAAATGGTGAGGAAAATCCTAGTCACCCTGATAAGACCAAGATTGGAATATGCAGCAACGATATGGTCACCAAGTACAAAAAAATGTATAAAAAAACTTGAAAGAATACAAAGAGCAATTACTAAACTGGCACCAACACTCTCAAAACTATCATATGAAGAGAGACTACAAAAACTTAAACTACAGACACTAGAGAAAAGAAGAGAGAGAGGAGATTTGATAGCTATTTACAGAATCATGAAAGGCATAGAAATTACTGATAGAGAGAATCTGATAAAATGGGATGACAGAAATACAAGAGGACACGGAAAGAAAATAAAAAAAGACAACTATAGAAGAGATTTGAAAAAGAACAGCTTTCCTCACAGAGCAATAGACAGTTGGAACAAGTTAGATGAGAAAGTGGTGTGTGCAAAAACAATACATGAATTTAAAAATAGTTTAGATAAAATGAGATATGAAGACGGGACCTCACGAGCATAGCTCCCCTTCCCGTAAAATACAACTAGGTAAATACAACTAGGTAAATACACACACACACACTTCCACGAACGGACGGCTTAGAGAACGTTCTGAAGAAAAAGTGAAATTTCGTGGATCCCAAAGCAAAGGAAGTACCTATTGTATTTACAGGGTGGGGGAAATTGCTCGTGGTGTAGTGGGAAAGTGAGGAAAAAGGAGAAGGGGAGGGATTACTGAGGAAAATGGAAGGAAATGAGGAAGGGGAGGACTTGACCCAGGCAGGCAGGCGTCATGTAAACAAAAGGGGTCCTGACCAGCTGAGTGATGATGAAAGGTCTAACAAAAGTGTAAAGATTAGAAACATAGATATGAGTAGCACAGTGGAAGGTGAGAATGATAATTTCCATGGATTTAATGAGGGGGGGACGGATACCAACCTCCCCCAACTAGCAAGACTCGAAGAAAAACTTGAACAAATGACTGAACATTGGGAGAGTAGATTTGATAGAATTTCAAAAATGGCTGAAAGGGTTAAAAGATTAGAAACACTAGAGAAAGCAAACAATAACTTAACTAAGGAAGTAGAACTAAAAAGACATTTAAAAGAAGTAAAAGAGGAGAATGAAGAATTAAAGAGGAATAATAAAGAAAACAAAGAGGCCATAGCTAAAGAAGCTATGAGTTGGAAGACAACCCAAGAAGACAATAAAGTGGCATTCACTGACATAATTAAACAGCAAATGAAAGAACAAACTGAAGACTCAATTATTAAAGTGATAAGACAAAAGGAGAATATAGTAAGAGATTTAGCAGATAAAAAGAAATGTATAATTATATTAGGAATGGAAGAGAAACACAACCCAGATAGAACCACAAGAATCAAGGAGGAAAATGAAAAAGTAAGCCGATTACTAGAATCAGTTCAGGAAGATGAGCCAGAAATAATGAAACAAATAGAAGAGAAATTCAGATTCGGGAAATATAGTACAGACTAGACCAGACCAATTAAGATTAAATTCAGGTCACAAACAACGGCAGAGAATATCTTATCCAAAACAGGGAAACTAGCAACAAGTGAACAATATAAAAAGGTATGGATAAAAAGGGAAATGAATAAAGAGGAAAGAGAGGAAGAAATAAGGAAAAGACATGAAGCTAAGAGAAAAAACGAGACCAGAATGGAGACAGAAAAACAAGAATTCTACTAGAGAGTAGTGAATATGAAATTGAAGAAATGGAGCATAACAGAGAGAAACACAAAAGAAACAGAGAATACAATGGAAATAACACAAAGTTAAAAGTATTCTACACAAATATAGATGGATTAATAACAGGACTGAATGAACTGAACAAATATCTGAAAGAGATCCGGACATAATGGGAATTGTTGAAACAAAATTAAAAGGCCCACTACCACCCAACAGCATAGGACACAATACATATAATTATTGGATTAGAAACAGAGAGAAAAAACAAGGGGGTGGAGTTATGTTCCTGACTAAGAAGGATATAAGCGTGAAGAATGTCACATAAGGGAACAATACAGTAGAGATGATTATGATAGAAGTAGAAGATAGAGATAAGAAGAGCAGAAAGTTTGTAATAAACTACGTGCCCCCAAAAACAGCCTCGTGGGAAGAGAATGAACATAAAAGCATGTTAGAAGACACAAGAATAACACTAAACAAGATAATGGAAGATGGAGGAAGAATAGTTATGATGGGCGACTATAATTGCAAAGAAATATGCTGGGAAGAGATGACTGTATAGGGTGGAGAAGACTCATGGGGAAGTGTTCTACTTGAGATGATTACTGACCACACAATGACACAATGGATCCAAGAGAACACCAGGTATAGAAATGAAGAAGAACCATCGAGACTAGACCTAATATTCACATCAGAACCTGAAATAGTGGAAAAGATAGAATACCAGGCACCAATAAGCAAAAGTGACCACATATTGATAGAACTAGAACTAAATGAGAAAAAATACATAAAAAGAAATGAACAATATAGAAAAGGAAGATTGATGTATGAAAAAGCAAATTTTGATAAATTAAGAGAATTCTTCCAAAATGAAAACTGGGAAAGAATACACAAAGAAGATACAACAGTAGAAGAGAAATGGAATATTTTGACAAAAATCTATAAAAAGGGAGTAGAAAAGTATGTCCCAAGACAAAAACAGGAAAAAGAATATATAAAGTGCTGGTACAATAAAAGTTGTAGGGAGATAAAAGACAAAAGAGACAAAGCTTGGGCTAAATGGAAGATAAACAAAAAACCAGAAAAATGGAAAATATATACTTGTTATAGAAATGAATATGTACAAGCGTGCAGAGAGGAAAAGAGAAAATATGAAAAAGATATCATAGAAAAATGTAAAGATCAACCAAAACTATTCTACAGATTTGTAAACAACAAACTGAAAAACAAACAAGATTTGGAGAAATTAAGACAAGGAGGAGTTGAATACACAGAGGAAGTTGAAATGGCGGAAATTATGAACATTTTAAATCTGTGTTTACAAGGGAGAACATACAACCTGAAGAGATTGAATGGAAAGAGAAAGTCTCCCCTATGAAAGAAATAGAAGTAACAAAGAATGAAATATTGAAACACTTGAGTAATCTTGATGTCAGAAAATTGCATGGACCAGATGAAATAGCAAACTGGATTTTGAAAGAATGCAGGAATGAACTGCAGACATAATACATAGCATAATAAACAGTTCCTTGAAAGAAGGTAAAGTTCCAGAAGATTGGAAAAAAGCAAATATAGTACCTATATATAAAGGGGGAAATAAAGAAGACCCTAACAACTATAGGCCAGTCTCTAACAAGTACAATAGCAAAAATTTGTGAAAGAATTGTCAAAAATAGATGGGCAAGATATTTAGAAAAAACGTGCTAAATCCAAGACAATTTGGATTCAGACAAGGACGATCATGTGTCACCAATTTAATATGTTTCTATTCAAGGCTAATAGATATAATACAAGAAAGAGATGGATGGGCTGATTGCGCATTTCTATACCTAAAAAAAGCTTTTGACAAAGTACCACATAAAAAGTTGCTTAAGAAATTAGAAACTGAAGGAGGAATACAGGGCAAACTACTAAATTGGATGGAAGACTTTGCAAGAAAGAAAAATGAGAGTAGTGATAAGAGACCAACACTTAAACTGGGATGAAGTAATAAGCGGTGTTCCACAAGGAATGGTTCTGGCCCCAATAATATTTGCTATATATATTAATGATATGGATGAAGGAATTGAAAGCTATATGAGCTTCTTTGCAGATGATGCAAAACTATTGAAAAAAGTGAACACGGAAGAAGATTGTGAATCACTACAGAGAGATTTAAACAAAGTACAGGAATGGAGTAGGAAGTGGGAAATGGAGTTTAATACAAAGAAGTGTATAATGGAATTTGGAAAAAGTAAAAACAGAATAACAGGATCATATAAATTGGGAGAAGAAGGAATAAAAAAAGTAGAATATGAAAAGGACCTGGGAGTCATTGTTATGAATAATATGTCACCTGAGAAACATATGAATAAGATTTTTGGAGAAACCTATAATTTAATAAGAACAATCAAAGTTGCATTTACATATCTGGATGAAGAAATAGTGAAGAAAATTCTAATCACCCTGATAAGACCAAGATTGGAATATGCAGCAACGATATGGTCACCAAGTACAAAAAAATGTATAAAAAACTTGAAAGAATACAAAGAGCAATTACAAAATTGGCACCTACACTCACAAAACTATCATATGAAGAGAGACTAGCAAAACTTGAACTACAGACACTAGAGCAAAGAAGAGAGAGAGGAGATTTGATAACTATTTACAGAATCATGAAAGGCATAGAAATTACTGATAGAGAGAATCTGATAAAATGGGATGATAGAAATACAAGAGGACATGGAAAGAAAATAAAAAAGGACAGCTATAGAAGAGACCTGAAAAAGAACAGCTTTCCTCACAGAGTAATAGACAGTTGGAACAAGTTAGATGAGAAAGTGGTGTGTGCAAAAACAATACATGAATTTAAAAATAGTTTAGATAAAATGAGATATGAAAACGGGACACCACGAGCATAGCTCCCCTTCCCGTAAAATACAACTAGGTAAATACACATGCCTATGCACACACACGGTCAAATCTAAATATGATAATTGGAAATCAAAGATATAGATTAAGTTGGAACCATACATGAATTTGAGTCTAGGTATGGTAGAAAATTAGAGGATAGGAGACAGGACCCTGTGAGCATTACTCCTTTCCTGTATGCTACAATTAGGTAAGTATACTCACACACATATACACATGAATGGCCTATTCCCCCTTGTAAGGGGGTTGCCAAGTCAGAGGACACTTTACACATTAAGAACTAGTTTAATTCCTTCTCATCTCAGTATCTTATGAATGAAGAATAACCCCATCTCCTACCACATTGATCAGGTCAGATACACTAAATAACTATGGCAGCATTGGTTGTATGAATACTGCAGGTCTTCTTCAGGAGAGACCAGTTGTGACAAATTGATTGATAGTAACATCACGCAATCCCCCATCATGTTCACCTCAGACCATTTACTGTCTCCATTCCTGACCCTAACACTTGTCCCACTACTTGTGTAAATTTTTTTTTACCTTCTTTCAATAGATCTCTACCTATTCCATAGTCTGTGATAAACGTCACAGTTCATATCATCCCTCTTTTTACTATAACAGAAAAATATAGAAATTTATATCTGTAAGGCAAGTAACAGTATATTTGCAGAATACTATAGAAATCTCCTGTTTGTCATTGTTTACAGGAGTTTTATTGAGTCTTTACAAAGGTATCACTTGTTAATATATTTTTCTTTTTTCTTATTCCATAGGGAGTATAGATGGAAAGAGATTAGCACATGTCTTGGGTGCAAGGAAAGATGATGGGGATCCAAAGACAAAAAAAGCACATTCATCTCATATATACTCGTTAGCATTATCCTCAGATGGAAAGTATCTGGTAAGTACTACTATTTAAGGAAAAGTAAAGTGATAAGATGTACAAGGAGTGAAAATCAATGGAGGAAGTGGAGAGGTTTAAGTACTTTGGGTTGTATGTGGCAGTGAATAGAGGAGTGGATGTGGAGGTGAACTATAGTAACTGAGGCAAATAAATGTCTGGGTAGAATGAAAAATTTTATGGAAATTTTGTATTTGGGGATAAGTGCAAAAAGAATGTTGTATGGAGTGATTTTACCCACAACACTATATGAAGCAGATATGGATTTAAGGATTGATGGAAGAGGAAAAGCCTGAACACCTTTGAGATAAAACTTTTGAAATGTATGGTACATGTTTCAAGGATATATATGGAGAAATATGAAGATTAAGCAGAAAATGGGGGTGAAAAGTGCTATCAGATAGGATAGGTCAAAGAGTGGTGAGGTGGTTTGGGTAAATGGAAAGAATAAATGAAGAAAGACTTGCAAAAGAATGTGAATGGCAAAAGTGGATGGAATGAACTTGAGAGGAAGACCAAGAATGAAGTGGATGGATGGGGTAAAAGGGGGCTTGGAGGCATGGGGAATGTCTGGATCAGGAAAAAATGGATGGAGAAAGAGAGTAGATGTTTCATCAATTATTTTGAATGGATGAAAAGTTGGAGTTGCCATATAATGAAGTGGTGGTGGTAAATCTGTCAGGCCCTGATAAGGAAGTGTTGTGTCGCTATGTATTGCCTTTGAACAGTGTGGTAGGAAACAAGGATGACCTTTATCCACAAGGTGCTGGGATGGAAAGGGTGTAAAATGGGTTTTTAATGTTTATCAAGTGGTCACATGCTTTGACATAGACACCCTCTAATAAATGGAAAAGGGCCTTTGGTGTATTTACCTAGTTGTAGTATCCATGAAAGGAGCAATGTTCATGGGCTCTTGTCTCTTACTTATCAGATATCATAATTGGTGTTTGTGTTAGTGTTTTGTGTGTATGTGTGTGTGTACATTGTCAAGCTTTGACCCAATCTTTTTTGTTGTAGAAAGCTCATTTTATTTATTATTATTTGATATAGGCTACAGGTGACAAGTCTGGCTACATTCTGACTTGGGATGCCTCAACACTGGAACACCTGAAAACATTTAAGAAACATAGAGGTGCTGTTACAGGTCTAGCATTTCGAAGAGGAACTCACACTTTGTACTCTTGTTCTCATGATCGATTGGTTATGGTGTGGAATCTGGATGCCATGGCATTTGTCGAAAACTTGTAAGTAACTTTATCTTCACTTTGTGAAATGTTATACATTTGTAATATATGCCAATATTATCTGAAGTTATCTTGCAAATTTAGTTGTAATCTTGTAAGGAAACCAAATATAATTTAAGAATGAGATACAACAATTTCACCCCTGATATTTTTGTAAAATAAAGAGGAGGACATCAGGATGCAATAACTGGGATTGACGCTCTAGCCAGGGAGTCGTGCATTACCAGTGGTGGGCGGGATGAATCTGTCATTGTGTACGTTATACTGGATGACAAGCAGTTGCGGTTCTCCGGACATCAAGGTTCAGTGGATGGTGTAAGATTACTTAATGAAAGAACCTTTGTCACATTTGGACAAGATGGGTAAGTGTAACTGTTGTTGGTTCCAGTTGCTTATTATTTCTGCCAAGAAAGATATTTCGATTGAATTGGCTGTCATTATATTAGTACTCAAGATGAAATTGTCTTGAATACTCTGTAACTTGAAAGAACTCATAAGGTTGAAGTGTTTTGCCTTTTTCTTCACAGGTCTTTAGCAGTATGGACCACGCTGAAGAAGAAACCACATTGTACAATTAAATTGGCACATGGTGTTCAAGAGTCCAACCAGGAAGGGAACTGGATCACAAGCGTAGCCACTCTCGTCAACACAGATCTTATAGCTTCAGGCAAGTACTCACATAAATTTTATTTTTTCAGTATGAGATATTGTTTCTAAAGAAAACAAAGTATAAACAATAAATGTTTCTTCAGCAGGTTCCTTCGATGGCTGTGTCAGGTTGTGGAAAGTAGATACCCGGAACTTTCGAAAGATGGAGCTGTTGTTCACTATTCCTGTGAAGGGTATTGTCAACTCTATGTGTTTCACATCAGACGGCTCTCATCTTGTAGTGGGGGTAGGACAAGAACACAAGTTGGGACGGTGGTATACAGACAAAACAGCAAAGAACAGTGTTTGTGTAATACCTCTTGTAAAGGAGTAATTATGTACAGTAAAATATATTTGTTAATTTGATAATTTATGTCTTTCATTTCCTTTTATTTGTATGCACAATGCTGTTATCCATAAAGTGAGGTGATGAGGCATGTGAGAGGAATATGAAGCTTCTCTTGATTATGCTGAGCCTAATGTTTGCCTCAGGTGGTACTTTAACTGAGTGCTCAGAGTATTTTAAAGTGTAACCACTTTGAAAATTAAAGGTGTCTATTTTTACCGGAATACGTTTTTAGTACATACCAAGGTCAATGATACCCAAATAATTTTTTTTTTTCCGAATTCGAAATTACGTCTGGCTAAATAAAATATGTTTATGCCAGTCTCGTAAAACATACCCGTGACGTCATCTGCTTCGCAGTGACATCGGAGTGTTTGTTCATTCTTCATTCATCGTCATTGTGTTTGGTGAATAGTGATTGTATCGAGTGACGCAGGCTATTTATTATAAAAGTTTAAGAATTAAGAAAAATGCACAATTGTGAAGAAAAGAGGCTTGGAATAATATGTTGATAACGTAAAGAAGTGAGGCAAAAGAAAGGTTATTACGACTACAAAACATACACAAGAAGTTAAATGATGGGGCTAGATTCTCTTTGATAATACTAAATGGCCTTTTTAAAGCATTATGCAAAACAAGGGATATATAATTTTTTTTTTCAATTTTGTGTTTATCAGATAATCTTTTGAAATGTAAAACCAGGAAAATTAAGTGAACGATAGAGTAATTACACAAAATATAACAAAAGGGAAAATAAAACAAGGCAGATGGGGCGTTCAATATAGGAACGATTGAAATATTGTGATTTGCTGGAATGGATTGGTATGTTCTTGCAATACTTGCAGTGAAGCTTTCGTTTCTGTAGTGTAAACAATATAAAATAAAGTATCTGACTTGTGTAAATAATAATGGTTTTATCTAGAATCAAATCATAATTAACCTTTTTACTGGCACACTGGGGCGAAGATGAAAAAAAATGTATGTTACGTTGTAGACATCATTGCTTACAAAGCTTGTGGCATCTAGATGTAGTTTGAGCATGATTCAGCATTGTCTAGGAGCTTGCTACAAAAATATTGAATGCGTCACATAACATGGACACAGGTATCTCCAATATAAAGATTTCGTCAGGGAGATATTTCGGTTACGAATGGTAGCCCATAAATAAGAATCATCACCCCCAGACTTCGACAGGGTGACAATTCTTCATGTGGGCTATCCTAGGGTGACAATTCTTCATGTGGGCTACCCTAGGGTGACATTTCTTCATGTGGGTTTACGATTCTTCGGTTGTAAAAGTTGATGACAGTAAGCATAACCCTCATTCAACCTAACCTAACCCAACCCAAGCTGACCTAACCTAATCTTTATTCCACTGTTGATATTCGGCGTACTGGGGTGGCAGATCTTCAGGTGGGATATCATGGGGGTGACGATTCTTCATGTGGGCGTTCTGGGGTGACAATTCTTCATGTGACCCTTTGCATATTTTCAGAGATATTTAAGGGGTTGAGACTACCATCAGAAGACGACAAAAAACTCTCAGTATCACCGAAGGTAGCCTATCGTCTGTTTTGCTACAGGACAGCATTGTCAATTGAGATGGCTTGATTTGGTATATGACGTCATCGCAATGGTAATGGGCCGGGGATTGGAGATGGTTAAAGGAAATGGATAAAAATGGGAGAGAAGCCAGTTTTTCTTTGCTGATGACACTGCGCTTGTGGCAGGATCAGAGGAGAGATTAAGGAAGTTAGTGACAGAATTTGGAAAGATATTTGAAAGAAGGAAGTTGAAGATGAATGTGGGTAAAAGTAAGGTAATGAGATGTACAAGGGGAGAGGATGACATCAAATTGGAAATGAGTATGGGAGAGAGGCTGGAAGAAATGGGTAGCTTTAGATACTTGGGTATGTATGTGGCGGGAAAGAGGGTGGAAGTAGAGGTAGAATGTAGGATGAGAGAAGCAAGTAAATGTCTTGGGGAAAAAGTGTAATGAGAAATAGACATTTGGGAATGGATGCTAAGAGGAAATCATATGTTGGGGGTGATTGTACCAACAGCCCTGTATGAGACAGAAACATGGAACGTAAGAGAGGAGGAGTTTAAATGTGTTTGAGGTGAGGTGCCTGAGAGGTATGATAGGGGTTACTAGGCTGGATATAGTGAGAAATGAGGAGGAGAGCAGGGGTGGAAAGGGAGTTGGGAGATAGGGTTGATGAAAGAATATTGGAATGGTTTGGACACATGGAAATAATGAGTGAAGAAAGATTAATGAAAGAGGTGTAGAAGGCAGAGCCGGAAAGCGTGAACATGAGGGGGCGGCCAAGGATGAGATGGATGGATGGGGTAAAAGGGGCATTGTGAAAGAGGGGAATGTCTGTTGAGGAAGGAAAGGAGAAGACAGAAGATAGGGATGAGTGGATAATGGTTGTGTATGGATGATGTTGTGAAGCATGGAAGGGATTGGGTGGGGAATGAGGGGTGAGATAGTATGTGTGAATTATATTTTGAAGCAGCCCAAACGGATTTCTCCCCGTCTTCTATTTTTTTTGCATGAGGGGACGGAGAGGGGGAGTCGCTGATTAAATGAAGCTGCCTTGCTGTGGGTGTGTTGTGTCTTGCTACATTGCTTCTGACCCAGGGCGGGGGCGGTGGGCGAGATGCAGGGATGACCTGTCATCCTGGAGGAGCCAAGAAAAGAGAGAGGGAGGGGTGGTGAATGGGAGTAGAGTATGTGGGGATGAAATTGATGAAAGTGGGTTTATGTCTTTGAATTTGGCTACCTCCTTTGTAAGGGGGAGGGGAGTCGTTGGCTATGTATGTATTATTACTATCATTATTGTTATTACTATTATTATTATCATTATTATGATTCCTTATCTTCTTATAACATCAAACTATTTCATCTAGCCGGGAGGTACGATCCCGTGGCTGAAAAGGATGCGAAGCTCTTATTCCGAGACCCGTCAGGTCTAGGACGATGACGTAGTCTAAAGGAGTGCCTGTACTATTGGGAAAATTAGACCTTCGACACTGCTAATACTGTTGTTAAAAGGGATTTAGTACATATATTATTGTCTGGGGTATTGGCTGCTTGTTATCGTGGCAAAGTAGCATGCAGTCAATACTTTAGGGTCTATATGGGGCGCCCCTACGGACCAGAGCCACACATCATTTTGTCTATGATAGAAGAAATTCTGTTCATAGAGAAATGATGACACTTTTATACTACGACTGTCCCTCCGTTATGCTGTCCCCCAACCCCTTGTTGCTGTCCTGTACCATTTCTCTGAGTATTCTCTTTCTGATTGGGGGAATTCCCTGTGGTGGGGGAAAAGAATACTGCCACCAAGTTTCCCACTTGGATCGTAAGAGGCGAGAAGAAAGGGACGGGGAGAGGGACTAGGCATCCTTCTCCCTGTAGCCCCAAGGGGCAGATTCCTAAAAAGCAAAGGAAAGGCATAAGGGGTGCTGGAGGGCCTCGGGCCAGCACCCTAAGGTTTGGATCTTTTAATGTGCGTGGATGTGGTACAGATGAGAGTAAAAGGGAAGAGATAGGTAGTATGTTTGTGAGAAGAAAGTTGGATGTGTTGGCTTTGAGTGAAACTAAGTTGAAAGGGAAGGGTGAGTGTAAGTTTGGGAGTGTAAGTGGGAGGTTATCAGGAGTGAAGAGAGGGCGAGGGAGGGAAGGGGTGGCTATTCTAGTAAGTGAGGAGATAGGTAAAGGGGTAGTGGAGTGGAAGGAGGTTTCCTCAAGGATAATGTGGATGAAGGTGAAACTGGGAAAGGAGATGTGGGTCTTTGTAAGTGCATATGGGCCGGGCAGTGAGAAGAGCATGGAAGAAAGGGAGGCCTTTTGGATAGATTTAAATGAGTGCATAGAGGGTTTAGGAAGAAATGTCAATGTAATAGTACTGGGAGACCTTAATGCTAGAGTGGGAAATGGTCCAATCGATGGAGTGGTTGGGAAGTGTGGAGTTCCAGGAAAGAATCGTAGTGGAGAGTTGATGGTGGAAATGTGTCTAGAAAGAGAGTTGATGATAGCAAATACAGTGTTTCGGAAGAAAGTCAAGCATAAGTACACATGGGAGAGGGTGGTGGAGGGAAGGGTGGTAGATAGAGTGCTAATGGATTATGTAGTGGTAAATAGGATTATGATAGGAAGAGTTAAGGATGTACATGTGCTAAGGGGAGAGGGTGGGGGAATATCAGATCATTTTTTGGTGGAAGGTAAGCTGAGAGTGGAGGATAGATGGAGAAGGAGGAAAGGGACAAAAGGTAGGGAGGTTCTTAGAGTGAACTCCTTGAATGAAAAGGAAAAGGAGAAGGAGTACGAAAAGAAGCTGAAGGAGGAGTGGGAGGGAGTAAAAGATAGAGCAGAGATGGGTGTGGAGGAGGAATGGGGATGGTTCAAGGAGGGAGTCTTAAAGTGTGCAAGGATGGTGTGTGGAACAAGAAGGACAGGGGAAATAGAAGAAAGGGTAGTGAATGGTGGGATGAGGAAACAAAGAAGGTTGTAGAAGAGAAGAAGCGAGCATTCACAGATTGGTTACAAAAGAGGACAGGGGAGTCATATGAGACGTACAAAGAAAAGAAAAGAGAAGTAAAGCAAAAGATAAAGGAGGCAAAGAGGAGAGCAGATGTGAAATGGGGTAGGAGTATGACAGAAAATTTTGAAAGTAATAAAAAGATGTTTTGGAAAGAAATTAAGAGAGGAAGAGGAGGCGAATCAAGTAGGGAAGAAAAGGTAAAAGGTACAGATGGAGAGTTGATAATGGAAGAGATGGCAGTGAGGGGAAGATGGGCAGAATATTTTAGGGAGTTGCTGAATGTGAAGGAGGATAGGGAAGGAAAGATAGCTGCAGTGGGAAATACGAAGAAAATGAGAGTGATGAGTGAGGAGAAATAAGGAAGGATGAGGTGAAGGCAGTTGTAAAGATGATGAAAGCAGGTAAGGCACCTGGTCTGGATGGATGTCATGCAGAATGTCTGAAAAAGGGAGGTTCAGTGATGGTGGACTGGTTGGTGAGGTTATTTAATGTTTGCTGGAGAGAGGGTAGAGTACCGGAGGACTGGAGTAGTGCCTGTATAGTTCCTCTTTACAAGGGAAAAGGGGACAAGTGTGAATGTAGTAATTTCAGAGGGATTAGCCTGTTGAGTGTAGTAGGGAAGGCTTATGGGAGAATCTTAATTGAGAGGATTAGGAGAGGAACAGAAGGAGTAATTGGTGAGGAACAGTGTGGATTTAGGACGGGTAGAGGTTGTGTAGATCAGATCTTTGTGGTAAGACAGATATGTGAGAAAGCTATAGGAAAGGGGAAGGATGTTTTTTGGGCTTTTATGCATCTGGAAAAGGCTTATGATAGGGTAGACAGAAAGGCACTGTGGGAGGTTATGCAGATTTATGGGATAGGAGGAAAGCTTTTGGGAGCTGTCAAGAGTTTTTATGTGAGTAGTAGAGCATGTGTTAGGATTAGAAATGGAGAGAGTGAGTGGTTTGAAGTAAAGGTGGGACTTCGTCAAGGATGCGTTATGTCGCCCTGGCTGTTCAACTTATACATGGATGGGGTGGTGCGAGAGGTGAATGCTAGGGTAGTGAGTCAGGGATTGGAGATGGTTAAAGAAAATGGAGAAAAGTGGGAGGTGAGCCAGCTGTTGTTTGCGGACGACACTGCGCTTGTGGCAGGGTCAGAGGAGGGATTGAGGAAGCTGGTGGCAGAGTTTGGGAGAGTATGTGATAGAAGAAAGCTAAAGATAAATGTGGGTAAAAGTAAGGTGATGAGATGTACAAGGGGTGAAAGTGGCAGTAGACTGGAAGTGAACATTAAGGGAGAGCGACTGGAGGAAGTGGATAGTTTTAGATACTTGGGTGCAAGTGTAGCAGGAAAAGGTGGAGTGAAGGTGGAGGTAGAATGTAGATTGAGAGAAGCGAGTAAATGCCTTGGTGGTTTAAAGAGTGTAATGAGAAATAGACATTTGGGAATGGATGCGAAGAGGAGACTGTATGAAGGAGTGATTGTGCCAACAGCACTGTATGGGGCAGAAACGTGGAACATAAGAGAAGAGAGAAGGAGTTTGAATGTGTTTGAGATGAGGTGTCTGAGAGGTATGGTGGGGGTTACTAGGCTAGATAGAGTGAGAAATGAGGAGGTGAGGAGGAGAACAGGAGTGAAAAAGGATTTGGGAGATAGGGTTGATGAAAGAATATTAGGATGGTTTGGACACATGGAAAGAATGAGTGAAGAAAGACTAGTAAAAGAGGTATGGAAGGCAGATGTGGAGGGAGTGAACATGAGGGGACGTCCTAGGATGAGGTGGATGGATGGGGTGAAGGGGGCTTTGGGGAAGAGGGGAATGTCTGTTGAGGAAGGAAGGGAGAGGACGGAAGACAGAGGTGAGTGGAGAATGGTTGTATATGGATGATGTTGTGACTGCATGAGGAGGAATGGGCGGGGGGGTGGGGGGTGGGGTAGTATGTGTGAGTAAATTTTGACGCAGCCCGAAGGGATTTCTCCCCGTCCTCGCCTTATATGCAAAGGGGGACGGAGAGGGGGGGTCGCCGATTAAATGAAGCGGCCTTGCTGTGGATGTACTGTGTCTTGCGACACTGCTTCTGACCCAGGGCGGTGGGCAGGGTGCAGGGATGACCCGTCATCCAGGAGGTGCTCAGATGAGAGGAAGGGTGGGAGGGGTGTGGAGTGTATTTAGGGATGAAATGGGTGGGAGTGTTTTTATGCCTTTCCCTTTTTGGCTACCTCCCTTGGAAGGGGGAAAAAGCCTTGGTATATGTATGTATGTATTATTATAAGAAGAAATTTTCCTCATTGAAGAGTCTTGGTAACAAAAGTAAACAATAAATTTAATCATTCGCGGAGGATTACCACGACAGACGACACGGGAAAATGTGTAACTTCAACTTGTATCACGAATGACTTTGCGTCCGGGAGGAGGTCGCCATCTCCAGTGGAGGGGATCAATAAGAGATGACTTGGGTAAAACGGCGAAGTCCCTGAAAAGGTTTTCTTTCACGAGGGAGAGAGAGGGAGAAAGGCACTCGACATTTCCCCGTGAGGATTTACGCTTCCGGCAGTTGAATAGCAATGTTGACAAACTCCCACGTGCGACACGTGTACGAGGCTCTTAAACATGATCGTGTCAGTACTGTGCAAGATTAAAGAGAGAAAAAAAAAAACTCTGCTTAAGGGGTTTCTTAAACACTTCCGCAGAGTGAATGGCTGTGCGTTTGTAGTCGAGGGCTCTGAAGTCATGTAACTTAATATGGGTTGTTCTCACCCTCTTGGACTGTAACTCCTGCATACTTCAGAAGTCCCAGGAATCATCGTCGCTTCAGTTCAGTTTTTACACACACACACACACACACACACACACACACACACACACACACACACACACACACACACACACACACACACACACACACACACACACACACACACACACACACACACACACACACACACACACACACACACACACACACACACACACACCAACTTAGAACAAATTGTGACACTCTTGTAGCTGAATGACTTTTTATTTCTCCCTTTAGACTTCAATCAACCCTGCGATACCCCAGCTGATGTTCTCCAGTTTTTCTATCAAAATATCCTGTTTGTGGTCTTCTGACAGGGATATCACGTTTGGGTCGAGGGTATATTAGGAGATGAGAGCATTAGTAGTGTTACGATTATAGATAAAATGAATATAGATAGTGACTATAGGTTGTACAGCGAAATTAAACTTCAGAGCCGAGAGAAATAAGTCTTCAAACAGTAGATGAGCCTTCCGAAGGTGCAAGATATCAAGGGATATGAAATTTAATTTACTGAATATCCTTAAGGAATCTGCAGAGAAAGTAGGAAGTATAGAAACATTAGAAAAGAAATTCTCCAAAGTTATAAAATACAATGAAAAGAAGGACTATATGAATTGAAAGTAGGGGGAACGGAATAAAGGGTAAAAGTGAGAAAAAATTATTAAGAAAAGGAAGTGAAACAGATTGTATAAAGGAAACTATTCGGAAAAGTAAAATTATTAAAGAGTTCGAGCGCAGACTAGCTATACGGAGGCATCAAATTATGTATTTGAAACATAGAAATGGAGACATTATTAGATGTAAAAGAAGTATGGTTAAAAACAATATAGAATAGAATTACCAAGAATTTTACTCATCAAATACCGTGGATGAGTCAGTAAGTTTATCTGATCTGTAGACGTTACAAAGGAAGAAGTAGTGTTTACTCTAAAAAGTATGAAACTAAACAAACACCTGGGGAAAATAGCATATCGATAGATCCTCTGGAAGACGCAGGGAGAAGTTCATTGTAGATTAGCTTATCAATATACCCAGTGTATGGGCCTACGTCAGAAAGGCGTTCCTGAATCATGGTGCAAAACAATAGTGATTTTATTATACAAGAAAGAAAACCAGAAAGGTTCTAGTAACTATTAATTGATTACTACATCAGGTGTACACAGAGTATTTTCCAAGGGTCTTACAAATACACAAAGTAAAATCTTATATGAAAAGCAGCCAAGAGAACAGGCAGGCTTTAGAAGCGAATAATCCACCATAGACTATGAG
>NC_134778.1:73692150-73697150 GCF_046742065.1 Oratosquilla oratoria
GCGTGTGTGTGAATATGTGTACATGTGTGTGCCCGTGCGTTCGTTTGTGTTTGTATGTGTGTGTGTGTGTGTGTGTGTGTGTGTGTGTGTGTGTGTGTGTGTGTTTGTGTGTGTTTGTGTGTGTGTGTGAATATGTGAAACCTACATGTGTATGCTCGTGCGCTTGCATTTGGTAGTCTAGTACTATTTTATATGTTTTTTAAGTTTCTTTTTTCTTTTAATCAATGAAAACAGTTATGTGGCAATCCACATGGAATCTAATCTGACTTGTCGCATGGTTCTTGAAGCAACAATGTTGCTTTGTCAAAGGCAAAATGTCTCCCGGTTGAAAGTCGCATGCGTCATATATGTTGAAAACCAGGCAGGTCGAAAGCAACATGCTGCTTGTATTGTTGGATCGTCTGTCAGTTGATCAATATATTTCCTTGTTTTATTTGCTTGTTTTGTTCAATTAATTTTTATTTATTCATTTACTTTATTATTATTTTTTTTTTTGTACCCGTCCTCGTTATGGACCGAAATGTCTCCTATCGACATCCTTCATCTTTGTTACTCAATTTCGAAATGGGATTTGCAAAATCTGGCTGAATAGTTTTTCGTTTCCTTAAATCGTGATGATGCTTGTTTAATTTGGTTTAATTTAATTTAATTTATTTATTTATGTGTTTGTTGTATATGAATATTCATGTTCCACTAAGGACTGCACGCCTCGTGATAACATCTACATTGGCCACACTAGGTGCAGCCTCAGCAGACGTTTGACAATGCATCACCAAGAAGGAGCCATCAAACAACACCACTGACAATAACACAACCAAGAACTTAGTAGGGGTAACTTAGTTACAGTGAGGACCCTAGACGGCTACAAGTGTTTGAGACAATTTACATCAGAGGCAGAGTTTCGGGCATGAACATTCAATCTAACATGACACCTAGCATACCATTGTTTAATTCACCTATAACTTCACGGGCCAAGTTTAACCCATTCAACTCCGATGACAAGATGTCTTGTCATTTGGTCAAATAAAACAAAAAATCATAAAACACCAAAATGTTTGATCAAACACCAGAAAAATATGACGTCAGTCCTCGCTTCGCTGCGAGCGAAGCGAGGACTGACGTCATATTTTTCTGGTGTTTGATCAAACATTTTGGTGTTTTATGATTTTTTGTTTTATTTGACCAAATGACAAGACATCTTGTCATCGGAGTTGAATGGGTTAAGGAAACCTTGTTCGCCACCTTGTAACCTCGCTGATGTCAGGTTGGGACTCCCCGAGCTGCGGGACGGTCTGTCTTACAGATCGGGGAGGCCTAACCTGATATCAGCGAGGTAACAAGAGCAGCGAAACTCCTCCGGACAGTGTAACGGCACTTGAGCACGCTGCTGAGGGTGATGCGAGCTGCTCCACCACACGAGGAAGTCAACGCCCCTGGGTAGCGTCCCATAGCCACCCAGACAATCGGCGGGCTCCACCATAGCTCGCACTAAATAAAAAATCATCATCGCCACCTTCCTCCTCCTCCTCCTTCTCCTCCTCCACCTCCTCCTGCACCTTCATTTTACCATAGATCCCCCTACTCCCCCTCCTCCTCTTCCTCCCACCATCTCCTGCACCAACACTTCATCACCTCTCGTCCCTCCCTCCATACTCCCCTGCGTCGTACCCTCCCCTCCTTAGGCGTTCTCACCGCATCTTAGCAAGGAACGCATATAAATAGTGTGTACTTTGTCAATTTTTCCATACATATTTTTAGATGTAAGTACCAACCTTCATGTATAATACTCTCATGTATTGTTTTATAATTTGTAGTTATCTGTTTATTTGTAATTATTCATTGTCCTCTCATTATAGTAAAATCCTGAAGATATCTATAGACGAAACGTTGATAAATAAATGGGAGAATATGGAAATCCAATTTACACTCACCCAGTTAGAGGAAAACTAATCATTAGAAAAATTTCTAACACTAAGAAGAAATGCTGTCGTTTTTAATACATGTGCCAATGAAAACCTGCTCCTCTCATTTACAAATTTATTTTTTTCTATATCCCTGAATATTTTCCCCTTTTTGTTTCATCCATTAAATACGGCGTCACGCTAAATAACATCGCTTGCTGAAACTGCCTGGCCGGGTCAGGTCTGCATCCGATTGACGACTTTGGAACGATCCTCAGTGTTGCTTTATCTCCATGTACCCTGTCAACCGACGCCCCTTGCTCCTTCATTAGTATGCTTAACGGGACAACCTTCCAAGCCCGAGGGAGAGAATAGACTCAATCTCGTATAACTAGCGCATCATTGTAACCAAGGTCGATGCTTCACAGTCCAGTGCTCAGGGGCCTCCTGGACACGTTGGGGCCTGTCCTAGGGATTCGCAAACGCAGGGACCTCGTGTTGATCTATGTATCTTATGACTTGCTGTCAATAAGGAAATGTACAAGAACCCATGAGAAGCTGAATATATTGGTATCTATACGAATAAGGGAAGTACAACAATTCAGAAGTGGTGTTTTTCAAAAGAGGTACCATAGCGGTGCTCAGGTGACCCCCGGGGGTACTCCACCTTTGACCCAAATATTTTTAATCATAATAATTAGTTTAATGACGATCACCTAAAGAATTGTCACCCCAGAATTCGACAGGGTGATAATTCTTCAAGTGTGCTATTCTTAGGTGACAATTCTTCAGGTGGGCTATCCTCGGGTAACGATTCCAAACCTAACCTATCCTAACCTAAATAAAACTAACCTAATTTAACCTAACCAAACCTAACCTAACCTAACCTAACTTAACGTAACCTACCCTAATTTAATCTAACCTAACCTTAGCTAAACTAACCTAACCTAACTTAACCTAATCTAACTTAACCTTGCCTAACCTAACCTAACCTAACCTAACCTGACTTAACTTAATCTAACCTTACCTAACCTAACTGGGGTGACGATTCTTCAGTTGTTAGTTGGGGGTGATATTTCTTCAAGTGGGCTATCCTGGGATGATGATTCTTGAGGTGGACGTTCTGGGGTGACAGTTCTTCAGGTGATCCTATTCCCCTAATATTTGACCATGAATATGTATGTGTTTTATGTTGTATCTTGATCTATGAATGTATCTATTTGCCAATAGAAGCTATTCCACAGTAATTTACCTTCACCGTGTTGTATTTGTAGGTTCTTCGTAGCAACGGGCAGCAGAGGAAGTCGACGGCAATGTTTGGCCTAACGGAGGTTCACGCCGAGGGACTACTACCTCTGAAAGAAGCTCTCAAAAAACAACTGCCGGAGTCCCTCGTGGTAATAATACAAAGGCTTCATCGTACAGATAGTTTTCTCTATTGGAAACGAATCTAGTTCGAGAATCTCCAAAATGCGGAACAGGAAGTTCTGATGTTTAGAAAATTCCAGGATGCTAGAAATATTTCTAAATATTCTGGTTTATGTTCGAAAGGTATTTTCGTTCCAAATATTTGATATTTCAGAATTTTGAAAGTTGACAATAAAGAGGACTATCTTTGATAAGTTGTCATCTTCAAGAAAAGGTAAAGCAATGAATACTGAACGCTCTGTTGCCTACACGAGTTATTATATATATATTTTTTCTCATAAGATCCCTTCCTCGAATTCAGAACTACTGCACTGACCTAACCTATCCGTCTTTGAAAATATTAATGACACATAGAATATAGACACAACGAGGCGGTGTGGCCAGAAATATAATTTGGGGCAGATGGAGGGGTGGTTGGGTACATTGACTTCCCCATACGTAAATTCAAAGATCGGCCCCGAATCTACAATAAGCCTTAAAAAGGTTTCATGTGCATAGAGGAATACTCATGATTGCATATTATTCCAGTTCTTGAAACACTTGACATACCGAGTATTACACCACTATTAAACACGTCCTCGACATATAAGATTTCCAATTTATTCTCGATTACACATAGAAATTTCGTTGAGGGGAGGGGAGTGGGGAGGCTGGGCCAGTTTTATAACGTTCGGGATTATTCGAGACTTTATCCAACGGGTTCATGAGACATCTTCAGATTGAAAATTTTTTCACAATAAAACAACTCAATGTTTTAGTCATCAATGGCTACAGTAACTGATTTCGATCACCAGCTTAACCTAACCTAGTCTAACCATCCCTAACTTGACCTAATTTAATCCAATCTCACCTAGTTTAACTTGACCAGCTATGCATCGTTTGCATTCTCTTGGTCCAGGCGCATGGGTACATCGACTTCAACATCCGCTGCAATTTCGATAGTCCGGAGAGCAAGGTGCTCGTGGCCAGTGACTTCCCCATCAAATCCTTCTTGGCCATCACGCCAACCGTCACATGGGTAAGTAAATCAACTCCTTCAGTTGAATAAAATCTGGCACAGTCCAAAAGTGTCAAAAGTGCCATTGCTGAAAAGGGGTAAAGACGGGACACGGGGTACATTGTCAAAGGCTTTGATCAAATCAGTTAAATTCAAAAACCTTTGCAGCTGGTGTCCTTTGACACATTCTCGTGCTACTAGAACAGTCTCTCAAAAGCGACCTTTCCTCACCCTTTAGGATGGTGTGGAGAGTCTTTTCCTGTACTACCTCGAGGAGGAGTCGACGTATGCAAGCGACAACGAACTTGCGTCTCTGCTCAGGTCTCTGCCAGATTTAGACTGGTCCAGACCCGTCTTCCTCTTCGGTTCCCCCATCCACGTCATCGTTAGGGTAAGATCATATATTTGATTACTCACTGCAATTAGTGATTTGTTCCATAATAGTTACAAAGACGAAGCTAATAAGAGCTCCGTTCAAATGTTACTATGTCGAACTGGTGGCATCATGAGCTGTGTAGAACGAGAGATGGTAGATTTCAATCACTCACAATCCCTGGTTACAGCTCTTTTAGATACTCTGATTGACAAATTGGTAACAGACGGTACTCGTGATCTTAGGGGCCCGGGATCAAATGTTCGCGATGGTTGTTATCATCATTATCATTGTTATTATC
>NC_134778.1:73704650-73829650 GCF_046742065.1 Oratosquilla oratoria
TGCTTAGATTTTTCAGGTTATATGTACTACACAAATACAATATATTCAATTGTAAAATGTAATCAGTCAATCTGTTGTCCAAAGTTTCTCTTGCAGGACACCCACGTCCCCAGATAATGAGCAACAACCACAGGGTTGGGCCACAAGTCACTCAAAGAAGATATATGATGTCGTCTATGATGTTGAAACTAGAGTGGAACTATATAGGATGTCCTCTGTATAGGAATTGTATCTGGATTAATTTGCATCTAGAGCCAGGTCTATTTTGAGTTAGTATTGTTTCATAGGCGAGGAAGCGTCAACCTAGGAAAATAAATAGCGGCTTGAAGCAAGTGACAGGGCCTGCGATGAATTTCTCATTTCCCACTTCGTGGGTTTGTAATAATGAGTATTTTATTATCTTAAAGCTGGATGATACCTTGAACGTAGTTGTGCTAGAGAAGTTCAGGCTTTTGTGGAGGATTTCTCTGTAGTGTTTATTTCTGAATTGTTTTTGCGGAGGGAATTTGCTGGACAGTCTTAGGTGCTTGTTATGTGATTCTAGTATGTATGTGTTTTTGTATGGATGTGCTGCATGGTGCAAGTAGTAGGTTGTTGTAGATATTTAAGTAGTACTCGTATGCGTTTTTTCAGTTGATTGTGCTTCAGTTTTGTAATGGGATGGATGAGTTTTACGTGAAACTGTCTCTATCTTATCTATGTGCTGTTCCATGGGGATGGTTTTAGTTTGTGTAGAGACAGTATAATGAGGTGGTATTAGTTGATTCCCTTACTATTTCTATTGTTTTGATTTGTGTAGTTTGTAGGATGTCTATCGTTGTTGTTTTCATGATAGGGAACCATACAGGTGAGGTGTAATCAAGTACGGTTCTTATGAACTGCTTATAGACTGTGATTAGGGTTTCTCTGCTGACCAAAACCTGTGCTTACTATTGATCTTATTATGTTGATTTTCTTTGTAATTTTCACTGGGAACAGTAAAATAACATGATCTGAACCTTATTATTATTATTTGATCTTTTCTCAGAATTCCAGAGGGATTCACCCTAAACAGCCTGTATCCTGAAGACATGGATGTGGTTTTCCCTCTCTGGAACTTCAATTTCACGGACTCCATCATCAACTACCAGGAGCTGGTGACTAAATTACCGTCTTCAGTTGTATTCAAGACTGCCTCTGAAGGAGAAAAAAGCCAGCTTGTGGCCTGGGTCCTGACCTACAAATACGGAGCCATTGGCAATACATACACTCAACCCATGTACCGACATCGAGGTTTGGCCACAGCTGTGACTCTTGACCTAACAAGGAAGATTCTGTCCCTAGGGAGCCCCTCCTATGTGGTGGTTGAAGACTCAAACAAGGCTTCCATCGCTTTCCATGGAAAGATGGGTTTCAGGAGGGCCTACCCTACTGGATTTGAGCTTGTTGCCCCGACACACGTTTCTGCTGCGTCACTGGGGGCCTTTAGACTCCAAGGACACTGACAACTGGATGGAGAACCTGGGGCAGTTTATGTCTTCCTTTTTTATAAGGGAGTTCTAATTCAAATGAAGGGGGTGGGGGAAATGCAGGCATGTCAACAAATATATTAATAGTCTCATTCCCATGGAATCAGGACACTGTACAGATTAGGATCATTCAATCTATTGGCCCAGGTCTGTCTTGAAGGAGACCCGAGGGCCCCTAGGTATCCGACATCCGACCACAGCTAGTGTGAGGCTGCGGGTCTCCAGTCATTGAAACTTGAGGCAACAATTGTTACCCGCACACAAAACAAAACATGTGAAAAAGACTGGAGGTGCCAACATGAGAAGAAAGAAGGAAAAGGGGTGATGTGATAGCAGTATTCAGAAAAGTAAAAGGAGTGGACACAATCAACAACAAAAAGGACCTCTATGTGTGGGATTAAAGAAAGAAAGAAAAACAGAGGACACAAAAAACAAAAAGTGAGGTATTTGAAAAATACAAAGGAACATAGTTTACATAAAAAATCATAGAGATACATTAATCCAAAGAATAAAATGGAAAAAAAAATAGAACTGTCAAAGGACATAAGTGCATGTAAAGCTAAATTTGAACGATGGATGCACAGACGGAATCCTATTAGCTCCAATCCTGTACATTACAATTAGGGAAATTCATTTAGCTGATCATAGATATGCAGTGAAATGATTGCATTTTATCAGCAAAAACCGTAGTTTCTTTCTTGGGGGAAAATCTATCGAAAACATGGAGTCATAGAAGTTGTAAAGGAGAAATTCAAGGAGGGATAGTAGAAATTAAAAGTGGTCACTATTCTTTGTTAGGTTGATGTTAGTCTCCAGTCATAAGTGCTGCATGACTGATCTAAGTCCCTTAAGTACTCACTATACAAAACCTGTCTCATTCGGGGGGCACTGAGTTAGTGATAGCACAAGAGTTACCCAGTATTCAATCTATTATGCTGGTGGTCTTGCCCCCCGTTGGGCAGCCAACATTAGGCTGATGGAGAGAGAGTTGGTTTTATTTAGCAATGAACGTTGGGCGTCCGTGTTATGATAGGGCTCGCGTTAAGGGCGAGAAAAGGGGGAGAGGACGAGACGGCCAGGGTGATCACTGTAAGTTTCAAGCCTGGTCTGGTTGCGAGGGAGGAGATGAGAAAATAGAAGCAGCGTGCCAGGCTCGCGTGTGATGCTCCTAGGCATTGTGAACCTTCGGCGTTCGTTCAGCCTTTATATACACGGGTAGGTCATGACTCATGCTCCCAACTGGCGTGAGGTCAAGTGTGATGCGTGGGAAGTCAGAGGCAAAACGTTCTGATGCCGGTGACTCACGAAGACAGTGGGTATGCGTCCTCAATGAATCCAGTGTTCATCATCACGGTGCTGGCCGAGGTGCAGGTTAATCATCGCTGACCGATGTTGGTAATGCACGTGTTTTCTCAAGAAGGCTTTGTCCCACCCGTGGTCATAAGAAAGCTCGGGGCCGAGTCACGCGGCTGTGGGTGGGGGGAGGGTGGGGCGAGCGTGTCCCATGGGACCATTTGCGGGTCAGTAAGGTCGTGGGACGGCCAGAGAAGAGGTGAGAATGGGAGTGAAGACTACTAACACAATCAGATCTATTTAAAATTTAATCGAATTACTAAGGGGATTTCCAAAGAAGGAGAGTCAAGTTTGAGTATGGTACCTGTTTGTATTCCAGTTTCATAAGTATTCTGAGAAGAGAGTCAAATGGATATAAAATCTGATTCTGACAATCGTACGAAATAGGCAGTTTCTATCAGACTACTGGATCGAATTCCACATTGCACTTGTATTTGCAGTGGGCTCCCTTTTTCCTCCATGACCAAAGACAATAATTCATCTTCACTGTAACAAGTAAATATATTTAGACAAGACTGCACACAATGGGACCAACGTAACTGCCATCAGTCACCCTTAGGGAGAATTACCTCCCTGGTGGAAGCAGTCGTCTTCAAAGACCTTAATATCTTCACCTCAATCTGGAGAGGGCTTAGAAATGTACCATACGAAAACAGGCTTAAGCACCTTAACTTACACTCTCTGGAAAGAGGTGGAGTGCGGGGGTGATCTAATAGAGATATCTAAATGATTCAAGGGCTTTATCAAGGGTGATGCAGCCAAGGTCACAATATTAAAACAGAAAGGCAGGACTCGTAGTAATGGATGTAAATTGGGCAAAATTAAAAAATATCTCAATTTGTTCACATAAAGAGGGCTGGCAGTTGGCGACTGCTCCCCTCCTAATATTCCAAACTGTGATAGTAACAACCCCAACACAGACAACAGACCAACGATTGTTCCCGGAGGGATCTACGGGACGGCCTGAGAACCGTTGCCAGCCTTTTAGGGACTGTGAGTTTCCAGTCGGTGGAACTCAGGCAACAGAGTGCAATAACTACACACCATTCACTTTAACAGACGACGAGTTATTTCAAAACAAAGTTAATGTTGTTCCCACAATTTACATTCGATAACCAAGGAAAACACATGGTCCACAATAGAAAAAAAATGTAAGATAATCTAAGTGGAATACACTTTATGAATTTCATATATGATCATTGTTATAAAAGTCTGAGATTCACTCAAGTTTGAATAGATTTTTGTAAATACAATCAGAAAGGAGTATTTTTTCGTTGTTTCATTTTCCTGTGTATAGACACGTAGTTTCCATCTCTCAAAAGAATCACAAGGACTTCTGTTCTTAGGTGAACAAGTGTCCTCCTTCAGACGGACAATTGCTCCCCTTCTTCCTTAACCGTGCCTTGACTACAGTGACACTCCCCCGTTCTCCCTAGGTCCTCTTCAGAGATTTGTGTGCCACGACGATGTACTTGATAAAACTCTAACAAGCGAAACGTCGCACTAAGAAAGGCTCCGTCCTCACATGGTGTTCCTTTTTGGTGTCCTAGAGTACCATCATCACTATTATCATCAGTATAAAAGTTTTCACTATTACCACCATCATCATTGCCATAGCAATCATTGTCATCATCATTATAGTCACCAACATCGTTTCCCGTCCTCCTCCGTTCTCGTCCTTCTTCGCCTCTCCCCCGTCCCTCCTCCTCCTCCTCACCCTGTCGCCCGTCACCCTGCGGCCTCGAGATCATTACATATATAGGCGTACCCATAGGACTGGGTTGTACAACAGCGGTCAGTCCTCAAGTTCGTCGACTCGAGGAAGGACCCCAGATTTCTTCGAGAAAAGTTCTGGCGACCACACGAGGCGGACGGATCTCGGAGCACGTCTCAGCGTTTCAAGAGGGAGAGAGAGCACGGTGAGTCGGAGAATACGGGAAGTGAATCGACGTGGTGTTCAGTCGGCAAGCTAGCAGGTGAGAGAATTTCATAGTGTCTAGACAGTGACGTCATCGGCCCGTCCGTGGTGTTGCTATGAGAACCTCTTTTTACAATTGATCAGGGCTGAACATCGGGAAGGGGGTACAATGTATATCTGTTTTTAAATTTTATGTATAGCGTACACCTAGTTCCCAAAACCCATCTCCATCACTGCATTCAGCGGAGATCAGCTAAGAAGGTAGTGTATCAATGCTCCGGAGAAAATATAGAGGGAAGCACCCCAGTTGAGCACCAGGTGCCTGAACACAGGGAGTGTCTTCCTGATCCTTCGGGAGAGGGCACGTGTGGTGGACATTCTCTTGCAGTGAAACTGCCTTCAAGTCCACACCAAAACCAGCGCTGCTGACTGTGTTGTTTCGCCTTTCGTGCAGGTTCTGTCGCACTCCCTTGGGTGCCAGCCATCTTGCCAGCGCGGCGCCAGGTCTTGCAAACAGAATCCAGAAACTGTCTTCCGAGTGAGCACTTGTTGTCAGTTACAATATGCACTAGTGACATGAACACATGTGTGCGACGTCATTCATATTAGTCACGGGGCGTAGTGTTGTCATCGTCTTGGTCAACAACATTCTTGTTAGAGAACAAATATATTGAAAAACCTGGCATTACCATCGCAATGCACATAATTTGTGTCTCCAGAGGAGGCAGTGTTATTGTCTGTGTCATCACTGATTTGATCTCAACTGGGACCCCCCCACCACCACCACCACCACCACCACCATCATCATCATCATCATCATCATCATCATCATCATCATCATCATCATCATCATCACCATCACCATCATCAAAAACAACATCATCATCATCATCATCATCATCATCATCATCATCATCATCATAATCATCATCATCATCATCATCATCATCATCATCATCATCATCATCATCACCACCACCACCACCACCATCATCATCATCATCATCATCATCATCATCATCATCATCATCATCATCATCATCATCGTCGTCGTCGTCGTCGTCGTCGTCGGTGTTGTCACTATTTCTGTTACTACCGTTACTACTTCTACTACCACCAGCACCACCAATGCATCCAGCATCATCAACACCCTCGTCACCGCCGCCACCACATCATTACATCACCACACTGATCATTACATCACCACCCTTATCATTACATCACCATCAACTCTACCACCTCTACCACCAGTACTATTACATCACTACAACCAATGGGACCTCCCCTACCTCCCCTACCACCACTACCACCACCGCAACCAACACCACCACATGACCTTATGTAACAGCAACTCGCTCTCCTTGACGGTCTGACTTGATACAATTGTCTGGCGTCAGCTCCAACAAAACAAACAAATTTAGTCACTTCAGTGCGGCATCCTGCTTTATCCTGAATGAAGGCGACTGGCGACCGTTGCCAAGCTTGGATCAAAAGTTGACCATTGCCCGCCACTAGACACGTTTAATATTTTGGGCGACTTCAATGCACCGACAGAGCTGGCTATCAAATATGTATTGGTTATATGGTTTTGGATTCAGAAAAATTAACAGTTCTCTCTTTCTGTTCTTTACAAAGTTCAGAAGGTTGAGGATTGCTGGTTCATGGCTCCAGAGACGAGAACCACACCGATGGATATGGTATAGTAATGCCGAAGGAGTGGCCAAAGAGATCGATCAAATACTTGTTAGTACTCGTTTGGAAGAGTCTATAGATCTGCAGGTTTTATTTTAGAGCTGAATTCTTTACGATTGATAGACTTGTGGTCGCAAGACCAGAATGAGTATCAAGTTCAGGAGAATTTCAAGATGTAATCCACTTGTATTTCATCTAGCGAAGCTCAGGGATGATGCCTTCGCCCAGGAGTACACAGTGGTAATCTCAAATCTGTTTGAAGTACTTGGCATTCGTGATGACCCTGAAAGACTGTGGGACACCTTTAAACGTGAAACTCTAAAGGCCCCTATACACTGTCAATCATGATTGCACAGTCATCGAGATCGTGCAATCAGTGTTTGGGCCACACACTATCAGTAAGATTGAGTAATCATTACTTACCTCTTGGAGTTTGTGGAGTGAAGATGAGTAAAGCGGCTGCATGCATAGCCATTCTTGGCTACAAAGAAAAGATTGAGCTGTTGGCGCAATCATCGACACTAACTATCACTCATGATGGTGTAACTACTATGCTTGAGCTTACAAAATCAAACCGTGTTGGAAATTCCTCAATCATCTGCGCAAACACCCAATCACACCCACTCACGCAGGATATGCTTGCGCAATCATGAATATTGTACAATCATGATTGACAGTGTATAAGGGCCTTAAAAGCTGAAGCTGCCGAGGAGTGCATTGGAGAGGGTGTTGGTCTTTTTGTTTGTGGAATTGAAATAAAGCCAACAATAAGTGTTTAACCTGTCTTCCAAGGTTTTTTATTTTAAGTCTCACTGATGGTCTCCAAGACTGAACTGGCCGTCTGGACCGCCTCAGCGTCCTTAGGTCTACAGAGACCCCTATAGGGAAGCGTTGAAACTCATTTTCCTATTCAAGGTGTTCCTAATACATTATTTACAAACAAAGGTTACATCTTACCTACGTACACTTGAATGTTAATTAATAAGTATACTACATGCTAAAATTGATTATGATATATATTCTTTTTACCTAAGTTTGGATTTAGTTTATTTGTTAATAATTATGAATAGAAAGCAGTATAGAAGTGTTATGGCAATAGTAAGTAATTATTGTTTCTGTACTATATTTAGATATTCACTTGGTGTTTAGGATACCTTCGAGCTATGCGGACTAGAATGCAAACATGGTTTAAGATTATGTACAACAAGCGTTAATTATCGTGGAGTGGTGTGGCGTCGCGAGAAACACTGGAGGTCATAGAGTTGTACCATGCTGACAGAATGGCTGGGAACCTGGACCAATACAGGACTCAAAAACGGCCGACTAGAGACTCTCATGAGGAAGGATAAGAAAAGGTACGTCAGGGGAATCGCTGAGGATGTTGAGGACCCTTTTAATGCGAATGACTTCAGGCATGTTTACCAAATACTGAAACCCAGAGGAGCACAATCCCAACAGCTGATGGTGAGCTAGTCTCAGGCGTGGAGGAGTGTAACCCCTTTACCGAGTACTTTGAGTAGTTGCTCATGAATGACCCTCCGGGCGAACAGTTTAACCTTGATTGTGTTCAGTTGGCGGTTGTCGATCTACCGATAGACGAATCTCCGCCCCACTTGAGAGAGGCCAAAGAGGCTGTGAGTAATTTGAAGGGTTGAAAGGCAACTGGCATCTGCAACATCAGTACAGAGTTGCTGAAAGCTGGAGGTGATGCCATGATCTGCGGGTTGCATGCAGTGGTGAAACCGCGGCAGGAAATGTTTCGATGGAGAACTTGATGATAGCAATGATGATGGTTACATTTGAAACCGATCCTTTGTAGAACCCCGGGCGGCTCAGTGGGAGAGCGCTCGGATCACGCACGAGTGGGGGACATAAGCTCAAATCACGGGTGATGAGCGGACGCAAAGGTGTGTGCTGGCGGTAGTAAGCCTCCATGCAGTACGCAGGATTGTAGCCTGTCGGGTTTGCCTGGCTCCTTATTCAGACAAAGCACATGAACAGACAAAAACGGATCAACACCTTCCTACTACTTTACCCTTACTACTTTATCCTAACACTAAGTGCTACTGAGTTGCTCCCAACAACACATCAACTGCCACAAAGTCTCCCCTAAGGTACCTCCACCGAGGTGGGGTGTCTGCCCGAAGCAGTGTGACAGACTGCAACAAATTAGATTAACTTTTCCATACCTTATGCTCTTCTACCTCAGGCAGAAACCATGGACATCGTCAGGGAACTTGGCCAGGAGTGTCTCCCCAAGCTTAGAGACATTTTGGAGTCGCAGATGCCGAATTCCTTAACAGTAAGTCTTAATGTCGGTACACATGGGACAAAAGTGACGGTTTCGGGCACAGATAAGCACTTCCCTAGCGTAGAGCCCACCTAGCATCCTTTTAGGTATTTAGATGGATTCTCGTATCTATAAGAAATGGAAGATGTTCCACATAACAAACTTTTCTTTGTAGCATTTGCAAACACACATGTGCACTATTCTTGTCATCAAAGAAACCGTGTCATTTTCAGGTCCATGGGTTTGTTAGCAGTCTGATTCAGTACGACCTGCAGGAACTGAGGACCCAAGTTTTCGTCGCAATGGAGACCTCGTTCAGAACCTTCTTGGTCTTGACACCCACGGCGTCATGGGTGAGTTACTCTCGGGAACATGAACCTCTTCCCTTGGAAGTCCTAAGCTCGTTATTGCGACTGTTTGCAATGTTAGTCCACTGAGTCGTGGGGGTTTTGCAGGAAGGAGTGCAGAGCATAACAGTGTACTATGAGGAGGAACGGCAACCTGAGGAAGATGGTTTAGCTGATGAAGAGTTCGCGAAGCTGATGGAGTCAGTGCCCGGTTTGGATTGGGCTAAACCAGTTTATCTCTACGGCTGTAACCACTACGTCCTTACAAGGGTAAGACTTTCTAGTAACTTTCCATTTTCAGCCAAAGTGAGGCCGTGATTGATTCATAAGGAGGGTTTAGTTTGTTTCAATGGGGTTGTTCTTGATGTATCTACCATGATTCAGATTGTGATAACAACTGCCAAGGTCCCCTTTTTATTTATCGTCCGTGTGGAATTGCAATCACTGTGTGTTTATCTTTATCCGCCCTGGAAAAAAATCGCTTTTCAGATTCGGCGGTTGATGAACTCCGGGAGATTGATGGCTAACCCGAGGTATCACAGCGTCTCCCAATCCCATGCCTACGTTCTCTCTCGAGAGGACAGCGACGAAGCATCGCAGATCAGGTGAGTCCGCCTTCAGATTCTCACTCGAACTATTGCCTCGCCACCATGCTTGATGTAGTGTAACAATAAGGTAATTGCAAGAAGCAACTGAGGTGTGGCATTGTGTGTGTTTTATGTATATGTAAATGCAACTGGTAGTATGAAAACGAAAGTCGTGTGAGGTGATGTCATTTGCTGATCCGAAATCTTGGGGAAAAGAAAGCCTACAAAGTGTCTAGTCGGATGTCCAAACTTGTATCTGACTGATTTTGCTTCTTTCAGGTTGGTAGAGGGCTACACGTTAGGCAGGTTGACCCCAGCACATGCAGAGTGGGTTCATGACCACTGGACCTACAAAAACACAGAGACGAAAGACTTCTTCTGGGAGATCATCTCGAACTTTCCTTCAGTCGCTGCCTTCAAGGCGAATCCAGCAGATACCGACATAACGCGGCCAAAGGACGGTGTTTTACAGTCACTCCCTGTTGCATGGATCTTGAAGTATCCAGACGGCTCCATCGGGAGCACTTTCACCTTGCCCGAGCACCGCCGGAAGGGCTTGGCGCGGCTGGTATCCCTCTCCCTGTCCAGGAAGGTGGGCGACCTCTGCTCCCCAGTTTTCGTCTTCGTGGACGACACTAACGCGGCCTCCATTGAATTTCACAAGAAAATGGGGTTCCGGCGAGCGTGTCCTTTCGCATGGGAAGTTTATGCGCCTTCTGATGCTTTGGAGGAATTGGCTTCGGGCGAAGACAGGGAGATGTGACAAGCTTGAGGAGGACAAAGGACAGAGGATTGTGGGTCCTTCGGGCCCCCTCTCACTTCCTCCTACGGAGGAGCCCTTGATCTACGCATTCAATTACTCGTGTTTCCAAGAACGATGCAAGGATACTACATATTCTTTTTATCGCTCATTCTTCAAAGATATTATGAATGAGCATAGATTTGAAGTACTTAATTAGCAGGCCGATGGTAACATCGGCCTGCTAACTACATCATCATATCAATTAAGTAAGAAGTAAACTCTTCTCAGACACTTGAAATAAATATTTGCTGGGGACATTTATATTTTGAAATCATATGATTACATATATGTGCCAGAGACAGAGATATAGATATTGCCAATTCACCATTATGAGACCTGATTTCACAAGTCAAATTTTTACACACATTACATAGTGTGTAAAACTAACCAAATTAACTAGATGGGTGGATGATAAATATAAACTTAAACAACTAAACCAAACTAAACTTACCTATCGCATAGATGTTTATAGTCTTAAGTACTTAAGGGACTTAAGAGATTAGTCATGCAGCATTTATGACTGGAGACTAACCTCAATCTAACAAATAATAGTGACCACTTTTAATTTCTACTATCCCTCCTTGAATTTCTCCTTCATCACCTCTATGACTCCATCTTTTCGACAAATTTTGTTCCCAAGCTACGGTCATTGCTGATCAAATGTAATCATTTCACTGTAAATCTGTGTTCAGCTAATTGAATTTCCTAATCGTAACGTACAGGATAGGAGCTAATAGGATTCCGTCTGTGTACCCATCGATCAAATTTAGCTTTACATTCACGTATTTACTTTGTCAGTTCCTCTTGTTCTTCCAATTTATTCTATGGATCAATGCATCTCTATGGATTTTTTTTTTTTTTTTTTATATATAAGAAAACTACATTCCTTTGTATTTTTCAAACACCTCACCTTTCTATTTGTTTGGGACAGGACAGTCCCGAGGTCATGTAAAGAAAGGATTACAAAGGCGGAGCATGCCGACAGGAGACCTTTTGGTCCATAACTAGGTCGGATGCGGAAAAAATGTAATAATGGTGAATAAAAAAATTATAATAATAAATAAAATAAATAAATGCATAGGTGTAGTTAAATAATAAACAAACAGATAAATAGTAAATAATAGTAAATTGACAGATAACTAATAATAAATAAAAATCAAACAAATAATAATAAACAAACAAACAATAACAAACAAATAAACAAATAATATAAAATAAATGGCAGTCATTACAGCATCTTGCTTAGGTGTTTATCTAAACGAATCTTAAAGCTTCGAACTGAACTACATTGCACTGCTTCTGCAGGAAGTTTGTTCCATTCATTAACTACACGGTTGGCGAAGTTGTTTCTACCCACTTCCAAATTAAATCTATTTCCTGACAGTTTGAGACCATTATTTCTTGTCGGATTCTCATTCAGTGTGAAAATTTTGTCACTTTTGATGTTGTCAATTCCTCTTAGAATCTTAAAGACCTGTATCAAGTCACCTCTGAGTCTACTTTTTTTTTTTTTTTTTTGTCAATTTTCGTATGATTTATTTTTTATATTTGGAATCCGTTTTGAGGTGTCTTTTCTTATTCGTTCCACATTTTTAACTATTGGGTTACCGTGTAATATTCAATAAGATATTACCCAAGAAAATTTTCTATCACATGGTACCCATTCTTCATGATTCACCACATTGCAATTAAAGTCTCCCACTTAGTTTATACTTCATTCTGTTCAGTCACCTTCTGTGGTATGTAAACCGAATTTGACAATATTTTAGTATCCAGTCTCATTTTTTTATCGTTCATCTTGAAAGGGGACCGCACTCTGTTATGACGTCAAGTCACTTTTATCTCACCCACTGGATCTGATTTCTTGGGATGTTTATTATCTTTACACATTATCACTTTATCCACGTTGAGTTACTTTTCACGATAATCATTGCCCAATCTATTATTTCATATTTTCTGTTATGTCTCCCGACTGTATAACCTCCATTTTTCAGTTGTAGGACATTTCTTGGTAGCTTATTTTCTACTAAGCACAAGATATCTATTAGATTTGTCATCAGGTAATCGTTGGTTTCGAAAGTGGTCGATAATAAGCTAATACCGTACATCAGTATATGTAATTTTCAGTTTCTTTGCACTGCCTCTTGCGCTGTTTTGTTCACCTGTTTTTCTTGTTCCATTTTTTATTCCTTTGTTCACGTTCCTTCTCAGTAGCATCTCTCTTGCTACAGATATTCTTAAACATGTCTTTGCTTATTTCCATGACCTGGTGATTATTTTGTTTTCTGTGGTTTGTGACTTGACTTGTGATTCTTATTTACTGATGGTATATATAAAGAGAATTATGTCTGGGGATGTCGTCTTTTCCCTCTAACTGTCGTACCTAGTTTTAAACTCTTAGATGGATTGAGTTTGGGCTTTATTCTAGGTTATTCCAGGAGTTTCTGCAATTGTACAGAAAACAGTGTTTCTTGAGAAATAGCATTTTCTGTAGAGATGCTTCCTCCGAACACGTGATCTTCATTTTGTTTCCATGACCTCGGGAAGTCCTCCCTTTCCAAACCAAGAGGCCTTTCCTTTTCTCCAATCCCTTTAATGACCCAAACACTGCGACCACATCCCCACACTCCCTTTTATTTATCTTAATGATGACAGGTACAAAACTAGTCTCTCCTTATGTGATTTCTCCACAAGGTTTTGAGTCAGTTTGTATTCTCTCAGTCTTGTATATATGCTTCACTTTGTGAGGAAACTATGACTTTTTATAATTTGCTCTCAAATGTAATGTCATTTTTAACCTCTTCCATACAATGACGCTAACGTAGGCATTATGAGACGCGAGTTGGTAGACGAGTCTGTGTGTATGTGTTTTATTTGGGAATATAATTCCCACGAGCTTTTGTTGCTAGCCCGTTTGGAGGGTGATTCAATGTATGAGTGTGTGTAGCTTTGGCCACGCCCACTCATACATTCACTAGATGTACATATCTATGTGATATACGTATGCACATCACGGTGAATGCACCCTTTCTAACATGAACGGTGTACACAATACATTATACATGGAACATATAAAATATATTTAATTTAAAGGGGGGTGGCTGACACTCCACCAGCCGACGCAGTTCATATTGACTTAGGTGGCTGCATAGGCGACGCACAAGACCCTCAGATGTTGTCGGGGGCCCTCTCCTCAGAAAAGCAGTTGCGGGGCAATGCTGGAGGTAATGTTTGAGAGTGGCTTCAGGGTGGCGGCAATCACGAAAATACCAGCGTCGGCGCAAGATCTAAGGAATAACAGGTCTAACCACTTCCGACCGAATTTCGAGGGAGTTGGCGCAGCGGGCCCATGAACGTCACCTGGCTGTTCAAAGTGGGGTTCGCGGGTCCTATAGCTGTCAGTTGAAGCTGGTGCGTCGTTCGGGTATGTTGTTGCCTTCGCTCGCACCGCTCCACGCAATTAGTTATATTCTGACAAATATTATATAAAATATATATATAAATATATATAAAATATTATAGTTCCTGTCTATATATATGAATATATAATACATATGATATATAATATATATATATATATATATATATATATATATATATATAAAATATTATAGTTCCTGTCTTCCTTGGCGTTTCACAGTTTTCTTCAGTGTTTCACAAAGAGAAAACGGACCCAGCCTAATGACGTCAGAAGCTGCGCATAATAATTCAAACGGTCTGACCTGTTTATTTAGACCTTGCGTCGGCGTCTTGATTATATTTAATTTGTAGTTGTGGCTGAAAGACCCCTGTATTCTGTGAACTGGCCTGTGATTGCGTTTTCTGTAATTATCAATATATTCAGAGTGAAAGAGAACGGATAATAAAGCTCTGACTTATTCTATAACACGCACGAGAATTGGACTTGCTGATATCTTTGTCAAGTGGCAAGTTGTCTGTAACTAACATTTCCATATTTTCCCCTTCTTTTGTTTTTTTATATCGTCTCATTTCCCTTCTATTTTCATTAAATATTGATCTTGTTTTTTCATTTCCAATACTTAGTATTTTTTGACATTGAAGTTGATTTTCTACACTTGACTCCAAACATAAATATTGTCAACATTTTTGTAATATCCGGCAGTCTTCCTCATCGTTTATTCTTATGATCTTGGCATCATCTCCAAACATATTAGCGAAGCTTGTCGGTCCTACCACCATACCATTTAAGTTGAACAATACAGGTGGAACCGTCTCTTGTTGCCGTTTGCTTGTCACCGACCTCCACATTGACATCGTATCCTTTAAATGTACTCAAGTACCGGTCTTTTAGAACATCCTTTATCGTGTGTGTGTGTGTGTTCGTGTGTGCGCGTGCGTAGTGTATGTGTATGCGCGTGCGCGTGCATTTGGTTCAGTTGTTGATTTATCCATTTTTCTAACATACCCTACCCAGAAAAATACTATTATGAAATGTATAATTTGTCATAAAGTAATATAACCCTCTTGTAATAGAAAAACAACTACCACAATGATGTTATTACTTGTAATATTCATTTACCGTGTTTCATCTGTTTACCATTTATTGTTATTTATTTATTCATTTTGTTTAGTTACTAATATATATATATATATATATATATATATATATATATATATATATATATATCATATGCACACACACACACATATATACATATATATATATATATATATATATATATATATATATATATATATATATATATATATATATATATATATTCATATTATTTTACTTCTTACATAATTTATATGATGTGGCTCCATCGCCCCCAAGGCCTTGAAATCTGCTCATGCATAGTATCTTTAGATTTTTTTTAATCCTCATACTGCATTCTTAGAGCTTAATTACGTTAGTAACGTTTCCCTGAATTAACGAGAATATAGATTTTTTTTTTCAAGTCAGAGAGAGGAGACAAATCCTTAAATTTTTTCATTTACCATTTTTATTATAAAATATTATTAATGCATTAAGTTAGATATCACAATTTAGCATTAAACTATTTTACATAGGATTTACAAAGAAAAACACATTACCTTGGGAGGGTGTTAGAGATCAGTCGAAGATTTCTCAGACTACAGAGTAGTTCACTTCTCTTGAATAATGTCCACAGCTAAGGGGGTAGACCAGGATCGACCAAGAGCCGATATAGGAAACACCTGTCTCTTTAGAAATTACATATCTACTCTTCTCTACTCTTTTTACTCTATTCTCTTGCGCGCTCTTGGAAATTTGTTTATACAGTATTGACCGTGTGACGTCATGGAAGGAATACGTTTGAGACGTTACGTGATTTCGTCTGAAACGTATCCCTACTCCTTCCACTCTCACACCTCCTCCAGATGAATCGTGTGGCAGTTGCCAACAAGTCTATCGAAATAAAAAACAGTTGAGGACGGAGCCAGTTCGGCGTTTCGCTTGTACAACTTTTTCAAGGACATCGCTGAGAGGGTCAACACTGTCGTGGTATTTGTATTTTTTTTTTCGTGATCAAATCGATGTTCTGTTTTTTCCCATGAATTTCCAAACACATTCAGCGCAAAGTCTATCCAGTTTCATGCAAGTGTCTACTTTTCTGCTGGTTATCATATACAGCGATGTTCACTCATATGTCTTCGGCGATGAAAAAAAAAACATGTAACAAGCTAAACAAGGTCCTCACTTGGAGTTTTATTTCGATAGGTATGCATGCTATCCCGCAAGACTTGCAAGACGTTCCGCTCTACGTTCGGTACGTATGTACACACAACTGCTTATAATTATGCATTAACGAATAAAAATAAGATATGATATTTCCTTAATAACATACATGTATACATTCGATTATGATATTATTTTCATAATCACGCAAACACGTGATATATATTTACGCAAATAAAGATTATCCTGGTTTGAGTATCACTATTGGTAAAATGTCTGTTTTTCCTCTACTTGATACTAATTATTTTCTTTTGGTGTTCAAAACTTTTCTTTGCAAAGGACGCTATTCCAAAAACTTTGTTAAACATGCATACCAGGCAAAAGCGTGGCCACGGGAGGAGATGACAATGCGCTGACGACGAAAGCATTGACGAGACAATGTCCAAGGTTGTGACAACCCCACCCAACCAACCACCCACCTCCTTCTTATCGACTGGCGCCCACCACGTCTCAAGTGATGCTGGGTTCTCATACGTAGGGAACGTAACGCGGATGAATTGTCAGCAGAAGAGTTCAAGGGAACGCCCGCTAACTGTCGCTCCTCTCTCTGTTTGTATGGATACCGGATGCTTCTTCGTCGACCCAGCGTTGTTGAAGAAGCCAAGAACTGCGCGGTGTAATACTTCTGAGACGTTTATCCTCCAGTTTGCCTGAACCTCCTTGAATTTCAAGTTGATTCGAGTCATCATTCCGCAAAGCTTAGTATCATCGGAGGATTAGGAAACAGCAGAGGTAAGTCGACGGTCACTGCCATTTATACATACTATGTATATATTCAATGGACTGCATTTCTGTATGCAACATTTCCCATACAATTTAAGTGATTTTTTGTAAACAAAACTGCAGCAATGTATCAACTGTGTGAGGCGTTTGCATAATTCTGTTCTATTTTGGGTAAGCTTCGTGTATCCGAAGTTGTGTATTCTCTAGCGCGACAAATTCAACTCGCCCTTCCTCCTCCTCCTCCTCCTGCCTCTCGAGCCGTATCAATAAAAAAATCATTATAAACGCACTCGTTGTTACTAACTGATAAATGTGCAAGTTGAGACAAGTCCAACCCACCCCTACTCCTCCTTCTCCTCCTCTTCACCTCCCGAGCAGTATCAAAGAAAGGTATTATTTTAGTTGTGCACAACTACGCGATATAGCATTAGAAAATTAATATTAATTTTTTAAATTATAATACATGAACGTAATATGCGATTTTCTTAGCGGAAATAAAAAACAAAATATACCTTGCTACAAGCAAATATACTAACGAAGTCGCTAGCATAGGATCGAGACGCCGCGCCACCTTGTCTGTCAAATGTTTGTCGTCTGCTCGGTCCAGTTGAAATGTCAGTTATATGATGGACATCACTTTGTGCACCGGTTGTTCTCGCACTACAGGTGATGTTAACAAGCAGTATTGTAAAGACAACAAGGCTTCTCTTGAGTTTCTGAGAGAATATGGGGTCCTGCCATCCTCGGTTAATTGCCCGAAATGTAATAAACCGTGCTGGTTCCGTGAAGATCAGCATATGTGGGTTTGCACAAACTATATTGAATGCGCAAAATATAAGAAAAAGATGAAATGCAACTATAGTGTGAGTGACTATAAGGGCACTTTAAAAACTTCGTCGAACCAGGGGACCAGTAGGTACACTCAAACTATCGAGCGAATTTGGCGTGACGTAAAAGAGTGGGTACTGAGGCCTGGTGTAGCCTACGCCCTACTTCCGAGGTATATATTCTTGAAGGAATGCTATGGAGCTAAAATCCATGCATTCCTTCAAGCTATGAGAAACCTTTATACCCTGCAATCAGAAAGAGTGATTGAACAGGCCGCCAACATCCGTCACGACGACGACGACGACGACGATACGGATACCCTTTAAATTATAGGTACCGATTTACTAAGTACAGGTTAGGATAGGTTAGAATAGACGAATTTATCATCCTTTCATTTCTTCGACGTCGGCATCTGTCAAAACAAATAAGGTGTACCATTCGTCCGGCGCGACTTCGTTAGTTACGAAATCTGTTTGAGCAACTTTTTTGTTTTTCATTTCCGCCAAGAAAATTGCATATTACGTTGACATATTATAATTTACAAAATTAATAATTAATTTTCTATTACTATATCGCGTAGTTGTGCACAACTAAATTTTTACCAAAAGAAATCCTCATGAATGCATTCATTTGCAACAGGCGTTTTAAAGACAATATCTGTATTTATGGCCTTGTTGAAATTTGATGAAGGCAGGAGGAAGGAGGGATAGTATATATCAAAAGTGGTTTGCCTTTCTAATTAATTAATTAATTAATTAATTAATTTGCTCATTCATTCATTCATTTGTTTATTTATTCACTTGTTTGTTAATGTTTATTATTAGTTTTTATTTATTTACTTATTTATTCATTTATTTATCTATTTTCGTATTCATTCATTTATTCATTTGTCTATTTGTTCGTTTATTTATGTATCTGTTTACTTATATATTTACAGTGGAGACGAGCCTACAGTCTTAAAAGAATAATGGGTAACTGGTCTGCAGGGGTGTTACTATCCTTGAATTACCGACTGTACACCCCACGTGGAGTCAGGTTCTCGATTAATCTCTTCCATGTAATGGAGGGGCATTTTAATGTTTGTTAACATTTGCATTTACCCAGTTGTATCTTACGGGAAGGGGAGCTGCGCTCGTCGTGTCCCGTCTCTGTATCTTACAGTGTCTAAATTTCTCTTAAATTCATGTATGGTTTTTGCACAAACTATTGTTCCGTCTAGTTTGTTCCATACATCCACCACTCTGTGGGGAAAGCTGTTCTTTTTCAGGTCACCTCTATAACTGTCCTCTTTGGCAGTTATAGAAGAGACCTGAAAAGTGTGTGTGTGTGTGTGTGTGTGTGTGTGTGTGAGAGAGAGAGAGAGAGAGAGAGAGAGTGAGAGTGTGAATTTGAACATCAAGAAAAAGACTTCGCTTAAAGTATTCTAAACTTCCTTAAGAACATTTCACCAACGTGTCTAGCATTCAGATAAGTTCATATTTCCTTAGTTCGCCACTCAGTTCCTGTGTATATGATGCAAAGGAATATTTTGACTTTTGAAGATTCGAAAAAAAACAAAAGACTGTAACCGAAGTCGTTTCTACTCAAATGAACTCAAACAGTAGACTTGAACACTGAAGCGGTCCGTTGTCATTCCAAGGTCGAGTGGAGAACTCAGTTAGTCAGTTACCACTCATCAGTGCTTACCCAGACGTAAAGGTGATACGGGTCTCTGATCTAACAGAGAGGTACGTATTGTAAGTTTTGAAACGTCTCTCTTCTGTCTTTTCCTCTCTTTAGCACTAAGCATCAGTGCTCAGCCAGACGAGCAGGAGTTAACACGTGTCTCTGGTCTAACAGAGAGGTAAGTTCTGAAACTTCTCTTTCTTCTGTCTTTTCCTCTCCTTAGCACGAGGCAGTGTAATGTCGAGGCAAATCCACGGAGCTACAAATTTAGTACAAAGGATAATTGTGACTCCATTATAGGCAAGTTATCAGTCAGTAAAATTTTAGCCCTCTGCTCCCATACAAATGACATTGAAAGAAAGATGAAAGGGTAAAGATGTTCGGATTGTCTTTACACGAGTTATTATTGATCTTTTCCGGGTATTTGTGAGAGAGTTGAACCTACGTCAACTTCACTTGACCTTAACTTGCCTAATTAAATCTGGCGCCTCTTACTCCCACGTAAATGATGCTGTGGTCACCCCAGACTTCGACAGGGTGACAATTCTATGTGGGCTATCCTAGGGTAACGTTTCTTCATGTGGACTATCCTAGGGTGACAATTCTTCATGTGGGCCATCCTGGGTTTACGATCCTTCGTTTGTAGTTGATGGCAATAATCATAACCTTCAACGTAACCTAACGTAACCTAATCTAACCTAACCTTACATAACCTAACGTAACCTAGTGTAAGACAACCTAACCTAATCTTTATTCCACTGTTGATATTCGGCGTATGGGGTGACAGTTCTTCAGGTGGGATCTCATGGGGTGACGATTCTTCATGTAGGCGTTCTGGGGTGACAATTCTTCATGAGACCCCATACAAAAATAGAATTCTTTCTCACATCCTTTCTCGACTTCAGACGACTCAACTTAATCTGACTTTCTTTGAAGTATAATCGAAAGTCATCATGGCATGTAGAATTTATCAATAATGACAATGGCAAACAATGAGAGGTCGGAGGGACTAGTTTGGAAATGATTCCATTTTTGGTTGATTGTTTTGGGTTGTTTACCAGCGCTTCTAACCTTGTGGACAATCTCGGTTGTCGTGGGTTAAATTACATATATTGGCTTAGGTAGTCAAAGGTATTTGTAATTTTGTCAAGAGTCCTTTCTGTGGGGAGGTGACAGAGGCGTTAGTGTTTTGTCGCTCAGGATTAGGTGCAGAGTCTATGTGATGGAAATTAACATCATGTAAGGATTATTAGTGCATAAAGGCTCCGTCCTCACCTGTTGTTTGTTTTGGTAGTCTTGTCAGCAACTGCCAATTTCACACATATGTGATGGAAGTTAATAACAGTAGGTGGTTATCGCGGGGTGTCGTGATTGGGCAATGGTGTGCGATACTGTGAGGGGAAGTTTACTTTGGCAGACAAGAGTTCCACTGTATAATGGAGTATATTATTTAGTATGATGTGTTGTCTCGGGTCGTGTTCCTTTGACGGTTGGTGTAGGATTTGTACAGAAGGTTCGGTTAAATTGGAAAATTTCGCAAACACGAATGTTCATACTTTTTATTAATGTCTATTTGTTCTATGAAAATTCCTCTCAATACAATATCGCCGCAGATAGATAATAACGACGTTATTTGATTTATGACATTCGCTTTCCTCGTCTCTCCGCCATCTTTGTTTACTACCTCCACCAAGAGTCAGGGTCAAATTACGATTGCCATAAATCCCGACCCCCATTACCCCGACTGTCAAAATCCCGACTGACCAAGATACCGACAAGCCCAAAATCCCGACATTGAAATACATACATTTTATTTTCCTAAATTATATTAGTGGATAGTCAAACTAATCATGGTTTTCTGTATTCCATTAAGATATAAATTCACAGCTGAATGTAAGATCAGATATAAAAGTATAATTAGAAATAATCACAAAAATTCAATAGTTTTTCTTTAGAAATGCTAAAAGTATGAATAAGATCAGTTAAAGGGCTACATTGTGTACTATTCCACGAATTAATCTATAACATTTTAATGTTCACGTTCACACGTCAGCTTTGTGATCCGTTATTCACGATTTTCTTTTTTCTTTTACACGGTTTGCCTATTCTCCTTCTGTAACTCTTCAGTTATGCTATTAAGCCCAATATGAACTCTTACGGTGTTTTTTCTCATCTTCTGTTTCATGCTTCTACTACATCTTTAGTGCGTGGAATTCCTAATTGCATGGAATGATGTAATGACCACATAATTGGAGGAAATGATACGGACGACAGAGCCGTTACTCAAAGGCCATCTTATTCGTACAAGTACGTGATTATTTTCGAACCAAGTAATGAGATCATTCGCTTTTTTTGCCAAGTAAGGTTTTAAAAATTTGAAATTGTATGATACCATTGTGTATATATCATGGTACAACATTGTACAAGTATTGTACTTGCGAAGTGTTCAATTGTGGTTGTATTTTTTCCATGGCATAATTGTCATAGAATTTATTGTATATTGATTTTGTTATTGTATATTTATCATTGTACATTGTACCTATGTTGTAAGAGGCAAGTGTTCTGCTCGCTCGCTCCAGTGTTTTCCCGCTCTAAAATGTTGGCGTACCCAAGCGCGGTTTCGATCACGCCTTGAGAGCGTATGCACGTTTTGTTGTTGTTGTTGTTTTTGTATGTGCTAAATAATATATATATTAATTTCGATTTTGATTCATTAGCCACCCAATACATAAATTGGTGGCAGCTAGTTAAAAACACTTGCTATTGTCTGAACGTTTTGTTTGTGCATTAAAAAGTACTCCAAACGCAACTTTGAATTTTGAAGTGATGTGAACGGCCGACCTTTGCTTCTCTCGCGAGCACGTATGCTTTCTCTCCCCTTTTTGCAGCCAGGTGATTATTATCAGTAATTCTGGAACAACTCACACCAGTGACTTTTGAATTTTTTGTGTGATGGTGCTCGGGAACAGTGTATTTGAAATATGCGCCATGTGATTTTATTGAGACGAATACCTCGTGGTTCCCAGTTTTCGGACTTCGTTTGAAATTTTGTTTATCGTCATCGTCTTTGGAAGAAATGCCAAAATAAATAAATGTCATATAATTAAATTGAAGTTTTCGTCATGGCTGTAGCGTATTGATAATATAATCTATTCACTTGACTTCATACTTATCCATGAGCACTGTCCTAAAAAAAAAAAGAAAGAAAAAAAAACGCTGTTGACGTTAGGAAATTCGATTTTAGAAGCTTGATTTGCAGCCAATTCTAAATAAGATATGGATTTTGGGTTCAAATAAACTCCCTTTTCGTCAGCGATGCCAGTGAAATCTTCAAACAAGCGTTTATATATGACCTCACTCTTCCCTGTCATTAAAGCATAGACTAGTGGGAGGACCTAGGAGTTCCATATCCCACAGGTGCGTGATTTCTATAAAGTTGGTAAGATAATGTAGGACTGTTTTAAAAGTACCATTCATGATCCAATATGAGGTTTCTGATAATCTCTAAAATTGTGACTGTAGAGAATACCAAAATTCACCCATTTAAACTAAGTTTTAGTTCTGGCGGAATTTCAATTTCTTCTAATGACCTTGGTTCCGATGGACGTTCACAGTACTTAGTCCGCTTCATAGTCTTTCTTAGCGCATTTTTGGTGGGCAGAGATACTTCATCGAATCATTGGACACGGGCGATCTCTTGTTGATTTTGCTTGTATGTTTACCTCACGTACTCATGTAGTTAGATATTTCTATTTACAGCACATGTAACTAAACCCTGTGATATGTAAAATTGTGAGCATTTGTCCCTTTTCAATTAAGGGTGTGGGCATATATCATGAGTATTTGTCGTCCCACGAATTTCCGCGCATCAATTCCAGTTACAGCATCAATGACCACTTTTTTAATTTATACACGGTATTGTATACTTAAGTATCATATTAAATCTAGTAACTTCGGCAGACGAACAACTTGCAACAACTCGACAGCCGGGAAGAAACCAAATCAAACCAATTGGAAACGCAATGCCAATACAACTTCAACAAGTAAGAAACAAAAAATGCATTCAATTATGTATTTTTAATTTCATGTTTTATATTTTAGATTGCATATGATATTTTTCCTTAATCTTTTGAGTGCTATTCTGGCATATACAAAAACCTTACTTGAAATTCATAGATACCACCGAAGATATCTGAAGGCCCATTTCAGTCAGTTTCTGACTTTTCTACTACCCACCAATATCATTCATGTCGGGATTTTGCTTATCGGGGTAATGGGTGTCGAGATTATGTGAGTCTGAACTCTGAGGGAAATAAATCGTGTGTACGTATATGCGTTCTGTGTGGACCTGCTCATACGCGTCCGTTTTAGCGATTCACTATTTCGTTACTTATTTCAAAATGTTACATTTTTTCTATCTGATTCTGAGCGTACGTTTACAATCCAATAGTGGCTGAGTAATTCAAAATGACACGTTCTGTTTTCGTTCTAATTATCCTCTCAAAAAACTGTCAAGGGTTTGTCTACTCATTGCTTTGGATAGATGAACGGGATGGACTATGGACTGTAGCGAGCGTTACTCAGGTAAACTACGTGGTCGAGTGATCGAAGGTAGTAAGGAATGAATGTTTCAGTCCTTTCTATATTGTGTGACAGGGTTATTGCTCTGGGATCGTGCGACAGTCGATCGGCCAATCAGCGATCGCCTTGTGACATGAAGAGCTGCTGACCTGGTGCGTCCCTAACAGTTGTCGCTGATATCGGCGAGGTGGCTTATTCCAGTAGCCAATTACCTATTAGCTTGCGTGACAAAGCAGTTGTTTGTGGTGTGGACGCCACATTATTCCCCCCTCAGCGAGAATGTTTCGTTGCGTACGAGAGAGGACGATCCGCCCTAGATAATTAATCGTACCGGAGGTGGGTCGTCTTGTAGGTACGCTGGCTTCAGGCGGTCGATGGAGACCCAGTCGTTGCTGTCTTTAATGCATAGCAGGAACGCTTTCTTCTTTTTCTGGACAACTTCGTACGGGCCGGAGTAGGGTGGGGTGAGGGGTGGCGTGTGAGCGTCAGTCCGGAGACATGTTTTGTTATGTGTAGATCTAGGTGGACGTGTCGGTGTTCTGGCGACTTGTAAGTTTGTTTGCACGGGGCGAATTTTTTGACGATACTTCGTAGGCGGCTGATGTTGTTCGTTGGGGCGTCGGGGAAGAATTCGCCAGGTACCACGAGGGATTCACCGAAAACCATCTCGGCCAGGGAAACGTCGAGGCCCTCTTTCGGTGTAGTACGAAGGCCGAGGAGGACCCATGGTAGCTGAGTGCTCCAGGTCGCGTTGTTGCAGCGTGATATCAGGGCCGCTTTCAGGGTTCTGTGGAACCGCTCCACCATGTCGTTAGCCTCGGGGTTGTAGACTGTAGTGTGGTGGACTGAGGTGCCTAATAGTTGTCCCAGGGATGTCCATAACTGTGGCGTGAAGGTGGTACCGCGGTCGGACGTGATGTGTTCTGGAATGCCAAATTTGGAAATCCATCCGGAGAGCAGGGCTGCTGTGCAGGAGGTGGAAGTGGAGTCGGGCACTGGGATGGATTCAGGCCCTTTGGTAGAGCGGTCTGTGATGGTGAAGAGGTAACTGTCCAGCTGACGGAGGAAGGGGGCCCTCTACGTCCACGTGGATGTAAGTGAAACGACTCTGTGGTTGGTGAAAGGGCCCGAGGCCCGTGTCCGTGTCTCGGTGGACTTTAGATTCCTGGCAGGATGTGTAGGATCGGACCCAGTTTTCCGCATCGCGGGATATGCCGTGCCACACGAACTTTGTGACATCAGCCGTGCTTTTGCTCCTCGTGAAGGATGTGACATGTGGATGAGGCCGAAGACGTGACGGCGAAGGGATGCTGGTATCCATGGGCGTGAACGCCTGGTGCTGACGTCGCAGAGGATGGTGGTGCTGGAATCGCCCAGGGGTATGTCCTTCCACTGTAGGGCCGTGAGCGATGTTCTCACTGCTGGTGCCTCGGGGTCCCGTTGTTGCTCCTTGGCGAGGTAGTCGTAGTCGAGTCCCAGCTGTATTGCGTCTATCTCGACTCTGGAGAGGGCGTCGGCTACGGGTTTTTTCTTGCCTGGCAGGTGTCGGAAGGTGCAGTTAAACTCAGCGATAGCTGAGAGTTGGCGGCGTTGTCGTGCGGACCAGGCGTCCGCCTGTCTGGTAAAGGCGTGAACTAAGGGCATGTGGTCGGTCTGAATGGAGAATGTTGTACCCTCATGGGAATGACTGACGGCGAGAGGTTCTCTGTCAAAAGTAGAGTAGTTCTTTTCAGCCTTGAGGGGCTTGCGGCTGAAGAAACTCAAAGGGCGTGGCTATCCGTGTATGACTTGTTCCAGAACAGCTCCAATGGCGATGTTGCTGGCATCGGTGGTAACGATGAGAGGCTTCCCGGGGATTGGAAAGGTGAGGAGGGTTTCTGCGGCAAGGGCGTTTTATGTTTTCTGGAAGGCCTCTGCTTGAGGGGGGCCCCACATAAGGTCCTTGGGTTTTCCTGGTAGGACTTCGTACAGTGGTGTGTCATGGTTGACGCGATCCCGGGCAGGAACCGGTGATAATAATTGACCATACCCACAAATTCCTAGAGAGCCTTGACTGTGGTGGACGTGGGGAATTTTCATATGGTGGTCATCTGGTCTGGTAGAGGTGAAACGCTTGCGGGAGTGAGATGGTGTCCTAGGAAGTCCACCTCTCTGGCGCCGAACACTCACTTGTCGTAGTGCACTACGAGGCCGTTCTGCTGAAGGCGGCCCAGGACCTCGGAGAGATGATGGTGCTCCTCTCTAGATGATGAGAAAATGAGGATGTCCTCAATGTAGCAGACGCAGAAAGGTAAATCGCCTAGGATGCTGTCCACCATTCATTGAAAGGTGGCACCAGAGGTTCTCAGGCCAAAACAGCTGTAATGAAATGTGAAGGTCCCAAAGGGCGTGGCTACAGCAGTTTTTGGGATGTCTTCCGGGTGCATGGGGACCTGGTAATATCCCTTGAGGAGGTCCAGTTTTGAGAGGATTTTTGCGCCGTGGAGGGTAGGTGTGATGTCGTCGATATTGGACAGAGGGAGTGGCCTGGCTCCGTTTTATTATTGGGACACCTATAGTCCCCGCAGGGGCGGAGGGAGCCGTCCTTCCTTGACACGGTGTGGAGTGGTGAAGACCAGGGACTTGGCGCCTTCTGGCAGATACCCAAACGCTCGAGCTCGGCGAAGGTCTGTTTTGCCGCGGCGAGCTTGTCCGTAGCCAGGCGACGAAACTTGGAAAACCCCGGAGGCCCTGAGGTTTTTATGCAGTGATAGATTCCGAGTTTCGCAGGGGTCTGTGACTATTGCCGGAGTTCGGGCTTGAAGACATCAGGGTAGGCGTTGCGGAGGTGGGTGAGGCTGTCTGTTACCTCGAATACCTGAAGGGCGAACTCGGTGGGCGCGGCAGCAATGGGTGTGGTGGTGAGGGAGGCAATGTCTACCAGCTGATATCTGGCGACGTCGTCGAGGAGCTGGTAGTGGGCAAGGAAATCTGCCCCTAGAAGGGGGAGGGTGACGTCTGTCACTATGAAGCCCCACCCAAACGTGCGTTCGCCGATGCTGATATCGAGGTGTTGGCGGTCGTATGTTGATATCGGAGTGCTGTTGGCTGCGATGAGTTGGACGTTGGATGCTGGTTGATAGGTCTGCCTCCAACGTGCGGCTAGGAGGAGGGAACGGACGGCGTCCATGTCGACGAAGAAGCGCATGCCCGTTGCAGGATCGGAGAGGAAAAAGGTGTTGGTACTGGGGTGGGTCACCGTGATGCATGGCGGCCGCCTTACCAGTTTTTTGGCCACTGGCAAGCTGGTTTGCAATTCCTTGCCTTGGGACCAAACTTGGCATGGTAGTAACAGAAGTGGTTCGTGAATGTCGTCGTGGTCCTTTTCTGGTCTAGCTGTTGCCGCGGGGCGTGGTATCGTAGTGCAGGTACGTGATGGTGGCTGTATGCCGTTGCGATGTCGACCTCGTTATCCTGGAACGAAGATGGGGAATCAGAAGGTATGGCGTTAATGCGGCGTGGTGAAGTGAAGCTGTGAGAGCATCCGTTAGGTGATTTGCTTGCCGTTGGAGGTCGTCCTCTTCCATTTCCTCCGCACTCGGGATGGTAGCGCGAATGGATTCGGGGAGTCGTTGGAGCCATAATGCCCGAAGCAGATCTAGCTTTCGAGGTATTTCGTTGGTTTCTGGAGGGAGCCTACATCTCGAGAAGAGCGTCAGAGGGTTTCTGGTCGTCCAGGGGTTGACGTGCGAGCTGGACGAGCTGCGTCACACGCTCTGCTGGTGAAGGCATAAAACGCTGAAGTAGATAGATCTTCAGGTCGTAGTATTTGATAGCGTCACCTTGGGTGTCCAACCATTTCGAGATGCGAGGGAAAAAGTTCCTCTGGGAGGGCTGCTAAGACGTGGTCGGCCCATGAGGTTTGGCAGTTTACCCTCTTGAGGCGAAACTGTATTTCTGCTCGCCAGAACCAGGTATGCGCGTCGATCGTCGAGAAGGTGGGGAGTTTTACTTGCGGGGCTGGAATTGGGTGGGCGTCTGTGGAAGTGGAGGACGGGGGGTTGTCGGAGGTATTTTCCATTGTATCGGGGTCACCAATGTAGCGACCGCTACTCAGGTAGACGATGTGGTCGAGTGATCGAAGGTGGTAAGGAATGAATGTCTCAATCCGTTCTATCTTTATTGTGTAAGTGACAGGCTTATATAGTGCTCCGGGATCGCGCGACAGTCCGATCGGCCAATCAACGATCACCTCGTGACATGAAGGGCTGCTATCCCGGTGCGTCCCTAATAATTGTTGCTGATATCGGCGAGGTGTCTTGTCCCAATAGCCAATTACCTGGGTAGCACACTGGATAGTGGCGTTATCTGGACCCCACACTTCCACAAACAGTGAGCGAAGGCTAGGGCTGTGCTGGGAAGGCTAAGACGCTTCGAAACTGCAACATTGTCCACCAAACGTCGATTGTACCAAGCCCTTGCCAGACCGATTCTGTGCCAGTCCCCGGAACTAAGCCAGCTGACATGTCCCACTAACAACTACGACCCTCAGAGGGTTCAGAATGCCGCTGTCAAGTTCATCACGGGTTCGCGATGTAGCGACTTCAGAACCGCTGAGTCCCTACACCGAGTTTCCAACATCCATCCACTCAACCAACACAAACACAAACTTCACACGAGACACCTAGAAAAACTGCACAACAGACACAAACACCTAATACATCACATTACACCTAGACCACACCGTACAGACTATCTGTCAGCTGCGCCCCTCCCACGTGCGGTGCACACGATAAGTCGTGTATAGCCGCGTTTATCAATAATGTATCTCCTCACCATCTTTGACTGGTGATAACAACAATAATAATGATAGTAATGATGATAATCTAACAATAATAATAATGATAATGATGATGATAATAATGATAATAATGATGATGGTGATGATGATGATAATGATGATAATAATAATAATGTATATAGCCCATTAATTGTCAGGCTATAAGCATACACGTTGGAGGGATCAACCCTTTATGTGTCGAATACACACACAACCATATTGCAAACAAAACTAACACAACTACATGCACAAACAACTACATACGATTTTTCTTCTATTGAAATTGTTTTCATTTCTAACTTTCCCTTAGACTAAGCCTCCTACTCGTTTTCTAACTTTGTTGGATAAGAAAAATAAATATTCCCACGTAACCTAACGGTTACACATTAATCCCAGTCTCCAATCCCAAGTCTCCTGCCCATACCTCCAAAGCCACGACACCACAAAAGAAATGTCCCTAATCGACCGGTGGTAAAAGCCCTCTTTTATACACTACTATGTTTTATTTTTTTATAGACATTCTTCCCCTCCCACAAAAACCGATCTCGCGCGAGCTGGTGGTCTTACCTAGCTAATCCATAATCCATTACCTGTTAGCTTGCGTGGCAAAGCAGTCGTTTGTGGTGTGGATGCCACAGGACTACCTAGGAAAGACCAACCGCTCGCGTGGGATCAGTAGTTGTAATAGAGGAAAAGATGTCTGCATGAAAATGAAAAGATAGTTGTGTATGAGAGAGGGTTATTGCCACCTTGCGGTTTTTTAATTATATTTATTGGATGTCGTGGCTCAGGAGGCATAGGCAGGAAGCTTGGAGTACGAGGCTGACATCAATATCTGTGAGGGTACTTTTAGGGATATTTTTTTCAGCAAGGCCTCAACCAACAAATTTAGGAAAGAAATCGGAGGCTAAATCGTAGGGACAGTCAGGAAAATGGGAAGATTTTTAGTGGTAGGTAAACTGAAATGTGAAAATGCAGTAGGAAAGAAAGAAATTAAATTAATTCCAACAGGAGAAAAAAAAAATTACGTATATGTTTGTGCGTGTATCCGTATTTTTGTTTGCGATATGCTTGTGTTTATATACTATTCACGGAGGGTTGTTGCCTCTATCCGGGTGTACATTCAACGGGTTATTTTATATATAAGGGTCGAGTCATAGCCTGCCTCCGACCGACGAAACATGCTTCTTGGATTAGCGGAGCTGTTTTGGCGGCTAGAGGAGGACGGGTGTGAGTATAGTCAAATTCAATTGAATGTGAATGTATGTTATGTATTGACACGGCCATTAAGACCTTCAGAGGAGCCAACTGGTGTTCCACTGTCAATACAGAGCTTGCAGCCATCAGAGAAGCGGTATGAGACTCCAAAACCTAACTAGTCTACAACGTAGTCATCCACACAGACAGCCAGAGTGTTATCAACAACCTAAAATACCCATTCGGGACAACACTGACATCAACTCTTTGAGTGTCTGCTTTGAATGAGGTTTTCAATAGTTTTTCTATCTGTCAGTGCGTTTCCTAAGCAATCGGCGCTCAGAAACACCTCCTTATAACACCAACAAATTTCTCAGAGAAGCATTTCTGTCTTTTTGTTTTAAAATAATAGAAACTTAATATGCATCTGAGAATATAATCCTTGAGCTGATACTGTGTGTGTGTAAAAAAGTTTATCCATCACGTGTATGGAGACTTTTCATGCGGAATTGGGTGTCAACACCGCCCACTGATAAAACTGTGCTGTTTATAACTCCTTGCGAGAATACACAAGGTTGGCTCGCTGATCATCGAGAAGGAATAGAAATGTCGAGACAGGCTCACCTGTGAAACTACATGGGGAACCATTTCAAAGTAGACCTTCAGAAAATTGGGCCTGCGCCAGCATATTATTATGTTAAATATAGGTAAATTTTCATGATAATATATATTTTTTCTACTCCACAGACCATGGCCCTCCTGAAAGAGATCGACTACGACAACTTGCCTTCACTGAAGGATACCCTCAGGTCACACCTCCCCAGGTCCATAATGGTATGTATTGCAATGTATTCGCGATAATTGCAGTAAAAACGCATGTCGCAAAAGACTCCATTCCATAATAAACATAAATGAAGAATAAATATCCTTTGTAATGAAATTGGGTATATCTCAATTTACAAAAGCCTCTGTTTTACTTTAGGCCACATAACTACTATCATTTAGTTACCTGATTTATCACAGACGCACTATCAGCTGTGTGCCATGACTGATTCAGAGTAAATTCATATTAATGACAAACAAACAAGCCTGGTTGCTCTTATCCGATTCTGCGTTTTTCGAGCGGCGTTGATCCTCTCGGCATCTTATAAAATGGCAATTCCTTCTGTTTCCCAGTTTTCCTATTCATGCAGTCAACTGCGCAATACATTCGAGGTATATTTGAAGCAACAGTACCGTATATTTTGCAAAAATAAATCTTCAACACTGGTGTGTGATCTGTGTACCTTCACGACGTAAGCAATCAATGTAAACGAGATTTCTTGACTATATAGATACTCGCACATCGTTTCGTTGTAAACAAAGACAACCCGTCAATATAGCCCCTGACTTAAGGCATATTATGAGTTGAGTACCCCAAAAAGTCTGTTCTAGGACCTGTATTGTTTGTATTATATATGAGTGACTTTTCCAAAGGTTTTGTATGCCAAGTTCCCGTAATACTTCAAGGTTCACGGGATTGTCGACGTCACGCTCCGATACCAGTCACAGGAACTAGAGACTAAATTCTTCTACGCGAATGAGACCTCATGCTTCAATTCCTTCGTTGTCGCAACTCCTGTCTGCTCTTGGGTGAGTGGTAAAATGTACAGGATAGTGATTGAGAATGTTCGGTTGTATAGAAGTATCATAGGGCAACAACTCTTCTATAACTGCTTTACAGGAAGGAGTGCAGACCCTGTCTGTGTACTTCGAGGACAAAGGCCAGGTTAGCAGCGAAGTGCCTGACAATGAAGCTTTAGCTGATGAAGAGATGGCACAGCTGTTGATGTCGATCCCTGACTTGGACTGGACCAAGCCCGTTTACTACTTTGCCTGCACTCTAAACGTCCTCAGTCGGGTTAGATACTTTTTTTCCTCGCAGAGGAGTCACTTTCAGAAAAAGAAGTGTGGTAGCATATATTTTTTCTGTCCGTTCTGTAAATCGTGTTTTCAAATTACTTTGAATTGACAGGTGTTGCTTCTACCCATATGTATTGTTTATTTGCTTAGGCTTCGAAGACTCAAACAAAACTTTACATGTTTTAGAAAGAGGGCTCTGTATCTGTCTTATGCCATGTGTTTGATCTGCAGGTACGACGGTTGATGGCATCAAGAAGAATAGGTGTTGGGCACAGGCGTCGTAATGTAGCCATAACTCATGTCTACATATTCGATCCTAAGGAGGCCCCACGGAAACTCGGGTAAATTCACAAATGTCAAGATAACTGTTCTCATTTCTTTCCATGTGTAATGGTCTGCAAATTCCGCATACAGTAATCGTCGGACATTAAATTGATAATTCTACCAAATCAAATTGAACTAAGAACTAGACAGTAATAAAGGGTGCGGTGGTCAGAAGAACAAGGCCCCTTCTGAGGGGAAATGACGATTGCCATTTCCCAGCGTTTTGTTATTGGGCCACTTTTGTTTGTAATGTATTTAAATTACATGTATAATTGATTAAACTTTTGAACTCTGCTATATCTAAGTTTGTTAAAAGGAATACAAAATAGCAAATGAATAATAACTTTGAAACACTGTACAAAGTCGATAGAAAAATGCATAATATCAATTTAATATCTAAGAAAACAAGTGAGAATATAACTGGTCGTTTAATGATTGATTTTAAGTGCAATGTCGCCCCTTAGTTTTGCAAATCATTGTTCAGTCCAGCTAACTTTTATATACAGTGTATATAAACATTTTCCCATTCCTTTCTCCTTTTTAAAGATAACTGTCATGTCACCACTCTCACTTTGCATGTTCAATATCGACAATCTTAACTAATCTCTCAATACATGTTTATCAACCAGGCTAGGAATCGTTCCAATAGCCATTCTTTGTATTTTCATTTTTATTCATATAGTGACTACACCATTGCATATTCTAGTTTGGGGTGGATCAGAGTTTCAATTGTTTTTATTTTCAACTACTTTTTTTTCGTTGCAACTTCGTCTGTATGGTGAAGTGCGTTGTTCCGACAGCGGATCATCCCTAACTGAGGCTCCCAAATCCTTTTCCTCTCTTGTTTTTGTGATTATTTCACCTCCAATCTTATAATTCACTGGCGGCCTCTTCTTGTTTTGAATTTCTTTGCATTGAATTTCGTCTTCAAACCCATGCTTCCGTTCATAAACCTTGTTCTGTAACAATTTACAGTCCTCTTTACATTTCAATCTTCTCAGGGTCTTGACACCTATATTTTGTCCAACATCTCGCATGTACTTTTTTCGGGAAATCCGCCATCCATTCCAGTCTGTTCAACATTTTCCATTTTTTTCCTTGTCGAATGTATTCTTCAGGTTCAGATATACATGATATGTCCATCTCTCTCTTTCACGCATCACACCAACTGCTCTCTGATAAGAAATTACCTCAAGAACCTTTTCTGAACTCGAATTGTTTATCTACAATGACTCCTCTCTTTAAGTATTTAATTCGCCTGTCTTTCACAATTCCTTCAGACATTTTGTATACCGTGTTGATAACGTAGATGTTTCCCCATACTTATCTATAGATTGGTACTTTATTTCCCTTTTCATTTGAAAGGTTTTCTTATTCCCTAAGGTTATACCAAATGGGGATATTTAGATGATGACTTAAACGTCTTGATGCTACAGCTTTCCGTCTCCCAGCAACAATCTTCGTAGGGGTCATTTTTGTCGTATACAGGTTCTATATTTTTTCACTCATGAATTACATTCACATTACAGACCTAATTTCTAAAATCAAACTGAGGTAATAGGAATTAGATAAACTTACAAAACCTAAATCAGTTTTCGTTTTGGACAGGAAATGTAATTTTTGTCAACTCGGTAAAGAAAACTAAATAGTGCTTCGATTTTCAGCTTGGTTATTCCTTCTGTGTTTCGGTCTGCCATTTGTAATTCTGTAGAACAGCTAAGTCTCATTTTTACAAAGGATTACAAAAGAGGAGCATGCCGACAGGAGACACTTTGGTCCACAACTAGGTCGGATGCTAAGAAATTATAATAATGATAAAATAAGTGAATAAAAATTATAATAATATAGATGATAATAAAAAATTAATAAATAGGTGAAGTTAAATAATAATCAAACAGGTAAATAGTAAATAATAATAAATTGACAGATAAATGATAGTAAATGATAAACAAATAATGATAAACAAACCGACAATAGCAAACAAATAAACGAATGATATAAAATACATGGCAGGCATTACAGCATCTTTGGTTAGGTGTTTATCTAAACAAATCTTAAAGCATAGAACTGAACTACATTGTACTGCCTCTGCAGGAAGTTTATTCCATTCATTAACTACACGATTGGCGAAGTTGTTTCTACCTGTTTCAAATTAAATCTATTTCCTGACAGTTTGAGACCATTATTTTGTCACTTTTGATGTCAATCCCCTTTAGAATTTTAAAGTCCTGTATCAAGTCCCTAAGTCTAGTTTTTTTTTTTTTTTTTTTTTTTTTTTTTTTAAGGAAAACAGATTAATATGCTTTAGTTGATTTTCGTATGATTTATTTTTGATATTGGGGATCAGTTTTGTGGCTCGCCGTTGTACTTTTTCCAATCTGTCAATGTCTATAATGAAATTCGGTGACCATACGGAAACAGCATATTCCAAATCCGGACGACTTAACGATTGTTAATGAGAGATGAACTTTTTACTAAAGTAAAAAGATTGCGCACTCGGTCCTAAAATCTTATTTGCTTTCTCAGAGGCTGAAATACACTGCTTAGATGATTTAAGATCGTTACTGATAATTGCGTCGAGATCCTTTTCACTCTCCACTTTAGTTAACGAATTTCCAAATAACTTGTAATCGTACTAACTGTTATTTTTCCTATGTGCATAACCCTACATTTACTTTTGTTAAATTTCATTATCCACTTTTCAGACTATTGTTGTAGTTTACCTAAATCTTCTTGAATATCTAATTGGTTTAAGTGATCATTTGCCACTCGGCACAGTTTTGTATCATCAGCAAATTTGGAGACAATAGATTTCAGTCTGTGGGGTATATCATTCATATATACTATGAATAGAAATGACCTAAGAACGGAACCCTGAGAAACTCCACTTGTAAAAAATTTCCATCTAGAAGTTTTGCCATTTAGAACAACTCTGTTTTCGATAGTTCAACCAATTACTAGTCCAATTTGATAGGCTATCACCTATTCCGTGTGAAACTAGTTTAGTAAGTAGTCTTTCATGGGGGACGGTATCAAAAGCTTTTGCAAAGTCTAGATATATTAAATCTGTGTTGTTTCTTTTGTCATATTTCGAGATGACTGTGTTGTAGAATTCTAGTAAGCTAGTCACGCAAGAACGTTTCCGTCTGAATCCATGCTGGCTATCATTTATCAAACAGTTACTTTCTAAATGATGTTCAATAGCATCTCTGGCGATAGTTTCCATCATTTTTCCTCCGATTGAAGTCAAGCTTATAGGCCTGTAATTATTTGGTTTCTTTTTATCACCATTTTTAATATTGGATTAACATTAGCTAGCTTCCATTCTCTTGTGACATCTCTGGATATCTTGAAGATATTTTCTGATGGAACAACAATCTCATTTTTCATTTCCTTTGAGATTCTTGGATGCCAACCGTCAGGCCCTGGCGTTTTATCAACGTTGAGTTTTTCTATACATCTTTTAATTTTTTCTTTTATTATATTTACCGTAGTAAGTTCACCCTAGACTTTTCACAGGTTTCAATTTGGAGTTCACTTTGAGGTGTTTCGTTTACGAATACTGAGCTAAGATAGTTGTTTTTATCACCCATTCCTTCATTTGAATATTGAAGTTGACCGTCAGCAGATAATAGTGGACCAGTGTGATTCCTAATAACCTTTTTATCTCTTATATAACTATAGAATTATTTGGGATTCTCTTTGGATTTATCACATTTGTTGGTCTCACCCTTTTCGAATTTTTTTCTTCCTCTCATCTAATTATCATGCTTTCGTTATATATTCGTTTCAGTTATTTGTGTGTATATGTGTGTAATAATTATAAAGTAATAATAAAATAATAATAATCGGTTCATTGAGTTAAGAGTAATACAGAGATACATTGAAAACATACAATTTGTGATAATTTCAGGACTAGTCTAATTTGAGTATATAATGTGCTACGTGTTAGTGCCTACAGAATTATTTGTGCGCGCGCGCGCGCGTGTGTGTGTGAATCACTACGGTCTTGGATTACATGTTGGACTAGTGAGCAACAGCTATTACCCTCCTGAATGAAAGTTCACAGTTCATATAATGCCCGACCTATGTGTAATGTTGTGGCCTCACAGACACACACACACACACACACACACACACACACACACACACACACACACACACACACACACACACACACACACACACACACACACACACACACACACACACACACACACACACACACACACATACACACATACACACATACACACACACACACACACACACACAAACACACACAACACCACCACCACCTGGACGGGACTCGAACTCGGACCTCTGAATCGGTCGAGAACTGTACCAATACACCATCGAACCGATAGTGAGGGAGAGAGAGAGGGAGAGAAAATATGCGCGTGTGTATTTGAATAAATGTAATTCTTTTCTGTTTATTCCCTTCCCCAAAGGTTAGCCGATGGTTACACTTTGGGTTGCCTTTCCTCAGCTCACGCTGACTGGGTCTATGACCACTGGTTCTACAACTTCACCGAGACTCGGCCTGCGATGTCCTCTTACGTCTCTAACTTCCCCACGATGGCCGCCTTCGTGACGAAGCCAGAGGAGGTCCGTGACCTGCCGGAGGAGAGCTCCCAGCCCGTTTCATGGATCCTTACGTACAAGACTGGCTCGTTGGGGAACACGTTCACTTTGGTGGACCATCGACGCAAAGGTCTTGCTAAGGAAGTGACCTTAGCTCTGGCCAAGAAAGTGGATGCCCTCGGTTCTCCCGTCTTCGTCAACGTGGCAGAAGGCAACACAGCCTCCAGGGACTTTCATGTCAATTTGGGTTTCAAAAAGAGCATCCCTATCATGTGGGAGATTTTTTTGCCGCCTGGTGTCTCTTTCGAAATGTTGACGTCGAGTGCCAACAGGTCGAGGGAGAACGGCGAGGAAGCCAATGTAAAGAAACGATAATCCCGTTTGGAATTATATAAAGTGCCCATAATTTTTCACCTTGGAGTCGAGGTGAATATATATATATATATATATATATATATATATATATATATATATATATATATATATATCTATATATATATATATATATATTGGAACAAATTCTTTAAAGTGAACTTTTTCAGATAATCAAATCATGAACGTTCCAACCGATTACATAAAGGATTAATTAGCTATCGATCCACTGAGATGAAGAGAGCCTCTTTAGGACCTGCCAGCTATTGCATCAGACATCGATCTGTCCCTTTTGCTGTGATTTCTTTTGCAGGTATCCTTTCAACTTGCATTTTGTAAATAGGAAATATATCACAGCAGCGCTTCAGTAGAGTTTCTTTGATCCTCATTTATCCTAAACGTATTGTCTCCATGTAAAGCTGCTAGAAATAACTGCAGTACAATACTAGTCAAGGTGTTTGTCGTCTCTACCAGAGGCGTGCAGAAGAGGGGGGGGGGCACCCAAGAGGAATCGTTTGGTTGGTTTATATTCAAATGGTATAAAGTGTTTATTTAATGTTTCATCTGTGTTTACATATTAAGATTACCTTCCTTTCTCATGATATATCTCCGTACTTGACCTTGTATTTGAATCTTTCGGGTATACAATCAAGGAGTCTGCTCGGGTCATCACTTGACTTCTGCACGTACGCCTTTTATTACTCCGTGTCCATTGCAGGTGCACGATATGAATAAAATGTTTTAATACACATGAGAGTCTCCCGACAGTTACCCAATAATTTTCCTTTTCATCTTTCTCCTTCCAACTACTGATGGAATTTCCCTATATCCTAGACGTGCACACTGCTCCCGTTCTATTTGGACGTTTCCTGTATAGACGATCCCATACCTAACCTAATCTAGCCTAACCTAATCTAACCTTTATCAATCGTAATATGTGGTTTTAAGAACTTTTTTTTTTTAACTGGAAGCGTCCATCTAAGAAAACTCCTCTCAAACTTGGTCGAGAACAGTGATGTCGGGTACATTCGGCGTATGAAAGACTTCATCACGCGTCTTTGTATTCCCTCACTTCCTCCCTACAGTTCGGTGCTAATAACACTAAATCAGCTTGATCTAACGCATCTGGTATTCATAGAATTTTAAGAATTTCTCAATTTGTTCAAAACAAATTTGTTAATGCAATTGAATTTACTATGGCGGATGTCTTAGCATATTTTATTAAAACAATAGTTAAATGGTTTACTCCTATAAAATTACATTGTTTACCTACTAAAATTTATATCTTATATGCCCAATTAGCCCAATGTCACGTAAGCGAAGATGTGATATTAGTGTCTGTTATATAAGTTAACCTTTTGGCTACACAGGTGGGCGAATATAAGCGCATGGTAACAACCAGAACTGATGTACAGATCGGGAAAAGCAAGTGATGATTTGCGCGTCGCCGTGAGGTACGTAGAACAACATTACGTCATCAGTTGCTACGCTCCGAGAGTCCCACGTATCGCGAAGTTCAGCAATGTCCCTACACGAAATCGTTTTAACATCGATCATTAATAATGACTGGCACAAATTCATAAATCACAAGCCCACCGGCTTCGCCGGCCCTGCTCCGCAGGGGGCTTTTGCTTCGCGCCCTAGGGCTTCGCCCCTGTTTTAGCACGTGTATAGCGTCTCTATAATGTCTTCGTTCCTCCTGTATTGCTTGTTCTCGCGTTCCCTGCGCTCAGACACGTAAGAACTTACTCGGTCAGACCGGAGCTTCAGTTGCTGTTCTTTGTCGTGGTAGAAGTACAGATCCAGGAAACCTGATGAAGACTTCCAGAACGGCTTCTTCGGAGTTTCATTTTTTTGACTCAGACGTCTTATCCCGTCTTCATCGACCATCAGGTTAGGCTTCATGTCCCCTATGCGGTGATAGACCTTCCCCTGTATCTTGTAGGAGATGAGGGATTCTCTCTTATCCTCCAAAACTCCCGAAGTCGCAAAAGACGTAAAGGAGAACACACCATTAAACCCTACAATATTCTCGAGAAAGTGAATCGACTCACGGGAGGAGCCATCGTACAGACCTCTAATGTCCTCGCCCAGGGGCGACAGTTCGTATACCGCCTTAGGTGTTTTTCCTCCGTTACAGCAGATGGTCTTTCGTTCTCTCTTGAAAAGGAGCGCTTGACAGATCTTACACCTGTATTCGCCCATCTCGCCTACCGAGTGCAGAGGAACGTTTGCTTCGCTGGTTTCGGAGATGTACCCGGGAAACGCGCTTAAAATTCGCTCTTTCATTTCCACGAAGACTGGCTTCTCGGTGATTTCTTTGCGGTTCTCGCGTGCATTTGTTATTTTCTCTAGTGCTCCGGCACGTACTTCTGCATCCTCGGACAGCCCGGGCAAGAGGAAGCTACCTTCAGGGTCTTTCTCACGCAATCTCATCAGCTTGGCCTCCTTATTGATTTCTGCGGTCCTCTGCTTCTTTCGTTGTTTTTCCGCTTTCTTCTCCTCTCGTTTCCTTTTTCTTGCTCTTTGTTCTTCCTCTTTTTCTGCCTTTTTCAGCTGTCTCTGTCTTTTCCGCTCTTCTACCTCTGCCCTCTTTTCTGCCTGCTTCTGCTCTCTCTGTCTTTTCCGTTCTTCTTTCTCTGCCTTCTTCCGCTCTAGCTCACTTTTCTCGACAACTTCCTTTTCTCTCGCCATCAGCCTCAACCCCTCTGTTAGCGGGCCGACACCAAAATCAGAAGAGGGAACGGAAGACGCAACCTCCAAAGGCTCCGCCATCTTTTTCTCCTCCTCTTCGTCTCCCGGAGGCTCCGCAGCTCTCTTTTCTTCTTCTTCGGGCACAGTCACGGGAACGCCCCCGGACCTTCGCCGGGCTGCCTTTATGGCGTATTTTCTTGCTCTATTAAACCGGCTTTTAGCGGCTAAAGACCTCTCTATGTAGTATTTCTGGTATTGTGTGTGATCACTCCCGCCTCCGTTGGTCCTGAAGTTTTTGTAGCCGGCAAAGTAATGTTTCATGAAGCCTTTTGCTCTTTCTTCGGAGATCACCTCGCCGGATGGCTCCAACGAATCGAGCAGGCCTTCGTCGTCGTAAACTAAATCTTTCCGCTCCTTCAGTAGCTCGTTTAAAGTCAACAGCTTTCTATGGAAGATCCCTATCGATTCTTTCACTTGAAAACACTTTAAGTCCTCGTAGAGGTGAGAAAACTCCTTCTTGTGTTCCTCTTTTAAAGCTTTCATCCGTTTGCTGTCGTTCTGCAGCTCCTCCTTCGGGATCTTCTTCTGCTTCGTTATCCATCCCCAGAAATGGCGTCCTCTCCGCTTTCTTAAGGTGTCTCCGGCCATCTCGCAGTAACACCTGAACCCCTACTAAGAAGGACACTGGGTTCGTTGGAACATTTAAGGGTGATTAGAGAAAAACATATACGAAAAACACCTATAGCGGGGGTGTCCCGCTTTTCGTAGTGTGCGCGACCGAAACGGGAAACGAATCAAAAACGGGTCAAGGTTTAAAAATTATATTATTGATAAACCACGCACCAGACCTATGGGAAATAGGATGATATTTCACTGAGACAATTTTTGGTAGTGCCAGTTATTTAGTTTTCTGTGGAAAAAAAAAACAAAAAAACTACGTCCCCGATACTCTCGTCAAAGACAAACACTTCACCCGACACATCATACCACACCTCGCCGTACAGATGTTTGTCACTTGCGCCTCTCATTCCTGTGGTTTACACGAGAAATCGTGTATAAACTTTTTTCAATCTCGAGAAGGAAGGGTAGGCAGGAGACAGAGGTGACTAATACACGCAGGAAGTGAATTCGACTCGCCTCTCGTCGGAAATATAAACAAACTCACTGACAAAAATGCGCCCCACATGCACCAAAAATATACACATACTTTTTCTTCGACTAAAATTAACTTGATTTCTAATTTTCTCTCATACTACATCTCATTTCAGTTTATCTATCACTTATTTTTTCCGTGATTGTACCTTTCTCTACAAACATATCTCTGGCCATTTTCCCCGCTTTTGGTTAATTTAAATGCAAGCCTTGAATTCTAAGTCTCCTGTCATATAGCTCCTGAGCCACGATACAAGCCCTGATAAATATCCATTAAAAGTACTCAATGGGAATAGTCCCCTCTCATGCAGTACTATCATTTCAATTTCCTGCAGACTTCTCTACCCATCCCACAAAACCGATTCCGCGCGAGCAACTGCGGTCTCATCTAGATCAAGGTCTAAATATACAGGTCAGACCGTTTACATTCTTCTGCGCAGCTTCTGACGTCATTTGGCTGAGTCCATTTTCTCTTTGTGATACACTGAAGAAAACTGTGAAACGCCAAGGAAGACAGGAACTATAATATTATATATATATATATATATATATATTATATATATATATATATATATATATTATATATCATATATATTATATATTCATATATATAGACAGGAACTATAATATTTTATATATATATTTTATATAATATTTGTCAGAATATAACTAATTGCGTGGAGCAGTGCGAGCGAAGGCAACGTCATTTTTGAACGACGGACCAGCTTCAACTGACAGCTATAGGACCCGCTAACCCCACTTTGAGCAGCCAGGTGACGTTCACGGGCCCGCTGCGCCAACTCCCTCGAAATTCGGTCGGAAGTGGTTAGACCTTATATTCTTAGATCTTGATCTAGATAGTCTATGATCCGTTGTCTGACGAGGAGGACCACAGAGTGTGAACGAAATATACAACCTTTCTTTTGTTAGACAGTTTTTCAACAGTATATGCAAGGATATATGTATAGATGTATGTATGTTTGCATGTATGCATGTATATGCATGTATGTATACACGCAAATATGTATGGATATGCATGCATTTATGGCTGCATGTATTTATGTACGTATGTATGGATATATGCATGTATTCATTCATATATGTATTTACCTAATTGTAGTATACAGGAAAAGAGCTGAGCTTTAGATGTTTTAGACTATGTATATACGTACGAGTATATGTACAAATACACCATCACGGGACAAAACATATGTTTGAATGTAGTCACGATCAAGTGTGTGATCCACAAGGTCAATAAGATTTTTTGTCGAGCACGTGATATGTATTCTTATGTAGTTTTTAGCTTACAGTTAGGTAATTTCCTTGAATAGATAAAGAATTCAAACAAACAAAAAATTGTATCATGAAAAGCTGTGTGTACGCAGATGGCTTTGAATATTTTGTTGCATTTTAGGTAGAAGACTGCTTGGGAAGAATACATGCATAAGTACGAGTGCACGTGGATATCCATGATGTGTGACTAGATGTGTGCAACGAGTGCGCATTATTACAAATGCACGTGCACGTATGAGTGAACACACACACACACACACACACACACACACACACACAGTAATGTGACGCTAAGTATTGATTATATTGCAAGGCTGTCAAAGTATTGATTGTCAAACTGAAGTATTGTCAAAATAGTGTCAAAGTATCTATTGGTTTTGCCTGGGTTATGGTTCTACATTATATGGGATAATGTTGTATGCAGTTATAGTTTGTACAGTAAAACTTTTATCGATCATTAATGGATAATGTTCATAATCACATTATTGTACGCTCGAGAATCCGTAAAGACATTACGTCATAGGTTGTCGTCACTTGTAGCTGATTATTTTTCTCAGTCAATCATTTATGCTCTTTAGAAATGTGCATACAAATTAAAAATAAACGCATAGGATTGAGAGGCATAACAAATACAATAAATTGCTTTATTTCAGTCAAGAGAAAAGTTAAGGGGTACAATACATTTTATATTCTGAAAGTTGCTCGAAAAAAACGGAAACATTGGCCTGCAAATTGTCGGAGGGAGAATGTCGAGCTCGTTATTTCTGTAACTGATATTGAGACAATGGACGGTGATGTGTGGTAAGTTTATTCCCATTTATTTATTCATTGATTTATCTGTCTACATTTATTTATTTTTTATTTATCTTTTGTATCCATTTATCTATTTATTTATCTTTTTTGTCTCTTTGTTGATTCATCTGTCGAAATAAATTAAGTAGTACATTGGAAGTGAAGCAACAAGACTTTAACTGCAATCCAGGATCCAAGAAGAGAGGTAAGCAATCTTATCGTCTATGAATGATTGCAGCAGGCAAAGAGATTGAATTGTTCCGATGGGAGTAAAGATTGATGAAGTGAACAGTGAATAATGAAAAGATCTGTTGGTTTTCATACATAGTTATAAGATGGAGAAATGTGCAATATTACTCCAGAAGTGCACAGCTAAGTGATATAGCAACAAAAAATAAACATTGATTTTGTGAATCAGAATTTATCAATGTGATGGCGGATATCAATAAAAAAAAAATGCTAAAAGCTTGCTACAACTCGGACGTTGGCGAGCTTCGAGACGCCATATTTGTTTTTGTTTGTTGTGGAAGGTAGACACTGGTCTTGTGCCCACTGCTTGGAGGCAGGCAAACGTTGTTCCTGTTTTTAAGAAGGGAGATAGATCGTCAATATGCAACTACAGACCAATCACTTTGACATCGGTTATAGGAAAAATGCTTGAATCAATAATAGTAAATAGACTCAGAGAACACATCGAAGGACATAATTTAATTCGTGATTCACAGCATGGTTTCTCCAAGGGTAAGTCATCTGTGACTAATCTATCCTTTTACACTAAAGTATATAAGGCGTCAGATAACAATGATAATTACGATGTTATTCACCTTGACTTTAGCAAAGCGTTCGACAAGGTGCCACGCCAGAGACTACTAAATAAAACTAAAGCTCATGGCATAGGAGGAAAAGTGTTAGAATGGATTAGAGCTTGGATTAGTAACAGAAAACAGCGGGTCACCATAAATGGAATAAAATCTAGGTGGGGCAATATTACTAGCGGGGTCCCCCAGGGCTCGGTTTTGGGTCCCTTGTTGTTCATTATGTACATAACCGACTTAAACGACGGGATAAATAATGATGTTAGTAAGTTTGCGGACGACACTAAAATAGGACGCCTAATTAGGTCAGGAGACGACGCAGAGATTCTGCAGGATGATCTTAATAAATTGTTAACATGGTCGGTGAAATGGCAAATGAACTTCAATATCTCTAAGTGTAGCGTGTTACGTAGGGCTACACAACCCCGAAAATAGATACAGCTTAGATAACACGTTTTTAGAAAAACCTGAGTGCATTAGGTCCAGAAATAAAGCTAACAAAACATTAAGTTTCATTGATAGGACGGTAACAAACAGAAGTGTAGAGGTAATTATTAAACTCTATCTAGTGATAGTTAGACCCATCCTTGACTATGCGGTACAGTTTTGGTCTCCGTCCTACTTAATGGACATAAATTCACTAGAATCAGTACAGAGAAGAATGACCAAAATGATACATGGACTCAGAAATTTGCCTTACGAAGAGAGGCTCAGACACTTTAAGTTACACTTTCTGGAAAGACACAGAGTGCGGGGTGATCTAATAGAAGTGTTCAAGTGGATCAAAGGTTATAACAAGGGTGATGTAAACAAGGTCATCATGATAAAACAACAGGGCAGGACTCGCAGTAATGGGTATCAACTGGACAAATTTAGATTTAAGAAGGAAATAGGCAAGAATTGGTTTACTAATAGGGTGGTCGATAAATGGAATAAACTTAGTAACCATGTAGTAAGCGCTGAAACTATCAGTTGTTTTAAAAAACAATTAGACAACTTTATGGATGGGGATGACAGGTGGTGATGGATACGGAGCTGCCTAATGTAGGCCTTGTGGTCTCTTGCAGTCTCCTTTATTCTTATGTTCTTAAGGATGCTAAATGCATACCCTATAGGAGGTTAGGTTAGGTTAGACTAGACAAATTTATTAGACTTCCATTAGTTCGTCTTCGACAACAAACAAAAACAAACATAGCGTCTCGAAGCTCGCAACTGAAAACATATATTATGTTGATATATTATCATTTACAAAATTAATGTTTAATTTTCTATTGATATATCGCTTAGCTGAGCACATCTGGAGATTTAACGGTATTTGTTCAACTGCGCAAAACCACACGATATAGGAAAATGGTATGTTATAACACATTTATAAAAGTTCACTATAAACCCATTCAACTCCGATGACAAGATGTCTTGTCATTTGGTAAAATGAAACAAAAAATCATAAAACACCAAAATGTTTGATCAACACCAGAAAAATATGACGTCAGTCCACACATCGCTGCGAGCGAAGCGAGGACTGACGTCATATTTTTCTGGTGTTTGATCAAACATTTTGGTGTTTTATGATTTTTTGTTTTATTTTACCAAATGACAAGACATCTTGTCATCGGAGTTGAATGGGTTAACCCACTGTCGGAGAAATAATAACGGAAATAAAGGGAAACTGTAAATTTCGACTACTGTCTGTAGTGCTCATTCTGCTGAAGAGGACTACAGACAGTAGTCGAAATTTACAGTTTCCCTTTATTTCCGTTATTATTTCTCCGACAGTGGGTTTATAGTGAACTACACGATATAGTATTAGAAAATTAAATATTATCTTTTTTAATTATATTACATGAACGTAATATGCGATTTTCTTGGCGGAAAAAAAAATACCTTGCTACAAGCAAATATACTAACGAACGAAGTCGCTAGCATAGGATCGGGACGCCATCTTGTCGTTTGTCAAGTGTTTGTTGTCTGCCCGGTCCAGTTGAGGCCTGGTGTACGCCCTCGGTACTTCCGCCAGTACCTCGCGAGGTATATATTCTTGAAGGAATGCTATGGAGCTGAAATCCATGCATTCCTTCAAGCTATATACCCCCGCAGTCAGAAAGAGTGATTGAACAGGCCGCCAACATCCATGACGACGACGACGACGACGATACGGATGACCTTAAATTACAGGTACTGATGTACTAAATACATGTTAAGTTAGGTTAGGTTGGTTAGAATAGACAAATTTATCATCCTTTCATTTTTTTGACATCAGCATCTATCAAAACAAACATGGGGTACTATTCATCCGACGCAACTTCATTACTTACGAAATCTGTTTTAGCAACTTTTTTGTTTTTCATTTCCGCCACGAAAATTACACATTACGTTAATATATTATAATTTACAAAATTAATAATTAATTTTCTATTGCTATATCGCGTATTTGTGCACAACTGAACATTTAACAAACGATCTTCTTGACAAGTACAGAAGCGCTTCAAACAAAAGACCAATTTGGTTAGGTTGGGTAAGGTTAGCCAAGGCTACAATTACCCCGGTATTTAGACCGCCCTATTCTAGAATTGGTAGGAAAATACGCTGGTAAGAAAATGGTGGTACTGCCTTGTTCCTTATGGTAGTCTACGCACTATAGTCATAATATATCATACAAATATTTTTAACCTAAACTATAACTTTCTTAAAAAAATTTCACGGTTTCCCTTACTGGGGTATTGAGTGCCCCTGCGGACCTCTAAATCGTCTCTATTTACCACGTATATACTTTTTTGTGTTATCTTCGCAATTTCATACATTTTATTTGTATACCTGTGCATTTCATTGCCAATAAATCCAATCCATGATAGCCGAAGATAACTGATCGCACGCGAGTCCGAGAGATTGGCGATGTCAACAAATACACGTGCATGTTTGCCGATGACGTCATGAATGTGAAATAACAACAATAACACTGATTGGTCCGACTCGAAAGCACATGTGGAAACTGAAGTACAAAAATCGCTGTCGAGGGCATCGGGAGTGATGAAGGTATGAGAGAGGAGAGGAGTGGATTCTCTGGTAAGTGATGGGACAGGAAAATGCTTGGTGGATTGAAGGGAAAGTCTTTGAGGGTAATGTGGGCGAAGGTGAAATTAGAATGGGAGATGTGGGATTTTTGCGACTGGAAACGGTCTTGGTAGTAAAAAGAGTGAAGAAGCAAGAGAGGCTTTTGGAACAATTTAAATGTGTGTATAGAGTTATGGGAGGAATCTAGATGTAGTGTTGGGGAATTTCAATGTCAAAGTTGGAGATTAGCCAGCTCACGGAGTAGTAGGGAGGTTTAAGGTGGCATGCAAGAATCTAAGTGGAAAGATTATATTTGAGATATGATAAGCAAGGAATTTGGTGACAGCAAAAACAGCGTTTATGAAAAGAGTCCAGCATATGTATATATAGGAAAGGGTGGTGGAGGGAATGGTGGTTGAGCATTAACATATTATATACTGATACCAACAGGGAGGACTGAAAGAGTTCTGGATGTTCGTGTTTTGGGGAAGAGAGGGATTGTCAGATATTTTTTTGGTAGAGGTGGAAATCAGAGGGAAAGTGGAGATGGAGGAAAAGGGAAGTAGGTTGAAAAGTACGCAGAGTAAGAGGAGAAGACACTAACGAGATCGGACCTTCTACTAAAGAAGAGAAAGAAAAATATTTATCATTCTGCGACGCACAACTGACTGATCGCGAAGGGCAAGGTCCCCTCTGCAAGAGCAAGTGAAAGTGGACCTAAAGGTCGCAAGGTCTTTTGTTCAACCAAAATGTATAAGTTAAGTATATGTCGTCAGAGTCTACGTCCTCCCGAAGCTTGTGACACTTCCTCCAAGGCGACAGAAGGGACATAAAGTTCAAACCCCAAAGGACACGCTCTCCGGAACCCCATTCCTGTATGGAATCCGATGGAGAACGTGTTGGTGTTGTCCACAAAGATGAAGACTGGGGAGCAGAGGTCGTCCAGCCTCCTGGACAGGGTGAGTGATACCAGCCGCCCCAGTCCCCTCCAACGGTACTCGGGCAAGGTGAAAGTGTTCCCCATAGAACCGTTTGGAAACTCCAAGGCCCACGAAACAGGGAGTGACTGTAGGACATTGTCCTTTAGTTGCGTTAGGTCGCTCTCTTCTGGGTTTGTTTTGAAGGCAGCGACCGAAGGAAACTTCGAGATCATTTCCCTGAACACTTCTTTCGTTTCGGTGTGTTTGTGGGCCCAGTGGTCATAAACCCACTCCGCATGTGCTGGAGTCAACCTGCCTAACGTGTAGCCCTCTACCAACCTGAAAGAAGCAAAAGAATGAAATAGGCAAGAATTGGTTTACTAATAGGATGGTCGATGAATGGAATAAACTTAGTAACCATGTAGTAAGCGCTGAAACTATCAGTTGTTTTAAAACGATTAGACCACTTTATGGATGGTGACAAGTGGTGATGGATACGGAGCTGCCTAGTGTAGGCCTTTTGGTCTCTTGCAGTCTCATTTATTCTTATGTTCTTATGTAAAATCAGTCAGATGCAAGTTTGGACATTCATCTAGATATTCTATAGGTTTCATTTTCCCAGAGATTTCGGATAAACTCATTATGTCACCTCGAGCAAATACACGAGAATTTTGTACCCATATTATCAGTTACATTAATGGATATGTCGAGCACATACGATGACACGTCACAGTTGCTTCTTGTACTTACCTTATTGTCACACTATACTTGACCATGTATACACCAAACGCGTCTTTCTTCCACAACGAACAATTTTCTCCTGAGTGCAAAACTTCAGGAAACTCCATCCACATTGTGCTCAAAGAGAGATAAAAGGAAGTTAGCCCCTGACGAGGCACAATTTCGAGTGATAATGCCGAGGTGGACTTGCCTGGTCTTCTTCAATGCTTCCCCGATGTCATCTCTAGAGAGGATGTAGGCGTATCCTTGGTAGACGCTTTGGTGCCGCGGGTCAGCCATCAACCTGCCGGAGCTCATCAATCTCCGAATCTACAAAGTGAATATTTTTTCAGTGCGTACAAAGATTACTCTATCTCAGTGCCTCCCAAAGTGTGGTATGCGAAGGCCTTACAGTTGGTACGTGAGCACTTTCGGGGTTATATGGGATTTTCTGTTGTTGGTTGCCAACAACTAAAAATACACAGCCAGTTCTCCACCTACATCTGTATTGTGAAAGTGTGTTATATCGTTTAGTGAAGTAATAGTTTATTTTCTTTTTTTTTTTTTTTTTTTTTTTTTTTTTTTTTTTTTTTTTTTTGTCTGATTATTGTGGTTCTTTTTTGTGGTTTGAATTTAATCTTTTCCCTTTCCATTCAAACGTATTATTGTACTTTACTGGAATCAGGCGACAGTACGGAACTCCCAAGTGATACTCAATCAGACAAAATGTTTGGGAACCGCTGCTCTATCTGGTGTCTGGAATCATTAGTATGTTGGAGAAGATAAAAACCCAACGATTACAATCGCGTGGAAATGGTAAGTAAAAAGGGATCTTAGGAGGTATTACAGTCTACATTAAGGTAGAAAACATCTAATAGTAAGACATAACCTAGAACTACAATCCTCACCACATCACATCGATTACAAGTCTACAGCTACAAACTAAATCCTCTTTACTACTCGAGTAAGGCCGGACATTGTCTGAAAAATGTAAAAACTTCTCACCCTTGTAAGGACGTACTGGTTACAGGCATAAAGGAAAACCGGTTTAGTCCAGTCTAAACCGGGCACTGACATCAACAGATCCGCAAACTCTTCGTCAGCTAAACCCTCTTCGTCAGGTTGATGTTGTTCCTCATAGTACACTGTAATGCTCTGCATTCCTTCCTGCAAAAGCCCGCACGACTCAGTGGACTGACATTGGAGGCGGTCAGAGCAACGAGTTTGGGAATTCAAAAGAAAGAGGATCGGCTCCCCGGGAGGCACTCACCCATGACGCCGTGTGTGTCAAGACCAAGAAGGTTCTGAACGAGGTCTCCTCACCGGCGAAGACTTTGATCCCCAGTTTCCGTAGGTCGTACTCAATCAGATTGCTAACAAATCCATGAGCCTGAAAAGGGTACATATTCTTCCTAAATTTATTAAAATAAATGCAAAGAATGTGAAGGTGAATGTAGTAGTTTCAGAGTGATTAGTTTCTTTTTAACGTAGCTGCAAAGGCATATCGGAAGGTGTTGACTGCGAACATTATGAAAAAAAGAGTAATAGGCAGAGAACAATTTGGGTTTAGGAAAGGTAGAGGACGCGTGGATATATATATCTTTTTCCTGTGATAAGTCAAGATGACCAAAAATGTTATAGCAAAAGTTAAGGATGCTTTTTGGGGCTTATGAATTGAAGGTATGATTGTGCCTACACCAAGTCTCTTCTGCCTACCCTTTCCAGCTTTCTTCCTTTTACTTTGACGATTCTTCTTATACCATGCTATTATATTTCATTTCTTATGCTATCAAATCACGTATCCTCCATTATTTCTACTTTGTTCCTTCACCACTTAATATTTTCATCATTATCATTATTGTTATTATTCTCTTCTATTATTATTATTACCATTGTTATTATCACCATTATATCATTATCAATATTATTAATCCTTATCTATTTTCAATATCATCATCATCTTATCGGCTGAAAGAAACCTGCACAGCGAAGCTATAGCGATAATCCCATACCACACTCCTGGTCATATGGCCATTTCCCGAAGGTTGAGTGTGGTTTGAATTTTCCGCCAAAATCATCGGAAATTTAAAATTCCCGGCTCTGTGCAGGCATGCGCATTGTCGACTCCACCTCCCCCTCCCTATCCCCTCCCTTCTTAGCCGGCTAGCTCGAGCCGGGCGTCGAGTCACTCACATCGCGGAAACGGGACAGAGTGGTCAACTTGCTGCCCACATGTGAGCAGTCGATCCCGTTTCCTGCTGGTTAATCGTCTGTTAGTTTTATCGCTTTCCGCTTGGCTGCTGGTTTGTCCCATTCTTCGACTACCCTTTTAGTGATCCAAATGTTACCTTCTTTTTTCTTGTGCTCCGGCTTGTGCCCGTTGCTGCGAGTCTGGTAGTGCGGAGGGGGGCTTCTGGTGTCGGCGGCCCCTTACCTAAGTTCTACGGTCCCACAGCTTGGATTGTCAGGACCTAGGCCTAGACTTTGATATTATACGAGCACAATCCGTTCCCGTCTTCGAGCCGTCCGTGGTAAGAACCCGGGCCTCTCGGAAGACGTGGGAACATGTCTTATGGTACGGAGGGTGGCGCCCCCCAAGGTCCTCAGGCCTCTCGGCAGCCCCATACCTCCGACCATCATCGGTCCTCTATTGCCTCACGGTTTGTATCAAGCCCTAGGCGTAGACTTTGACCATATACGATCGCAATCCGTCCCCGTCTTCAGGCCGTCCGTGGTAAGAACCCGGACCTCTCGGAAGACGTGGGAACATGGCTTATGGTACGGAGGGTGGTGGCCCCCAAGGTCCTCGGGCCTCTCGGCAGCCCCATACCTCCGACTATCATCGGTCCTCTATTGCCTCACGGTTTGTATCAGGACCTAGGCGTAGACTTTGACCATATACGATCGCAATCCGTCCCCGTCTTCAGGCCGTCCGTGGTAGAACCCGGGCCTCTCGGAAGACGTGGGAACGTGTCCTATGGTACGGAGGGGGGTGCTCCCGAGGATCATCAGGCCTCTTGGCAGCCCCATACCTCCGACCAGTAATGACCCTCTAACGCCTTATGGCTTGCTCTGTCAGGCCCTAGGCGTAGTCTGACATTTCCACTCGTAATCCGTTCCCCATACGTCTTCGAGTCGTCCGTGGTAAGAACCCGGGCTTCCCGGAAGACAAGGGGACGTGTCTTATGATACGGAGGGTGGCGCCCCGAGGATCATCAGGCCTCGGCAGCACCATACCTCCGACCTTCAATGGTCTAACGCCTCACGGCACCACCCTCCTTCCATGTTTAAGCAAAAACATAAAAAAATATATAAAAAAAAAAAAAAAAAAAAAAAAAAAAATAATAATAATAATAATAATAATAAATAAATAAATAAATAAATAAATAAATAAATAAATAAATAAATAAATAAATAAATAAATAAATAAATAAATAAATAAATAAATAAATAAATAAATACCATGTTACCACACAGCTCTTCTCTTGAGCCACAGCCAACCTCTTGTCAACTTCACCTGGCTTGAGTTTAAAAATGACTTACCTGATGTTCCACCCCCAAGTAAAACAAAAAAGAACTTTAGGCTTAGGGAGTCTAGTGTTAGAATTAGTATAAATCGGTTTAAAGATAAACTACAAACATTTAGCGTAATGAGAAGAGGAAAATTATTTAAATAGTACAGTTTAAGTTGACGCAAAGTGCTAGGTATTGTATAGATAAAATGCCTTGACCATAAAAAAAAAAAACTCAGGTCGAAATGGACATGACTTTTCCTATTTAACTTAAGCTAATCTACAGTCATGATGGTCGAGAATTTTACCATGTTAAAGTTAATTTCGACGCTCACTGTGACTCAGGTCGAAATGGACATGACTTTTCCTATTCAACTTGAGCTAATCTACAGTCATGATGGTCGAGAATTTTACCATGTTAAAATCAATTTCGACGCTCACTGTGACTCAGGTCGAAATGGACATGACTTTTCCTATTTAACTTGAGCTAATCTACAGTCATGATGGTCGAGAATTTTACCATGTTAAAATCAATTTCGACGCTCACTGTGACTCAGGTCGAAATGGGTATGACTTTTCCTATTCAACTTAAACTAATCTACAGTCATGATGGTCGAGAATTTTACCATGTTAAAATTAATTTCGACGCTCACTGTGACTCAGGTCGAAAGGGACATGACTTTTCCTATTCAACATAAGCTAACCTATAGTCATGATGGTTAAGAACTTTACCATATCAAAACTAATTTCAACACCCACTGTGACTCAGATCGACATAAACATGACTTTTCCTATTCAACTTAAGCTATTCTACAGTCATGATGGTCGAGAATTTTACCATGTGTATTTAATTTCAAAACTCTGTGACTCTGGACGAAGTGAACATGACTTTCCTATTCAACTTGAGCTAATCTACAGTCATGATCGTCGAGAATTTTACCATGTTAAAATTAATTTCGACGCTCACTGTGACTTAGGTCGAAATGAACATGACTTTCCTATTCAAATTAAATTAATCTACAGTCATGATGGTCCAGAATTTTACCATGTCAAAATTTATTTCAACGCTCACTGTGACTCAGTGATGTCACGGTATGATAAGATGACGTCATTATGTGATAAATTGACGTCACCATGTAGTCCTATGACGTCAATTTGTGTCTGTGACGTCACGAGACGATCCTATGGCGCCATGATTAAATCCGGTGACGTCACAGTATAATCACATGATGTCACTAGGTATTAAACATATAGAAGTCCGCTTGTGGGTGAAGAGACGTCATAAACTGCCATAACACACTATTGGATGAGAACGCTCGCCACGGGCTTCGAGGACTTCCCGCGGGAAGACTTGGGGTGAGTTGGATACATACCGAGGGTTCAGGCCCGTCTTAGTGGGAGACGCTCAGGGAACGTCTTCACCCAGGACGAAGCCTCTTGACTAACGCCCACGGACGAGGTCGCTCGGAAACGAATTCGGCCTCGCATACTCCCTTTCGGTCTCTCGCTTACCCCGAGGATCTTCACGAAACTAGTGAGAGTGGTAGGCGTACGCTGGACGGAAGCAAGCGTCTCCACACTCAGGTTCCTAGACGGCTAGTTGATGCATTTGCCCACCTGGGAGGGGGAATCGGCAGACATCTCAGTGGCTCTTTGAGTGTTGGCGGCGGTGGAGTTTGGGGTGGACTGTGTCGGGTCTGCCCTTGCTCACATTCAGGGGCTTCATTGGCTGGGGATTGATTTGGCCACATTCAGCGCTCCTCGGGTGCTCCCCTGCGCCAAGAAAGCGTGTGTGTCTCACGCGTTCTCCCTCCTTCAGTGGCGGGGGGGGGGGGGCGCCACCTCAACTTCGCGACTTCGGCCCTTCCACTGAGCCGCTTGGGGCGCCGACGGCTGGTACGGGAGGTCGACAGGAACCTACTACTTCTCCCGCGTGACCTGCCCGGGCCGATACCCTTAGCACTCCACAGCTTGTTGCGTCCCGGGCTTCGGTCGGGGCCCCTACGCCGGTCGCTCTATCCAGGTTTCAAGAGACCTACGTAGTGTAGCAACTACGCCCACAAGTGTTCGAGTCGCTCTCCCTCCGCTACGGCACCCCAGAGGTGGACCTGTTTGCCTCCCCAAACACGACCCAGCTCCCCCTCTACCTCACCTGCATCCAAAGGACACGCACAGGAGGCCCAGACGCCTTCACGGAGGACTGGAACAGCTGGAGGTACGTATTCATTTTCCTCCTCCAGCGACACTAGTCCTCCTGAAGGTGATGCAGACCCTCGGGTCCTTCAAGGGTCAGGTCCTCCTGATAGCTCCCTACTGGCCAACCCAGCCGTGGTTCGGGGAGCTAATGCGATGGGGCCCTTCTCCCCTTCTACTGGGGTCAGCCTGCCTAGCCAACAGCCTTACCGCGCCTCTCCAAGCGTCACTCCAACTTGATGCTTGGAGTTTCTACGGGGAGCTCTCAGCCAACTCTTCTCTACAGAGGCAGCAGACAAGATGCTCAGAGCTCACCTTCCGTCCTCAGTGCGGCAGTGTGGGTCCTGCTGACGGAGATTCCGGAACTGCCTTCGGAGACGCGCGATGGTGACCATCTCCGCCAGCATGGTTCCGGACTTCCTGACTTGGCTGGTTACCTCCACCAACAGGGCACCGGCGACTATCTTGCCTCACTATACAGCCCTCACTGATCCGCTACGCTTTGGCATGAACATCCGAGTGCCACAGAGAGCGCAAACTCTCCTAATGAAGGGGATCAGCGCCTCGAGAGAGCCGAGACATCAACCAGTCCTGGCCTGGTCCTTGCATTGTGTTCTGCAGTACCTGGCGTTCGAAAGGGCCATTATGGAGGAAGAACACTTCCCTCAACGTGTCGTCTTTCTGCTCGCCTTGACTACTGACTACAGGGCTTCACAGCTGGAGGCAACCACCCGCCACCCGTCCGTCTCCAAACTGGAGGAGGACAGCTCGGCCCTAACCCTCTCTCCATCACCAACATTCCTGGCCAGGAACGGCCGAGCGGACGACATGATTGGCCCTCTCAGAATACAATCCTTCCGGGAGGGAGGACGCCCACATCCACTGCGCCCGGTCCGTGCGTTCCAAGACTACGTGAACCACACGGAAGAGATTTCTGAGGATCATCTCTTCTACAACTCGAAATTTAGGATTCCTCTAACCCCGAGGTCCCGGGCGCACCTGCCTTTCCGCTTTTGGGAGAGAGCCGACCCGGGCCATGCCCCACACGCCCACAGCATCAGGGACTTTGTGGCATCGCTGGCGTTTCTCCGCACCCACTCTGTGGAGCGGGTGCGGGACCTAGGGGCTGGACATCGACGACTCCCTTGGGGACACGGTGTCTCTACCACTCGGTCGCCCCTGTCCCATGTGTCGTCATGGAAACGGCTCCACCCCTCTCATCTAAAAAAAAAAGGTAGTGGAGGGGGCAAAGGGCGACCGAGGAGTGGGGAGGGGCCAGGAACCGCTGAACAGGATACAAATTTCGTATAATTTACGCATTGTGTGAACAGTGCAATGTTGTGCATGTCACATTCTTCAGCGTGGGTACTTGACGTTTCTTTCTCCCCTCTACTGAGTGATAAAATTAATAAGTCTCCCATAGGAAAGACACACGTAATAACGGTTTGAATCAGGCTTCACCTCTCCTCCCACCTGTCCTCGTCTCATGCATAGCTTCGCTGTGCAGGTTTCTTTCAGCCGATAATATTTCTTTGTCGCGGCTCGTGCCGCTTAAATTGTTCTTATCGGCTTAAGAAACCTGCACAGATTTAGGGTCCCTCCCTCCTCCCACAGGCGAAGCCTTCATTTCTCATTGAAGTGACATGACGGCTCAAGCGAAGCGGCTAAGAAGGGAGGGGATAGGGAGGGGGAGGTGGAGTCGACAATGCGCATGCCTGCACAAAGCCGGGAATTTTAAATTTCCGATGATTTTGGCGGAAAATTCAAACCACACTCAACCTTCGGGAAATGGCCATATGACCAGGAGTGTGGTATGGGATTATCGCTATAGCTTCGCTGTGCAGGTTTCTTAAGCCGATAAGAAGAATTTAAGCGGCACGAGCCGCGACAAAGAAATAATTTTTACTGTTATTATTAATGTTATCATTGTTACCACTACTCTTATTGCTAGCATTATCATTATTATTACATTTACATTTACATTTATCATTTGTTACAATGAGTATGTAATGTTCACACTTGTCGCCAACTATGGTAACAAGGAGAGGTAGTAAGGTCCACCTCATGTATAAAATGCCCACAGCTCATTTGTACACCATTCCTTTGAAAAAGCATACCTGCGAAACTAGTCAGGAATAAACTCAGACTAAGATTCCTGTGTTTCCTACTCCACTTACGTCAACCTGTCAGAATGTCTCAAGACACACACACACACACACACACACACACACACACACACACACACACACACACACACATATATATATATATATATATATATATATATATATATATATATATATGTATGTATGTATATGTATATACATATGTATATATAAGGAAGAACTAAAAGATCTTTGTTACAAAAGTTATTCCTTTCCCAATTGATGTCAAGGTAAAGGAATAACTTTCGTAACAAAGATCTTTTAGTTCTTCCTTTCCACGAGAACTTGATAAGTCTTCCTAAGATTCTTAGTTTGACATCAATGTGGTATTTAAGAATACAAACTCTATTACAAACATTCTTATTAAAAATTCCCCAGGTGATGGGGTAGGCTGTGTTTACTGTATAGCATTCCTTGTCATAAATGTGATAAATACTATATTGGTCAAGCAGGAAAAGAGTCAGATACTAGAATTAATCAACACAGGTATAGTGTGAGATCAGGTCAATTGTCCAATGTGATTTTTGTACACGTAAGAGACCAAAACCATCCCATTGATTGGAATAATTCCAAAGAAATTGTTGGATAGAAAAATTATTGAATCCAGTTTCATTAAATATTCTTTTGATAACATTATGAACGTAGGTTTAGACTTATATAAACTTGATAACTTCATTGTCAATAAAATTGTTGATTATGAAGCAACTCATGGTGTGTCCCCGCCCTGATTCGCTTTGGTTAAAAATTGTCTTGTGTGACCTCACATGTTCCCGTCTTGTCTACTCCTTTTCTGTATTTACGTTCCTACCCATTGTCATTCTGTATTCCTTGAAAATGTCTGAATAGACAAAAATGCTCGGATCATAGTGTCTTATTTCCCAAGTGGTTTTCTGCGAAATCTTACATTCACGCGTTTTAGTGATTTGTGTTACATATAATATTATATATATATATATATATGTATGTATATATATATATATATATATATATATATATATTAGTGTATTTTGGGAGCAGGTTCTCTTTTAAACATGTTTGATTGAATACGACAACATTCTGGAAGTTGTTAATTTTCTTTCTTGTGTTTTCTATATTTCTAATTATATTCTTCCCTTGGATAGGGTGGGCATAAACCAATTTCTTATAATTCTCCATTTTATTACACGACGTTTCGTCTCTAAAAAGACATCTTCTGGTATTTCTGTTTTAAAGATACAATAAATATTTATGATACTACAAGTTTGAATTACATTAATGGTTGGACGTATACAAGATTATATTTAGAAATCAAACCTTAGAATTACAGTTAAGTTTAACATATTAAAATTACATTTTAAATATAACAAAAATAATGGTTAGACATATACAAGATTATATTTAGAAATCAAACCTTAGAATTACAGTTAAGTTTAACATATTAAAATTACATTTTAAATATAACAAAAATAATAACTACTACATGCCTTATAGGTGAAATGTTTAAATGGCTGGTGGCTACATCTTGACCCTGAGTGACCTTCGCTTAGGAAGGTGTGAGGTGATTAGCAGATTACCCGTGGCCTCTGGCCTTTTAAACGAACCCGTGACCTGATGAGGAGAGGGGTTGTGTGGAGGGGGAGGAGGAGGAGGTGGAGGAGGGAGAGGAGAGGGTGAAGGGGGGTGGGGTTGGGTTGTGCTGAGGGGGAGGGGGAGGAAGAGGCGAAGGAGTGCAAACCAACCAATGTTTGTTCATATATACACTATTATTCCTCACACCCTGATGGCGTAAAGAGGTCTGTTTTTTCTTCGATGTTCCTCAGCGCCCTACGCATTTCCAGCCCAGAGTACATCGATGATGAAATAAGATGTATTTACGACATTGGTACTAAGCTACAATACTCCACACATGTTTTTGACATAGCTTACAATCGTGCTAAAAGGACATTTTATAACCTTAGGTCAACTCAAACTTTCAATATGAATAACTTGCTAATTCTACCGTACCAAGAGAACCTGCAAAATATTACAAATATATTACGTAAATTTAACATTAATGTAGTTTTCAACAATAAGAACACTGTAAGACAATTGCTCATAAATAATTCTGTCAATAGTGATAAAGGGTGTGTGTACAAAATACCCTGTAAATCATGGAATCAGTTTTATGTTGATCAGACTGCTAAAACACTCAAAACACGAATCAATCAACACAAGAAATACGTTAGAGAGGGAAACCAATCTAGCGGTATATTCAACCACATGAACCATTTTAACCACCCAGTTGACTGGGATAACGCTAAAGTCATCGCATACAACAACAACATAACAGAAAGAAATTTAATTGAATGCAGTTTGATCAAATCTAGTAAGGGAATAAATGTTAATCTTCATCAAGGTTTGTACAAATTAGATAGTTATATTTCTCATGAAATTTCAAAATTATTTAAATTATAATATAAATTATGAGCAGTTGTCCCATACTTGTTGGTTACCAGGACGGTTCAAACGTCCGTCACGTGTACTTCTTCCTCTACCTCTCCGAATGTCCTCTTTACTATGTCATATATTCTGTACCTTGTTTCTTCATTTTATAATTCCTTCTTTATATCTGCACTGAAGATGTAATTATACGAAAGCGCTCTGCTTCGTTAGTTTACTTTTCCTAGTGGTTACTGACGCATTTGTGAACACACGCTCCTAGTGTTTTTATTGCACACACACACACACACACACACACACACACACACATATATATATATATATATATATATATATATGATATGTATGTTATATGTATATATATATATATATACTGTATATATATGATATGTATGTTATATGTATGTATGTATGTATATATATATATATATATATATATATATATATATATATATATATATAGATATATATATATATATATATATATATATATATGAATTAATCAAACCGCCACCTTTTCCCTATGTGTACCGTCATCAATACTCACATTTATGGAATTGGGCATCTGGGACTCCAGAATGTCTCTAAGCTTGGGTAGAGACTCCCGGCCTAGCTCCCTGACGAAGACCATGGTTTCTGCTGGAGCGAGAGGAGCAGAAGGCATCAGAGAGTTAATCTAATTTGATGTTGTTCGCTACACTGTGTTGCAGGCATCCCTTCCCTCCCCTCACCCCCTCCACACACACACACGCTTTCACCTTGGTGGAGGAACTTAAGGGGAGATTCAGGGTCAGTGGGTGAGTCGTTTGTTGCAATACAATAGAAGACAATGTAAAGGTCAATTCATATAGGGAACGTTGGTCTGCTTTTGTTTGCGCCTGTGCGTTGTCTCAACCGGGAGCCAGGCGAACCTGACAGGCTTCAAACTTGCTTACCGTAAGAAGACCGCTGCCCCAGTTAAGAAAATCAATGATGACACAAACCGCTGATGACAAATTATGTGCGTTGCTATGGTAATGCCAGGCTTGTCAATATATTTGTTCTCTATCAAGAATATTGTTGAAACGATGACACCACTACGCCCAGTGACTGATATGAATGACGTAACATATATGTGTTCATGTGACTAGTGCATATTGTAACTCAGAACACGTGCTTACTCTGAGGACAGTTTTTGTATTCTGGTTACGTGGCCTGGCACAGTACTGGTCGGGTGGCTGTCGCTCAAGGGAATCTACAAAACACTCACGAAAGGCGAAAGTGCACAGGGTCAATACCGATTGCTTTGGTGCCGTACTGGGGTCAGCTTTACTGCAAGAGAATGTCCAGCACAGCTGGCTTTTCCTGAAGGTGGAGCAGCAAGATGCTCACTACCTGCACTCAGGTAGCTGGTGTTCAACTGAAGCATGGAATTGCGTGATACCTCCATTGCGTGATACCATGTTAACGACAAGAACGTGACAATGCATGCCGTTCAAGATGATTTCATCTGCGAGCTGATTAGTCATTCACCTCTTTTTTTTTTTTTTACTGACTACATTATCGCCCTCTTGCGAAATGGGATATGATGTTAGTGACCATAATGATAATGACGATGATTGCGATGGAGATGATGATGTGATGGTGGTAGCAGTGATGAAAACGTTTATGATGGTGATGGTAAACGGGATGTTGATAATCTAGGATGGTGACAATGAGGAGAGAAGGCGAGAAAGAAGGTCCGACACATCACACCTGACCTACATCACACTTGACCTGACAAATCACACACAGACCTCACCCCTTTTCCATACTTTGGATTTTAATTTGTGCACTAGGTTTCAATGGACTAGTTGTGGAGTTGTGGGGGCATTAGGTCTTTCGTAGTTTATATTAATTTCTATGTTCTCCTTTCCAGTTCTTACTATTTTTTTTAACCAAGTGGTAGTGTTTCTAGGCCTTTCCTCTTGGGGACATTTTGTTCCACTTGTTATTTTGTTAGTTTATTTACCGTAATGCAATAATTATTGCGTCATTATTTTGTATGTATTTTTCTCAAATATATTTTTATTGTTTTTGTATGTTTGTAAGTGCAAACTGCACCAGTGAATTATAATGTACAATATTTTATTGTCTAGCACACGCAACTTTGTATGTGCGTATTTAACTGCGATCGGTATACGGGCCCAAGGTCTAAATATACAGGTCAGACCGTTTACATTCTTCTGCGCAGCTTCTGACGTGATTTGGCCGAGTCCATTTTCTCTTTGTGATACACTGAAGAAAACTGTGAAACACCAAGGAAGACAGGAACTATAATATTTTATATATTATATATCATATATATTATATATTCATATATATAGACAGGAACTATAATATTTTATATATATTTATATATATATTTTATATAATATTTGTCAGAATATAACTAATTCGTGGAGCGGTGCGAGCGAAGGCGACGTCATTTTCGAACGACGGACCAGCTTCAACTGACAGCTATAGGACCCGCTAACCCCACTTTGAACAGCCAGGTGACGTTCACGGGCCCGCTGCGCCAACTCCCTCGAAATTCGGTCGGAAGTGGTTAGACCTTATATTCTTAGATCTTGTACGGGCCTATCAGGTAGGTATTGTTACCACCCGTATATATCAGACGATGCAGTCAGGAGACGCATAACCACTTCCTATCTCTAAATGCATTCGCCTCGAACAAGGTAGTTCAAGCGCTCAAAAAAGGTAGTTTCCGGCATCTATCTCTAAGTGCGTAGCTCGAAAGAGGTAGTTTTCAGCCTCTTCCTCCCATCATGCAGATTGTCACTTACGTAAGATTCGGGTCAGCGAAAGTGAATAGTCCTCATCATTTTTATTCGCTTTTCCCCTATTCAGTCTGTCACAGACACATATTTTATTGTCTTAGTTTCATAAGGAGACTCTGAAATTGCCATTTACCTCTCTGTCATTGATAACATAGACCTGATTATCTTAGTCTTATCAGAAGAGTCTTAGGAATGACCAATTGTCCATTTCACACCCTTTTTTGTCTATTAGGGTGATTCTTATTTGTCTAACATTTTTATTATCTGATTGCCTTATTTATCTTGTATTCGTATGTTATATATTTACATATGTTGGTGTCATTGGCCCAGATTCCCATTCTCTACGTGTAATTGTATTGTGTGTCTTTTGTTACGTACACAACTTGCGGTTGACGAATATATAAGCACGCTCAATCCTTGACCCTCGTGATAAAATCTAACTCGGGCCAGTTTAGACCCATATGAGGATTGGTTTGAATTTACCAGCCATATTAACCCCCTTTTTCAACTAGGGTCTTATTATATCTGCTATCCATTTTTTTGGTCTATTCGACCCCAGACATCCCATTATTTTATGTGTTATGTACCTGTCCTTGTTTTCTTTATATAAAGTATCAATATATATATATATATATATATATATATATATATATATATATATATATATATAAATATATATATATATATATATTCAAACCACAAGTCTAACAATCCTTCTGGAATCTTTTGATTTTTGATACCCTACCTCTAATCGTACAGATAATTGCCTATCTGTAGACCGGAAAACTTAGTGACAGAATCGAGGTGACCCATAGGCTACCTGTACGTAACTATTGTATGTATGTATATATATATATCTATATATATATATATATATATATATATATATATGTATATATATATATATATGTGTGTGTGTGTGTGTGTGTGTGTGTGTGTGTGTGTGTGTGTGTGTGTGTGTGTGTGTGTGTGTGTGTGTATTTTATATATCGCTTAGGGGTACACCTCTAAAATAATACCCATATAGACATATACATATATATATATTTATATATATATATATATGTATGTATATACATGTATATGTGTATATGGGGTATTATTTTAGAGGCGTACCCCTAAGCGATATATCAATACAATTTTAAATATTAATCTTTTCAGTTAAAATACATCAACGTAATATGGTTTTTTTTTTTTCCTTGGTGGAAATTTAAAAATGCTAAAAGCGGTCGTCTTCATAAATACAGTAGCACTTAAAACCAAAGACCATTTTGTTTTAAGTAAGGTTAAACTTTCATTTAGTCCTAAAGATACCCTCAGACTTCCGTTGGTTCGTCATCCACAACAAACAAAAACAAACATGGCGTGTTGAAGCTCGCATCTAGCTCCAAATTGTCGGTAGTGTAATGCTTTTAGCAACATTTTTTGTTACTGACTTCCGCCAAGAAAAACATATTAGGTCAATTAATTTTAATTTACAAAATTAATTTAATTTTGTATTGATATATAGCTTAGGTGTGCATTTCTGAAAAAAGATTATCGTATGTGTATATATGCATAACTGTATATATGCATATTTGTATATATATATATATATATATATATATATATATATATATATATATATATATATAACATCAAGAAAATATATTAAACTACTGTTAAACAAATGGAAATTCTTGGACCCTATGTCTATTACTGGGTTCAAACAATCAAGAAAACGGTTCAAGGTCGTCACACCGCCGTGAGGACACTGGGAAAAGAAAACTATTTAATTTAACTTTAAGAAAATATAATTAAATAAATTTAGAAATCACATGAAAAATACGTGGTGAACATATGAAAAACAACGTATCTCAAGACACATGAGAATTAAACAAACTTGACAATACGTAACAATGTGCACCCGACCTCTTTAACATGAATAAGAAAATATCCAAGTTCGAAAGTTTTAACGGGACTGAACGTATGTAACACCGGTTCACAGTTTACTAAGCAGTTCTGACATATTAAGTTAATCCTAAGCCCCAATATACTACATTACTCTGCACACACTTATAAAGGGACACTACGAAACTAAGTTATAAGTAACCTGGCTCACTGCTACGAGAGCAAGGGGAGAAGGTACTAACCTCCATGCAGGTATATTAGAATCTAACAGGCAGGGATGCCGCAACTTCTACACTGCCATGTAGAATTGGAGTGTTGCCACACCGGGGCATACATTTTTCTCGGGCGTGTGCAGACTTTCATAGCAAGATATACTTGTCAAACTTTGACAAAATGTTGGTTCTAGTTTTTTTATTCTTGAATGTATATAAGAACCCCATGCCCTAACATATTCAGTAAAATACAAAAAAAAAAAAAAAAAAAAATATTTTTATTATCGCCAAAAGAAAGCTGAACTTGAGCGTAGAATTTTTTTCTACACCGTAAAAACGTATTTTTGGGGTACAATATATAATAATTAACATAATTACCAATAAAAGTCATATTTTGATGTACCATTTATTATTTGATAACTAGTTAAGTGTTTTTTAAACAACAGCTTGGGTTATTAAATGTTTTGAACAACCTACTGATATGTAGAAAAAATTTCCTCGTGTCCTCGTCCAGTTGCCACATGCCGCTATTTTTCTATGTTTTGGTACAAAATTCTACGAAACGGCAACCCTTCTAACAGGTTGGATAGCTCTATGCAGCTGAGCGAAGGCAAACTCACAGTTCATTGGTTAATACAAAAGACTCGTTCCTCCCGCGTGACGAGGGCATACGTTCGTAACTTATTGGATAATACAAGGGGTGCAGGTTTTTACCTAGCACGACGAGCCTACAACATTACACGGTTCCTTTCTTATTGGATCTTATCCTTGGTCTGTTTACGCGAGAAATACAAAAGAGATATTCTTACGTCACCATCTATGACGTAACTAGAATTATGCAACAGAGGCAAACGCGCAATGGACACTTGAACACAAATACAATATTCTTATAAGTGAACACAGTAGTTTACAGTAACAAATAAGCATATAACAATACAGGCTCATGTAAAGAAAATAATACCTTACGGTGACAGGATTTTGCCATAATCAACCAAGGTGTCACCCATAGTTATAGTGCGAACATACGAAATATGACATTTCCTCACAAATAATGAATAATTACATATATGGGATGTACAGATGTACACATCACATAGATGTAACACCTCCCCACCAAAAGAGAAAAAAACATCTTGAAGGTTTTTTTTCACATTCGGCAGATATGTGTTACGACCTGGAAAGACAATCAGCTATCAGATTGTCTTTTTCTCGTATATACTTTACATCTATATTATATTCTTGTAAAAACAGACTCCACCTAGTTAAGCGGAGTTTCTTATCCTTGGACTATTCAAGGTATTTCAAGGGATGGTGGTCAGTGAAAACTCTTAAATTTGCGCCAACAGGGATATACACAGCAAAATGTTTCAAAACCAAAATAATGGACAACAGTTCCTTTTCAATCATGGAAAAAACTTTGAGCCACATTCAGTTTCTTCCTGAAGTAACTCACAGGATGATCTATAGCGTCTTTAGCTTGTAACAATACTGCACCAACACCAATGTTGCTTGCGTCACAAAACAGAAAACTGTTTCGAGATGTCTGGGGCCTGCAACACTGGAGCTGTACACAAAAGGCTCTTCGCTTGAACAAAAGCTGTGTTGCAAGCATCAGTCCACTGGAACTTTGCTCCCTTCTTTAGTAGATCGTTTAAAGGAGCGATTAAGGAAGAGAAATTATAGATAAACATTCTATAAAAGGCAATGGTTCCTACAAAACTACGAACCTCCTTCTTGGTCTGAGGTGCTGGAATTCTGAGAATGGCTTCTACTTTGACTTGGGGCGGAGCCAATTCTCCCTGTCCTATCACATAACCAAGATGATGTGCCTTGGCCTGAACAAATTCACACTTGGTCAGATTGAGCATCAGACTGACAAACACTAACTTGTCAAAGAACAAGGTTAGATAATCCAAAAGATCCTGCCAAGTATCACTATACACTACATCATCAAGGTATGTTACACAACCAGGAATGTCCTCGGTAATATTATTCATTAACCGTTGGAACGTGGGGGGGGGGATGCGTTGGTCATACCAAAGGGCATAACTTTACACTGGTCTTTCCCAATGGTGTGAAACAGGAGATAGATTGTGCACGAGGTGACATGGGCACTTGCCAATAACCACGGAGAAGATCTAGTTTACTTAAGAAATGTGACCCGGCCACTCTATCAATACACTCCTCTAATCTCGGCAAGGGGCACGAGTCCCTTTTGGTTACCGCATTCACGCGTCGGAAATCGACGCAAAACCGCTGAGTATCATCGGCATTCGAAACTAAGATTACTGGTGAGTTCCACTCTGTGTTGGCGTAATTAAGCAGTGGGCCAGCATATAGTCTATCTCCTTTCTGATGATTGCCGCTCGTTGCGGGTGGACACGATACGGTCCCTGCTTAATGGGCTTCGCGTCTCCTATATCAACACCATACAGTATTAGGTCAGTCTTTCCAGGAGTATCTCGAAAGATTTCCTGATACTTACTTAATAAAGCTGTTAAGTCCTCCCGTTGTGCGGCCGTGAGGTGGTCCACTTATCCACAACCAGGGGGCCACCCTCCTGCATTCTCCTTCCACGTCATCTCTAAGGTGGGTGAAATAGTTTCCTCGTCTACCTCATGGACGAGAGAAACCGTACACACACTAGTGACAGTTTCACCCACCGGGTTCGGTTTCCTCTCTTGATACAATTTCAGCATGTTAACATGACATAATTGTTGACACCGTCTCCGATCTGGAGTGGCAGCAATATAGTTAAATTCCCCTACTCGTTTCAATACCACGTAGGGTCCACCGAACTTGGTCACCGGGATTAAATTCCCGCACTTTGGCATTTCTGTCATAGTGTTTCATTCTTTCCTGAGCACTCCTTAAACTTTCTCTGGCCATTTTCCAACATGCGGCCAACTTACCTTCCACATTAGTCACCGACTTCAACATGTCCTTGGAGGCAGAACTATGCTTTTTCAATAAACACTCTTTTAGGACTTTAAGAGGTCCTCGAACCTCGTGTCCGAACACTAATGCAAAAGGCGAGAGGCCCGATGATTCGTTAGGTACCTCGCGCACGGCAAATAACAAGTAAGGTAAGGCTTGGTCCAAACCTGTATCATTTTCTAAACACCACTTCTTTAACATTGCTTTTGAGGTTTGGTGGTACCGTTCAACTGGCAACTCATCAACCAGCTCCACCATAGCCTGTCGTAGAGAGACGACTGTAGGTCTATGGCTACTAGAGGTACCTTTGCTAGGCCCCCTAGGGAGCTTTAATATTACATTCTCTCCAACCACTGGACTTTTTACCAAACTACTCAGCATTAGGGACTGGAGGGCCCCTGAGTCACGTAGGATGGTGACTCGTTCCCGGTCTCCTCCTATGGAGATGAAGCCTTGGAACAGAAATGGTTAGTATCCCTTTAAGTGGGGATTAAGTTTACCCTCCAATCTAACAATACCCTCATCTTCATTCACCTCTGATGGGCTGTTATCTATCTCTAAACTTATCAATGCCACTGTTTTGGCCACACTCTCTCCCTGGGCCTGAGCCTTGCCCTTACTGTAGGTACTTTCACTCTTATTCGTTAACGCTACGGGCTTGACACCCTCTATCTCTCTGTGGTCAAGACAGCCATCACTTAATTCAAATTCATATCTTCGACGGGGTCGTCGTTAGTTGCTAGAGCTTCGAATCTTTTTTAATTTCTAACTGAAATGTCTTATCATCATCTTTAACTTTCACAAGGCTTATTTTCTCTTTTAAAACTAGTTAATTTCTCTGTGCAACCTACCATTCTATGGTCACTACCTATGTTGACTTTATTTATGACCATAATATTGCTAACGCTCTTGCTCTCATTTCCTAGTATGAAGTCTACTTCGTTCTTTGTTGTTCCATTTGGACTTCTCCAGGTCCACTTACGACCTACATGCTTTTAGAAGAAAGTGTTCACTGTCCTTATATTGTAGTTCTCTGCAAAATTGACTAACATCTGCCCTCTGTCATTTCTTTCACTTACTCCCAAACTTCCTAATGCACGAGCCATCTCCCATCCTCTTCCCCACTTTAGCATTAAATTCGCCTATTACCAACGTGTACTTACTTTTTTCTTGATCCATTACCCGACTTAAATCATCATAGAAGGACTCATTTTCATCTTCTGAACTCTGTGAAGCTGGTGCATAAACCTGAACTATTTTTAGAGTGTACCTTTTACATAGCCTAATCATAATCCAAGCTACCCTGTCTGACAAATTACTGAACTTGACTACGTTACCAGCAACCTCTTGGTTGATCGAGAATTCTATTCCACTAGATCTTTCTTTTTTCTTATCTCTATAATAGAATAGGTGGGGACCTATGTTCTCTCTATCGACATAGTTTTTGTAACATTAAGATTCTCAAGCCTATCCACCACGTCAAGGTGTCAACTCCCGTATAGGAGATATATATATATGCATATATATATATATACATATATATATATATATATATATATATATATATATATATATATATATTTGAATATCTGGGGAGCAGATTCTCTTGTATGCATGCATTGTTAAAATAGACAGCGTTAGTGAGGTTGTTGATCTTCTTGTGAGTATTCTCCAGTTTTCTAACCAATATTCTGCTATTTAGAGGGTGGGCATAGACCAAGTTGCCAAAATGATTCATTTATTTCAACGTTTCGTCTAACAAAGAGACATCTTCAGGAAATTCTGTAACATAGATAATAATGACGTACAGAAATAAAGAAAACAACATGTAAATCTAACCAATTATACAAATATAGAAGTAAATATCAATAAATGCGCAAATTCACACAAATTAACACTATACATGGGCTGATGGGGACCGTTACTTACAATAGTTAAAAGGTCCGATGAAATGACGAAGAAAACCCTTCGCTCGGTGACATATATACGCACCTAGCCGGCTTGGGTTATTGGTTAGAAAACTGGAGAATACTCACAAGAAGATCAACAACCTCACTAACGCTGTCGATTTTAACAATGCATGCATATATATATATATATATATATATATATATATATATATATATATATATATGTGCGCGTGTGCGCGTGTGCGCGTGTGCGCGTGTGCGCGTGTGCGCGTGTGCGCGTGTGCGCGTGCGCGCGTGCGTGCGTGCGTGCGTGCGTGTGTGCGTGTGTGTGCGTGTGTGTGTGTGTGTGTGCGTGTGTGTGTTCACCTTGGTTCACCTTGGTATTTGGATCACGTGTTGGACTCGTGATCGACAGCTATTTCCCTCCTAGAAGAGAGCTCAGAGCTCGTATGTCCGATCTATGGGTAATGCTATGACCTTACATGCACACACACACCCAACTCCCCGCCCACGAGAGTTAGAGTAACGACTCGAAGCGCAGCGATACTGAAATAATTTCAGCCCTGGGCAGGATTCGAACAAGGTACCGCCGGCACCGCCATACTGACAGTCTGGGACTCTACCAACCGCGCCATCGAGCGTGTGCGTGTGCGTGCGCGTGTGCGTGCGTGCGTGTGCGCGTGTGCGCGTGTGTGTGTGTGTGTGTGTGTGTAAGAATATATGCATGTATTAATGACGTAACACACGTGTTTATGCCAGTAAAGTGATAACAGGTGAAACTCGCACGACAATTCTAGAGCATCGCATATCTATTCATGTCTTCATTGATTCATTTATTTGCATTTATTCATTTACATGTTTATCTATTCATTTGTTTATCTATATATACTAAGGTTTTTTTCTCCTTATACGGGAGGTAGCCAGGTTATTTATTAATTTAATTATATTTATATATATATGTTTATTTATCTATTCATATATTTATACCTTTCCATATTTATATTGCTTCTTCATTTATTTCTCCATTTACTTATACACTTATATATACTGTAGTGTGTATATATACATTATATTATATATACATATATATATACATATATATATATATATATATATATATGTATATATATATATATATATATATATATATACCAAATGCTATTTCCTCCTTACAAGGAAACTATCCAAAAATAAAGGCCTAAAAACCACTTCCACCCATTCCATCCCAACATGCTCCACTCCTATCTACTCCCCTCTCTCGCTCTTATCTTGGCTTCTCATGGATGACGGGTCATCACTGCATCTTGTCCACTGTCCTGGGTCAGAAGCAGTATCGCAAGACACAGCACATCCACATCAAGGCAGCTTCATTAAATCGGCGACCCCAACTCTCCGTCCCCTTATGCAAAAATGGAGAAAATGGGGATAAATCCCTTCAAGCTGCATTAATTTATTTTTCCCACATACTCCCTCACACCCCATCTCCCACACACTCCCCCTCCCCTCATGTATCACAGCATCATCCATACAGGACCCTTCTCCACTCACCCCTATCTTCTGTCCTCTCCCGTCCTTCCTCAACAAACATTCCCCTCTTTCCCTATGCCCCTTTCACCCCATCCATCCATCTCATCCTTGGTCGCCCCCTCATGTTCACCCATTTCCACCTCTGCCTTCCACACCTCTTTTACTAGTCTTTCTTCACTCATTCTTTCCATGTGTCCAAACCATCCTAATACTCTTTCATCAACCCTATCTCCCAACTCCTTTTCCACCCCCGTTCTCCCCCTCATTTCTCATTCTATCCAGCCTAGTTATCCCTACCATACTCCTCAGGCGCCTCATCTCAAACACATTCAAACTTCTCTCTTCCTCTCTTACTAGTATGTTCCATGTTTTTGCCCCGTACATTATTGTCGGCACAATCACTTCTTCATACAATCTCCTCTTAGCATCCATTCCCAAATGTCTATTTCTCATTACACTTTTTAATCCCCTATGGCATTTACTCGCTTCTCTCAATCTACATTCTACCTCCTCCCTACTCCTCCCTTTCCCGCCAGATTCACACCCAAGTATCTAAAACTATCCACTTCCTCCAGTCTGTCTCCCTTAATACTCAATTCAAGTCTGCTGCCACTTTCTCCCTTTGTACATCTCATCACTTTACTTTTACCCACATTTATCTTATACTTCCTTTTTTCGCACACCCTCCCAAATTCTGTTACTAACTTCCTCAATCCCTACTCTGATCCTGCCTCAAGCGCAGTGTCGTCATTAAACAACAACTGGCTTATCTCCCACTTTTCTCTACATTCTTTGACCATCTCCAATCCCCGACCTACTATCCTTGCATTTACCTCTTGCCCCACCCCATCCATGTATAAATTTATATTTATTTAATATTTTTACATCTATTTCATATATTAATTTCATTTTGTTTTGTTTTTACTTGTTCCATATTTCTATGCCATTGTACATTGTATATTGTTAACTGATTAATTTATTTGATAATTTTTATTCTATTTTATTTAACCATTTCTTCACTTTATTTATCTATCTTTATCTATTTGTTTACTTATTCAGTAATGAGAAGAGTGAAGTAGTAAGGGAGCCTTTTTGATCAATTTAAATGTGTGTATAGAATTTTGGGAGGAATCTAGATGGGAGATTTCAATGCCAGAGTAGGATATTTGCCACTTAATGGAGTAGTAGAGAGGTTTAGGGTGCCATGTAAGAGTCTAAGTTGAAAGATTATATTGGAGATGTGATTAGAAAGGGAATTGATAACAGTAAACAGTGTTTTAAGAGTCCAGCATATGCATATACAGGAAAAGGTGGTGGAGGGAATGGTGGTTGATAGAGCATCAACAGATTATATACTTTCATTAAAAGGGAGGATTGGAAAAGTTCTGGTGGTTTATGTTTTGAGGGAAGAAAAGATTGTTTATATATATATATATATATTTATTTTTTTAGAGGTGGAAATCAGAGGGAAAGTGGAGATGAAGGAAAAGGAAAAGAGATAGAGAATTGCGGAGAGTGAGAGGAGAAGACACTCTAACGAGACAAGACTAAAGAAGAGAAAGAAAGGAAAATCCTTATCGTTCTGCGACGCACAAGCAACTGGTCTCGAAAGGTAAGGCCCCCTCTGCAAGAGCAAGTGAGAGTGGACTCAAAGAACCCATGATCCTTTGTTCAACCAAGATGCATATGTTAAGTATATGTTGTCAGAGCCTACGTCCTCTTGAAGCTTGTAACACTTCCTCCAAGGCGGCAGGAACATAAATTTCAAATCCAAAAGGACACGCTCTCCGGAACCCCATTTTTGTATGGAATTCAATGGAGAACGTGTTGGTGTTGTCCACAAAGACGAAGATTGGGGAGCAGAGGTCGTCCAGCCTCCTGGACAGGACGAGGGTCAACATCCGCGCCAGGCCTCTCCCACGGTGCTCGGGCAAGGTGAAAGTGCTTCCCATAGAACCGTTTGGAAACTTCAAGACCCACGAAACAGGGAGTGACTGTAGGACATCGTCCTTTAGCTGCGTTAGGTCGCTTTCTTCTGGGTTTACTTTGAAGGCAGCGACCGAAGGAAACTTCGAGATCATTTCCCTGAACACTTCTTTGGTCTCGGTGTGTTTGTAGGCCCAGTGGTCATAAACCCACTCCGCATGCGCTGGGGTCAGCCTGCCTAACGTGTAGCCCTCTACCAACCTGAAAGGAGCAAAATCAGTCAGATGCAAGTTTGGACATTCATCTAGATATTCCATAGGTTTCATTTTCCCAGAGATTTCGAATTAACTCATGGTCTCATCTCACGCAATTACACGGGACTTTTGTATCTATGTTACCAGTTGCATTAATAGATACGTCGGGCACATACAATGCCATGCATCAGTTGCATTTTGTAGTTACCATAGTGTTACACTGCACCTGACCATACATACGCCAGACGCATCTCTCTTCCACAATGAACAACTTTCTCCTGAGTACAAAACTTCAGGAAATTCCATCCACATTATGCTCAAAGAAAGACAAAAGGAAGTTTGACCCTGACGAGGCACTATCTCAAGTGAGAATCTCGAGGTGGACTCACCTGATCTTCAATGTTTCCCCGATGTTATCTCTAGAGAGGATGTAGGCATGGCCTTGCGAGACGCTTTGGTGCCACGGATCAGCCATCAACTTGCCGGAGCTCATCAACCTCCAAATCTGCAAAGCGAAGATTTTTTCAAGGTGTACCAAGATTGCTATATCTCAGTGGTTCCCAAAATGTGGTATGCAAGAGCCTTACAGTTGGTACGTGAGCATTTTGGGGATGATATGCGATCTTCTGTTGTTGGTTGCCAACAACTAAACATACACCGCGTAGCGGCCCACTGGCACAGCCAGTTCACCTCCTGCCTCTGTATTTTGAAGGCGTGCCTTATCACTTAGAAAAGTAATAGTTTATTTTTTTCTTTACTGAGTTTTTTGTCTATTTATTGTGGTTCTTTCTGTGGTTTGAGTTTAATATTTTCCCTTACCATTCAAACGTGATATTGTACTTTACTGGAATCAGGTAGTATGCGGCGATGGTACGGGACTCCCAAGTGATACTCAATCAGACAAAATGTTTGGGAACCGCTGCTCTACCTGGTGTCTGGAATCATTAGCATGTTGGAGAAGATAAAAACCTGAAGACTACACTCCTGCGGAAATGGTAGGGAAAAAAGGATCTTGGGAGGTATTACAGCTTACATTATGGTAGAAAACATCTAATAGTATATAGATAACCTGGACCTACAATTCTCAGGAAATCACATCGATTACAAGTCTACAGCAACAAACTAAATCCTCTTTACTACTCGAGTAAGGCCGTACTTTAAAATGGTAAAGCCACTAGAACGTCTCACCCTTGTAAGGACGTACTGGTTACAGGCATAAAGGAAAACCGGTTTAGTCCAGTCTAAACCGGGCACTGACATCAACAGCTCCGCAAACTCTTCGTCAGCTAAACCCTCTTCGTCAGGTTGACGTTGTTCCTCATAGTACACTGTAGTGCTCTGCATTCCTTCCTGCAAAAGCCCGCACGACTCAGTGGACTGACATTGGAGATGGTCACAGCAACGAGCTTGGAAATTCCAAAAGAAGGAAGAGGTTCGGCTCCCCGGGAGGCACTCACCCATGACGCCGTGTGTGTCAAGACCAAGAAGGTTCTGAACGAGGTCTCCTCACCGGCGAAGACTTTGATTCCCAGTTTCCGTAGGTCGTACTCAATCAGACTGCTAACAAATCCATGAGCCTGAAAAGAACATGGATTCTTCCTTTTTTAATAAATGCAAAGAATGTAAAGGTGAATGTAGTAGTTTCAGAGGGATTAGTTTTTTTGACGTACCTGGAAAGGCATATAGGAGGGTGTTGACTGCGAGGATTACGAAAGGTAAAAAGGGAGCAATAGTCAGGAAACATTTTGGTTTTCAGAAAGGTAGAAGATGCGTGGATATTTTTCTCAGATATACGAAAAGTTCATGGCAAAAGGTAATGATGCTTTTTGTATCTTATGGGTTTAGACAAGGCTTATAACGGGGTCGAGAGGGAGTCACTGTGGGTGTCACTAGATATGTGGAAAAAGGGGTAAGCTGATAAGGGCATTCTGAATCTTCTACATGGTTAGTAGAACTCGTGTTAAGGTTGGGAATGGTGTGAGTGAGTGGTTTGAGGTTAAGGTAGGGCTGCGCCAAGGTTGTGTTTTGTCACCACAGCTGTTCAGTATGTACATGGATGGGTGGTAAGGGAGATAAATGCAAAGGTGATGGATAGGGAATTGGAAATTATTGAAGACAGCGGAGAGAAGTGGGAGGTGAGCCAGTTGATGACAGCGCTTGTGGTTGGGTCAGAAGAAAGTCTAAGGCAGTGAAGAAGTTTAGGAGGGTATGTGATAGGAGGAAGTCGAAAATAAGTGTGGGTAAAATAAAGGTGATGAGATGTAGACTTAGTAAACATATAGCGAGCGCTAAAACAATTGGTTGTTTTAAGAGAAAATTAGATAACTTTTTGGATAGGGATGACCTGTGATAAGTGACACGGAACTACCTTGTGTAAGCCTTATGGTCTCTTGTAATTTCTTCCATTCTTATATCCTTATGTACAAAGGGTAAGGGCAGCAGTAAGTTGGAAGTAAGTGTTCAAAGAGAGAGGTTAGAAGAAGTAGATAGCTTTAAGTATTAGGATCACATGTTGCAGAGAATAGAGGAGTGTGCTTGGAGGTCAACTGTAGAGTGACGGAAGCAAGTAAAATGTTTTTGGGGAATGAAAAGTGTGGTGAATAATAGGTATGTGGGGATGGACACAAAGGAATTATACGAATGACCTATTGTGCTTACAACACTGTATGGGACAGAGACTTGTAATTTAAGGGAGGTAGAAAGGGAATAGTTTTTGAGCAGGGAAGGGGTAAGGCAAAGGAAAAGTGTGAGTGTTGAATGATTGTAAATAGATGATAAAATGATGAGGCCTGAAGATCTTTCTCCTCGTCGTCTCTATTTTCGCAATATGGGACAGGGAGGGAGGATAGCCATGTAAACGATGCCTTTGGGGCCCTGCTGTGGAGGTTCTGTGTATTGCTGCATTGCTTTGACCCAGGCAGTGGGCGGTAGACAGGGATGACCTTTCATCCGCGAGGAGCTAAGATGAAAGGGAAACATATGGGTCAAGGTTGGGAGTGGGAAGGGTGGGGGTAGATGTATGACTTGGCTGGATACCTCCCTTATAAGGAGGAAGAACCCTTTCATGTACATGTATGCTTATGTATGTACTCACACCCACCCATCCACCCACACCCACACCCACACACACACCCACACCCACATCCGTTGTTGATGAGGACTTGCGTGGCCCTTTCCAACTCTGAGTGCACGGCCCTCCAGTTGTTGTAGTGCGTGAGGGCTCTTCTAATAAAGGCACCTATTGTAGAATCCTTGTACCTCTGAGGGTACTCACTTGATCCATTTAGGCAATGTCCTTGATTGGTGGATTTAACTTAAACAGAGGTGTTGAAAATTCTTCTCCCTGTTTCACCAGAACATCAAGAAATGGGAGGGAACCTTCATCACTATGTTCGATGGTGAAGTTGAGGCCAGAGGCTTCTTTCAATCGTTGTTGCAAGGCTTCAATCTGTTGGATGTTCTCGGTCATAACAAAAATATCATCGATGTATCGGCAGTATATTCGTGGTCTCTGTACCTCATCGAATACCTCTTCTTCAATGCAACAACATTTTGTCTAAGTGATATATATATATATATATATATATATATATATATATATATATATATATATATATATATATATATATATATATATATATATATATATGCAGAAACCACTTGGAAAATAAAAGAAATGAATACCGAACATTTTCGTCTATTCAAGACATCATCAGGGTACAAAGAATACAGAAAATGACCAAAGGTCGTAATATGTACATAGTGGTGGAGGAACTGGGAAAGGTCCAATGTTACCCGATTCCAGAAGAATTATTTACAATATTTTTAATAATAAAGTTATCTAACTTATACAAACCTAAGCTTAAATTCATATTATTTTCAAAACTATTTTTAATGTAACATGATTTGATTATGTTCCTTTCTACAATGTTATGACATGACATAATAACTTTTGTGTCTTGCCAATCAGTAATATGGGAGAGCTCTTTTTGGTGGACGAAAAGTCCACTTGACATTTGACCCGTTCTTATATTGTATTTATGTTGACTAATCCTTTTGTTTAAATCTTTTCCTGTTTGGCCTATGTACTTAAAATCACACACTGTGGATGAGTTTGTGTTAAAGTTAAATAGTTTGGTTCCTTCTATAAAATTCACATTTGAGACAGAAGAGAACAACACATTGCCTTTCTTAGATGTAAGTATTCATCGATGTGGTAGATATTTTAAATTTAATGTCTACAGAAAACCAACCAATATTCTTTCATATATTCATTTCTATTCATACCAGCACCAAAATACGAGGTTATCTGTTTTTTTCATCTATGTTCTTGAGAGCGTTTAGAGTATGTTCTCTTGAGTATCTTGAAGATGAAATAAAATTTATTTATGAGATTGGTCAGAGTCTAAAATATCCAAAACATTTGATGGATAGACCACAAGAAAAAGCTAGAAGAACATATTTTAACACGTCTTAAGTAAACGAATTTAGATTGAAGAACATTTTAGCAATTCCATATCATGAAAATTTTATCACCCTTCCTCAAATGTTTAAAAGCTTTGGTATTCAAGTGATATTTAATAACAACAATATTGTTAAGAACTCATTAGAAATTCTCCAAAAGAAAAAGAAGGATGTGTCTACAGCATACCTTGTAAAATGTTTGATTTCAAGTATATAGGCCAAACAGGAAAGATTTAAACAAAAGGATTAGTCAACATAAATACAATATAAGAACGGGTCAAATGTCAAGTGGACTTTTCGTCCACCAAAAAGAGCTCTCCATTATTATTGATTGGCAAAACACAAAAGTTATTACGTCATGTCATAACATTGTAGAAAGGAACAGGGGTGAAAAAGGATTTGGGAGATAGGGTTGATGAAAGAATATTAGGATGGTTTGGACACATGGAAAGAATGAGTGAAGAAAGACTAGTAAAAGAGCTATGGAAGGCAGATGTGGAGGGAGTGAACATGAGGGGACGTCCTAGGATGAGGTGGATGGATGGGGTGAAGGGGGCTTTGGGGAAGAGGGGAATGTCTGTTGAGGAAGGAAGGGAGAGGACGGAAGACAGAGGTGAGTGGAGAATGGTTGTATATGGATGATGTTGTGACTGCATGAGGAGGAATAGGCGGGGGGGGGGGCCGGGGTAGTATGTGTGAGTAAATTTTGACGCAGCCCGAAGGGATTTCTCCCCGTCCTCGCCTTATATGCAGAGGGGGACGGAGAGGGGGGGTCGCCGATTAAATGAAGCGGCCTTGCTGTGGATGTACTGTGTCTTGCGACACTGCTTCTGACCCAGGGCGGTGGGCAGGGTGCAGGGATGACCCGTCATCCAGGAGGTGCTCAGATGAGAGGGAGGGTGGGAGGGGTGTGGAGTGTATCTAGGGATGAAATGGGTGGGAGTGTTTTTATGCCTTTCCCTTTTTGGCTACCTCCCTTGGAAGGGGGAAAAAGCCTTGGTATATGTATGTATGTAAGTTTAGGTTTGTATAAGTTAGATAACTTTATTATTAAAAATATTGTAAATGATTCTTCTGGAATCGGGTAACATTGGACCTTTCCCAGTTCCTCCACCACTATGTACATATTACGACCTTTGGTCATTTTCTGTATTCTTTGTACCCTGATGATGTCTTGAATAGACGAAAACGTTTGGTATTCATTTCTTTTATTTTCCAAGTGGTTTCTGCAAGTATTGTTGTCACGTGTGCTTAGTGATTTGTTTTGCATATATATATGTATATATATATATATATATATATATATATATATATATATATATATAAATGTGTGTGTGTGTGTATTTACCTAGTTGTATTTACCTAGTTGTATTTTACGGGAAGGGGAGCTATGCTCGTGGGGTCCCGTCTTCATATCTCATTTTATCTAAACTATTTTTAAATTCATGTATTGTTTTTGCACACACCACTTTCTCATCTAACTTGTTCCAACTGTCTATTGCTCTGAGGAAAGCTGTTCTTTTTAAAATCTCTTCTATAGCTGTCTTTTTTTATTTTCTTTCCGTGTCCTCTTGTATTTCTGTCATCCCATTTTATCAGATTCTCTCTATCAGTAATTTCTATGCCTTTCATGATTCTGTAAATAGCTATCAAATCTCCTCTCCCTCTTCTTTGCTCTAGTGTCTGTAGTTTAAGTTTTTGTAGTCTCTCTTCATATGATAGTTTTGAGAGTGTTGGTGCCAGTTTTGTAATTGCTCTTTGTATTCTTTCAAGTTTTTTTATACATTTTTTTGTACTTGGTGACCATATCGTTGCTGCATATTCCAATCTTGGTCTTATCAGGGTGATTAGGATTTTCCTCACCATTTCTTCATCCAGGTATGTAAATGCCACTTTGATTGTTCTTATTAAATTATAAGTTTCTCCAAAAATCTTATTTATATGTTTCTCAGGTGACATTATTCATAACAATGACTCCCAGGTCCTTCTCATTTTCTACTTTTTTTATTCCTTCTTCTCCCAAATTATATGATCCTGTTATTCTGTTTTTGCTTTTTCCAAATTCCATTATACTACACTTTTTTGTATTGAACTCCATCTCCCACTTCCTACTCCATTCTTGTACTTTATTTAGATCTCTCTGTAGTGATTCACAATCTTCTTCAGTTTTCACTCTTTTCAGTAGTTTTGCATCATCTGCAAAGAAGCTCATATAGCTTTCAATTCCTTCATCCATATCATTAATATATATAGCAAACATTATTGGGGCCAGAACTGTTCCCTGCGGGACACCGCTTATTACTTCATTCCATTTTGAGTGCTGATCTCTTATCACTACTCTCATTTTTCTTTCTTGCAAAAAGTCTTCCATCCAATTTAGCAATTTACCTTGTATTCCTCCTTCATATTCTAATTTCTTAAGCAACTTCTTATGTGGTACTTTGTCAAAAGCTTTTTTTAGGTCTAGAAATGCACAATCAGCCCATCCATCTCTTTCTTGTATTATATCTATTAGCCTTGAATAGAAACATATTAAATTGGTGATGCATGATCGTCCTTGTCTGAATCCAAATTGTCTTGGATTTAGTACGTTGTTTTTTTCCAAGTATTTTACCCATCTACTTTTGATAATTCTCACATATTTTTGCTATTGTACTTGTTAGAGAGACTGGTCTATAGTTGGTAGGTTCTTCTTTATTTCCTCCTTTATATATAGGTACTATATTTGCTTTTTTCCAATCTTCTGGAACTTTTCCTTCTTTTAAGGAACTGCTTATTATGCTATGTATTTTGTCTGCCAGTTCATTCCTGCATTCTTTCAGAATCCAGTTTGCTATTTCATCTGGCCCATGCGATTTTCTGACATCAAAATTACCCAAGTGTGTCAATATTTCATTCTTTGTTACTTCTATTTCTTCCATAGGGGGGACTTTTTCCTTCCACTCAATCTCTTCAGGTTGTATATTTTCCCTTGTAAACACTGATTTAAAATGTTTGTTCATAATTTCTGCCATTTCCATTTCCTCAGTGTATTCAACTCCTCCTTGTCTTAATTTCTCTAAGTCTTGTTTGTTTTTCAGTTTATTGTTTACAAATCTGTAGAATAGTTTTGGTTGATCTTTACACTTTTCTATAACATCTTTTTCATATTTTCTTTTTTTCTCCCTGCACTTTTGTACATATTCATTTCTATAACCAGTATATATTTTCCATTTTTCAGGTCTTCTGTCTTTTTTCCATCTGGTCCAGGCTTTGTCTCTTTTGTCTTTTAACTCCCTACAACTTTTGTTGTACCAGCATTTTACATATTCTTTTTCTTGTTTTTGTCTTGGGACATACTTTTCCACTCCTTTTTTGTAAATTTTTGTCAAAATATTCCATTTCTCTTCCACTGATGTTTCTTCTTTGTATATTTCTTCCCAGTTTTCTTGTTGGAAGAATTCTCTTATTTTATCAAAGTTTGTTTTTTCATACATCATTCTTCCTTTTCTATATTGTTCATTTCTTTTCATATATTTTTCTTCATTAAGTTCCAGTTCAATCAATATGTGGTCACTTTTACCTATTGGTGTTTTATATTCAATCTTGTCCACTATTCTAGGTTCAGATGTAATTATTAAGTCTAGCCTCGATGGTTCTTCTTCATTTCTATACCTAGTGTTCTCTTGTATCCATTGTGTCATTGAATGGTCAGTAATCATCTCAAGTAGAGCATTTCCCCATGAGTCATCACCACTCTTTACTGTCATTTCTTCCCAGCAGATTTCTTTGCAATTAAAGTCGCCCATCATAACTATTCTTCCTCCGTCTTCCATTATTTTAGTTAATGCTATCTTTGTGTCCTCTAGCATACTTTTATATTCACTCCTCCCATGAGGCTGTTTTTGGAGGCACATAATTTATCACAAATTTTCTGCTCTTCTTATCTCTGTCTTCCACTTCTATCATAATCATCTCTGTATTCTTTCCATATATGACACCTTTCACGTTTATATCCTTCTTAGTCAGGAACATAACTCCACCCCCTTGCTTTTTCTCTCTGTTTCTAATCCAATAATTGTATGCATCATGTCCTACACTGTTGGGTGGTAGTGGGCCTTTTAATTTTGTTTCTACAATTCCCATTATGTCCGGTTCTTTTTCTTTCAAATAATCATTCAGCTCATTCAATCCTGTTATTAATCCATCTATATTTGTGTAAGACACTCTTAGTTTTCTGCCACTTCCATTGTGTTCTCTGTTTCCCTTATGTTTTTCTTTTGTATGTCGAACTTCCTTAGTTTCATGTTCACTACTCTCCAATAGAATCTCTCTTTCTCCGACTCCGTTCTGTTCTCGTTTTTTGTCTTAGCTTCCAGTCTTTTCTGCTTTTCTTCCTCTCTTTCCTCTTTATTCATTTCTCTTTTTATCCATATCTTTTTGTGTTGTTCACTTGTTGCTAGTTTCCCTGTTTTGGATAAGATATTCTCTGCCGTTGTTTGTGACTTGAATTTAATCTTAATTGGTCTGGTCTTGTCTGTGCTATACTTTCCGAGTCTAAATTTCTCTTCGATTTGTTTCATAATTCCTGGTTCATCTTCCTGAACTGATTCTAGTAATTGGCTTACTTTTTCATTTTCCTCTTTGATTCTTGTGGTTCTATCTGTGTTGTGTTTCTCTTCCATTCCTAATATAATTATACATTTCTTCTTGTCTGCTAAGTCCCTTACTATATTCTCCTTTTGTCTCATCACTTTAATAACTGAGTCTTCAGTATGTTCTTTCAATTGCTGTTTGACTATGTCAGTGAATGAAATCTTATTTCCTTCTTGGGTTTGCTTCCAATTTTTACTTTCTTTAGCTATTGTTTCTCTGTTTTCTTTACTATTCTTCTTCAATACCTCATTCTCCCCCTTTACCTCTCTTAACTGTCTTTTTAGTTCTTCTATTTCATCAGTTAAGTTTTTATTCGCCTTTTCCAGTTCTTCCAATCTTTCAACCCTTTTTAAAATGGTGTTCATATGACCTAACCTACTCTCCAAGTCCTCGATCACCTTATCAACCTTCTTCTCTAGTCTTGTCAGTCGGGGGGGGTTTGTGTCCCCCCCACTCTCTTTAAATCCCTTGAAAATATTCTCATCACTTTCTGTTATATTGCTCCTATCTATACCTCTAATCTTCACATTCCTATTAGACATGTTATCATCCAACTCGTCTTGGGGTCGTTTGTCTACCTTACGGCGGCCCGTCAGGGCCATTTCCTCCACCTCCTCATTACCTTCCATTTCCCCAGCAATCCCTCCCCCTCTCCTCTTTCCTTACTTTCCCACTACCCCACGAGCAATTTCCCCCCCCCCCCTGCAAACACAAAAAGGCACTTCTCTTTGCGTTGGTATCCACAATCTGCACTTTTCTTCAGAGCGTTCTTCAAGCCGTCCGTTCGTTGAAAGTGTGTGTGTGTGTGTGTGTGTGTGTGTGTGTGTGTGTGTGTGTGTGTGTGTGTTAATTAATCAAACCGCCGCCTTTGCCCAATGTATACCGTCATCAATACTCACATTTAAGGAATTGGGCATCTGCGATTCCAGAATGTCCCTAAGCTTAGGCAGAGACTCCTGGCCAAGCTCCCTGACGACGACCATGGTTTCTGTTGGAGAGAGGAGCACAAGGCATCAAGAGCTAATCTAATTTGTTGCAATTTCCCCTTCCCTTTGGGCTTCTACCCCAAAAAAGGAATTAGTTCATTACAAACTCCCACAATGAGGTTTGTAAGAACATCTTTGCCTCTGCGGGTAAGGTGGATCCCATCAGAAGCGTAAAGGTTATGACGCCTGGAAAAGAGATACCAAGGATCAAGAAAGTGGTATCCCAATTGTGTGCACAATTGCGATATCCTATCATTGATCCCTATGGCTCTACTGTTCCAACACGAGCCTGCGCAGATCCTCGGGAGGATCCCACAGACTACGTGGCGGCTCCCACGTTCCTTCATCTCCTGAAGGAGGATCCTGTAATTCCGAACAAGTTCCTCTGACCTCACCCTACCTACATCGTTACTACCCGTATGAACAATCGTAACCGTGTTCGTCCGTCCTTGCTCCCTGATGGACTGGGTACATTCGGCGACCCCACGGCCCGGTTGGCATACAAGCTTGCAACGTCGTTTAGTCTTCCGCTGCAGGATGCCGTTATAGCCTCGCACCATGGAGTCCCCCACCACCAAGAACTCCTGATTTTCAGCCACTTCATCCTCCAGAAGAGCAAAACGATTGGCTAGAGCCAGCGGTTGATCCACAGGGCACACGCTTACCGAACGCGGGCTCGACAAACGGGACCCGGCGGAGCGCCACTCACTCACGGCAGTGACAGAAGGGGAAGAAGTGGAACGCTCTTTGGGTGGTGGGGAGGGTTCACTCTTCTCACAGAGCGCACTCCTGAGAAGACGAATTTCCTCCTCACACATCCTGAGACGGTCCTCCAGGTTCACACAACCTTCACAAGCCATTTCGCTCCCCCTTTAGCAATACAAACGGCAAAGAGAAAATACAAATCAACAAAAGAAACCAAAGCGGTCTCTAATAAACTAAATACACGAAGCTTACTCTGCTTACTTTATACTATTTCTCCTACCTTTGGAGTACAGTAACAGAATACTGTTTTGAATGTAGAACACTACACTTTATTTTATATCTGTAACTGTATAGCGATATACGTATACAATTACAAAAACACAACACAATCACTTAACACATTTTCGGAAATATGAATTTCACAGGTATTCGCTACCTGGTGTTTGTGCAGAAAAACGAGCTCTCTAGCTGAGGTCACGAAGCAGACTGAGGATTTGGTGCAGAGTCAATGATATGTGATGGAAGTGAACATCATGTAAGGAAGGACCCTGTGTTAGTGCATAAAGGGTCCGTCCTCACCTGGTGTTTATTTTGGTAGTCTTGTCTGAAACTGCCTACGAGTATTTCATACATATGTGATGGAGGTTAGTGACACTATGTGGTTATCGCGGGGTATCGTGATTGTACAATAAGAAAACGAAAACAAAATGAATATCGCTGATATATCTAAAGAGAATCACAAAGAATTCTATAGTTATATTAGAGGTAAAAAGGTTACCGTATTAAGAATCACATTAGCCCACTATTATCTGCTGACGGTCAACTTCAATATTCAAATGAAGGAATGTGTGATATTTTAAACAACTATTTTAGTTCAGTATTCGTAAACGAAACACCTCAAAGTGAACTCCAAACTGAAACCTGTGAAAAGTCTAGGGTGAACTTACTACGGTAAATATAACAAAAGAAAAAATTAAAAGGTGTATAGTAAAAATCAAAGTTAATAAAACACCAGGGCCTAGCGGTTGGCATCCAGGAATCTTAAAGCAAATGAAAAATGAAATTGTTGTTTCATTAGAAATTATTTTCAAGAAATCCATCATATCCGGAGATGTCCCAAGAGAATGGAAGTTAGCTATTGTTACTGCCATACTCAAAAATGGTGACAAAAAGAAACCAAATAACCACAGGCCTATAAGCTTGATTTCAATTGTCGGAAAAGTAATGTAAACTATCGTCAGAGATACTATCGTACACCATTTAGAAAGCAACCGTTTGATAAATTATAGCCAGCATGGATTCAGACGGAAACTTTCTTGCGTGACTGACTAATTCGAATTCTACAACACAGTCATCTCAAATTATGACAAAAGAAATATATAGCTTTTGATACCGTCCCCCACGAAAGACTACTTACTAAATTAGCTTCACACGGAATAAGTGGTAGCCTATTAAGTTGGACTAGTAATTGGTTGAATGATCGAAAACAGTTGTTTTTAAATGGCAAAACGTCTAGATGGAAAAATGTTACGAGTGGAGTTCCTCAGGGTTCCGTTCTTGGGCCACTTCTATTCATAGTACGAATAGATATAAATTATATAGATCATAGACTAAAATATCTTGTTTCCAAATTTGCTGATGATACAAAACTGTGCGGAATGGTAAATGATCACTTAAACCAATTAGGTATTCAAGAAGATTTAGATAAACTACAGCAATGGTCTCAAAAGTGACTAATGAAGTTTAACACAAGTAAATGCAAGGTTATGCACACAGGTAAAAATAACACTGAGTACGATTAAAAGTTTTGGAAATTCGTTAACAAAAGTGAATAGTAAAAAAGATCTCTGCGTAATTATCAGTAACGATCTCAAATCATCCAAGTAGTATATTTCAGCCTCTGAGAAAGCAAATAAGATTCTAGGACTGATTGCGCGATCTTTTGACTTCAAAAGTCTATCTCTCATTAACAAGCTATATAAATCGTTAGTTCGTCCACATTTGGAATATGCTGTTTCCGTATGGTCACCGAATCTCATTAAAGACATTGACAGACTGGAAAAAGTACAACGGCGAGCCACAAAACTGATTCCAAATCTCAAAAATAAATCATACGAAAATCGACTAATACACTTGAATCTCTTTTCCCTAAAAAAGCGTTGACTCGAAGGTGACTTGATACAGATCTTTAAAATTCTATAGGGAATTGACAACATTAAAAGTGACAATTTTCACACTGAATGAGAATAAGACAAGAAACAATGGTCTCAAACTGTCCGGAAATAGATTCAATTTGGAAGTGGGTAGAAACAACTACGTCAACCGTGTAGTCAATGAATGGAATGAACTTCCTACAGAGGCAATGCAATGCAGTTCAATTTAAGAATCATTTAGATAAACACCTAAGCAAGATGCTGTAATGATTATAATTTATTATATATATATATATATAAAAAATATATATATATTATATATATATATATATATATATATATATATATATATATATATATATGTTACAAACCTCTCTAAAGTACCAAAGGTTCACCGGCCTTGTGAATGCCAGAAGTTTGGTCTTTAGCTTGTAATAGTACGGCACCAACACCAATGTTGCTGGCGTCACAATACAGAGAAAATGGTTTCGAGAAGTCTGGGGCCTGCAACACTGGAGCTGTACACAAAAGGCTCTTCGCTTGAACAAAAGCGGTGTTGCAAGACTCAGTCCACTGGAACTTGGCTCCTTTCTTTAGCAGGTCGGTTAAAGGAGCTATTAAGGAAGAGAAATTATAAATGAACATTCTATAAAAGGCAATGGTTCCTACAAAACTACGAATCTCCTTCTTGGTCTGAGGTACTGGAATTCTGAGAATGGCTTCCACTTTGGCCTGGGGAGGAGCCAATTCTCCTTGTCCGATCACATAACCAAGATAATGCACCTTGGCCTGAACAAATTCACACTTTGTTAGATTGAGCACCAAATTGGCAGACACTAACTTGTCAAAGAGTAAGCTTAGACGATCCAAATGATCCTGCCAAGTGTCACTATACACTACGACATCGTCGAGGTAGGTGACACAACTAGGTATGTCCTCGGTGATTCTATTCATTAACCGTTGGAACGTGGCAGGGGCGTTGGTCATACCAAAGGGCATAACCTTACATTGGTAAGTCTTTCCCAATGCGGCGAAACAGGAGATAGACTGGGCACGGGGTGTCATGGGCACTTGCCAATATCCTCGGAGCAGATCTAATTTAGTTATGAAATGTGCCCCTCCTACTCTATCTATACACTCTTCTAACCTAGGTAAGGGGTACGAGTCCCTTTTAGTCACTGCATTCACGCGTCGGAAATCGACACAAAACCGCTGAGTACCATCTGCTTTCGGAACTAAGATCACTGGCGAGCTCCACTCACTTTGTGCTGGCGTAATTAAACCGTGGGCCAGCATATAGTCTATTTCCTTTCTGATTATGGCTGCTCGTTGCGGGTTGACACGATACTGTGCCTGCTTAATAGGCTTCGCGTCTCCTACATCAACATCATGCAGAATTAGGTCAGTCTTTCCAGGAGTATCTCGAAAGACCTCCTGATACTTACTTAATAAGGCAGTTAAGTCCTCCCGTTGTGTAGCCGTGAGGTGGTCCAGCTTATCCACTACCTGGGGCCATCCTCCTGCATTCTCCTTCCACGGCATCTCTAAGGTGGGGGAAATAGTGTCCTCGTCTACTTCATGCATGAGAGAAACCGTACAAACACTCGCGACAGTTTCACCCACCGGGTTCTGCTCCCTTTCTCGATACAACTTTAACATATTTATATGGCATAATTGTTGACTCCGTCTCCGATCTGGAGTGGCAACAATATAGTTTAGTTCCCCTACTCGCTTCACTACCTCGTAGGGTCCACTGAACTTTGCCCTTAAGGGGTTACCTTGAAAAGGCAGCAGGGCCAACACACTATCACCGGGATTAAATTCCCGTACTTTGGCCTTTCTGTCGTAATGTAGTTTCATTCTTTCCTGAGCACTCATTAAATTTTCTCTGGCCATTTTCCAACACGCGGCCAACTTACCTTTCATGTCAGTCACCGACTTCGACATGTCCTTAGAGGCAGAACTATGTCCTTTCAATAAACATTCTTTCAGGACTTTAAGAGGTCCTCGAACCTCGTGCCCGAAAACTAATGCAAAAGGTGAGAGGCCCAACGATTCGTTGGGTACTTCACGCACTGCAAACAACAGGTATGGTAAGGCTTGGTCCCACCCCGTATCATTTTCTAAGCACCATTTCCTCAACATTGTTTTCAACGTTTGATGGTACCGTTCAAGGGCACCTTGACTCTGAGGATGGTAAGCACTTGACGTCACTTTCGTTATCCCCAGTGCTCCCAAACTCTGCATAACCTCTCTAGATAAAAACACAGAACCCTGGTCTGTCTGTAACTCGCGAGGTAGTCCCCACTTCGTAAAGAAGCTAATCAGCTCATGCAACACCACTTTGGCGCGCACTTTACGTAGTGGTATCGCCTCGGGGTACCTAGAAAATGTATCCATCAAAGTGAGAATATACTCATGTCCCCTAGCAGTCTTAGGCAACGGTCCCACTATATCCACGATAACCTTAGCAAAGGGTTCCTCTCCTACAGGGATTGGTTTCAAAGGGGCTACAGGTACAGGTTGGTTTGGTTTTCCTACCAACTGACAAGTGTGGCAAGTACGGCAGTGCTGTGCCACATCCCTTCTAATTCCTGGCCAATAGAAATGTTGCCAGATACGGTCTAAAGTTTTGCGTACACCCAAATGTCCAGAAAGGGGACTATCATGCCCTAGCCGTAGAACTTCTTTCCGGTAGACCCTCGGCAACATAACTTGCCGTCTCTCGGACCACACTGCATCATCAGTGGGGCAAGTACTTTCCACCCATCGGCGGAATAGTACTCCCTTGTCCAAGTAATACTCCTCTGATAGTTCACTGCCACTCTCTACCCTTTCATATAGTTCCCGTAAGTCGGGATCGACACTCTGCAAGTCACTGAGACACCTTGTGTCCACCTGTTTCTTTTCCATAAACAAGCGACTCAAGTCATACACATCGGTTTCACTTGTTCCTCCTGGAACAGAGGCTTCAGGTCAAACTCTGCTTCGACCTGGGCTTCCTCACTTGGGAGTTCTTCCTCGGGGTTCATACTGTCCTCACATTCAGGTTTTCCACAGTTTTCCCCACTCGAGACCCTTACTGGTCTCACCTGGTCCTTAGACCACTCCCTTTGTGCTGCCATCGCCCTCGTAACAGCGCAAACCGGAAATAACCCCGGGTGCTGTCTCTCAAGTTGCTCGGTCTCTTCCGAAACAACCGGCACCTCCGAAACTATGGGTGTGGGACACATCTTCCCACCAACCAAATCATTTCCTAATACAACATCCACACCTACAACTGGTAACTCAACTACCATCCCTACCATAGCCTGTCCCTCGTAGAGAGGCGACTGTAGGTCTATGGATACTAGAGGTACCTTGGCTAGGCCCCCTAGGGAACTTACCGTTACACTCCCTCCAACCACTGGACTTCTCACCAGACTACTCAGTATTAGGGACTGGAGGGCTCCCGAGTCCCGTAGGATGGTGACTCGTTTCCGGTCTCCTATGGATATCCAGCCTTGGAATAAAAATGGCTGATATCCCTTTAAGTGAGGTTTAAGTTTACCCTCCAATTCATCTACTTTACCCCCATCCATCTCTGATGGGCCGTTACCTATATAACTCATCAATGCCACGGCTTTGGCTTCACTCTCTCCCTGGGCCTTGCCCTTAGTGGAGGTGCTCTCAACCTTATTTGTTAAAGATACGGGCTTGACACCTTCCATCTCTCTTCGTCTCTTCCAACAATCTCTCATTTGGTGGCCTACCCTTCCGCAATAGAAACATGACTTAATCATTGATGACTTACTACAGTCATCTTTCTTGACTTCTATGGATTTGGTAGGTGACCCACCTGATGAGAGCGAGATTCTCTGCCTATTTATTGCCAGGTCTCCTTTTCCCTTGTGAGTAACCGAGAACTTCCCTGCAGGTCTTATCAATTCATACTTATCGGCTAACACTGCGGCCTCCTCCAATTTGGAGACTTCTTTTTCCTGAAGATACAATGATACCTCTTTAGGGATGGATCTCAGATACTCCTCTACCAGTAGCAGTTCAGCCAGTCTATCGAAATCTTTATTAATCTTGTTAGATCTTAACCACTGGTCCCACAATAAACGCTTTTCTCTACTAAACTCCACGTGCGAGATGTTAGGTTGTTTCCTTAGGTTCCTAAACTTTATCCTATACAACTCGGGAACGAGTTCACATGCCCTAAGGATGGCCGTCTTGACCATGTCATAGTCCTTCGCCTGTGCGTCCTCTAGGGCGCCATATACTCTCAAGGGCTTACCTCTTAAGTTAGTCCGCAACAGCGCAGGCCAAAACTTCTTTGGCCATGAATAATCTTTAGCCATCCTTTCAAAAATTCTAAAGTACTGGTCCACATTGGATTCATCGAACTCAGGAAGCAACCTCGCATTCTGCACTACATCAAACTCTGGTCTCCCATTCACGGTTTGAGGAATTGGTAGCACTTTTTCATTCTCTTGCAATTCAGATTTAAGTTTAAGACACTCAATTTCTAATCTAGCCCTCTCAGTTTCTTCCCTTCTAGATTGGGCTTCTAATTTAGCTATTTCTAATTTTAACTGCAACTCGCTTAATCGAGATTCTGTGTGCCGGGATTCACCATCAGCGTCACTACCTTCCCGATCATCTAAATTCGCTGAGCCGGCAGAAGCTTGTTCTGTCGCTCTCTTCATCTCTCGCCGGCACACTTTCGTCTCGATCATGCAACATTAACTCCCCTTTATTTAGCCCGTGGGTCGAACTAGCTCCAAAATAATGTGCTATCAATTTCAATTCCGGTATGGTGAGACCTTGAATTTCCTTATCTGTGGGTTTTCCTTGTACAAATTCATCTACCTCGGTTTCGTTGGTTAACCGCATCTTCCTACCTTAATAAACCTATTATCACTGATCCACGTCGAACGTCTTTCCAATTTACCGTTAAATCCTGGCAATGAGGCGCCAATTTATGTTACAAACCTCTCTAAAGTACCAAAGGTTCACCGGCCTTGTGAATGCCAGAAGTTTGTAACATCAAGGGAACCCTTTAGACCCTATGTCTATTACGGGTTCAAACGGTCAAAAGAACTGAATAAGGTCGCCACCCGGTCGGACACCGGGAAAAGAAAATCAAACTAACTTACTTAAAGAAATATAATTAAATAAAATATAAGTATGAAAGTTAATACAAGTAAAATGACACGAAAATAATATAACAAAGACACTATTACAATTAAACAAACATGATTTTACATAATACATCTGACTTCTGATCATACATTGGACATTACACAAAAGAATCAAGTTCGAAGATTTTAACGGGATTGAATAGACGTAAGACCGGGTCACAGATCACCAAACAGTCATGAAATATAAGCTAATCCTAAGCCCCAATGCTACTCACTCCGCGCTTCACTTATATAGGGCTCTACAAAGCTAAGTCCTAGTAAATCTGGCTTGCTGCTATATCAAGGGAAAAGGGTACTAACCTCAAGGCTGGCATTTTGAATCTGACCCGTGTAGTAGGTTTAAGCAGGGTCTGGACAATCGTATAGACTCGTTGGATACTACAAGGGGGGGCGGGATTTACCTAGCCTGACGAGCCTACATTGTTTAAGCGGGAAATACAAACGAAATATTTTTACGTCACGGCCTGTGACGTAGCAGAGACGCCTGCGCAATGTACACTTGAATAATCAACATATTACCAAAAAAACAATCAATATCATTATAAACTAATACCATAGTTACATTAATAAATACATACAATACATAAAGAATATACCTTACGGTGACATATTTGGTCATAACCAAAGCAGCACAATACGAACACACGTAACATGACATTTCCTCGAAACTATAACAATTACATATTTGGTAATTATACATCGCAGATGTAACAATATATATATATATAATATCCAGGAACTCATCGGTGGATTTTAGGGAAAAATTCAAATGCAGCTTTGGACCATCTACATATCCCTCCTATTGTAGGTGAGTTTTCTCCAGATTACATTTATGGAAATGTAAAAACACATAAACCCAACTGCCCTCTTCGCCCAATCATCTCACAGATACCTACACCAACATACCGCTTCTCCAAACTACTTAATGACATCATATATATATATATATATATATATATATATATATATATATATATATATATATATTCCTCATTTGTCTGTTTGATTCTCATTTATTATTAGTTATATGTCAATTTATTATTATTTACTATTTACCTGATTTTTTTTTATTTAACTATACCTATGCATTCATTTATGTATTTTATTTATTATTTACATTATCATAGTTTTTATTTATTCATTTATTATTATTATGATTTTTTCTTTTTTCGCATCCGACCTAGATATGGACCAAAAGGTCTCGTGTCGGCATGCTCCGCCTTTGTAATCCTTTGTAATCCTGAGCGACAAAACACTAACGCCTCTGTCTACCTTCCAACAGCTTCAGACAGGAAGGAGGACTATTGACAAAATTACAAATATTTATCGGCTGAAAGAAACCTGCACAGCGAAGCTATAGCGATAATCCTATACCACACTCCTGGTCATATGGCCAATTCCCGAAGGTTGAGTGTGGTTGAATTTTCCGCCAAAATCATCGGAAATTTAAAATTCCCGGCTCTGTGCAGGCATGCGCATTGTCGACCCCACCTCCCCCTCCCTACCCCTCCCTTCTTACCCGGCTGCCCGGCTTGCGGAGCTCACTTACATCGCGGAAACGGGACAGAGTGGTCAACTTGCTGCCCACATGGGAGCAGGCGGTCCCGTTTCCTGCTGGTTAATCGTCTGTTAGTTTTATCGCTTTCCGCTTGGCTGCTGGTTTGTCCCATTCTTCGACTACCCTTTTAGTGATCCAAATGTTACCTGCTTATATCTTGTGCTCCGGTTTGTGCCCGTTGCTGCGAGTCTGGTAGTGCGGAGGGGGGCTTCTGGTGTCGGCGGCCCCTTACCTAAGTTCTATGGTCCCACAGCTTGGATTGTCAGGACCTAAGCGTAGACTTTGATATTATACGAGCACAATCCGTTCCCGTCTTCGAGCCGTCCGTGGCAAGAACCCGGGCCTCTCGGAAGACGTGGGAACGTGTCTTATGGTACGGAGGGTGGCGCCCCCCAGGGTCCTCAGGCCTCTCGGCAGCCCCATACCTCCGACCATCATCGGTCCTCTATTGCCTCACGGTTTGTTCGGGACCTAGGCGTAGACTTTGACCATATACGATCGCAATCCGTCCCTGTCTTCAGGCCGTCCGTGGTAAGAACCCGGGCCTCTCGGAAGACGTGGAAACGTGTTTTATGGTGCGGAAGGTGGCGCCCCCCAGGGTCATCAGGCCTCTCGGCAGCCCCATACCTCCGGTCATCAATGGTCCTCTCACGCCTCACAGCTTGTTCCGTCAGGCCATAGGCGTCACGTAATCCGTTCCCCATACGTCTTCGGGTCGTCCGCGGTTAGAATCCGGGCCCCTCGGAGGATAGGGGAACGTGTCCTATGGTACGGAGGGGGGTGCTCCCGAGGATCATCAGGCCTCTCGGCAGCCCCATACCTCCGACCAGTAATGGCCCCCACATCCTTATGGCTTGCTTTGTCAGGCCCTAGGCGTAGACTGACATTTCCACTCGTAATCCGTTCCCCATAGGTCTTCGAGCCGTCCGTGGTAAGAACCCGGGCTTCCCGGAGGACAAGGGGACGTGTCTTATGATACGGAGGGTGGCCCCCCGAGGGTCATCAGGCCTCGGCAGCACCATACCTCCGACCTTCAATGGTCTAACGCCTCACGGCACCACCCTCCTTCCATGTTTCTTAAGCAAAAAAAATAAATAAATAAATAAATAAAAAAATAAAAATAAATAAATAAATAAATAAATACCATGTTACCACACAGCTCTTCTCTTGAGCCACAGCCAACCTCTTATCAACTTCACCTGGCTTGAGTTTAAAGATGACTTACCTGATGTTCCACCCCCAAGTAAAACACAAAAGAACTTTAGGCTTAGGGAGTCTAGTGTTAGAATTAGTATAAATCAGTTCAAAGATAAACTATAAACATTTAGCGTAATGAGAAGAGGAAAATTATTTAAATAGTACAGTTTAAGTTGACGCAAAGTGCTAAGTATTGTATAGATAAAATGCCTTGACCTTAAAAAAAAAAAAAAAAAAAAGTGACTCGGGTCGAAATGGACATGACTTTTCCTATTTAACTTGAGCTAATCTACAGTCATGATGGTCGAGAATTTTGTTAAAATTAATTTCGACGCTCGCTGTGACTCGGGTCGAAATGGACATGACTTTTCCTATTCAACTTGAGCTAATCTACAGTCATGATGGTCGAGAATTTTACCATGTTAAAATCAATTTCGACGCTCACTGTGACTCAGGTCGAAATGGACATGACTTTTCCTATTCAACTTAAGCTAATCTATAATCATGATGGTCAAGAATTTTACCATGTTAAACTCAATTTCAACGCTCACTGGGACTCGGATCGAAAGGACCATGACTTTTCCTATTTAATTTGAGCTAATCTACAGTCATGATGGTCGAGAATTTTACCATGTTAAAATTAATTTCGACACTTACTGTGACTCAGGTCGAAATGGACATGACTTTTCCTATTCAACTTGAGCTAATCTACAGTCATGATGGTCGAGACTTTTAAAATTGTTAAAATTAATTTCGACACTTACTGTGACTCAGGTCAAAATGGACATGACTTTTCCTATTCAACTTAAGCTAATTTACAGTCATAATGGTCGAGAATTTTACCATGTTAAAATCAATTTCGACGCTCACTGTGACTCAGGTCGAAATGGATATGACTTTTTCTATTTAACTTAAGCTAATCTATAATCATGATGGTCAAGAATTTTACCATGTTAAAATCAATTTCAACGCTCACTGTGACTCTGATCGAAAGGAAAATGACTTTTCCTATTCAACTTAAGCTAATCTACAGTCATGATGGTCGAGACTTTTAAAATTGTTAAAATTAATTTCGACGCTCACTGTGACTCAGGTCGAAATGGACATGACTTTTCCTATTCAACTTGAGCTAATCTACAGTCATGATGGTCGAGAATTTTACCATGTTAAAATTAATTTCGACACTTACTGTGACTCAGGTCGAAATGGACATGACTTTTTCTATTCAACTTAAGCTAATCTACAGTCATGATGGTCGAGAATTTTACCATGTTAAATTAATTTCGACGCTCACTGTGACTCAGGTCGAAAGGGACATGACTTTTCCTATTCAATATAAGCTAACCTATAGTCATGATGGTTAAGAACTTTACCATGTCAAAACTAATTTCAACGCCCACTGTGACTCAGGTCGACATAAACATGACTTTTCCTATTCAACTTAAGCTATTCTACAGTCATGATGGTCGAGAATTTTACCATGTTTAATTAATTTCAAAACTCAGTGACTCTGGACGAAGTGAACATGACTTTCCTATTCAACTTGAGCTAATCTACACTCATGATGGTCGAGAATTTTACCATGTTAAAATTAATTTCGACGCTCACTATGACTTAGGTCGAAATGAACATGACTTTTCTTATTCAACTTAAATTAATCTACAGTCGTGATGGTCCAGAATTTTACCATGTCAAAATTTATTTCAACGCTCACTGTGACTCAGTGATGTCACGGTATGATAAGATGACGTCATGTGATAAACTGACGTCACCATGTAGTCCTATGACGTCAATTTCTGTCTGTGACGTCACGAGACGATTCTATGGCGCCATGATTAAATCCGGTGACGTCACAGTATAATCACATTATGTCACTAGGTATTATACATATAGAAGTCCGCTTGTGGGTGAAGAGACGTCACAAACTGCCATAACACACTATTGGATGAGAACGCTCGCCACGGGCTTCGAGGACTTCCCGCGGGAAGACTTGGGGTGAGTTGGATACATACCGAGGGTTCAGGCCCGTCTTAGTGGGAGACGCTCAGGGAACGTCTTCACCCAGGACGAAGCCTCTTGACTAACGCCCACGGACGAGGTCGCTCGGAAACGCAATCACGTCAAAAATGAGGCAAATTCGTGTGCGTTTCTCGCTGTGTACGTGTTACTGCCAGTGAACAGCTGCCAGATGTCGCTAGCCATTTATAGAATCGTCCTGTTTTCAAAAAAGGATGTGTTTGTTGGATAATCATTTCACTTTGTGTTAAATTAATAATTAACAATTAGACTCTATAGGGTAACGTTTATTCTAGTTCTAGTTAGGTATATAATTTCAAATATGATAATGATGCCATAAGATAGCGCTGTGCAGGAATTTGCAAATAGAAGAACGTGTATCTGCAAACATATAGTCACGTGCTGGGAGGTTGGTACGATGCATTGCATGTAGCTAGATAATGTAGGCCCTTGTGGACACTTAGTTGTAAGCCGAGGTATTTAATATATACTATAATAAGGAGCAATGTGCCTCTGTGAATACTTCTTTCTGTGTGTGGTTGTGTACGTATGTCTGACAAATAAGATACGCCGGAAAAACGATCTTCTAAAAAAGTGAAGATGAAAATAGTGTGATTCAAAACTTAAACATTAAAAAAGACTAGGTAATAAAATCCTTATATGTCATTTGACAGTGACTTGGATGCGCGTTTTATACCTATTAAATTTTACTCCTGATTTTGGATTGCAGCAACTCCACTTCACTACGGTATTTAAATCTCGCGGGCAGCATTAGCTGCCAGCCGTACGACGTGTCGTAATAATACTCGCATCATAAAATATAGTCACCGCTTACATCGATCGTTCTCTCTTTCACCCGTGAATTTTGAAAATCACAGAGAATGGGATTAAGAGCAGATTAGAGAGAATGTAAAAACACAGGGGCGACTACAATAAATATAATCAAGACTCCGATATGGCAGCGTCGCTAATCAAATTGCTCCTCATGACGCCTACGTGTGCGGCACCGTATGGTAGGGGTTAAATACTTGATTTTAGATGTTTGATGTATGCAACCCACTTACTTTAGGCCTAGATTTGAGCGTAATTTAATGTAAATTTTTAATAATAGGAATTCTTGTAATTAACAAATTCATAATTGTAATTATTATTTCCTAATTGTGTACAGGAACAAGGCACGCAACGGTGCACAGCTGCTGTTGGTAATGGCTGACGTTTACAACAATTACCTTCGTCTACGGTTGTCAGATGTCCTCCTCAAAAAGGACAGTTCTTGCAAACCTTCCACCAGCACCATTCCAATGTGCGCTGTCACTCATGCTGGAGGAACAGTTTATACGGTTAAGTCAGCTTTACAAGAGGGCATTTGTTACAATGTGGACCTCTCAATCGGCATGTGCAGCTGCCTCTGTGGAAACACAGGAAGCGTTTGCAAACATCAATTAGCAGCGTCGCAGTACAGCGCAGTTCGCCTTCCACAACTATACGCCTGCACTGTTCCTGAAAAAGAATTCTTGTATAAGGTGATATACGGCGACAAACCGATGCCGACATCGAATTTTTTCGATGGCTTATTTGCTGATACACCTGTTATTGCAGTATCTCATGGTAATAAAGAACCAGCTGCATGTGACGATGAGCAAGGAGATGTAGCTGTCGTTATCGAGACCTCCGCAGAGACAACAAATGAAAATCAATCAATTGACACCAGCATTGATGAGTTCACAAGCATGATCAATAGAGAATTAAAGAGAACTAAAAGCACCTGCATGCTCAGCTCCTTTGCGGTATTTGAACAGAGGCTGAAAGCCTGCAGAAATCCTGCGCAGGTTACTACTTTCCTTCGGACTGCAGGTTGCACTATTTTTAAGGCATCGGGGGCGGCAAAGAGAAAAATTCCTTGTCAGCCAACGACCATTGCTAGGCGTCAGTTTGGCCAACCAAGAGGCAAAGCTGCCTTACTGAAAGGCAAGATAACAAAAAGGAAAAGGAATTTAGCCTTAAACATATTAAAAAATGTACCAAATGCTAAAATACATTGATGTTTCCATATTACTGTTTCATTTCCTATACCTAACTTATTTCAAATCAATCACAAATAAATACTAACTAATAATTAATGAAAACAATTTAGCATGAGGCATTCAAATAAATGTTCTCTAGGTAATTGCCTTTATTTTAGAATACAGTCACATTTTTATTTATTATTTAGGAAGATTATGAAATACTAGTGTAAACGCCCCTGAAAATCACGGGATTCTGATTTCTCTTAACTTCTAAAGAATTCCATCATTTATAGCTTGCTATTACAGTAATTTCATTTGCGTGTTATTCGATTTCGATCTCCTTTAACTATTTATTAATAAATTAAAATGCACATTTTTTTTTTATTATTTCGTTGCTTAGGCGATTACTTTTGATATAACATTTTCAATTGTTATATTTTAAACCAAAAGCGCATCCAAGTCACTGTCAAATGACATATAAGGATTTTATTACCTAGTCTTTTTTAATGTTTAAGTTTTGAATCACACTATTTTCATCTTCACTTTTTCTAGAAGATCGTTTTTCCGGCGTATCTTATTTGTCAGACATACGTACACAACCACACACAGAAAGAAGTACACAGAGGCACATTGCTCCTTATTATAGTATATATTAAATACCTCGGCTTACAACTAAGTGTCCACAAGGGCCTACATTATCTAGCTACATGCAATGCATCGTACCAACCTCCCAGCACGTGACTATATGTTTGCAGATACACGTTCTTCTATTTGCAAATTCCTGCACAACGCTATCCTATGGCATCATTATCATATTTGAAATTATATACCTAAATAGAACTAGAATAAACGTTACCTATAGAGTCTAATTGTTAATTATTAATTTAACACAAAGTGAAATGATTATCCAACAAACACATCCTTTTTTGAAAACAGGACGATTCTATAAATGGCTAGCGACATCTGGCAGATACACGTACACAGCGAGAAACGCACACGAATTTGCCTCATTTTTGAGGTGAGTGCGCCCGGGCCGATACCCTCAGCACTCCACAGCTTGTTGCGTCCTTGGCTTCGGTCGGGGGCCCTACGCCGGTCGCTCTATCCAGGTTTCAAGAGACCTTCGTAGTGTAGCAACTACGCCCACAAGTGTTCGAGTCGCTCTCCCTCCGCTACGGCACCCCAGAGGTGGACCTGTTTGCCTCCCCAAACACGACCCAGCTCCCCCTCTACCTCACCTGCATCTAAAGGACACGCACAGGAGGCCCAGACGCCTTCACGGAGGACTGGAACAGCTGGAAGTACGTATTCTTTTTCCTCCTCCAGCGACACTAGTCCTCCTGAAGGTGCTGCAGACCCGCAGGTCCTTCAAGGGTCAGGTCCTCCTGATAGCTCCCTACTGGCAGACCCAGCCGTGGTTCGGGGAGCTAATGAGATGGGGCCCTTCTCCCCTTCTACTGGGGTCAGCCTGCCTAGCCAACAGCCTTACCACGCCTCTTCAAGCGTCACTCCAACTTGATACTTGGAGTTTCTACGGGGAGCTCTCAGCCAACTCTTCTCTACAGAGGCAGCAGACAAGATGCTCAGAGCTCACCTTCCGTCCTCAGTGCGACGGTGTGGGTCCTGCTGAAGGAGATTCCGGAACTGCCTTCGGAGACGCGCGATGGTGACCATCTCCGCCAGCATGGTTCCGGACTTCCTGACTTGGCTGGCTACCTCCACCAACAGGGCACCGGCAACTATCTTGCCTCACTATACAGCCCTCACTGATCCTCTACGCTTGGGCATGAACATCCGAGTGCCACAGAGGGCGTGAACCCTCCTAATGAAGGGGATCAGCGCCTCGAGAGAGCCGAGACATCAACCGGTCCTGGCCTGGTCCTTGCATCGTGTTCTGCAGTACCTGGCGTTCGAAAGGGCCATTATGGAGGAAGATCACTTCCCTCAACGTGTCGTCTTTCTGCTCGCCTTGACTACGGACTACAGGGCTTCACAGCGGGTGGCAATCAACCGCCACCCGTCCGTCTCCAAACTGGAGGAGGACAGCTCGGCCCTAACCCTCTCTCCATCACCAACATTCCTGGCCAGGAACGGCCGAGCGGACGACATGATTGGCCCTCTCAGAATACAATCATTCCGGGAGGGAGGACGCCCACATCCACTGCGCCCGGTCCGTGCGTTCGAAGACTACGTGGACCACACGGAAGAGATTTTTGAGGATCATCTCTTCTATAACTCGAAATTTAGGATTCCCCTAACCCCGAGGTCCCGGGCACACCTGCCTTTCCGCTCTGTGGGAGAGAGCCGACCCGGGCCATGCCCCGCACGCCCACAGCATCAGGGACTTTGTGGCATCGCTGGCGTTTCTCCGCACCCACTCGGTGGAGCGGGTGCGGGACCTAGGGGCTGAACATCGACGACTCCCTTGGGGACACGGTGTCTCTACCACTCGGTCACCCCTGGCCCATGTGTCGCCATGGAAACGGCTCCACCCCTATCATCTCATAAAAAAAAAAAAAAAAAAGGGGTGGCGGGGGCGAAGGGCGATAGAGGAGTGGGGAGGGGCCAGAAACCGCTGAACAGGATACGAATTTCGTATAATTTACGCATCGTGTGAACAGTGCAATGTTGTGCATGTCACAATCTTCGGCGTGGGTACTTGACGTTTCTTTCTCCCCTCTACTGAGTGATAAAATGAATAAGTCTCCCATAGGAAAGACACACGTAATAACGGTTTGAATCAGGCTTCACCTCTCCTCCCACCTGTCCTCGTCTCATGCATAGCTTCGCCGTGCAGGTTTCTTTCAGCCGATAATATTTCTTTGTCGCGGCTCGTGCCGCTTAAATTCTTCTTATCGGCTTAAGAAACCTGCACAGATTTAGGGTCCCTCCCTCCTCCCACAGGCGAAGCCTTCATTTCTCATTGAAGTGAGCTCTGCAAGCCGGGCAGCCGGGTAAGAAGGGAGGGGTAGGGAGGGGGAGGTGGGGTCGACAATGCGCATGCCTGCACAGAGCCGGGAATTTTAAATTTCCGATGATTTTGGCGGAAAATTCAACCACACTCAACCTTCGGGAATTGGCCATATGACCAGGAGTGTGGTATAGGATTATCGCTATAGCTTCGCTGTGCAGGTTTCTTAAGCCGATAAGAAGAATTTAAGCGGCACGAGCCGCGACAAAGAAATAATTTGACTACCTAAGCCAACATATGGAATTTAAGATAACCCACGACAACCGCGCACGAGATTATCCACAAGGTTAGAAGCGCTGGTAAACAACCCAAAACAATCAACCAACAGGAAAAGTGGAATTCTTTCCTAACTAGTCCCTCCCCTCGACCTCTCATGTTTTGCCATTGTGATCATTGATACGTTCTGCATCTCATAATGACTTTCTATTATACTTCAAAGAAAGTAAGGTTAAGTTGAGTCGTCTGAAGTCGGGGAAGGATGTGGGAAAGAATTCTATTCTTGTCTGGTGACCATAGCATCATTTACGTGAGAGGAAGAGGCGTCAGATTTGAATAGGCAAGTTAAGGTAAAGTGAAGTTGACGTAAATTCAACTTTCTCACAAATACCCGGGAAAGTTGAATAATAACTCATATAAAGATAATACGAACTTCTTTACCCTTTCAGCTTTCTTTCAATGCCATTTGCATGGGAGTAGAGGCCTAAATCTTTACTGACTCATAACTTGCCTATGATGGAGTTACAGTTATCCTTTGTAGCTTTGTGGATTTGTAGCTACGTGGATTTGCCTCGACATTACACTGCCTCGTGCTAAAGAGAGGAAAAGACGGAAAAGAAGAGAGACGTTTCAGAATTTACCTCTATGTTAGACCAGAGACACGTGTTATCGTCTTCCCGTCTGGCTGAGCACTGATTAATTAGAGTTGCAATGAGTAGTAATGAAGTCCATCACTCGACTTTGGAATGACAACAGGCCGCTTCACACGAGGTCGATTCCCGTCAACTGTTGTGAGCAAGGTCTATATGGATCTTGGGTAAGCCATTGAACTCTAGCGGCTATACCGCGTACACATACGTACGTACATCAACAAATTAAAGTTGATTGATGCGTTGCGTTTATGATATCGATTGATAATGCAATGATTGATTACGGGTAAGTTGTGTTTGCTTTGATCCTTTCATCAATGGTGATGGGATTCAGGGATTGCCAAATGATGGATAATGCATGAAAAACGTTGAATCTAGCCGCGGGAGCGATTTTTTTTATTAATTTTATTTATTTATTTTTTTTTTTTTTTTTTGGGGGGGGATCGCTCCCGCTATTGGATTTGCGAAAGCGACATTGGAACTTTCCCGAGCGAAATTGCACGTCGCTCCTGTGTATTTCTTTCGCTGGCTTATATGTGTATACGTTCACATGTGTGTGTGTATGTGTGTGTGTGTGTGTGTGTGTGCGTTTGTGTGTGTGTGTGTGTGTGCGTGTGTGTGTTTGTGTGTGTCTGTGTGTGTGTGTGTGTGTGTGTGTGTGTGTGTGTGTGTGTGTGTGTGTGTGTGTGTGTGTGTGTGTGTGTGTGTGTGTGTGTGTGTGTATTTATATACTTGCATTTTACGGGAAGGGAAGATATCGTCGTGTGTGCTTATATATGTACACGTTCACATGTGTGTGTATGTGTGCGTGTGTGTGTGTGTGTGTGTGTGTGTGTGTGTGTGTGTGTGTGTGTGTGTGTGTGTGTGTGTGTGTGTGTGTGTGTGTGTGTGTGTGTGTATTTGCAGGGAAACGATGAAAATTAACATTTGGCTTACTTCCTCTTTGGTTTGAGCCACAACCCTTAATGGCACAATAATGGCAGAATATAACTAATTGCGTGGAGCGGTGCGAGCGGAGGCAGCAACATATCCAAGGAACGAACCAGCTACAACTAACAGCGATGGGACGCGCGAACCCCACTTTGACCAGTCCGGTGACATCACGGGCCCGCTGCGCCAACACCCTCGAAATTCGGTCGGAAGTGGTTAGACCTGGTATATATAGACCTTGACGTAGGCGACCCCAGCATCCCTTGAGACTATGTGGGTGCCAGTCGATGAGGAGGGGGTGATGGGTAGGGGGGGATCTTTTTTTTTGGGGGGGGGGAGGGGAGTGAAATGTCACTCTCACGGGCTTTGTTTGAGCCCGGGCAGGGGTTGTCACAATCCTTGGCCATTCAGCGCATTGTCATCTCCCGTGGCATCGCTTTTGCCTGGTCGGGATGCATGTTTAACGATGTATTCAGGAGGGCGTCCTTCGCAAAGACAGTTTTTGAACATCAAAAGTGTTATAGAACCAGGTAGAAGAAAAACAGACATTTTGCAAATAGTGATACTCAAAACAGGATAGTATTTACTTGCGTATATATATATATATATATACATATATATATATATGTATATATATATATTATATATATATACATATATGTATATATATATATATATGATGTAAGCGGAATAGGAAACATAGGAGTCTTAGTCTTGAGTTTATTCCTGACTAGTTTCGCAGGTATGCTTTTTCAAAGGAATATGTGTACAAACGGGCTGTGGGCATTATATACATGGGGTGGACCTCACCACCTCTCCGAGTTGCCATAGTTGGTGGCGAATGTGAACATCACATTGTGGCTCACGTAACAATGAAGACATTTTCACAATTAAATATGATAACACTAATACCACTATTATTATTATCATTGTTATTATAACTATTATTTATTATTTCTATCATTATATTTATAATTTTATCATTACATTTTTATTTTTATTATTACCATCTTTATTATTATTACTTTCATTATCTTTATTATTATTATTGTTATTATTATTGTTACTATTTAAATATCTAATTATCATTGTTTTCACTATTATTGTCATAATTACTATTAATAATTTTTATTTCTTGGTTATTAGTATTATAATTTTTATTTTTATTATTGTTTTTATTATTATTACTTTTATTTTATTGTTATTATTTCCTGTATTGCTACTATCATTTTTGTTATTATTGTTAATATTATTAATTAAATATTTATCTTCATCGTTATCATTACTATTGTTACATTTTCTATTAATAATTTCTTTGGTATTAGTGTTATCATATTTAATTGTAAAAATGTCTTCATTGTTACATGAGCCACAATGTGATGTTCACATTCGCCACCAACTATGGCAACTCGGAGAGGTGGTGAGGTACACCCCATGTATATAATGCCCACAGCCCGTTTGTACACATATTCCTTTGAAAAAGCATACCTGCGAAACTAGTCAGGAATAAACTCAAGACTAAGACTCCTGTGTTTCCTATTCCGCTTACATCAACCTGTCAGAATGTCTCAACATATATATATATATATATATATATACATGTATGTATGTATGTATGTATCAAGGACTACTATTACACAGGACGTGCGCACCCAGATTCCTGGCTCCGCTAGCGGAGGCCATTGCTTTCTTTGTAACCTAACATTTTATATTGGACAAATATATCAAAACTAGAAAGCTAACATTGTATCTAGGACAAATATATCAACTATTGGCTTATTCAATGCAGTATAAGTTAATATAAACTTTTATAGTGAAATAAGAAACTATTTTTAAGGCACTGTTATGCTTTGAAATGCCAATTTTAGCCGGACTTAACAGGTATCATTATATGAGGTTAGTGGCCACCAGGGTTGGCGATTTTTTTTTTTTTTTTTTTTTTTTTTATCTTTTTAAAAAATATATAAAAGATCGATTTTTCTTATTTAAATCAGATTTATTTGATTTTTTTTCAAATATCGTGGGATTGCTATCTGATATGCGATCTGATTGCTAAAGGACAATTTTTAGCATATCAATATAAGGAGCAGTGTTATATAGACTTGCCACAAGTATACAAGGAACGGTATAAGCCTACATGTAGTATATATCACTGTGCAGCCCACAACAAGTTTCAACAAAATTCTTATTGAAACTTGTTCTAGGTAAGCAGCTTCTCACTGAGTCAGTTGCTGCTTTGAAATCAACCAGGAAGGATCTCTTCTGGACCTGGCAGAGTGGTTCCTTCAGGCAGAAAAAATGATCCTGTCTGGAATTAATTTGAAAAACTACCAACAACTTCTGGCAAAGGGTACCGAGCCAAATGCAAAGACTGCAGCCAGGAACTACAGGGCATTGTGCCAAGATTAAAATCTCACAGAGATAAATGCCAAGGTCAGCCACAGCATACTGAAGAAGAAATTGATGACCCAGATAAATAATTTTACTTATATTGTGTGCATTTCTCCCTTTTCATACATACATATATACATACATACATACATACATACATACATACATACATACATACATATACCGAGGCTTTTTCCCCCTTACCAGGGGGGTAGCCAAAAAGGACAAGGCACAAAAACATTCCCACCCACTTCATCCCCGAAAACACTCCACACCCCTCCACCCTCCCTCCCATCTTAGCACCTCCTAGATGACGGGTCATCCCTGCACCCTGTCCACTGCCCTGGGTCAGAAGCAGTGTCGCAAGACACAGCACATCCACAGCAAGGCCGCTTCATTAAATCGGCGACCCCCCTCTCCTTCCCCCCATATAAAGGAGAGGACGGGGAGAAATCCCTTCGGGCTGCGTCAAAAAGTTTTGCTCACACATACTACCTCACCCCCATTCCCCCGTCCAATCCACCTCATGCATCACAACATCATCCATATACAACCATTCTCCATTCACCCCTGTCTTCTGTCCTCTCCCGTCCTTCCTCAACAGACATTCCCCTCTTCCCCAAAGCCCCCTTCACCCCATCCATCCATCTCATCCTAGGACGTCCCCTCATGTTCACTCCCTCCACATCTGCCTTCCATACCTCCTTTACTAGTCTTTCTTCTCTCATTCTTTCCATGTGTCCAAACCATCCTAATACTCTTTCATCCACCCTATCTCCCAGCTCCCTTTCCACCCCTGTTCTCCTCCTCACTTCCTCATTTCTCACTCTATCTAGCCTAGTAACCCCCATCATACTTCTCAGACACTTCATCTCAAACACATTCAAGTTTCTTCTCTCTTCCTCTCTTATGTTCCATGTTTCTGCTCCATACAGTGCTGTTGGCACAATCACTCCTTCATACAGTCTCCTCTTAGCATCCATTCCCAGATTCCTATTCCTCATTACACTTTTTAAACCACCAAGGCATTTACTCGCTTCTCTCAATCTACATTCTACCTCCACCTTCACTCCATCCTTTCCTGCCACCCTTGCACCCAAATATCTAAAACTATCCACTTCCTCCAGTTGCTCTCCCTTAATGCTCACTTCCAGTCTACTGCCACTTTCACCCCTTGTACATCTCATCACCTTACTTTTACCCACATTTATCTTCAGCTTTCTTCTATCACACACTCTCCCAAACTCTGTCACCAGCTTCCTCAATCCCTCCTCCGATCCTGCCACAAGCGCAGTGTCGTCCGCAAACAACAGCTGGCTCACCTCCCACTTTTCTCCATTTTCCTTAACCATCTCCAATCCCTGACCCACTACCCTTGCATTCACCTCTCGCACCACCCCATCCATGTATAAGTTGAACAGCCAGGGTGACATAACGCATCCCTGACGAAGTCCCACCTTTACCTCAAACCACTCACTCTCTCCATTTCTAATCCTGACACAAGCTCTACTACTCTCATAAAAACTCTTGACAGCTCCCAGAAGCTTTCCTCCTATCCCGTATATCCGCATAACCTCCCACAGTGCCTTTCTGTCTACCCTGTCTTAAGCCTTTTCCAGATCCATAAAGGCCCAGAAAACATCCTTCCCCTTACCTATAGCTTTCTCACATATCTGTCTTACCACAAAAATCTGATCTACACAACCTCTACCTGTCCTAAACCCACACTGTTCCTCACCAATTACTCCCTCTGTTCCTCTCCTAATCCTCTCAATCAAGATCCTCCCATAAGCCTTCCCAACTACACTTAACAAGCTAATCCCTCTGAAACTACTACATTCACACTTGTCCCCCTTTCCCTTGTAAAGTGGAACTATACACGCACTCCTCCAGTCCTCTGGCACTCTACCTTCTCTCCAGCAAACATTAAATAACCTCACCAACCAGTCCACCATCACTATACCTCCTTTTTTAAGGCATTCTGCATGGCATCCATCCAGACCAGGTGCCTTACCTGCTTTCATCATCTTAACTGCTGCCTTCACTTCATCCTTCCTTATTTCTCCTCCATTTTCCTCACTCATCACTCTCATTTTCTTAGCATTTCCCACTGCAGCTATCTTTCCCTCCCTATCCTCCTTCACATTAAACAACTCCCTAAAATATTCTGCCCATCTTCCCCTTACTGCCTTCTCCTCCATTATCATCTCTCCATCTGCACCTTTTACCTATTCTTCTCTACTTGATTCGCCTCCTCTTCCTCTCTTAATTTCTTTCCAAAACATCTTTTTATTACTTTCAAAATTTTCTGTCATACTCTTACCCCATTTTACATCTGCTCTCCTCTTTGCCTCCTTTACCTTTTTCTTTACTTCTCTTTTCTTTTCCCTGTACGTCTCATATGACTCCCTCGTCCTACTTTGTAACCAATCTGTGAAAGCTCGCTTCTTCTCTTCTACAACCTTCTTCATTTCCTCATCCCACCATTCACTACCCTTCCTTCTATTTCCTCCTGACCTTCTTGTTCCACACACCATCCTTGCACACTTTGTGACTCCCTCCTTGAACCATCCCCATTCCTCCTCCACACTTACCTCCACTCTATCCCTTTTCATACGCAACTATATAAATTTGGTGAACAATGGAGAGCATGTGCAATAAAAATGCGAAGGCCTAAAGAGATGATACTTCAATTTCATTACTTCTAAATTTGGGTAGTGACTATATCACTATAATATACTGTATCCACTCAACTTTGGGGCCTAGGTGATTGTTATTCATTTCATTCAACATTGTGTAATATATTTCATAGGTCCCATTGGAATTCAGCCCACATGGGATTCAGCCCAAAGGGATTTAGCCTAACCTAACCCAACTAACCCATTATTTTTAGTGAATTTAAAAGTGAACTGAATCCTGTGTGGGCTGAATTCCAAACCCACCTATTTCATATCCTGTTAATTATTTCCAAATAATTTAGTGGCTTGTGTGAATATGATTATTATCTAAAAAAAAAATAACTACTGTCCTCAAAAGTAGCCTAAATCAATCACACTGTATTCATTCATTTATTTATTCATTTATAAATTATGCAATATGCTAAAATTTTCTGTTTCCATTTCAGGATCTGTATCAACAGCTTCAATCCCTTCATCATCGGCTCCACTTGAATTATCTGCAAACCTGACTCCACCATTAAAAAGGTCACTATCAGACTCCTCCACAGGCGCCACTTCTGCTAAATAATTTTCATCTAAAAGAAAGTCATCAACATCTCTGGACAGATTTATCATAAAAAATTCATCCTCTCAAAAGGAAAATCTCGACAAAGAAGTTGCAAGAATTATATTTGCTACAAACTAACCATTTCGTCTTGTTCAGCATCCTCAGTTTCTCAAGATGGTTCAGAACCTGAGGCCAGGTCATATTCCTCCATCCACAAAAGATATTGCTGATAAGTACTTGGATCTTGTGTATGAGAAGGAATATAAAAAGTGTGCAGGTGACCTGAAAAATGAAACTGTATGTCTTTCAATTGATGGGTGGTCTAACATCCATAATGAGCCCATAATATGTGTCACTCTAACAACATCCACTAGTCAGATTTATTTAGTTGACACAATAGACACATCAGGGAAATCTCACACTGCTTAATGTCTTCTACAACTTGTACAAAATTCGATCAAGAAGGTTGAACAAGATTTTGGTTGTCACATTGGAAGTGTTGTGACAGGCAATGCAGCAAATGTCACCAAGTTGAGAAAAGTCTTGGAGGAATCGAGTGAACCTGAGCATACCGTCCTCACATACGGATGTACAGCACACCTACTACATCTACTGGCTCATGACCTTGAGATTGATAATGTAAAACAATATGTGGTCCATGTAGTTAAATATTTTAGAAATAATCATTATGCTGCTTCAAAGTATCGGCAGGAAGGTGGTCAGTGTCTAGTCATGCCCCAAGACACAAGGTGGAACACAATGTCAGACTGTCTCAAGGCCTATATAAACGACTGGCCAATTCTAATGAAGATCTGTGAAGTTAACAGGGAAGCTATTGATACTGAAGTAAGAAACAAAGTATCAAGTTTAGGCCTAAAATGTTCGGCTGAGGAATTACTGGATCGATTGCAGCCAATAGCAAAGGCTCTAGATGAGGTACAGAATGATAAGTACACTATTGCTCAAGCGGTAGATGTTTGGAAGAAATTACTTGGCCATTTCACAAACAATAAACAAGCTGAAAAACTGGTGAAAAAAAGGTATAAACAGTTTATCACCAAAGTTGACATACTTGCCAACATGCTTCATCCAGCACTCCAAGGAAAAATGCTCAGTGCAGAATAGGTGTATATTACTATGGAGTATGCCAATGAGAAATATACAACACTTGTTCCTGTCATTATGAAGTTTCAGGCAAAATCACCTCCTTTCCAGACGTTCAAGTTTACTGAGTCTGTGACCAAGACTCTGACAGCTATTGAGTGGTGGGATTCACATAAAGCCATGTTAGACAGTGATATTCTGTTATCAGTGCATCAACTCCTAACTGCAGTAGCCTCATCATCAGGAGTTGAAAGAGTTTCCTCCTCCTATGAACTTGTACACACAAAATTAAGGAACCGCCTCGGTAATGAGAAGGCAGCCAAATTGGTCTTCCTTTTCAAGACAATGAACTCAAATGTAAATAATGATTAATGTAAATAACTGTCCACTAACCTCATACAATAATACATGTTAAGTCCGGCTAAAATTGGCATTTCAAAGCATAACAGTGCCTTAAAATAGTTTCTTATTTGACTATAAAAGTTTATATTAACTTATACTGCATTGAATAAGTCAATAGTTGATATATTTGTCCTATATACAATGTTAGGTTTCTAGTTTTGATATATTTGTCCAATATAAAATGTTAGGTTACAAAGAAAGCAATGGTCTCCGCTAGCGGACCCAGGAATCTGGGTGCGCACGTCCTGTGTAATAGTAGTCCTTGATATGTATATATATATATATATATATACATTATATATATATATATATATATATATATATATATATATATATATATATATATATGTATATGTATATTCTTTCTTTTCTTTTCTTTTAAGATACTATGAGCAAATATTTCAAGGCCTTAGAAGGCCGACATTACCATCGGCCTAACTGCATCATATAAATAATGTAAGAGGTAAAATCTTCTCAGAGTCTAGAAATGAATATTTACTCGGGACAAATATATTCCGAAGTCATATGAATACAGACGTGAGCCAGAGATAGAGATATAACGACTGCCAATTGAATTCACAAGTCATATTCTTATACACACTACACGCATAATTTTCACAGCACATGAAACTAATTTAATTCACCAAACTAACTAGATGGACGTATAACTAACATAAACTATCTTAACTTTAAACAACCAAACTAAACTGACCAAACGCATAAAAGTTTGTAGTTTTAAGTAATTTTAAACAGTGAATTAATTAACTACAGTAACTTCTGTAGTGAGCGTGTTATGCTATTTTTCATTCCATTTATATAGGTTCAGGTTAGGTGAGGAGAATACATAATAGAATTTATTTGCGATAAGATGCCATGTCATCCGTTTTTTAACACTTAAGTTCAATGCATATTGCCTAAACATAACATTGTACGTTCATTGTATTTCTGTTATGTAGTGAATACAGTCAGAATCAACCCTGGTGCATTTTTTTTACTGATAATATTACTATTGTGGTTATTTCAGCCCTATTACAAGTGGTTGTTTCTCTATTACTAGAGGAATATGTTACTTTAAGACAAATTGTATATTTCATGTTAGTCTTTTTCTGGGCAGGATATGTTAGAAAATTTGATAAGCCAACAACTAAACCAAGTACGCACACACACACACACACACACACACACACACACACACACACACACACACACACACACACACACACACACACACACACACACACACTTTCAACGAACGGACGGCTTGACGAACGCTCTGAAGAAAAGTGCAGATTGTGGATACCAACGCAAAGAGAAGTGCCTTTTTGTATTTGCAGGGGGGGGGGAATTGCTCGTGAGGTAGTGGGAAAGTAAGGAAAGAGGAGAGGGGGAGGGATTACTGGGGAAATGGAAGGTAATGAGGAGGTGGAGGAAATGGCCCTGACGGGCCGCCGGGTAGACAAAAGACCCCAAGACGAGTTGGATGATAACATGTCTAATAGGAATGTGAAGATTAGAGGTATAGATAGGAGCAATATAGCAGAAAGTGATGAGAATATTTTCAAGGGATTTAAAGAGAGTGGGGGGGACTCAAACCCCCCCCGACTGACAAGACTAGAGATGAAGGTTGATAAGGTGATCGAGGACTTGGAGAGTAGGTTAGGTCATATGAACACCATTTTAAAAAGGGTTGAAAGATTGGAAGAACTGGAAAAGGCGAATAAAAACTTAACTGATGAAATAGAAGAACTAAAAAGACAGTTAAGAGAGGTAAAGGGGGAGAATGAGGAATTGAAGAAGAATAGTAAAGAAAACAGAGAAACAATAGCTAAAGAAAGTAAAAATTGGAAGCAAACCCAAGAAGGAAATAAGATTTCATTCACTGACATAGTCAAACAGCAATTGAAAGAACATACTGAAGACTCAGTTATTAAAGTGATGAGACAAAAGGAGAATATAGTAAGGGATTTAGCAGACAAGAAGAAATGTATAATTATATTAGGAATGGAAGAGAAACACAACACAGATAGAACCACAAGAATCAAAGAGGAAAATGAAAAAGTAAGCCAATTACTAGAATCAGTTCAGGAAGATGAACCAGGAATTATGAAACAAATCGAAGAGAAATTTAGACTCGGAAAGTATAGCACAGACAAGACCAGACCAATTAAGATTAAATTCAAGTCACAAACAACGGCAGAGAATATCTTATCCAAAACAGGGAAACTAGCAACAAGTGAACAACACAAAAAGATATGGATAAAAAGAGAAATGAATAAAGAGGAAAGAGAGGAAGAAAAGCAGAAAAGACTGGAAGCTAAGACAAAAAACGAGAACAGAACGGAGTCAGAGAAAGAGAGATTCTATTGGAGAGTAGTGAACATGAAACTAAGGAAGTTCGACATACAAAAGAAAAACATAAGGGAAACAGAGAACACAATGGAAGTGGCAGAAAACTAAGAGTGTCTTACACAAATATAGATGGATTAATAACAGGATTGAATGAGCTGAATGATTATTTGAAAGAAAAAGAACCGGACATAATGGGAATTGTAGAAACAAAATTAAAAGGCCCACTACCACCCAACAGTGTAGGACATGATGCATACAATTATTGGATTAGAAACAGAGAGAAAAAGCAAGGGGGTGGAGTTATGTTCCTGACTAAGAAGGATATAAACGTGAAAGGTGTCATATATGGAAAGAATACAGTAGAGATGATTATGATAGAAGTGGAAGACAGAGATAAGAAGAGCAGAAAATTTGTGATCAATTATGTGCCTCCGAAAACAGCCTCATGGGAGGAGAGTGAATATAAAAGTATGTTAGAGGACACAAAGATAGCATTAACTAAAATAATGGAAGACGGAGGAAGAATAGTTATGATGGGCGACTTTAATTGCAAAGAAATCTGCTGGGAAGAAATGACAGCAAAGAGTGGTGATGACTCATGGGGAAATGCTCTACTTGAGATGATTACTGACCATTCAATGACACAATGGATACAAGAGAACACTAGGTATAGAAATGAAGAAGAACCATCGAGGCTAGACTTAATAATTACATCTGAACCTAGAATAGTGGACAAGATTGAATATAAAACACCAATAGGTAAAAGTGACCACATATTGATTGAACTGGAACTTAATGAAGAAAAATATATGAAAAGAAATGAACAATATAGAAAAGGAAGAATGATGTATGAAAAAACAAACTTTGATAAAATAAGAGAATTCTTCCAACAAGAAAACTGGGAAGAAATATACAAAGAAGAAACATCAGTGGAAGAGAAATGGAATATTTTGACAAAAATTTACAAAAAAGGAGTGGAAAAGTATGTCCCAAGACAAAAACAAGAAAAAGAATATGTAAAATGCTGGTACAACAAAAGTTGTAGGGAGTTAAAAGACAAAAGAGACAAAGCCTGGACCAGATGGAAAAAAGACAGAAGACCTGAAAAATGGAAAATATATACTGGTTATAGAAATGAATATGTACAAAAGTGCAGAGAGAAAAAAAGAAAATATGAAAAAGATGTTATAGAAAAGTGTAAAGATCAACCAAAACTATTCTACAGATTTGTAAACAATAAACTGAAAAACAAACAAGACTTGGAGAAATTGAGACAAGGAGGAGTTGAATACACTGAGGAAATGGAAATGGCAGAAATTATGAACAAACATTTTAAATCAGTGTTTACAAGGGAAAATATACAACCTGAAGAGATTGAGTGGAAAGAAAAAGTCCCCCCTATGGAAGAAATAGAAGTAACAAAGAATGAAATATTGACACACTTGGGTAATTTTGATGTCAGAAAATCGCATGGGCCAGATGAAATAGCAAACTGGATTCTGAAAGAATGCAGGAATGAACTGGCAGACAAAATACATAGCATAATAAGCAGTTCCTTAAAAGAAGGAAAAGTTCCAGAAGATTGGAAAAAAGCAAATATAGTACCTATATATAAAGGAGGAAATAAAGAAGAACCTACCAATTATAGACCAGTCTCTCTAACAAGTACAATAGCAAAAATTTGTGAAAGAATTATCAAAAGTAGATGGGTAAAATACTTGGAAAAAAACAACGTACTAAATCCAAGGCAATTTGGATTCAGACAAGGACGGTCATGCGTCACCAATTTAATATGTTTCTATTCAAGGCTAATAGATATAATACAAGAAAGAGATGGATGGGCTGATTGTGCATTTCTAGACCTAAAAAAAGCTTTTGACAAAGTACCACATAAGAAGTTGCTTAAGAAATTAGAATATGAAGGAGGAATACAAGGTAAATTGCTAAATTGGATGGAAGACTTTTTGCAAGAAAGAAAAATGAGAGTAGTGATAAGAGATCAGCACTCAAAATGGAATGAAGTAATAAGCGGTGTCCCGCAGGGAACAGTTCTGGCCCCAATAATGTTTGCTATATATATTAATGATATGGATGAAGGAATTGAAAGCTATATGAGCTTCTTTGCAGATGATGCAAAACTACTGAAAAGAGTGAAAACTGAAGAAGATTGTGAATCACTACAGAGGGATCTAAATAAAGTACAAGAATGGAGTAGGAAGTGGGAGATGGAGTTCAATACAAAAAAGTGTAGTATAATGGAATTTGGAAAAGCAAAAACAGAATAGCAGGATCATATAATTTGGGAGAAGAAGGAATAAAAAAAGTAGAAAATGAGAAGGACCTGGGAGTCATTGTTATGAATAATATGTCACCTGAGAAACATATAAATAAGATTTTTGGAGAAACTTATAATTTAATAAGAACAATCAAAGTGGCATTTACATACCTGGATGAAGAAATGGTGAGGAAAATCCTAATCACCCTGATAAGACCAAGATTGGAATATGCAGCAACGATATGGTCACCAAGTACAAAAAAATGTATAAAAAAACTTGAAAGGATACAAAGAGCAATTACAAAACTGGCACCAACACTCTCAAAACTATCATATGAAGAGAGACTACAAAAACTTAAACTACAGACACTAGAGCAAAGAAGAGAGAGAGGAGATTTGATAGCTATTTACAGAATCATGAAAGGCATAGAAATTACTGATAGAGAGAATCTGATAAAATGGGATGACAGAAATACAAGAGGACACGGAAAGAAAATAAAAAAAGACAGCTATAGAAGAGATTTTAAAAAGAACAGCTTTCCTCACAGAGCAATAGACAGTTGGAACAAGTTAGATGAGAAAGTGGTGTGTGCAAAAACAATACATGAATTTAAAAATAGTTTAGATAAAATGAGATATGAAGACGGGACCCCACGAGCATAGCTCCCCTTCCCGTAAAATACAACTAGGTAAATACAACTAGGTAAATACACACACACACTAGACGAAGGCTGTTCTGAAAGACCGGTGCTTGAGAATATTTGTAAAGGATACGATGTCAGTACATTATGTGACAGTGCTCCAAAAGTAGGTTATGTCATCCGTATTTTTCTTGATCACGGACGTTTGGGCCAGCATTCTCATCCTTTCCCAGTGTCCAATCCCCCCACCCTCCTCCTCCTCCTCCTCCTCTTCCTTCCCCCCCCCCTTTTTCTCTCCCCGTTCCCTCCTTTCCCCTTATTTAATCTCAAGCATTTGTAACTCAACTTGTACTTGAAAAAGCTGTAATAAGCGAAACGTCGTACAAATAAAGGCTCCGTCCTTATATGGTGTTTATCTAGTCAATCTTGTCGGCAGACTGCCACTTTTAAGCATATATATATATATATGTATATATATATATATATGTGTGTGTGTGTGTGTGTGTGTGTGTGTGTGTGTGTGTGTGTGTGTGTGTGTGTGTGTGTGTGTGTGTGTTTAGAAATGAAATATAGTTATCCAAGTACCTGGAGTGATAGGGTATCAGATTACACAGGGGAACACTTTTTCAGTAACTTTGAGTTGCATTGGATATTTTAACGGATTTTGAAAGAGTTTTAGGCGCTGATTTCAAATCTGAAATTAGTTTTTCTCTACAAGCTCTAGTTTGTATGCAATTTGAGGTTAATGAAATTGTACATATGTGAACTTGCGTAAACATGTATAAGCATTTTAACGTCCATATATATAGATAGCTTCTAATATTTTGATCATTCTTCTTTTGTTTCAGTTCAAACATGGCTTCCAGAATGAGACATCATTGCAGAAACAAGCCTGATGCCTTCTGCTACATATGTGGATACTACACACTCAATCGTCAGAGACGTAACATATCCTCGTTCGTCAAGCGTGCCTACAAGGCATATTTTGAAGTTCATCTTGGTGATCAAGACAAGCAATGGGTTCCTCATGTTGTGTGCCACAGTTGTGAGGAAATGCTTCGAGACTGGACCAAAGGAAAACGCAAAGGTCTGCCTTTTGGAGTTCCAATGATTTGGCGCGAACCCACCAACCATGTAACTGACTGTTATTTCTGCATGGTAAATACAACGGGTGTTGGGAAGAAAAACCGACATAAGATTACGTATCCGAACATTCCCTCAGCTATTCGGCCTGTTCCGCACTCTGAAGAAGTACCTGTTCCAGTTTTCAAAGGCTTGCCTTCATTGGACGATAAAGACATTGGACATGATACAAGCCAGCAAGACAGTTGTGACAGTGAATTGTCAGAAAAATGTTCACAATCGGAGGACTGTTCTTCAGACACTGAACCTTTCCCCGTCCCTAAGCCTCTTCCCCAGGCTGAACTGAATGATTTAGTGCGGGATTTAGGTCTTTCAAAGAAAGCAGCAGAGCTTTTGGCATTAAGATTACAAGGCAGAAATCTTGTTGATCACTCTGTTAAAGTATCATATTTCAGAAAGCGTGACCAACTTTTTGTGACCTTCTTTTCAAAAGACAGACAGTTTGTTTACTGCCATGACATCCCAGGGCTTCTCAAAGAACTGGGTGTCCCTTACTATAGTCCTGCTGAATGGAGACTCTTTTTAGACAGTTCAAAACGCAGTCTAAAGTGTGTTCTTTTACATAATGTCGGTCACTCAGTGCATTTGCGGGAAGACTATGATGATATGAGAATGGTCATGGACTTATTAAAGTATCATGAGCACAATTGGATAATTTGTGTAGACTTAAAGATGGTCAACTTTCTTCTTGGACAACAGAAAGGTTTCACCAAGTTTCCATGTTTCCTCTGTATGTGGGACAGCCGAGCACGAGACAGACATTGGGTCCAGAAGGACTGGCCTATTCGTGACACCCTTGAAGCAGGCATGCCAAATATCATACAAGACCCAATTGTAAACAGAGATAAGATCATCTTTCCTCCTCTTCACATCAAATTAGGTTTGATGAAACAATTTGTCAAGGCACTGGAAACCGAAGGTGAATGTTTCCAACACATCATCACAGCTTTACCAGGGTTATCATTTGAGAAGATCAAAGCAGGCGTGTTTGATGGCCCACAGATTCGAACCCTAATTCGTGATGATCAGTTTGTTGCTAAGATGACCGCTTTAGAAAGGGCAGCATGGTTATCCTTTGTGGCAGTCGTTCAGAACTTCCTTGGAAACAATAAGGCGGAGAACTACAGTGAACTTGTGAACAGAATGCTCCTCGCTTTTCGTGATCTCGGGTGCAACATGAGCATCAAGCTTCATTTTTTGAACAGCCACCTTGATCAGTTCCCTGACAACCTGGGGGCTGTGAGTGACGAACAAGGAGAACGATTCCACCAAGACCTAAAGATCATGGAAGAACGCTACCAAGGGCGCTGGGACAAAAGTATGATGGCTGACTACTGCTGGAGCATTAAACGAAATTGCCCAGATGAAATGTACAAACGCAAAAGTTACAAACGCAAATTCCTGCCTGAAAAAAATACACAAAGAAATTGATAAGCTTCCATCAGCTGTGGTGATGTTCTGAAGGATGCTAATCTAACTTTGGGATAGATGTTCTGTTAATGTTCTGTTTCTTTTGCCTTAATAAATGTACAGAAATGGCTTTCATACTGTTTTAAGATTCAAGTGAACAAAAGAATTGTGGCTGATATTGCAATTTCCTATAATAACGAAAATTTAAAAAATAAATATAAATGTCAAATTGCATAAAATCTGTAGCTTGCAGACAAAACCCGACTTCAGATTTGAAATCAGCACACTCAAGTTGACTATAGAAAAGTCTTTTTTTAAATGCAACAAAATGAGTGTTCCCCAGTGTTATATATGGTTATGGGGGTCTATCTCCAAAACCCCAGGAGGAGTTCGTGAAGAAACAAACAGACAGACAAACAAACAAATGAAAGATAGTTAACCAAGTACCTTAGGTCATAAAGTTTCAGAATACTGTATATATGATTATAGGGTTCTATCTGCAAAAACCTAGGAGGAGTTCGTGAATAATCTTTAACCTAACCATTGTAGTGGATTGTTAACACTACATGGTGAACGGTACTTGTTGTTTGTTCAACAATGGTAATTACAAACACACGTAGAATTTTCAAAGTGTTTATTCCACAGCACCAAGTCACTAGTACGCACTAACACACCTCTCGGACTAGCCTCTTTAATGTCTCGATACACACTGCCGCGTCACTGTGCGTACCCTCGTAACGGAAGGGCGTCTCGAGAGTTGCTTATACCCAATTTTATAATCATTCCCTTGCACACAGAAATTAACATACACTCAATATCTAGTACAATAATTTAAATTTGATAATATTAATCTATTTCCCATTCATTAAACTTCCGCATTTACAAAAAATAGAAATGATAATTAATTATGTAAACAGAAATGGCAATTTATTCTTTCTTCTGGAAACCTCCATGCTTGTTATACGTACGTACATACACACACATGCAATTACGCTTTTATTTCGTATAATTTTACACAATGCTAACAGAATTTATGAGTGATATATACTGCAAATGCTCAGCCAGCTATCTGTCGCTGACCCCAGCGATGTACATTGGAATTTGACAAGAAAGATACATGTAGAATTTGAATTTGAAAATATAAATGGAATTTGCTATCAAGGATACATGAGATACGGTGAACTAGAATTAACATGCATACACAAGGAACTGTATATATGTATATATATACATGTATGTATATATATGTATATATATATATGTATATATATATATATATAAACATATTACAATATTAAAGTTTGGAAAGGACGGAAGTGGAGAACATTTTGGCAGCTATATGGTTAGAATGTTCAAGAAGTATGACGGCTGCGAAGATTATATGGGTGGGAGACAGGGGACGTTGAATGGGGAAGGGAAGGAGGAAGGGTGTCTGTGGGAGTCGGAGGGTCATTGTCACAGTCTACACCTCGGGAGAATAGCTTAAGGGTGTCCAGGTGCATGATGGATTCTGTGTCTGAATGTAAATGTTTTAATTTGACTTTGTAGGTTCGAAGGCGAGGACACGGAAGGGACCAAGGAATTTTGGTGAAAGCTTGGAAGATGGAGAATGGTTCTGGGCATAAACAATGTCACCTATTGCAATGTTAGATTCTCTCGCATTTTTATTGTGAAAATGGGCCATCTCGTCTTTGGCGAGAGAAAGAGACTGAGTAATTCTCTTGAAGAGAGAGCTGAAATAAGAAAATGAAACCTTTAGAAAATCATCAAGGTTGTAAATGGGGCCTATATCTGAAGCAAAAAGGCCATATGGGAGTCGCTTGTCGGAAGCAAAGATGACAAAGTGAGGCGACTCTGATATGGACCTATTGATGGCACTGTTGAGGCAAGACTGAATCATAGGGACATGGTGATCCCAGGAGAGATGAAGGTCGGAAGCGAGGTGTCTGAGAACATTGAGAATCTTTCTGTTTTGGCGTTCGACAAGGCCATTTGAACTGGGGTGGTATGCAACTATATCACATTTTGTTATCTGAAAGGATTTGCAAATATCGGAAAGAATCTCATCGTTGAATTCAGTGCCATTGTCAGAGAGAAGAATTTTGGGAGAAGTGAAGGGGCAAATAACTTTGTCAATGAAGGTCTTTGCAGTTGTTGTAGCAGTCTTGTCGGGAATAGGTTCAAGGATACAGAATCTGGAAAAATGATCCATACACACAGACAGGTACTGATTTCCACTAGAAGTGAGTGGTAACTTGAGAAGGTCAATCGCAACCATATCAAAGGGTTTGCTAGGGATTGGATATTTCAAAATGGGAACTTTACAGTGAATACGACCTTTATGGCTAGCACACGAATGACAGGCGTCGATGTAGGCATGGATATCTTTTCTCATAGTAAGCCAAAAGTACTGAAGTCTGGCCTGTGTTAAGCATTTGTCTTTACCTGGATGTGCAGCAAGTGGAGAATCATGTAAAAGGAACAGAACTTTAGGTACTAAGTCAGAAGGAACTACGAGTTGTTGTACAAGTCTGTTTGGTTCATGCTTGTTGGAAAATGTGGTTTCGTGGTAAAGAACGTCATCGACGAGTCTGAAGTGCTCCAAGGAGGTAGGGAAGCCTGTAAGATATAATGTATCTCCTGACTCGAGAGAAAATATCACGTGTTTCCACATTGGGTTAGTTCTTTGAGCTGCATGAATACGCACATGAGCAAGAGTGACTGGCCGAGGAAGGGAATCGATAGCAGCAACATTCCTAGAAAGTGCGTCTGCAACATTGTTTGCTAATCCGCGCACATAAGAGAAGGTGGGATTGAATTCCTGAATGGTCAAGAACCAGCGAGCAAGTTTCCCGGACAAGTTCTTGACTTTGAAAAGTTGAAGAAGTGCCTGGTGGTCTGTATGATCTGTGACAGGATAGCCTGGTATTATTTCCTTAAAATGTTGAAGGGAATATATGACTGCTAAAGCTTCAATTTCCGTGACAGAATAGTTACGTTCAGCTTTGTTAAGGAGTCTGCTGGTAAAGGCAATGGGGCGCAGGTGTGTGTCTTGTTCTTGCATAAGGACAGCACCAAGACCTTGGAAAGAGGCATCAGTGTAGAGGATGAAAGGTAAGTCATAGTTAGGAAAAGCTAAGATAGGAACAGTGGTATGGGTATTCTTTAAGTCTGCAAAAGCTTGTTCCTGGGCAGACAACAAGTGGAAAGGAACATCTTTCTTTAGTAATGAAGTGAGAGGAGCTGCAATTTTAGAATAATTGCGGATGTACCTTCGATAATATCCTGAAAGTCCAAGAAAGGAGCGAAGGTGCTCAATGTCCGTGGGACGAGGGAAGTCAGCAACAGCTTTGACTTTATCAGGAACAGTAAGAATCCCATTAGAAGTGAGGACATGACCAAGAAAACGAATTTCTTTCTTAAGAAAAGAGCTTTTGCTCAACTTGAGTTTGAGGTTGGCATCAGCAAGACGAGAAAATACTTGTTCAAGGGTTTGAATGTGTTCGGGTATTGACTTAGAATTTATTATGATGTCATCCAAATACATAAAAACATTATCACCAAGTAAGCCATCAAGAACAGTATGCATAAGTCTTGTGAAGACAGAAAGATCAGAGGTTAGACCCATAGCTAAGCGCTTGAATTGAAAATGACCAGAAGGGGTTGAGAAGGCTGTTAGGGGTCGGTTTTCCGGAGTAAGAGGAATTTGGAAATAGCCTGACATTAGGTCTAAAGTTGAAAATACAGTATTATTCTGACCAACAGAATGGAGGATTTCTTGCAATACAGGAATGGGTGTCCTTTCGGGAACAGTGATCTTCTTGAGTTCTCTAAAATCAACTTCTAGAGGCTGATCTTGGAGTTGCAGTTGAAAAAGGGGTCACATAGGCCGGTAAGTACAAGGCAGTTTAACGGCGTTAGAAACTTGAAATACGTTGAAACACACTGGAATTGTGCACACTCGTGGGCGGGAGGGAGGGAGAAAAACGTAATGTTCGTCGATCGTATCACTCGCTGCTACCATATGTTGTTTGTTCAACAATGGTAATTGCATAAACATGTAGAATTTTCAGTGTTTATTGCACAGCACCAAGTCACTAGTACACACTAACACACTTCTCGGACTAGCCTCTCCAGTGTCTCGATACCCTCTGCCGCGTCACTGTGCGTACCCTCGTAACGGAAGGGCGTCTCGAGGGTTACTTATACCCAATTTTATAATCATTCCCTTGCACACAGAAATTAACATACACTCAATATCTAATACAATAATTTAAATATAATAATATTAATAACCTATTTCCCATTCATTCAACTTCCGCATTTACAAAAAAATAGAAATGATAATTAATTACGTAAACAGAAATGGAAATTTATTCTTTCTTCTGGAAACTCCCATGCTTGATACACGAACGTACATACACACACATGCAATTACGCATCACTTTCATTTCGTACAATTTTACACAATGCTAACAGAATTTATAATGATTAATATATACTACATGCTCGGCCGTAAGAGAAAAATTGAAACACATTTTTAACATCGTTGGGCTGGCCCGCCCGCGATAATATAAAAACAAAGTAATCAATATTTCAACATTTGGTAACATTATACAATCATTTTACATTTACATGCTTTCTCCTTACAAAAGCTACATAGTTTGTGGCAACCTTAATTTCACAAATATAAATCATATTTATAGACACATACAATGGTTTGTTTAATCATGGTAATTTTTGTCACAAAAATAATATGCACATCAAGGGGACACTACAGTAGTGGGCGTGTTACCACACTACACCCCACCTAACTTTAACCCATAACCCTAACCAATATATATATATATATATATATATATATATTTATATATATATATATACACACACACATATATATATATACACATATATATATATATATATATATATATATATGTGTGTGTGTGTTTGTGTGTGTGTGTGTGTGTGTGTGTGTGTGTGTGTGTGTGTGTGTGTGTGTGTGTGTGTGTGTGTGTGTGTGTGTGTGTGTGTGTGTGTGTGTGTGTGTGTGTGTGTGTGTGTGTGTGTGTGTGTGTGTGTGTGTGTGTGTGTGTGTGTGTGTGTGTGTGTGTGTGTGTGTGTGTGTGTAACCTTTTGGTTTGTGTAGGCTACATAAGGAGGACTTAATGCGGGCGAGATCAACTCCAAAACGGGAGTTTTCTTCTATTTATTAACAATGAAGGCAATCTGGTTGCAAATATTACAAGGTACAAATGGGCCCTGTGGGCGAATTACAATATAAGCCAGGCCTTGACCTAGGGCACAACTGGGTGGCAGCCTCTCGGCCTGCCTAGCTCTGGCCGGTAGGCTCTTGACCTACCTAGCTCTGGTCGGTAGGCTCTTGACCTACCTAGCTCTGTCGTGTAGGCTCTTCACCTACCCAGCTCTCGTGTTCGTCACATATGTGTCGTAGGTAATATAGGGGGTTAGTGGGTTGTTGTAAGTAAAGGCGTTAGTCTCACTATTCTATGCATTGGGGTCAGTTTTATATATGAGGATTAGTCGTATAGTTGGTGGGTGCTGTTAGGTATATTATATATATGTTAGTTTATGGGTAATAATAATAGGGCAGTTATAATAAAGGATTTTTAATAGGTTAGTCTGGTGACATTGGGTATCTACATCTTGCTTGTCTTGAAATGTGCTGCGTTAGATGTATATTCTGGGAAATGCAAGGTAAGCAAGAGGGGAGTCTCGTTATGTTGCAAGCATATGGATCACGTGCGTGGTAGGTGATGGTTAGTAATGGTTACACACACACACACACACACATATATATATATATATATATATATATATACATATATATATATATTACATATATATGTATATAATGAAATATAGTTATCCAAGTACCTGGAGTGACAGGGTATCAGAATATATATGGTTATGGGGGTCTATCTCCAAAACCCTAGGAGGAGTTCGTGAACAAACAAACAAACAGACAGACATAGGATACTACTTTATTATAGTAGATAAATAAATAAGAATCACAAATCAAGTCACAAAACACAGAAAACAAAAGAATCACCAGATCATGAAAATAAGCAAACAAAATCATGTTTAAGGATACCTGTATCAAGAGAGACGCTACTGAGAAATAACGTGTGATAATAAAGGAATAAGAAATAGAACAAGAAAAACGGGTGAACCAAACAGCGTAAGAGGTAGTGGAAAGAAACTGATAATGACATATATTGATGCACGGTATTAGCTAATTATGGACCACTTTTGAAACCAATAATTACGTGATGATATATTTACTAGATATTTTGAGCTTAGTAGAAAAAGCTACCAAGAAATGCCCCACAACTGAAAAATGGAGGCTATACAGTCTGGAGACACAACAGAAAATATAAAATAGTAGACTGGGTAATGATTATTGTGAAAAGTGACTAAACATGCATAAAATGATAATGTATAAAGATAATGGTATGGCAACATACCAAGAAATTAGACTCAGAGGGCGAAATAAAAGAGACGACTTCATAATAGCGTACGCCCCTCCTTCCAAGATGAGTGATAGAAATGAGACTGGGTACTAAAATATTGTCAAATTCAGTTTACATCCCACAGAAGGTGACTGAACAAAGTGAAATATATACCAAGTGGGAGACTTTAATTGCAAGGTGGCGAATTATGAATAATGGGTAGCATGTGGTAAAAAAAAATTGGAGGGTAATATCTTATTAGATATTGCAATGGATAATACGGTAACCCAATGGGTAAAAAACGTGGCGCGAGAAAGAAGAAAAGACATCTCAAAGAAAATGAACCTGCAATTAGAATTTAAAGAGTAAACGAAAAAAAATATATATAACAGCATCCCTGCATCCTTCTTAAAAACGCGAGTAATTGAGTGTGAAGATCAAGGGGTCCACCGCAGGAGGAAGTAAGAGGGGGTCCGAGGGACCTACGATCCTTTTGTCCAGCATGTAAAAGTACAAGTTATCAAAACCTACGTCCTCCTCAAGCTTGTAACATATCCCTGCCTTCGCCCGAAGCCAATTCCTCCAAGGCATCAGAAGGTGCATAAGTTTCCCATATGAAAGGACACGCTCGCCGGAACCCCATTTTCTCGTGGAATTCAATTGAGGCCGTGTTGGTGTCGTCCACGAAGACGAAAACTGGGGAGCAGAGGTCGCCCACCTTCCTGGACAGGGAGAGGGATACCAGCCGCGCCAAGCCCTTCCGGCGGTGCTCGGGCAAGGTGAAAGTGCTCCCTATGGCGCCGTCTGGATACTTCAAGATCCATGCAACAGGGAGTGACTGTAAAACACCGTCCTTTGGCCGCGTCATTTCGTTCTCTGCTGGGATTTCCTCGAAGGCAGCGACTGAAGGAAAATTTGAGATGATGCCCCAGAAGAAGTCTTTCGTCTCTGTGTGTTTGTAGAGCCAGTGGTCATGAACCCACTCTGCATGTGCTGGGGTCAACCTGCCTAACGTGTAGCCCTCTACCAACCTGAAAGAAGCAAAATCAGTCAGATGCAAGTTTGGATATCCATCTAGACACTTTGTAGGCTTCCTTTTCCCCAAGATTTCAGATTAGCAAATGACATCATCTCACACGACTTTTGTTTTCATATTACCAGTTGCATTTATATATATGTAGAACACACACAATGCCACGCCTCAGTTGCTTCTTGCAATTACCTTATTGTTACACTACATCAAACGTGGTGGCGAGGCAATAGTTCGAGTGAGATTCTCAAGGCGGACTCACCTGATCTGCGATGCTTCGTCGCTGTCCTCTCGAGAGAGGACGTAGGCATGGACTTGGGAGACGCTGTGATACCTCGGGTCAGCCATCAACCTCCCGGAGTTCATCAACCGCCGAATCTGAAAAAACGATTTTTTTTCCAGGGCGGATACAGATAAACACACAGTGATTGTAATTCCACACGGACAATAAATAAAAAGGGGACCTTGGCGGTTGTTATCACAATCTGAAT
>NC_134778.1:73837150-73842150 GCF_046742065.1 Oratosquilla oratoria
GATAAATAAATAAACAAGATAATTAGACAAAGGTATAAACATGTAAGTAGATAAAAACATAAATATATACAGATAATAAATGACTTGGCTACCCCCGTATAAGGGGAAGATTCCTTAATATATAGATAGATAAACAAATGAATAGATGAACATGTAAATAAACAAATAAACGAAAAAATGAAATTAAATGAATACATAAACACGTACATGTACATCTTATATATGTATACGTATATATGCACACACACACCCACACACACACACACACACACACACACACACACACTTATATATATATATATATATATATATATATGACATATATATATATGTGTGTGTGTGTGTGTGTGTGTGTGTGTGTGTGTGTGTGTGTGTGTGTGTGTGTGTGTGTGTGTGTGTGTGTGTGTGTGTGTGTGTGTGTATATATGTATATATATATATATATATATATATATATATATATATATATACTGTATGTATATGTTGCAAGATAATTGAAAGGAAGAGTCAGTCTTTTAGATATCTAACGTGCACACGCGCGTATGTACAATGAAGAGGAACTCCAACGTCTCCAAACAACTCTCAGGGGACCCGCTATTGTACTCAGACTTTCCTCCCAAGGGACGCGCCATTGTCATCGGATCTGAACAGTGACCAGAGAGCCAGGCGTTTCGGACTACGCCCAACACCTGCGAGAATAATGGATACTTCTTCTTTCGTTGTTGCCAACCTTTCCAGATCAACTTGCGTCAACATTTCATTTCTTATCACATATTTTTTTTCGTATGTTTTCTATCCTTTGCAATTCTTATGTAAATATATCCCATGCATGGATACTGAGAGTCCAGACTCATTCCACGCATTGTAAATAATAAATATAAGAAAATAATGTATGATTGTGGTAACAGCCTACTTGTACTCGTGTAAATTAGAATCTGGCAACCACCCAAGTCTTCCTCGGAGCTTGCTCCTGTTTGTAAAATAGAGAATACTGAGACATTAAAGTGAAGACCATCTCAACCCATTAAATGTAGATCAAAATCCCAAATCTACATACGGAGAGGAGTGGGAAAGAGTAATGGATAGAGGAGAAATAGGAGTGGAGGAGGAATGGGGATGGTTCAAGGAAGGAATCACAAGGTGTGCAAAATTGGTGTGTGGAACAAGGAGGACGAGAGGAAATAAAAAGAAGGGTAGTGAGTAGTGGGATGAGGAAGAAAAGAAGGTTGTAGAAGTGAAGAAGGGAGCTTTCACAGATTGGTTACAAAATAGGATGAGAGAATCATATGAGAGGTACAAAGAAAAGAGAAGTAAAGCATAGAATAAAGGAGTCAAAGAGGAGAGCAGATGTGAAATGGGGTAAGAGTATGACATTTTTTTAAAGTAATGAAAAGATGTTTTGGAAGGAAATTAAGAGAGGAAGAGGCGAATCAAACAGAGAAGATGTAAAAGGTGCAGATGGAGAGATGATAATGAAAGAGACGGCAATAAGAGGAAGATGGGCAAAGTGTTTTAGGTAGTTGCTAAATGTGGAGGATAGGGAGGGAAAAGTAGTTGCAGTGGGAAGCGCTAAGAAAAGGACCGTGATGAGTGAGCAAAATGGAGGAGAAATAAGAAAAGATGAGGTGAAGGTGGCTGTTAAGATTATGAGAGCAGGTAAGGCACCTGGTCTAGATGGATGTCATGCAGAATATATATATATATATATATATATATATATATATAATATATATAAATATATATATATATATATATATATAAAAGAGGTAAAGTGATGGTGGACTAGCTGGTAAGGCTATTAAATGTTTGTTTAAGAGAGAGTAGAGTGCCGGAAGACTAGAGGAGTGCCTGTATAGTTGCACTTTACAAGGGAAAAGGGGACAAGTGTGAGTGTAGTACTTTCAAAGGGATCTGTCTGTTAAGTACAGTTGTGAAGGCTTGTGGGAGGGTTTTGATTGAGAGGATTAGGAGATGAAGAGAGGGAGATTTGTGGGAAACAGTGTAGGTTTAGGACAGGTAGGGGTTGCATGGATCAAATTTTTGTGGTAAGACAGATATGTGAGAAAGCTTTAGGAAAAGGTAAGGATGTTTCTTTGGACCTTTATGGATTTGGGAAACGCTTATGACAGGGTAGACAGGAAAGCACTGTAGGAGATATTGCAGATATATGGGATAGGAGGAAAGCTGTTAAGAGCAGTCAAGAGTTTTTACGAGAGTAGTAGAGCTTGTGTTAGAATCAGAAATGGAGAGTGAGTGGTTTGAAGTAAAGGTGGGACTTCGTCAGGGATGTGTTATGTCGCCTTGGCTGTTCAATTTATACAAGGATACGGTGGGGCGAGAGGTAAATAAAAGGGTAATGGGTCGGGGATTGGAAATGGTTAAAGAAAATGGAGAAAAAATGGGAGATAAGTCAGTTGTTTTTTGCTGAGGACACTGCGCTTGTGGCAGGATCAGAGGGTTTCTAGTTTTGACATATTTGTCCAATATAAAACAGGTTACAATGTAAGCAATGGCCTCCGCTAGCGGACCCAGGGATCTGGGTGCGCACGTGCTGTGTAATAGTCCTTAGTATATATGTATATGCGTATATGTATATATATATATATATGCGTATATGTATATATATATATGCGTATATGTATATGCGCACATATGCATATATGTATATGCGCATATATGTTCTGTATATATAAATATGCGTATATATGTATATGCATATATGTATATTCTTATATATGTATAAATGTATATGTATATATGTATATGCGTATGTACATACTGTATGTATATTCGTATGTATATATGTATATGCGTATGTATGTATATGCGTACATATGTATATGTATATGCGAATATACTGTACGTATATACGTATATATATATATATATGCGTATATATATGCGTATATATGTATACGTGTATATATGTATATGCGTATATATGTATATGCGTATATATGTATATACGTATGTATATGTATATGCGTATGTATATGTATATGCGTATGTATATGTATATGCGTTGTTATGTATATATGTATATGCGTATATAAGTATATATGTATATGGGTATATATGTATATGCGTATGTATATATATATATGTATATGCGTATATATGTATAGATGTATATGCGTATGTATACGCGTATATATGTATATGCGTATGTGTATATGCGTATGTGTGTATGCGTGTGTATATGCGTATGTGTATATGCGTGTGTATATGCGTATGTATATGCGTATGTGTGTATATGCGTATGTGTATATGCGTATGTGTATATGCGCATGTGTATATGCGAATATGTTTATATGCGAATATGTGTATATGCGAATGTGTATATGCGAATATGTACATGCGAATATGTGTATATATACGTGTGTATATGCGTATATGTGTGTATGTATATGCCTGTGTGTATATGCGTGTGTGTATATACGTATGCGTGTATATGCGTGTGTATATGCGTATGTGTATGTGTGTATATGCGTAAATGCGTATATGCCAATATATGTATATACGTATATATATATGCGTATATATGTATATGTTTTCCGCGTATATATGTATATGCGTATATATGTATATGCACATACAGTATATGTATAAATGTATATGCGTATGTGTATACGAATGTATGTATATATATATATGCGTATATATGTATGTATGTATATGCGTATATATGCATATATATATATAAATGTATATATGTATATAATGTATATGCGTATATATGTGTATATGTATATGCGTATATATGTATATGCGTATATATGTATATATCTATATGCGTATATGTATATGCGTATATATGTATATGCTTATGTGTGTATATGCGTATATGTATATATGCGTATGTGTACATGCGTATGTATATGAGCGTGTATATGCGTATATGTATATGCGTATGTGTGTATGTATGTGTGTATATGTGCGTGCGTGTATATGCGTATGTGTGTATATGCGTGTGCATGTATGTATGTGCGTAGATATGTATATACCTATATATGTATGTATGTATATAGGTATATATGTATATGCGTATGTGCATATGCGTATGTGAATATTCGCATTTGTATACGCGTATGTGTATATGCGTATGTGTATATGCGTATATACATATATATATGCGTATATGATAGGTTAATGTGTATACATATGTGATCTTTTTTGCAGACGACTACAATGATATCTACATGTACGAGTGTCTTTGTTGTGATTTTACAGGATTGAGATTTAATCACGAAAGCCCGTCTTCTCTTCCTGGTCATTAATGGTCTACTGCTCTACATTGTAGACCAAAAGAGAACATCTTTTTCCACCCAAATCACAACCTCGGGTTGTACGCTGATGCACGTATTTTTTGAATCACTTGTCACAAACTGACTCGAACATTCTTGTCAGAATGAATGAAGCGGCAGTTTTCTTAAACCAAAGAAGAACGTCCGGAGGATCCTCTCGAGCGCACCAACATGAACACCGGCGTCGTTCCCGCCCTCGGCAAGGCCCTCCGAGCGGCATTGAAGAAATGCCTTAAGACATGGCGAAGCCTGTGCTCCTGTGGAGCCACTGAGCAGACGGCCTCACGAGCGACTGAAGAGGAAGAGCTTCTGGAGCAAGAGGAGCTCCTGTCCGTGTCCGGCCAGCATCAAGAAACTCCCGAAGTCAAAGAGAGGACTTCGAGCACCGACAGTGACTCTTCCTCCCCGGAGCACACTTCGATTGTGGGGAGCACTTAGGAACCACAAGTCTCAGATCACAACGAAGAGCTTAACGAGACTCGCATGCTCGTTTGCGATGACAGCGAAGTAACGAACGGGAATGAAGACGTTACTGGAAAGGACTGCATCGCTTGTCAAAATGACGCTCCTCCTTCTGTGTCCGATAATAAGCTCCCAGAAACGTGTCAGGAACAAAAGGGAAAGCAAGAGATGGAAGAAACCCGCTATCTCTCACCCAAAAGTCCTCAAAGACGAGAACCTTCGCCACCGAAAGTA
>NC_134778.1:73847150-73849650 GCF_046742065.1 Oratosquilla oratoria
AGCGGAGGCCATTGCTTTCTTTGTAACCTGTTTTATATTGGACAAATATGTCAAAACTAGAAACCTAACATTGTATATAGGAAAAATATATCAATTATTGACTTATTCAATGCAGTATAAGTTAATATAAACTTTTATAGTGAAATAAGAAACTGTTTTTAAGGCACTTTTATGCTTTGAAATGCCAATTCTAGCCGGACTTAACAGGTATTATTGTATGAGGTTAGTGGACACCAGGGTTGGCGATTTTTTTTTTTTTTTTTTTTTTTTTTTAAAAAAATCGATTTTTTTTTTTTATTCAAATCAGATTTATTTGATTTAAATAGATTTTTTTATAGATTTTAAATATTGTGGGATTGCTATCTGAAATGTGATCTGATTGCTAAAGGACATTTTTAGCATATCAATATAAGGAGCAGTGTTATATAGATTCTGGACAGATTGATCATAAAAACTTCAGCCTCTCAAAAGGAAAATCTCGACAAAGAAGTTGCAAGAATTATATTTGCTACAAATTCACCATTTCGTCTTGTTCAGCATCCTCAGTTTCTCAAGATGGTTCAGAACCTGAGGCCAGGTTATATTCCTCCATCCACAAAAGATATTGCTGATAAGTACTTGGATCTTGTGTATGAAAAGGAATATAAAAAGTGTGTAGATGACCTGAATAATGAAACTGTATGTCTTTCAATTGATGAGTGGTCTAACATCCATAATGAGCCCATAATATGTGTCACTCTAACAACATCCACTGGTCCGATATATTTAGTTGACACAAAAGACACATCAGGGAAACCTCACACTGCTGAATATCTTCTACAACTTGTACAAAATTCGATCAAGAAGGCTGAACAAGATGTTGGTTGTCACATTGGAAGTGTTGTGACAGACAATGCAGCAAATGTCACCAAGATGAGAAAAGTCTTGGAGGAATCGAGTGAACCTGAGCATATAGTCTTCACATACGGCTTATACCGTTACTTGTATACTTGTGGCAAGTCTATATATCACTGCTCCTTATATTGATATGCTAAAAATGTCCTTTAGCAATCAGATCGCATATCAGATAGCAATCCCACAATATTTAAAATTTGTAAAAAAAAAAAATAATAATAATAATAATCTATTTAAATCAAATATATATGAATTGAATTAAAAAAAAACTATTTTTATATTTTTAAAAAGCTAAAAAAAAAAAATCGCTAACCATGGTGTCCACTAACCTCATACAATAATACCTGTTAAGTCCGGTTAAAATTGGCATTCGAAAGCATAACGGTGCCTTAAATATAGTTTCTTATTTCACTATAAAAGTTTATATTAAATAAGTCAATAGTTGATATATTTGTCCTATATACAATGTTAGGTTTCTAGTTTTGATATATTTGTCCAATATAAAACGTTAGGTTACAAAGAAAGCAATGGCCTCCGCTAGCGGACCCAGGGATCTGGGTGCGCACTACCTGTGTAATAGTAGTCCTTGATATATATATATATATATATATATATATATATATATATATATATATATATATATATATATATATATATATATATATATATATGCTAATAAGAACACGGGTACGTGTGTTCACTTATGCAAAGTAGACCACTTGGAAAAAGGAAACTAACGAAGTAGAGCGCTTTCGTATATATCATCTTCAGTGCAACAAGTACAAAGTAATAGAAATGCATAGACAATATATACATGAAACAAAGGAACAGGGACAGTTTGAATAAGGGTGGCGGCCAATTACCTACCCCCTATAGGGCGAAAGGTCATTGTCAATTAACTTATTATGGTGGGGCGACATCAGATCACAGTCGACAGGGTCACCTTGTCGAAAGGTTACAATTTACCTGATATCAGGTAAATTGTAACCCATCGACAAGGTGACCCTGGCGACTGTGACCTGATGTCGCCCCACCATCATAAGTTAATTGACAATGACCTTCCGCCCTCCAGGGGGTAATTGGCCGCCACCCTTATTCAAAATGTCCTTGTTCCTTTGTTTCATGTATATATTGTCTATGCATTTCTATTACTTTGTACTTGTTGCACTGAAGATGTAATATACGAAAGCGCTCTGCTTCGTTAGTTTCTTTTTCCAAGTGGTCTACTTTGCATAAGTGAACACACGTACCCGTGTTCTTATTAGCATATATATATACATATATATATATATATATATATATATATATATATGTATATATATATGTATATATATATACATATATATATATATATATATATATATATATACACACATACTAAAGGCTCTTTCCCCCTTACAAGGGAGGTAGCCAAAAAACAAAGGCATAAAATCCACTCCCACCCTCCCACCCACTCCCCCTCCCTCCCTCTTATCTTGGCTCTTTTTAGGTGACGGGTCATCCCTGCATCTCGCCCACTACCCTGGGCCAAAAGCAGTGTCGTAAGACACAGTACATCCACAACAAGGCCGCTTCACTAAATCGGCGACCCACCCCCATCTCCGTC
>NC_134778.1:73854650-73864650 GCF_046742065.1 Oratosquilla oratoria
CGATCTCTGGGTCATTCAGCCGAGGGGCCGACCGCAAAGTTGACCGTGAAGCCGCGCTACACGGTACAAGTACAGAGGCTCTTGGTAACAGGACCCGGCTGTTTATAAACACTGGTGCGTACCCAAAGGTAGCGAGGAAGACATCCGCTAAAAATGTCCTTTAGCAATCAGATCGCATATTAGATAGCAATCCCACAATATTTAAAATCTATAAAAAAAAAAATCTATCTAAATCAAATATATATGAATTGAATTAAAAAAAAATCCATTTTTATATTTTTTAAAAAGATAAAAAAAAAAAAAAAAAAAGATCGCTAACCCTGGTGTCCACTAACCTCATACAATAATACCTGTTAAGTCCGGCTAAAATTGACATTCGAAAGCATAACAGTGCCTTAAAAATAGTTTCTTATTTCACTATAAAAGTTTATATTAACTTATACTGCATTAAATAAGTCAATAGTTGATATATTTGTCCTATTATCAATGTTAGGTTTCTAGTTTTGATATATTTGTCCAATATAAAACGTTAGGTTACAAAGAAAGCAATGGCCTCCGCTAGCGGACCCAGAGATCTGGGTGCGCACTACATGTGTAATAGTAGACCTTGATATATATATATATATATATATATATATATATATATATATATATATATATATAATATGAATATATATGTATATATATATTTATATATATGTATATATACATATATATATATATATATATATATATATATATATATATATACATACATACTAAAGGCTCTTTCCCCCTTACAAGGGAGGTAGCCAAAAAACAAAGGCACAAAATCCACTCCCACCCATTCCATCCCCACATACTCCACTCCCATCCACCCCCTCCCTCCCTCTTATCTTAGCTCCTCTTAGGTGACGGGTCATCCCTGCATCTCGCCCACTACCCTGGGCCAAAAGCAGTGTCGTAAGACACAGTACATCCACAACAAGGCCGCTTCATTAAATCGGCGACCCACCTCCATCTCCGTCCCCTCATGCAGAAATGGGGAAGATGGGGGAGAAATCGCTTCGGGCTGTTCAATTTATTTTGCACACATACTCTCTAACCCCCCATCCCCCACCCATTCCCCTCATGCATCACAGCATCATTCATTCATCCCTATCTTCTGTCCTCTCCCGTTCTCCCCAGTGCCCCTTTTACCCCATACATCCATCTCATCCTAGGACACCCCATCATGTTCACCCCTTCCATCTCTGCCTTCCACACCTCTTACTAATATTTCTTCCCTCATTCTTTCCATATGTCAAAACCATCCCAATACTCTTTCATCATCCTTATCTCCCACCTCTCTTTCCATCCCCGTTCTTCTCCTCACCTCCTCATTTCTCACCCTATCTAGCCTAGTAACCCCTATCATACTTCTCAGGCACCTCATCTCAAACACATTTAAACTCCTCCTCTCTTCCTCTCTTATGTTTTATGTTTTTGCCCCATATAGTGTTGGCGGCACAATCACTCCTTCATACAGTCTCCTTTTAGCCTCCATCCCCTAATGTCTATTTCTCATTACACTTTTTAATCCACCAAGGCATTTACTCTCTTCTTTCAATCTACATTTTACCTCCACCTCCACTCCACGTTTTCCTGACACATTTGCACCCAAGTATCTAAAACTATCCACTTCATCCAGTCTCTCTCCCTTAATACTCAATTCCAGTCTGCTGACACTTTCTCCCCTTGTACATCTCATCACCTTTCTTTTACCAACATTTATCTTCAACTTCCTTCTTTCACATACCTTCCCAAAATGTGTCACTAACTTCCTCAATCCCTCCTCTGATCCCGCTACAAACGCAGTGTTGTCAGCAAACAACAACTGGCTTATCTCCCATTTTTTCTCCATTTCCTTTAACCAACTCCAATCCCAGACCCATTACTTTTGCATTTACCTCTCGCACCACCCCATCCATGTATAAATTGAACAGCCAGGGCGACATAACACATCCCTGACGAAGTCCCACCTTTACTTCAAACCACTCACTCTCCATTTCTGATTCTAACACAAGCTCTACTACTCTCGTAAAAACTCTTGACTGCTCTTAACAGCTTTCCTCCTATCCCATATATCTGCAATATCTCCTACAGTGCTTTCCTGTCTACCCTGTCATAAGCGTTTCCCAAATCCATAAAGGTCCAAAGAAACATCCTTACCTTTTCCTAAAGCTTTCTCACATATCTGTCTTACCACAAAAATTTGATCCATGCAACCCCTACCTGTCCTAAACCTACACTGTTTCCCACAAATCTCCCTCTCTTCATCTCCTAATCCTCTCAATCAAAACCCTCCCACAAGCCTTCACAACTGTACTTAACAGACAGATCCCTTTGAAAGTACTACACTCACACTTGTCCCCTTTTCCCTTGTAAAGTGGAACTATACACGCACTCCTCTAGTCTTCCGGCACTCTACTCTCTCTTAAACAAACATTTAATAGCCTTACCAGCTAGTCCACCATCACTTTACCTCTTTTATATATATATATATATATATATATATATATATATATATATATATATATATATATATATATATATATATATATATATATTCTGCATGACATCCATCTAGACCAGGTGCCTTACCTGCTCTCATAATCTTAAAAGCCACCTTCACCTCATCTTTTCTTATTTCTCCTCCATTTTGCTCACTCATCACGGTCCTTTTCTTAGCGCTTCCCACTGCAACTACTTTTCCCTCCCTATCCTCCACATTTAGCAACTCCCTAAGACACTCTGCCCATCTTCCTCTTACTGCATTCTCTTCCATTATCATCTCTCCATCTGCACGTTTTACCTTTTTATCTCTACTTGATTCGCCTCTTCCTCTCTTAATTTCTTTCCAAAACATCTTTTTATTACTTTAAAAAAATTGTCAAACTCTTACTCCATTTCACATCTGCTCTTCTCCTTGCCTCCTTTATCTTATGCTTTACTTCTCTTTTCTTTGAACCTGTCATATGATTTTCTCATCCTATTTTATAACCAATCTGTGAAAGCTCCCTTCTTCACTTCTACAACCTTCTTTTCTTCCTCATCCCACTACTCACTACCCTTCTTTTTATTTCCTCTCGTCCTCCTTGTTCCACACACCAATTTTGCACACCTTGTGATTCCTTCCTTGAACCATCCCCATTCCTCCTCCACTCCTAGTTCTCCTCTATCCATTACTCCTTCCCACTCCTCTCCGTATGTAGATTTGGGATTTTGATCTACATTTAATGGGTTGAGATTGTCTTCACTTTAATGTCTCAGTATTCTCTATTTTACAAACAGGAGCAAGCTCCGAGGAAGACTTGGGTGGTTGCCAGATTCTAATTTACACGAGTACAAGTAGGCTGTTACCACAATCATACATTATTTTCTTATATTTATTATTTACAATGCGTGGAATGAGTCTGGACTCTCAGTATCCATGCATGGGATATATTTACATAAGAATTGCAAAGGATAGAGAACATACGAAAAAAGATATGTGATAAGAAATGAAATGTTGACGCAAGTTGATCTGGAAAGGTTGGCAACAACGAAAGGAGAAGTATCCATTATTCTCGCAGGTGTTGGGCGTAGTCCGAAACGCCTGGCTCTCTGGTCACTGTTCAGATCCTATGACAAATGCGCGTCCCTTGGGAGGAAAATCTGAGTACAATAGCGGGTCCCTTGAGAGTTGTTTGGAGACGTTGGAGTTCCTCTTCATTGTACATACGCGCGTGTGCACGTTAGATATCTAAAAGACTGACTCTTCCTTTCAATTATCTTGCAACATATACATACAGTATATATATATATATATATATATATATATATATATATATATATATACAAACACACACACACACACACACACACACAACACACACACACACATACACACACATACACACACACATATATGTATATATATATATATATGTGTGTGTGTGTGTGTGTGTGTGTGTGTGTGTGTGTGTGTGTGTGTGTGTGTGTGTGTGTGTGTGTGTGTGTGTGTGTGTGTGTGTGTGTGTGTGTGTGTGTGTGTGTGTGTGTGTGTGTGTGTGTGCATATATACGTATACATATATAAGATGTACATGTACGTGTTTATGTATTCATTTAATTTCATTTTTTCGTTTATTTGTTTATTTACATGTTCATCTATTCATTTGTTTATCTATCTATATATTAAGGAATCTTCCCCTTATACGGGGGTAGCCAAGTCTTTTATTAATTATCTGTATATATTTATGTTTTTATCTACTTACATGTTTATACCTTTGTCTAATTATCTTGTTTATTTATTTATTTATTTATTTATTTATTCATTTTATCTCTTTACATATATCTTGTATTATATATTCTATTTCAAATATTTATCTTATTTAATTTTGTCTATTCATTTTATGTATTCGTGTCATTTTATTTTGTTTTTACTTATTTCATATATTTATCTCATTTTATTTCATTAATTGATTAATCAAAAAAGTTATTTATTTATCTTAATTCTATATATCTTGTTCTATTCATTTACTAATTTATAGTATCGCATTACATTGCATTGTATTGCGTCGTAAGATAGCATGGAGAAACCCGCATTCAGAATACAGGTCCCAGAGATAAAAGAAGCGTAAAAAACATTTCATCAGAGACACTGGAGATGAAGAACAGTAAGATAAAAAAAACACGAAATTTCAGAACTCAGAACACCAAAAGCAGAAACTAAGGATAGAATTAATTGTAAAGAATAAAAAGGCTAGAATGTACAAAGTCAGTTAAGAAATAGAAAGAATGGAAGAAAATATAGAAATGGGTAATTCGATACGTTTACTTAATCAGAGTACAGACAGGAAAGAGGAGTCAGAAAGAAAATTATGAAGCTTATCAAGATCAGTTCGGGTGTTGACCAAGGGATATAGGAATGTGTGAACTAATTTTGATTTCTATGAGGGTTGTAACGGAAAAAAGTGGAAAATTGTTGTGTTGGAAATATATAGATAACGAAACAAATAATTGATTAGCCAGGCTACCTTTCCAACAAATTTATTAATCAATTTATCAATTTTATTTATCTGTTTTCATTTATGTATTTACTTATTCTATTATTCATTTATTTATATATGTATTCATTTATTTGTCTATTTATTCATTTGTTTATTTATTTCATTTATTTATTATTATTATCTATTTTTTCCTTTTCTGCCACTTTGTCTCTTTGGCTAAAAAAAAAAATCCATTTATCAGTCGTTGTCAACATTGTATGCTGGAAAAGACGGACACTTGTGCTTCGGTGGCAACACATCATTGTTGTGTGACACCTCGCTGAGACCAGGGGTGAGTTTGTGCTGTCTTAGTAATCTGATCACTTTTGTAAGCCGTGCTCAGTGAAAAACAGCGGGGATTCGTTGTTTAATATAAATGGGAGATCTGTAACATAGTAATGTGTTACTGAGTGTCTATGGGTCTATGGTGCCTAGGGAGCCACCAGTGTAACATTACGTGAGGGTTACTTGAGCGATGGTGCCAAGGGAGTGGGAACGAAAATGAAACTTTGCTTGGTTTGTTGGTTTTATTCCGGTTAGTGTCGATCTCTGGGTCATTCAGCCGAGGGGCCGACCGCAAAGTTGACCGTGAAGCCGCGCTACGTGGTACAAGTACAGAGGGGGACTGGGCTCTTGGTAACAGGACCCGGCTGTTTATAAACACTGATGCGTACCCAAAGGTAGCGAGGAAGACATCCGCACAGAAACACAGCTCGGCAGGGGCGAGATTGTGCTTTCATGTGGATATAAATGCGTAATAAGGACTTAACACATATAATAGTGATATGAGGCCGAAGGCCAGCTATCTCTACACGACATATAAATTCCTTGTCCACCCACATGCCGCCACGGCGATACCATAAGGCAAAATGTCGCACAGACGCTCATATGAGGGAGTTAGGGACACCACAGATCGACCATATTCTTAAAAACTGAGTAGATCTACTTCATAATGTATATATATATATATATATACATATATATATATAGAATATATATATGTGTGTATATCTATATATATATATATATATATATATATCTATATATATATATATATATATATATATATGTGTGTATGTATGTATGTACATATACATATAATATGTGTGTGTGTTTATGTGTGTGTGTGTGGGGGGGGGGGACATACCAATTCATTACCAACTACCTGAGGGCAGAAAGCCCCTTAATGGGGGGGGGGGGGGGGCAGACAGAACAAATACACAAGTCGCCCAAAACAGAGAGAGGATGATACATGTAAGATCATCATATTAAGACAGAACAGCTGGGCTCGTAGAATTAGATCTGTATTGGACAAATTTGGGATTAAGAAAGAAATAACTCAATTACTGGTTTACCCATATAGTGGATAACAAATGGAATAGATTTAGTAACCATAAACTAAGCGCTGAAACAAGTGGTTGTTTTAAGAGAAGCTAAAATAGCTTTATGTATTGGGATGATAGGTTTACTGTAATGGACATGGAACTTACTGGTGTAGGCCTTAAGATCTCTTGCACTCTCCATTCTTCTGTTCTTATTTTATTTTCTATTTTTTGTGCCCAGGGGGATTCCTTCGGCTAAATAAGATTATGTTTAAGTTATTGATATGTGTATGAAAAGCCAAATGAAATTGTTGAAAAAATGCTTTAACAGACTTCCATGTGGTTTGTGTAGGCTACATAAGGAGGACTTAATACGGGCGAGATAAATTCCAAAACGGGAGTTTTCTTCTATTTATTAACAATGAAGGCAATCTGGTTGCAAATAATACAAGGTACAAATGGGCCCTGCGGGCGAATTACAATATGTGCCAGGCCTTGCCCTAGGGCACAACTGGGTGGCAGCCTCTCAGCCTGCCTAGCTCTGGCCGGTAGGCTCTTGACCTACCCAGCTCTGGCTGGAAGGCTTTTGACCTACCTAGCTCTGTCGTGTAGGCTCTTCACCTACCCAGCTCTCGTGTTCGTCACATATGTGTCGTAGGTAATATAGGGGGTTAGTGGGTTGTTGTAAGTAAAGGCGTTAGTCTCACTATTCTATGCATTGGGGTCAGTTTTATATATGAGGATTAGTCGTATAGTTGGTGGGTGCTGTTAGGTATATTATATATATGTTAGTTTATGGGTAATAATAATAGGGCAGTTATAATAAAGGATTTTTAATAGGTTAGTCTGGTGACATTGGGTATCTACATCTTGCTTGTCTTGAAATGTGCTGCGTTAGATGTATATTCTGGGAAATGCAAGGTAAGCAAGAGGGGAGTCTCGTTATGTTGCAAGCATGTGGTTCACGTGCGTGGTAGGTGATGGTTAGTAATGGTTACATATATATATGTGTGTATATATATAAATATATATATATATATGTATATATATACATATATATATGTATATATATGTATGTATATATGTATATAATGAAGTATAGTTATCCAAGTACCTGGAGTGACAGGGTATCAGAATATATATGGTTATGGGGGTCTATCTCCAAAACCCTAGGAGGAGTTCGTGAACACACAAACAAACAGACAGACATAGGCTACTACTTTATTATAGTAGATAAATAAATAAGAATCACAAATCAAGTCACAAAACACAGAAAACAAAAGAATCACCAGATCATGAAAATAAGCAAACAAAATCATGTTTAAGGATACCTGTATCAAGAGAGACGCTACTGAGAAATAACGTGTGATAATAAAGGAATAAGAAATAGAACAAGAAAAACGGGTGAACCAAACAGCGTAAGAGGTAGTGGAAAGAAACTGATAATGACATATATTGATGAACGGTATTAGCTAATTATGGACCACTTTTGAAACCAATGATTACGTGATGATATATTTACTAGATATTTTGAGCTTAGTAGAAAAAGCTACCAAGAAATGCCCCACAACTGAAAAATGGAGGTTATACAGTCTGGAGACACAACAGAAAACATAAAATAGTAGACTGGGTAATGATTATTGTGAAAAGTGACTAAACATGCATAAAATGATAATGTATAAAGATAATGGTATGGCAACATACCAAGAAATTAGATTCAGAGGGCGAAATAAAAGAGACGACTTCATAATAGCGTACGCCCCTCCTTCCAAGATGAGTGATAGAAATGAGACTGGGTACTAAAATATTGTCAAATTCAGTTTACATCCCACAGAAGGTGACTGAACAAAGTGAAATATAAACCAAGTGGGAGACTTTAATTGCAAGGTGGCGAAGGTAGCATGTGGTAAAAAAAAATTGGGGGGTAATATCTTATTAGATATTGCAATGGATAATACGGTAACCCAATGGGTAAAAAACGTGGCGCGAGAAAGAAGAAAAGACATCTCAAAGAAAATGAACCTGCAATTAGAGTTTAAAGAGTAAACGAAAAAAAATATATATAACAGCATCCCTGCATCCTTCTTAAAAACGCGAGTAATTGAGTGTGAAGATCAAGGGGTCCACCGCAGGAGGAAGTAAGAGGGGGTCCGAGGGACCTACGATCCTTTTGTCCAGCATGTAAAAGTACAAGTTATCAAAACCTACGTCCTCCTCAAGCTTGTAACATATCCCTGCCTTCGCCCGAAGCCAATTCCTCCAAGGCATCAGAAGGTGCATAAGTTTCCCATATGAAAGGACACGCTCGCCGGAACCCCATTTTCTCGTGGAATTCAATTGAGGCCGTGTTGGTGTCGTCCACGAAGACGAAAACTGGGGAGCAGAGGTCGCCCACCTTCCTGGACAGGGAGAGGGATACCAGCCGCGCCAAGCCCTTCCGGCGGTGCTCGGGCAAGGTGAAAGTGCTCCCTATGGCGCCGTCTGGATACTTCAAGATCCATGCAACAGGGAGTGACTGTAAAACACCGTCCTTTGGCCGCGTCATTTCGTTCTCTGCTGGGATTTCCTCGAAGGCAGCGACTGAAGGAAAATTTGAGATGATGCCCCAGAAGAAGTCTTTCGTCTCTGTGTGTTTGTAGAGCCAGTGGTCATGAACCCACTCTGCATGTGCTGGGGTCAACCTGCCTAACGTGTAGCCCTCTACCAACCTGAAAGAAGCAAAATCAGTCAGATGCAAGTTTGGATATCCATCTAGACACTTTGTAGGCTTCCTTTTCCCCAAGATTTCAGATTAGCAAATGACATCATCTCACACGACTTTTGTTTTCATATTACCAGTTGCATTTATATATATGTAGAACACACACAATGCCACGCCTCAGTTGCTTCTTGCAATTACCTTATTGTTACACTACATCAAACGTGGTGGCGAGGCAATAGTTCGAGTGAGATTCTCAAGGCGGACTCACCTGATCTGCGATGCTTCGTCGCTGTCCTCTCGAGAGAGGACGTAGGCATGGACTTGGGAGACGCTGTGATACCTCGGGTCAGCCATCAACCTCCCGGAGTTCATCAACCGCCGAATCTGAAAAAACGATTTTTTTTCCAGGGCGGATACAGATAAACACACAGTGATTGTAATTCCACACGGACAATAAATAAAAAGGGGACCTTGGCGGTTGTTATCACAATCTGAATCATGGCAGATACATCAAGAACAACCTCATTGAAACAAACTGAACCCTCCTTATGAATCAATCACGGCCGCACTTTGGCTGAAAAGGGAAAGCTACTAGAAAGTCTTACCCTTGTAAGGACGTAGTGGTTACAGCCGTAGAGATAAACTGGTTTAGTCCAATCCAAACCGGGCACTGACTCCATCAGCTTCGCCAACTCTTCATCAGCTAAGCCATCTTCCTCTGGTTGACGTTCCTCCTCATAGTACACTGTTATGCTCTGCACTCCTTCCTGCAAAACCCCCACGACTCAGTGGACTAACATTGCAAACAGTCGCAATAACGAGCTTAGGACTTCCAAGGGAAGAGGTTCATGTTCCCGTGAGTAACTCACCCATGAAGACGTGGGTGTCAAGACCAAGAAGGTTCTAAACGAGGTCTCCAGCGCGACG
>NC_134778.1:73869650-73877150 GCF_046742065.1 Oratosquilla oratoria
TTCAGATCTAATTCTACAAGTCCAGCTGTTCTGTCTTAATATGATGATCTTACCTGTATCATCCTCTCTCTGTTTTGGGCGACTTGTGTATTTGTTCTGTATATTAAACAACGAATCCCCGCTGTTTTTCACTGAGCACGGCTTACAAAAGTGATCAGATTACTAAGACAGCACAAACTCACCCCTGGTCTCAGCGAGGTGTTACACAACAATGATGTGTTGCCACCGAAGCACAAGTGTCCGTCTTTTCCAGCATACAAGGTTGACACCGACTGATAAATGGATTTTTTTTTTTAGCCAAAGAGACAAAGTGGCAGAAAAGAAAAAAATAGATAATAATAATAAATAAATGAAATAAATAAACAAATGAATAAATAGACAAATAAAGGAATACATATATAAATAAATGAATAATAGAATAAGTAAATACATAAATGAAAACAGATGAATAAAATTGATAAATTGATTAATAAATTTGTTGGAAAGGTAGCCTGGCTAATCAATTATTTGTTTCGTTATCTATATATTTCCAACACAACAATTTTCCACTTTTTTCCGTTACAACCCTCATAGAAATCAAAATTAGTTCACACATTCCTATATCCCTTGGTCAACACCCGAACTGATCTTGATAAGCTTCATAATTTTCTTTCTGACTCCTCTTTCCTGTCTGTACTCTGATTAAGTAAACGTATCGAATTACCCATTTCTATATTTTCTTCCATTCTTTCTATTTCTTAACTGACTTTGTACATTCTAGCCTTTTTATTCTTTACAATTAATTCTATCCTTAGTTTCTGCTTTTGGTGTTCTGAGTTCTGAAATTTCGTGTTTTTTTTATCTTACTGTTCTTCATCTCCCTGTGTCTCTGATGAAATGTTTTTTACGCTTCTTTTATCTCTGGGACCTGTATTCTGAATGCGGGTTTCTCCATGCTATCTTACGACGCAATACAATGCAATGTAATGCGATACTATAAATTAGTAAATGAATAGAACAAGATATATAGAATTAAGATAAATAAATAACTTTTTTGATTAATCAATTAATGAAATAAAATGAGATAAATATATGAAATAAGTAAAAACAAAATAAAATGACACGAATACATAAAATGAATAGACAAAATTAAATATGATAAATATTTGAAATAGAATATATAATACAAGATATAAGTAAAGAGATAAAATGAATAAATAAATAAATAAATAAATAAACAAATAAACAAGATAATTAGACAAAGGTATAAACATGTAAGTAGATAAAAACATAAATATATACAGATAATTAATAAAAGACTTGATTCCTTAATATATAGATAGATAAACAAATGAATAGATGAACATGTAAATAAACAAATAAACGAAAAAATTAAATTAAATGAATACATAAACACGTACATGTACATCTTATATATGTATACGTATATATGCACACACACACACACACATACACACACACACACACATATATATATATATATATATATATATATATATATATATATATGTGTGTGTGTGTATGTGTGTGTGTGTGTGTGTGTGTGTGTGTGTGTGTGTGTGTGTGTGTGTGTGTGTGTGTGTGTGTGTGTGTGTGTGTGTGTGTGTGTGTGTGTGTGTATGTATATATGTGTATATATATATATATATATATATATATATATATATATATATACTGTATGTATATGTTGCAAGATAATTGAAAAGAAGAGTCAGTCTTTTAGATATCTAACGTGCACACGCGCGTATGTACAATGAAGAGGAACTCCAACGTCTCCAAACAACTCTCAAGGGACCCGCTATTGTACTCAGATTTTCCTCCCAAGGGACGCGCCATTGTCATCGGATCTGAACAGTGACCAGAGAGCCAGGCGTTTCGGACTACGCCCAACACCTGCGAGAATAATGGATACTTCTCCTTTCGTTGTTGCCAACCTTTCCAGATCAACTTGCGTCAACATTTCATTTCTTATCACATATTTGTTTTCGTATGCTCTCTATCCTTTGCAATTCTTATGTAAATATATCCCATGCATGGATACTGAGAGTCCAGACTCATTCCACGCATTGTAAATAATAAATATAAGAAAAGAATGTATGATTGTGGTAACATCCTACTTGTACTCGTGTAAATTAGAATCTGGCAACCACCCAAGTCTTCCTCGGAGCTTGCTCCTGTTTGTAAAATAGAGAATACTGAGACATTAAAGTGAAGACAATCTCAACCCATTAAATGTAGATCAAAATCCCAAATCTACATACGGAGAGGAGTGGGAAGGAGTAATGGATAGAGGAGAAATAGGAGTGGAGGAGGAATGGGGATGGTTCAAGGAAGGAATCACAAGGTGTGCAAAATTGGTGTGTGGAACAAGGAGGACGAGAGGAAATAAAAAGAAGAGTAGTGAGTAGTGGGATGAGGAAGAAAAGAAGGTTGTAGAAGTGAAGAAGGGAGCTTTCACAGATTGGTTATAAAATAGGATGAGAAAATCATATGACAGGTACAAAGAAAAGAGAAGTAAAGCATAAGATAAAGGAGGCAAGGACAAGAGCAGATGTGAAATGGAGTAAGAGTTTGACAATTTTTTTAAAGTAATAAAAAGATGTTTTGGAAAGAAATTAAGAGAGGAAGAGGCGAATCAAGTAGAGATAAAAAGGTAAAACGTGCAGATGGAGAGATGATAATGGAAGAGAATGCAGTAAGAGGAAGATGGGCAGAGTGTCTTAGGGAGTTGCTAAATGTGGAGGATAGGGAGGGAAAAGTAGTTGCAGTGGGAAGCGCTAAGAAAAGGACCGTGATGAGTGAGCAAAATGGAGGAGAAATAAGAAAAGATGAGGTGAAGGTGGCTGTTAAGATTATGAGAGCAGGTAAGGCACCTGGTCTAGATGGATGTCATGCAGAATATATATATATATATATATATATATATATATATATATATATATATATATATATATATATATATATATATAAAAGAGGTAAAGTGATGGTGGACTAGCTGGTAAGGCTATTAAATGTTTGTTTAAGAGAGAGTAGAGTGCCGGAAGACTAGAGGAGTGCGTGTATAGTTTCACTTTACAAGGGAAAAGAGACAAGTGTGAGTGTAGTACTTTCAAAGGGATCTGTCTGTTAAGTACAGTTGTGAAGGCTTGTGGGAGGGTTTTGATTGAGAGGATTAGGAGATGAAGAGAGGGAGATTTGTGGGAAACAGTGTGGGTTTGAGGACAGGTAGGGGTTGTGTAGATCAGATTTTTGTGGTAAGGCAGATATGTGAGAAAGCTATAAGAAAAGGTAAGGATTTTGGGCCTTTATGGATTTGGAAAAGGCTATGACAGGGTAGACAGGAAAGCACTGTAGGAGATATTTCAAATATATGGGATAGGAAAGCTGTTAAGAGCAGTCAAGAGTTTTTATGAGAGTAGTAAAGCCTGTGTTAGAATCAGAAATGGAGAGTGAGTGGTTTGAGGTAAAGGTGGGACTTCACCAGGGATGTGTTATGTCGCCTTGGCTGTTCAATTTATACATGGATGGGGTGGTGCGAGAGGTAAATGCAAGGGTAATGGGTCGGGGATTGGAGTTGGTTAAAGGAAATGGAGAAAAAATGGGAGATAAGCCAGCTGTTGTTTGCTGACAACACTGCGTTTGTAGCGGGATCAGAGGAGGGATTGAGGAAGTTAGTGACACATTTTGGGAAGGTATGTGAAAGAAGGAAGTTGAAGATAAATGTTGGTAAAAGAAAGGTGATGAGATGTACAAGGGGAGAAAGTGTCAGCAGACTGGAATTGAGTATTAAGGGAGAGAGACTGGATGAAGTGGATAGTTTTAGATACTTGGGTGCAAATGTGTCAGGAAAACGTGGAGTGGAGGTGGAGGTAAAATGTAGATTGAAAGAAGAGAGTAAATGCCTTGGTGGATTAAAAAGTGTAATGAGAAATAGACATTAGGGGATGGAGGCTAAAAGGAGACTGTATGAAGGAGTGATTGTGCCGCCAACACTATATGGGGCAAAAACATGAAACATAAGAGAGGAAGAGAGGAGGAGTTTAAATGTGTTTGAGATGAGGTGCCTGAGAAGTATGATAGGGGTTACTAGGCTAGATAGGGTGAGAAATGAGGAGGTGAGGAGAAGAACGGGGATGGAAAGAGAGGTGGGAGATAAGGATGATGAAAGAGTATTGGGATGGTTTTGACATATGGAAAGAATGAGGGAAGAAATATTAGTAAGAGGTGTGGAAGGCAGAGATGGAAGGGGTGAACATGATGGGGCGTCCTAGGATGAGATGGATGTATGGGGTAAAAGGGGCACTGGGGAGAACGGGAGAGGACAGAAGATAGGGATGAATGAATGATGCTGTGATGCATGAGGGGAATGGGTGGGGGATGGGGGGTTAGAGAGTATGTGTGCAAAATAAATTGAACAGCCCGAAGGGATTTCTCCCCCATCTTCCCCATTTCTGCATGAGGGGACGGAGATGGGGGTGGGTCGCCGACTTAATGAAGCGGCCTTGTTGTGGATGTACTGTGTCTTACGACACTGCTTTTGGCCCAGGGTAGTGGGCGAGATGCAGGGATGACCCGTCACCTAAGAGGAGCTAAGATAAGTGGGTGGGAGGGGGTGGATGGGAGTGGAGTATGTGGGGATGGAATGGGTGGGAGTGGATTTTATGCCTTTGTTTTTTGGCTACCTCCCTTGTAAGGGTTTATGTATGTATGTATATATATATATATATATATATATATATACATATATATAATATATATATATATATATATATATATATATATATACATATATATATATATATATATATATATATATATATATATATATATATATATATATATATATATATATCAAGGTCTACTATTACACATGTAGTGCGCACCCAGATCTCTGGGTCCGCTAGCGGAGGCCATTGCTTTCTTTGTAACCTAACGTTTTATATTGGACAAATATATCAAAACTAGAAACCTAACATTGATAATAGGACAAATATATCAACTATTGACTTATTTAATGCAGTATAAGTTAATATAAACTTTTATAGTGAAATAAGTAACTATTTTTAAGGCACTGTTATTCTTTCTAATGTAAATTTTACCCGGAATTAACAGGTAATTTTGTATGAGGTTATTGGACACCAGGGTTGGCTTTTTTTTTTTTTTTTTTTTTTTTATCTTTTTGAAAAATATGAAAAATCTATATTTTTATTTATATAGATTTTTTTTATAGATTTTAAATATTGTGGGATTGCTATCTGATATGCGATCTGATTGCTAAAGGACATATTTAGCATATCAATATAAGGAGGAGTGGTATATAGACTTGCCACAAGTATACAAGGAACGGTATAAGCCGTATGTGAAGACGGTATGCTCAGGTTCACTCGATTCCTCCAAGACTTTTCTCATCTTGGTGACATTTGCTGCATTGTCTGTCACAACACTTCCAATGTGACAACCAACATCTTGTTCAGCCTTCTTGATCGAATTTTGTACAAGTTGTAGAAGATATTCAGCAATGTGAGGTTTCCCTGATGTGTCTTTTGTGTCAACTAGATATATCGGACCAGTGGATGTTGTTAGAGTGACACATATTATGGGCTCATTATGGATGTTAGACCACCCATCAATTGAAAGACATACAGTTTCATTATTCAGGTCATCTACACACTTTTTATATTCCTTTTCATACACAAGATCCAAGTACTTATCAGCAATATCTTTTGTGGATGGAGGAATATAACCTGGCCTCAGGTTCTGAACCATCTTGAGAAACTGAGGATGCTGAACAAGACGAAATGGTGAATTTGTAGCAAATATAATTCTTGCAACTTTTTTGTCGAGATTTTCTTTTTGAGAGGCTGAAGTTTTTATGATCAATCTGTCCAGAATCTATATAACACTGCTCCTTATACTGATATGCTAAAAATGTCCTTTAGCAATCAGATCACATATCAGATACCAATTCCACAATATTTAAAATCTATAAATAAAAATCTATTTAAATCAAATAAATCTGATTTGAATAAAAAAAAAATCGATTTTTCATATTAGAAAAAAAAATTAAAAAATCGCCAACCCTGGTGTCCACTAAACTCATACAATAATACCTGTTAATTCCGGCTAAAATTGGCATTTCAAAGCATAATAGTGCCTTAAAAATAGTTTCTTATTTCACTATAAAAGATTATATTAACTTATACTGCATTGAATAAGTCAATAATTGATATATTTTTCCTATATACAATGTTAGGTTTCTAGTTTTGACATATTTGTCCAATATAAAACAGGTTACAATGTAAGCAATGGCCTCCGCTAGCGGACCCAGGGATCTGGGTGCGCACGTGCTGTGTAATAGTCCTTAGTATATATGTATATGCGTATATGTATATATATATATATATGCGTATATGTATATATATATATGCGTATATGTATATGCGCACATATGCATATATGTATATGCGCATATATGTTCTGTATATATAAATATGCGTATATATGTATATGCATATATGTATATTCTTATATATGTATAAATGTATATGTATATATGTATATGCGTATGTACATACTGTATGTATATTCGTATGTATATATGTATATGCGTATGTATGTATATGCGTACATATGTATATGTATATGCGAATATACTGTACGTATATACGTATATATATATATATATATATATATATATATATATGCGTATATATATGCGTATATATGTATACGTGTATATATGTATATGCGTATATATGTATATGCGTATATATGTATATACGTATGTATATGTATATGCGTATGTATATGTATATGCGTATGTATATGTATATGCGTATTTATGTATATATGTATATGCGTATATAAGTATATATGTATATGGGTATATATGTATATGCGTATGTATATATATATATATGTGTGTATATGCGTATATATGTATAGATGTATATGCGTATGTATACGCGTATATATGTATATGCGTATGTGTATATGCGTATGTGTGTATGTGTGTGTATATGCGTATGTGTATATGCGTGTGTATATGCGTATGTATATGCGTATGTGTGTATATGCGTATGTGTATATGCGTATGTGTATATGCGCATGTGTATATGCGAATATGTTTATATGCGAATATGTGTATATGCGAATGTGTATATGCGAATATGTACATGCGAATATGTGTATATATACGTGTGTATATGCGTATATGTGTGTATGTATATGCCTGTGTGTATATGCGTGTGTGTATATACGTATGCGTGTATATGCGTGTGTATATGCGTATGTGTATGTGTGTATATGCGTAAATGCGTATATGCCAATATATGTATATACGTATATATATATGCGTATATATGTATATGTTTTCCGCGTATATATGTATATGCGTATATATGTATATGCACATACAGTATATGTATAAATGTATATGCGTATGTGTATGCGAATGTATGTATATATATATGCGTATATATGTATGTATGTATATGCGTA